>NC_090936.1:938739817-939364817 GCF_040938575.1 Ambystoma mexicanum
ATGTATGTGTAGACTACTGCAATGCCATCTTCGCAGGTTCCTAAACGAAAAACATTAAGAAGCTACAAATTGTACAAAACAACGCCATCAGAGAGGCTCTAATATCCCAAAGTCAGACCACATAACCACTATCAGAAGAAATAACCGCTGGTACCAGTTAGAGACGGTATTCAATTAGTAAAAAAAGTACTTTCTCTCACCCACAAATGTCTTTCCAACACCGCTCCGTGATCCCTGTCAAACCTGAACTCCAAAACGGAATCAGCCAGACCAACCCGCTCAGCCTACTAAGGGCAATTGACCACAAAAAGATACAAAAGACAAAAAGCAGGCGGGCCTAGCATCCCATTTATTGCAGCCAACTATTGGAATGCCATGCCCACGGAACTAAGGACAGACCCGTCATTATGGACCTTTTCCAAAAAAACTAAAAACCTGTCTTTTCAACCAGGATATTAAGAATCAACCCCGCTATACCAAGGAGTACTAGGTTGCCAGGTTGCCCCCTGTCCCACTGATTATTCTGCTAACGTGTATTAATACTATACCTGCACTCTAACAGTACTGCACAACCAAGTCTTTCAAACTTTGATACCTATTATGCTAATGTATATTAATACTATACCTGCACTGTAACTGCACTGTACAACCAAGTTTCTCAAATGTAACCGTATTCCTAAATCAAGCGCCCAGATGCCCGAGGGTTAGGTGCGCTATACAAATGTAATAATAAATAAAATAAATAAATACATAAATAAATGTGCCTGCCCTGAAAAAGGCTTTTTTCTGAAGCAAAGGGCAAAAGAAAGACAACACTCCCAATAACTGAACATTATGTTAACATTTTATTGTTAACACCTTGAATGTGAGGAATGGGAACGCACTATAATGTACAATTTCTCTTTTCTCTTAGGCAGGTAAGTACGAATGTAATAGGAGATGTGGTCATGCACACCATGTATTTATTTCCCTTTGCCTTTACTATAGCCCCTTAACTGTTGAGGGTCCTTGGAATTGGCATAGGCGTTCATTGAAGTACCACACTAAGCTATGCCATTGCGTAATCTCGCAATCATTGATTTATTTTCATGGTTTGGATGCCCATTTTGTATACATAGTGTTTGCTTCTCTATTAATGGCAACATAACATCGATTACACATATGTCAAAACTTGTTCAAAAATCAGGATTGAATGGAAAGTTAGGATTGCTTAGCACATGTACTGAAGGTAATACTGGCGCTATTTACAATCCTCATCAGGCAATAAAGAACGTGAACATATCAGGTGGACCCAATGACCAGCCAATGCACAGTTTAATTCCATAAAAATTCGGCTGGGTAAAAAGCAAATAGTTCAGCCGCTTTAGAACGAATCCTTCCCTTATAAGACTAGTCCTTTGACTTCCTTTATGATCTGCGATTATAGAGCATCATCTTTTTGATGTTTTCTAGGAATTGCACGTTTGCAAACCTAATAATAAAACTCAATAAATGAAAAACAGAACGCTGCAATCCTGACACACCAACCTCTCGCTCTCTCTAACTCTCTCTCTCTCTATCTCCTGCACGCACGCAAACGTCACACACACCGCTTTTCCTCATATAACACTCCTCTTTTGCTCTCATGCTTTTATTTTCTTGTTCCACTCCTTCGCCCTATTTTTCTCTGTCTCTTTGTCTTTCCCTTGAACTTCCTCTCTTTGTTCAGTTTTTTCCTTTTGGTAAACTGTTGTATAAACTTGCCAGAGGGGCAAAACACTGGTGATGTCATGCAGTGGGGCTTCAGCATCCCCCTATGGGTGCTGAGATCTCACCAAGGGATTCTATGCATCCCAACAAGGAACGGTGGTGCAAAACCCTGAAAGGAGCACATGATTCACACTGGAAGTAGTGAATGGATAACAAGAGGCGTGTGTGTACCTCACCTAGATGATGGAAGCTGGTGGGTCTTACAGAGTAGGCTTGCATGCCTCACCAGCAGAGCCTGTTGCTCCCAGTGAGAGGAGCTTGTGCTTTTCGCTGATGGGAACTTGACCTTCTAACTGAGGAGGAACCCCATCTGTCTCACGGAGGGGACTTGTGTAAGTAACTGATATGCATCATAGTGCATGCAGAATAATGAGAGAAGCTCATGCAGCTTGCTGATGGAAACTTTTGCATGCTGTACATGTGAGTTTGCTCCTTTCACAGAAGGATCTTAGGCATCTGAGAGAAAATCTTCTGCATGTGATTGAGAGAGCCTGCCCATTTCACTTATGTCGTTTTCCAGGGAAGTTCTGTCCCTTCCACTGACCTCATGAATGGCCTTTTCTTGTCAGTGCCACTGGCCCCTCACAGCATTCATTGTAAGTGCAGGTGCCCACGTTGTATTGCCATGCCCCCAGTTTCACAATGCTCCCTGCTCCTCTCTGTGCCCTTACCATTCATCATGTACTTATCCACCGGTTTATCATAGCCTCACATCACCTCTCATGTTCAATAACCCCTCTGAGTTCCCTGAGCTCCACTGTAACTGTGCGTCTGCTACACAAAAACGTGTACATTTCCTGCATATTACCTCTCAACTGCCCCTCGTTGTGAATGCTACATCTAAATACCATTTGGGGTGAGGCTCATGCTACCTATTGAAGTTTCATCAAATACTACCTAATGAGGTAAATATTATGGTGCATCAAGAGGTGAACATTTCTCTACTGCTCCACAGTAATGATACATGAGATCAGAACCATAAAACGGGTTCACCGTGTACATTTTCATTATATGCTGTAGATGATAATGTTCTTATTAATGGTATTAAGTCAAAGATTGCTATTTTTTCGAATAGATGTTCTCCGAAGACAAGGGGGGTCATTACGAGTTTGGAGGTAGCCATGGTGCTATTAGCGCCATGGCTGCCTCCAAACTCGGGTCCGGGTTCCTTGAATGGGGACTTACCGGGCCATTCCAACCTTGCAGGACCCGGTAAATCCCCATACAAAATACCCATCCCCATTCCCATTCGAGCCCCCATTGGACTCAATGGGAATGGGAAGGGAGCTAATAATGGGCCCGTTATTAGCTCCCTGGTCCTTTAGCGGCTCCCACTAAGGGACCTCTTAATGTGGCAGTAAGGGGTAAACGGCACCGACATCCTTACCAGCACCGTTAAACCCTTACCCCCGCACACGCAATGAGGCCCAATGTGTTGGAATGTTTGAGATCCCAAATTAGAGTGTGTTAAGTCTCTCAAATACCTTGAATATATCATTCAACAAAATCCATCAATAAACAGAATACAAAGAATTTAAGGGCAAGGATGGCATCCCTACTGGCCTAACTTAAACACATGTATTCGTTTTATTGTAAATTTTCCATCTTGCCTGCACATAGGTTTTGTTATGTATGGGCACTCGTTCCTCGCTAAACCACGGGCTCGTATCCCTTTAAGGAAAGCGAAACCTGGTACCTGGAAATTGGCATGGCAACGCTGGCGTCCACTCTACTCCTCCCTCGGACCACGTCGAGTGGTGCGCCGGATTGTCACGTGAATTGCTTCCTTATTAGCACCTCCTCCTACTGGTTCGGTGCTTCTGATCACAGATTAGTGGCGTTTGGAATTCTGTTTACCCATATCTGGTTCTTGTTCTCCCCGTTCCTGTCCTTGTTACCCTGTTCTTTCCTCCACAGTGATTGATCACCTTGGCTCCTCGACGCGGACTGTTTATTGGATTGCCTTTTTCTTGTCGCCTTGCCAGGAATTGCCTCGTCTGGTTTCTTGATCTCGGATTGCTATTGGACCTCTCTTGCCTGCTCCTTGGATACCTCGTTTTCTTCAGGTCAGACCTCATCCTCTTCAGTATTTTGTTCTTGGGATTTCTGGAACTTTGAACTGTAGTAGTGGTACACGGACTAGAGACTTCCTGTGTGTACTAGCGTCCTCGTGCCGTCGGGTCAGGGTGTTATTAGGCGTCCTCGTGCCGTCGGGATAGTCTTGGACTGCTTCTTGTGGATTGCTTGGATTCCGCCTGCGAATACTATTCTTCTCCTGGGACACAAACACCGGTAAGCGGTTAACCTTTTTCTGATAAGACTGGATAGAAGGAGGGGGGTGGTCCTTGTCTTATTGTTACTGGCAGTTGTTATTACAAACCCTTCCTTTTTGCATTGCATGGTATATCTTCGGTATCACATTTTACAAATCTTGTGGTTGTGGTGTGTTGTCATCTCACCTATGCAGGTTTGGTTCCGAATTGCTGCATGATACCCTTATCCAAGTCTCCTTGACATCCCGCAATTCAACCCGAGTTGTTCCACGGAGACTCCAGGATTTCCATCGGCATCCATTCTTTTCTCCAATAGATCGCTCTGGTTCTTTCTCGTCAAAACCAGAGGGGTACATTGGGAAGAAGAATTCATCGGCTACACTACGAGGGCAAATCTGGTTTCTGACAGAATCAGAAGCCTTAATGGATGCCAATGAAACATTGGCCACCATCTTGCAATTGGTGGCCGATCTCCGCAATGATATGACCGCTGCCCATACTGCTACGCAGCGGCGCATAGATGACTTGCAAGCAGGGTTGTCGCCTCAGGGGGCCGAGGCGGCTCCTTTGGCGGGTATTCCTGACGCAGCTCCTCTCCCATCTCAACAGGGCACGGGTCTTTTATATATGACGGCACAGTTCCCCTTGGCTCCTCCTGAACGGTTCCATGGAGACCCCAAAACATTCAGGACCTTCCTGAATCAGTGTAGACTGCACTTTCTTTGTCGTCCTGCCTCTTTTCCTGATGCAACTACCAAGGCAGCGTTTCTGTTGTCCCATTTAGGGGGCACTGCTGCCGCCTGGGCGAATCCACTGTTGGAAGAAGGGAGTCATCTTCTATATAATTGTGACGCATTAATAGATGCCATGAGTCGCGTCTTTGACACACGTTATGCGACACAAGCTACTGACTTAGAACTGCTCAATCTGCAACAAGGAGGTCTCTCTCTGCTAGCCTACGTGGCCAAATTTGGTTCTTCAGATCGATTCCAGACAGGCAGCGAGGAAAGGAGAGAAAAGAACAGCTCCCCCGGTTTCTCTTGCTGTTCCTATACCTGCTTCGGGATCCTCTGAACCTATGCAAATAGGGGCTCTGAGAAGTCCTTTATCAGCAGAAATCAGGGAACACCGTAAAAAGAACGGTCTATGTTTTTATTGTGGAGCTTCCAATCACTTGCTCAGGGATTGCTCCAAAAGACCTACCAAGAAACAGGGAAACGCCAAAACCCGGTGACTGAAGGGATCCAGACGCCGGGTATTTCATCTACAGATCCTTCTTTGTGTAGCCCTTATTGTCTGAACGTGTCACTCATGGCCTCCGGTGTTGAGAGAAAGCAGGTTAGCATGGTATTGGACTCTGGAGCCACAGGGAATTACGTGGATGCCTCCCATGCGAGGGCATTGGGTCTCCCGATTGTCCTTAAACCATGTCCGGAAATGGTGAATGCTGTGGACGGTTCTTCTCTGGTGTCTGGGCTAGTGACAGAACGCACTATTGACTTGGTAATGACCACGGATTGTGGGCATCAGGAAAGTATATCCTTTGATCTTATTGCCGCCCCACAGTTCAGATTTATATTAGGTCTGCCCTGGTTCAGACTGCATAACCCATCAGTGGACTGGTATTCAGGGGACGTGTGTTTTCTCTCTGATTACTGTAATACTCATTGTCTAAAACCCCTACCATGGTCAATCCAGGCCGCGTTCTCTCTGAACTAGCTGGTACCGTAGGGGCAGTTATCAATACTACGCTTCCTGTGGCTTACCAAAAGTACAAGGATGTTTTCGATGCTCAGGGGGCGGAGGTACTTCCACCCCATAGACCTTACGACTGTCCTATTGACTTGGTCCCTGGGGCCAAGGTACCTTCAGGACGCATTTACTCCTTGACCCCAAAGGAAGACCTGATTTTGAAGGACTATATTCAGAGTTCCTTGGACTCCGGATTTATACGCCCTTCACGTTCACCTGCTGCCTCCCCATTATTTTTCGCTCCGAAGAAGGAGGGAGACCTTCGTCCTTGCATCGACTATCGGGCATTGAACGCAGTCACAATCAAGAACCAATATCCGATCCCTCTGATTTCGGTTTTACTGGATCAATTGGGGTCGGCCAAGGTGTTAACTAAACTGGACTTAAGGGGTGCATACAATCTTGTACGGATCCGCGAAGGCGACAAATGGAAAACTGCTTTCAAAACCAAGTATGGTCTCTTCGAGTATTGTGTTATGCCTTTTGGCCTGTGTAACGCTCCAGCTACCTTTCAGTTTTTCATCAATGAGGTATTCCATGACATGTTAGACCATTACGTTGTCATATACTTGGATGACATCTTGATCTATTCTCCTTCGATTGCCTCTCATGTCATTCATGTTTCCAACGTATTGCAACGATTGAGGGAAAATCGTCTATACGCCAAACTGGAGAAGTGCATGTTTCATGTCACTGAGGTGGAGTTTCTGGGCTATAGCATTACTAATCAGGGTGTGCAAATGAGCCGTTCCAAGGTCGCTGCTATTTTGGACTGGCCGCATCCCAACACATTGAAAGCCTTGCAGTCTTTCCTTGGTTTCGCAAATTTTTATCGGCGGTTTATTCAAGATTATTCTGCCCTAGCTTCTCCACTAACGGCTCTCACCAGCACGAAACATCCGTTTAAGTGGAATGCAAAGGCACAAACCGCATTTGAAGCCCTGAAATCCGCTTTCACTTCCGCTCCTGTTCTTCAGCATCCAGATATGAACACACCATTTGTTGTTGAAGCCGATGCCTCGGATATAGCCTTGGGCGCTGTTTTATCCCAACATTGTCCAGATACCAAGACTCTCCATCCAGTGGCTTATCACTCCAGGAAACTTACGCCCTATGAAAGAAATTACACTATCACGGAGCGTGAGTTATTGGCTGTCAGAGAAGCATTCTTGGTATGCAGGCACCATCTGTTGGGTTCTCCCGAACCGGTACAAGTCTTTACGGATCACAGGAATCTCTTAGCCATGCAGTCGGTGAAATGCACCACGGCTCGCCATGCTAGGTGGCATGAATTCTTTTCCATGTTCAATTTCACCATCACCTACCGTCCCGGTTCCTTGAATTCTAAAGCAGATGCCCTTTCGCGGCTTCATGGACCTCCGACTCCCTCTAACCTTCACGGCTCTATGTTACTGCCTACTCAAGTAGTGTGTGGTTGCACGTTACGTCCTCCATTAAACTTGGCAATCAAGGACTGGGTGAATAACCATCCCTCCGAGTTGGCAAGCCTTGGTCTGGAGCTAGTTCATTCACTACCCTATAAACAGGGCAAGATATTTCTGCCAGATGTTGATACTCGGCGTACCGCCATGCAATGGTGTCATGATGCTGCTATAGCGGCCCATCAGGGGGTTGGTAAGACCTTGGACCTCTTGGGAAGGTGGTGCTGGTGGCCTTCTATGAACAAGGATGTGAGGGAATACATAGCTGTTTGTGCCGTTTGCGCCCAGTGCAAACATCAACGTGGTAAACCTGTGGGTCTACTACAACCCATGCCTATACCTGAAGCCCCGTGGAAGATGCTTTCCATGGATTTTGTCGTGGAGCTTCCTTTGGTGGAAGGTTACAACACTATCTGGGTAGTGATTGACTACTTTACCAAGATGGCTATGTTTGTACCGTGCCATGGTGTCCCTACTGCTCCGGTACTGGCGGATTTATTCCTGAAAAATGTGTTTAAAAGGTTCGGCCTACCCACTATGATCATTACGGATCGGGGACCGCAGTTTACTTCTCGCTTTTGGAGGTCTTTGACCACAACCTTAGGTATCGATGGCAGATACTCCAGCGCCTATCACCCTCAAACAGATGGCCAAACGGAGAGGCTTAATGCCACCATGGAGCAGTACCTCCGTTGCCTCACTCTTCAACGTCAAGGTACCTGGGTCTCCGTATTGCCGTTGGCGGAATTTGCCTACAATAATTCCCTCCACTCCGCGACCCACATGTCCCCATTTTACGCTATGTATGGTCGACATCCACGGTCCTTGCCTCTTGATGCTGAGCCACCCTTGCACAATCCCGCTGCCTTAAATTGTTTTAAGAGACTCTCAGACACTCATGCCTTAGTAAAGAATCAACTGGTTCTGGCCCAGAAGCGTTCAAAGAAATATGCGGATGCACGACGCTCCTCGGCTCCTTTGTATACTCCTGGCATGAAGGTCTGGTTGTCTACGAAGAACCTACGATTGTCAGGTCGACGGACCTTGTTACCACGCTTTGTGGGTCCCTATAAGGTTCTGCAAGTCATAAACCCTGCAGTGCTCTGTCTAGCTCTACCTCCTACCTGGAGGATACATCCGGTGTTTCATGTATCCTTGGTGAAACCTTGTCACCCATTGACCAAACTGCCTTTACACCCGTCTCCTGTCAGAGTACAGGGGTTCGACGAATACGAGGTGGCTGCTATCCTGGATACCAAAGTGTGCAGGGGACGGCGTTTGTACTTGGTCGATTGGAAGGGCTATGGTCCGGAGGACCGCACATGGGAACCAACTGAAAACATTCATGCCCCTGTCCTTATGGCCCGTTTCTGGTCCTCTCGGGGGGTGAGGTCCCCTTTGCGGGAGGATACTGTTATGTATGGGCACTCGTTCCTCGCTAAACCACGGGCTTGTATCCCTTTAAGGAAAGCGAAACCTGGTACCTGGAAATTGGCATGGCAACGCTGGCGTCCACTCTACTCCTCCCTCGGACCACGTCGAGTGGTGCGCCGGATTGTCACGTGAATTGCTTCCTTATTAGCACCTCCTCCTACTGGTTCGGTGCTTCTGATCACAGATTAGTGGCGTTTGGAATTCTGTTTACCCATATCTGGTTCTTGTTCTCCCCATTCCTGTCCTTGTTACCCTGTTCTTTCCTCCACAGTGATTGATCACCTTGGCTCCTCGACGCGGACTGTTTATTGGATTGCCTTTTTCTTGTCGCCTTGCCTGGAATTGCCTCGTCTGGTTTCTTGATCTCGGATTGCTATTGGACCTCTCTTGCCTGCTCCTTGGATACCTCGTTTTCTTCAGGTCAGACCTCATCCTCTTCAGTATTTTGTTCTTGGGATTTCTGGAACTTTGAACTGTAGTAGTGGTACACGGACTAGAGACTTCCTGTGTGTACTAGCGTCCTCGTGCCGTCGGGTCAGGGTGTTATTAGGCGTCCTCGTGCCGTCGGGATAGTCTTGGACTGCTTCTTGTGGATTGCTTGGATTCCGCCTGCGAATACTATTCTTCTCCTGGGACACAAACACCGGTAAGCGGTTAACCTTTTTCTGATAAGACTGGATAGAAGGAGGGGGGTGGTCCTTGTCTTATTGTTACTGGCAGTTGTTATTACAAACCCTTCCTTTTTGCATTGCATGGTATAGCTTCGGTATCACATTTTACAAATCTTGTGGTTGTGGTGTGTTGTTATCTCACCTATGCAGGTTTGGTTCCGAATTGCTGCATGATACCCTTATCCAAGTCTCCTTGACATCCCGCAATTCAACCCGAGTTGTTCCACGGAGACTCCAGGATTTCCATCGGCATCCATTCTTTTCTCCAATAGATCGCTCTGGTTCTTTCTCGTCAAAACCAGAGGGGTACATTGGGAAGAAGAATTCATCGGCTACACTACGAGGGCAAATCTGGTTTCTGACAGGTTTTACTGTATGAAAGTTGTCCCAGCCCTCATCTATGGCTTGGAGATGGTTCTCCAAGATCTAGGCCGTTCCTCAATACTCTGAATGGAATCATGTGGACGGGGATACTTGGCTTAGCGTCTTCTGTGCCAAACTGTATTTTATGCCAAGAATTAGACTTGATTTTGCTCCAAATCATATGCCAAAATACTTGACCACCCTCCTTCAACCCTCTACCAAGGTCTCAATAAAAATGTAATTGGGAATAACATTAAAAAAGTTTGCCTTCCTGCTTAACAGGGTTTTAGAAGTGGTGACAATGAATGTTCCTGAAGTCACATCAAGGCCATTTTGTTGATAACATACAACTGTACTCATTACATATGGAGTACACACAAGATATTTGTGAAAGAAGAAGACTCTCTAAATACATGTATCTCTTTCCTTGCTATAAGTTGAAGAATGGTACTTGACATTTAAACTAAACCAACTCCCAACACTAGATATTGTTTGGGTCCCATAGTGGGGGTTCCTAGAGACACAATCTGCTGCTGGTGTAGTGTGACCATTTAAATAGAAACACTAAAACATCTTGTTATTTAGAATTGAGACATAAACATTTGGCTGGTCTAATGCCTACCCCCTTTTGACGATACAGCAGAGGCCCTCTGGACCAGAAGGATGTTGATTGATAATGTTTCCGTAATTTTTGCTCTTTGTAGAATTTTAGAGAGTCTTTTTCATGATATTAGTTTTGTATTACCACTTGTATTTGGTAGAGAATGAAATATGAATGAATTCCAAAGCACAGTGGTGTTATGATCTAATTAATCTGAAGCTCGTGGGTTGGGCAAAGAAAGAATCTTTTCAATTTGACTGCAAAAGAATGTCTTAACTATGTCCAAAGGATATGCAATTGTACATTTGTATCACACCTCTTTTAGTTTTAAATACATCTGTCTTAATTGTTGTACTTCGGGACCCCCAACCGGCCCATAGATTCGGGGTTTGCCCAGTAGCACTTTAAGATAAGATAGCAGCACCCGTGAGATGGATGGGGGTGCAGATTAATACTGCAAACCCAAATCAATAATGACTACTCAACGGTTTGGCAAAGAGAGTCCGTTTAATGAAAAGTACAAAAAAAGGGGAGTCTCATGAATATCAGCAGATGCGTCATCTTCTCTCTCGCTTCACAACTCCAACGAACTTCATAAAAAACACATAATTTATACTAAAAACTCATCATCAGTGACGTTTAACACTTAAAAGTTGGCATGCAATTCTACTGGTTCTAGAAAGGTAAATTTAATATAGGTACCATATCTGTATATGGTAACGGAGTAAGGGGATTAGGTCAATACTGTCAGGTGGGGCATCTAGGCCCTACCTTAAAAATGGCAACTGTAGATGTCACTAAAAGTACAATGTCCCATAGGTTCTACTAACTATAGGACCCTAGATTACTTGGTTCATTAGGATTGAGTTGGCACAGAGACTGCATCTCCTGTCTGGAAAAGTTCTGATATCTTCGCCTGGCCCACTGCCATGCGTAGGTGTGAAAATCTCACTTCTCCTCGATTCAGACACCGTGAATTTGCCTCTTCTTCTGTAATTTGTATATTTGATTTTCGTTTCACCCACCACCTGCCTTCAGTTTCTTATCTTCACCTTTCTGAAGCAGGATATTCTGTTCTTTGCTTCAATTAATTGTAGTTAATGTTCGTCTATTTTAACTGATTCGACCTTGGTTTTCTTGGCACGATTTGCCTCTGCTGAGTTTCGTTTCTGCCTTTTATTCTCAATTTTGCTAAATAAGAAGCTCTCCATGTGTGGCCTTTAGTAACCTTTGGTTAATTCTGCATCTTGTGCAAAGTGGAAGTATACTTATTTAGCATGCTTCTTTTGAGGTAGATATGTATAGGTGGCGCTTGCCACACTATCTTTCTACTAAGCATAGCAAGCCGCACAATTTTCTTAGCTTTCTTGCAGTTCCAAGCATATGTACAAGCGTAAACTGGTTGAATATCTTTGTCATGCTTAGAGCTTAAGCTTCTTACATTTTACATCGTCCTTTCACTTTAGGTCCACAAGGGCCTTTGTTCATAGCGTTTCATCTCTTTACGCCATTCTCTGGTCATCATTTATTCTATATGTGAGTCAGTCTGGGTTCATGTGTCGTCACCAATCGTCTTCCATTAAGAGCTTTTTGGTCTCTTCAGCGACTGTACTTAGACGATCTTCATTTCATTTCATTTGTTGATATGGTTTTCTCAATGGGTACCTTACTGTCCATGGTTTCCTTGGTATCAGTACTTCAATAGGCGTTGTTCTTCTGATGGGTACTGGACAGAGCCCCACTGCGGCTCTCTGCTGGTTTATTTGCTTATCATACGTCACATATTTTGGCATAAACATTCCTGATCCTTCAAAATGGACAGTCGGAGTGCGGGCTGTATTTGGGACCTCCTCTACATTGTGAAGGGTTAATTTTTATAAATTATAAAACTAATATGCAAAAAAAATAGAAAATGAAAAAAAAAATATCACCATGAGCACCAGGGGTGGAATTATGAAACGTTGCAAGAGCATAACCGCAGTTTGAGCATTGGAAGAGTTTGCATGGACGCACATACACTTTTCAATTATAACTCACAAGATATATTAAGCGACTAAGCAAAGCATTTATTTTGTGGTTTCTTTAACCTGGTTCAGCCCAGACTGAGCACTGGAAAAATCCAACTGTCCTTTCCCTGTACTTTTGAGCTTGTCAGTATATAGTTCTATTCCTCGAAAACGTCCACATGTCTACACAGGCACTCTGCACTCCAATATACACCAAAGGCCGTTTTAGCTTCTTTAGGCAATGGGTCTGATTTACAGAAAAACGCATTAAGTTCACGCAAAAGTGTTTGCGAATGCGCTAAGACTGTGTGGCGCAAATGCATCACGCGACGAGGCGACTTAACGAAATAAGTTCAAGCAGGGATCTACAGTGCAAAGAAAACAGGTTTGCACCAGACATGCCCACAACATGCCCCCCCGTGCAAACCAAGGACCCACTGAAATAGACTGTTTTGCATGCAATGTGAACCATGTCAGTAGATGCAGCAAAAATAATCCAACATTGCAGGATGACTACTCATACGTAATCACCATTTCTTGCACATATTCCAACCACAGTCCCAGTAGTGTTACAAATCTGTGCATACCAAATTCAAATTGCACCTACACCCACTATCCCTACTCCCTGTACAGCCACTGATCTGCACCCCCCAAATGCAAATTGCACCTACGCCCACTATTCCTACTCCCTGTACAGGTACCAATCTACACTCCACACACATAACACCTCACCCACACATCCCCCACAGAGTACAAACACCCACAAGAAGCACCCAAAAACCTCTTGACTCCGCACCCATGCATCCCCCTCAAATTGAAACATAGGACATATGGCTGACACATACATTTGTCTCTGGTCTGTCACCTGTGGCCATCACTCTGTGGGGCATAAAGGTGGATTGGAAGTGCCCACCCAAGGTAGCACCTGCATGCCTAGCTGTTGGACGCCCCCCACTGTGCTTGTACATGTGCATCAGGAAGGCAGTAAGCCAACCAACCCTGAGGTGGCTGGGTACCCCAGTGCAGGCATCGCCCAATGGCCCTGATCCCAGAGCGATGCTGAAGTGCGGCCGGAACCTGTGGGCCATGTCGGACCTGGGGTCTGGCAGGGGTCCCAGTGGAAGAGCTGGCAGGGCTCTGTGAGATGGACCAGGACATACTGGGTTGTCGGCCCTGAGCACCAGGCATCCACCAAATGGTATCAAAGGACCAGAGTGGAATGTGAATCCCAACAAACCCCAGCAGCTGGATGCACAGGCATGGTGAAGGCAATCATGGTGGGACCTGGGTCCTGGACAGGGCTTCACAAGGCAGGTAGTGATGTCCCGGGTCTGCACCACACAAGTAGTCAGCCCTCCGGGCACATTCCTACGATGCACGGCGGCGGCTCACCCCTAACCCATCTCTGGTCTTCAGGTGCTGAGCCCAGAGCCCTGGTGCTTGGGCAGCAGACTCACGTGACTCTGCCGATGAACCCCCAGGCCACCCAGTATGATGGGGAGCTGGGCCACCCCACCAGGCCACCCTCTGTGCATGCATTGTTGTGCTGGAGTGGCCTTCATTCTTGCCCCAACCAGCCTTGGGTGGCTGCTGCCTGCAGCTGCCAATTCTCCCGCTGCAATGGCACCTCTCGCCTTGCCCAAACCTGTGACCCCTCCACCAGGGTAGTGGGTCGCTTTCATTGGCATTTAAATGGTACATTCTTATTATCAGGGAGAAAGTCAATTACAATGTACATATTGGGGGTTCATGCGTCAGTGAACAGTAATGGATGTGGCTCAATATGGGTTGGTGTGCCATGCTCTTTGTTTGACATTGTTTAATGGGTCATGTCAATGTTACTTTATTGGTTGATCTGTGTAGTCCAGTGACCCTGTTATCTGTATTTTTATGCTTGGGTAAGTGACTTGGGGAATGCAATATGTAATAGTAAGGACTCTACCCATGTTTTCAAGTTTTCATGTGAAGGATGTAGATGGAGGATATGTGTGTTTTCTGAGAATGAGGCACACACCACATGTCCAACATGGACTGCCATTCTCAGGTTTTTGGTTATGGCCCAGCTGTACTTGCCATGTTTCATTATCGAAGGCCATCAGGGATGTGGCTATGGTGTGACTTTCACACTGGATATTATTCATGTGAAATATGTCTGGACAAACTGATTCCATATGTGCTGGCCCCTTACCATTTGGCCTGCTAATGGTATGGGTACTGCCTGTGGCTGCAGCCGCAACCCCTCATGCACCTCTATTGGTACGCTCCGACATGTGGCTATATTATGCAAGATGCAACATTCCAATATGATTTTACATGACACAGCTGATGCATACAACAGTGCTCCACCTGAATGGTCCAGGTAGCAGAACCGTAATTTCAGCACTCCAAATGTGCACTCGACTATGCCTCTGGTGGAAATGTGGGCTGCATTGTAGAGGGCCTCCGCTGGTGTTGTGGGATTTCGGATAGGCGTCATGAGGAATGGTGATAGTAGATAAGCACTGTCCCTTGTAAATGATGATCATCCAATATTGTTATGGTATGTGATTCTATGGTGGTTTGTATTGGATGTGACCCACAATTAGTGTGTTTTGGGGTGTGTGCTAGCTGATGAGCCATTTGTTGCCAAAGGTTCCCGATGCCAGTGCTTGGTTGATGAAGGAATGGCATAATATGTAGCTATTGTGGGTGAATCCAGGGTAGTTTACGTTCACATGCATGATGTGACCCTTAGCATCACAGATGGCCTGCACGTTAAGCGAATGCCAATTTTTTCAGTTCTGTTATATATGTTCTGTGGCTCATGGGGGCTGCAGTGCAACATGTCTGCAATCAATTGCCCCAAGTACTGATGGGAACTGGGCAACTGCATAGAGTTCTTGAGCCACTCTTTGCCTTGCCTGCACATTGCATGTCATGTCTATGTGGCTGTACACATATGCTAAGATTAAGTTTAGGACCTGTTTGAGGCAGCGTGATTGCATAGGCTGTCAATTACCCTGACAATGGCTGTGGTCTGTTGGAATGTGCAAGTCCCCAGGAAGTGAAGGCCAGTTAGGACTTTAAACAAGGGTGGTATTGGCTGTGAGCATATGGTTGGGGACAGCAGGTCATTCTCCCACTTCCTCCTGACCAATTCAATGATGACATGGGGGAAGCAGTATGTGCCATATACTTTCTCATCAGGCATGCCCAAAATCATTGTGCGTGTATGGCAGATGCTGGCCCTCTTCTTCCTTCTCGTCCTCCTTCCATGAAGCAGTACTTATGCGAGCAATGCAGGAACGGGCATGGTTGTGGCATTTATCTACGATTGTATGGCATCTTTTAATTTAGGATTGCATGGTATTTTTTTAAAAATGTAGGATTGCATGGCACAGTCCTATTTTGCGGATGGTCACGGGTGGCCGTAAAATCAGAGTCCTTTACAGTATGCACGGATGCACAATTGAATCTGAGTCTGTACTTCATGGGGCGTGTTTCTATATTTGCACGGTGCCTCCCTCCCCATGCCTATGTTATCCCTCATTTCCCTCCATTAATGAGGAAGTTTCCATATTCCGCCCCTTCTTCTCCTTTGCACTGGCAATTCCCTCACACTTCGTGCAATGTGTGGGAACATTGCACAGTGTGCCTGGGACCAGCACCAAGTCAGATATGTAAATTGGAGGAAAAAGGTTTGCGCTGCACAAAGTGCACCTTTTTGGTGCAAAGTGCAACTGTGATGCGCAAAACCTTCTGTAAATCAGTACCAATAGCTTTCAATCTTTGCATGGAGACAAAGAGAAATACTGGGAGGTATTACAGAAACTTTGCATTGGAGAACTGCAGTCTGCACTAGTGCAAAAATTGCCCTAGTGCACACATTATATTATTTCTATCCATTTTTGCACCGGGGCAATTTTTGCCTTTGTCATAGTCCTTTCCCAAGGTGAAACAATGTATTCTAGGAATTCCTTTTTTACTAGGGACTTTTTTCTCTGGTACTAGTTACATTTGCAGCAGTGCAAAGCTCCTGAAACATCACCCTAGATTGTAGAGTTCGACCTCTCCTTGCACAAGCTTAAGGATGTCACACACTGTTGCTTGAGGCTTCCAGCCTAAAGACCTGCACCTGCTGGCGAATTGTCTTCAGTGGATCAAATTGTGGAGGGCCTGTCATTTTCTGAAATGAAATAATGCAAATATTAATTGTCCTATATTCTCTAAACAAGGGTGTACGCTTTCAGTTCAATGAAAACTAGTGGTTGAAAACACTGGTAATCCATGGCCTTTTAACAGTCCCGGTTTCTACTTGGATGCTCATTTTCAATGTGGGGTCATATTACCAAAACTTTGTATCGGTGCAAGTAGCACTAGGACAACAATTGCTCTTGTGTAAAACGCATATGCTTTATTGAATCATGGCAAAAGACTGGAACTAAGCCTGGTGCAAAATGCATCAAAAGAATGTGTTTTTATGCACCCGTTCCACAGGCATCACTGGGGGTAACATCCCCAGGCCGTTATCTTGCGTGGATGCCTGTGGTACGGGTACAAAAGGACATTAGCACCCGTCTCATGGGCTGGGCCAACGCTAATTTACAGTATTTTCAATTTATGAACGGGGCGCCTCGCGGTGTCCTGTTCACAGAACAAAAAGACTGTTCCAAGATGGCTGCCATGGAACGGAGCCCCTGTTCCCTTTCTATAATGGCCATCAGGAGCAGAGCGGAAAGTGCGGCTGTGGCAGCAAGTGCTGCCGCAGCCGAAATAAGGTAAGTGGGGGTGGCAAATAAAAAAATATAATAAGGGGACAGGGGGTGGGGGGAAGATGACAGCCGGGGAGCCGGCCGGCAAGCAACATGGAACGCAGGCTTTCACTGCCGGTTCAAGCCTGCATTCCTGGCCACCTGATTGGCCCCCTCCCTGCAAAAGGGTGCTAATTTCTTCAATTATTGACTTGGTGCTATTTGCATTTGCACCCACTTCAAGTTTCTGTAATACATGTTGTTAAATCGGCATATTTTCAACTTTATTATCTTGGGACTATTGAGAACTTGCTTTGTCCTTCTCATTCACATTCACTGCTGTCGGACATGTTGGCTCCCAAATTGACTGACACAAACTCGTTCTCGACTGCCACACTTGCTTCTCTGAAGAGAATCTTCCAAGCCACAGTAAGACTAGGTGTGGGTGGCAGGTGATTTGAGCATATTACCATATTGGCGTATATTCTGGTTTCCACTGGCTGTGCTTGTCCAAGTCTTGTTTGGCGTTTTTCTCACGATGCCGCCCGTCACGGAACTCCCTGTCATTTCGAGTCACTCATCATCTCTGCCGATGGATTCGACTCCATTGAGAGGAATCCAGGTCTCACTCTTAACAACGACTTCCCATGGAATGAGACTAATAATTCAGCTTCCTGTTTTCCTACGGATGTCAACCTACAGATGTTTTGTTCATTTTGAACGATTTTGAAAACCAGGTTGTAAAATGTATTTGTCTCACCTATATTTTTATAGGCATTTTCGATGTTAATTGTTAAGCTGTTTTCTTGGTGTTTCTATAAGCTTCATTTTGTACATTGTTTACAACACCTTGACGCATCCTAATACACCTTCTACGTTTTGTATGCTGGTGAACATTTCTATTATTATTCTAAGTATTATTAGTATTAATAGCATTATATACGGAGAGTAAAGGGGAGCACATGTATTCATGATGAACATAGCTATGAGGATGATGATGAATTTAGAGTAGAATTTAATTGTGCTATTCGAAAACGTTCTGAATCACTTGCTAACAGATGGTGATGCTTGCACTGTAATCCACCCACTCCCTTTTGCTTTGATTAAACACCTATATAAATATGGGGGACAAATAAAGCAGTTGTTGACTCACCAAGACAGCTGGCCAGCTTAACCAATCAACATAGTCTGGAATAGAAATGAGCCGTATGGGACGGAGAAGTGAATTGAGACTCAACAAGAGTTAATTGGCCATATATTTGCATGGGCCATATTACAGAAACTTTGCATTGATATCAAGGTAAAGGTTCCATGTCACTTCATCGCCGGAAATTTCAAACATGGTTCAACATCCATTTTTTTTTTTTTTGGTGGGTGGCCCCTAACCCCACCCCACAATCTATTTTACCTATTTCCTAACCCCCTAAACCCTTACCTGCCCTTTCCCACCCACCCTAAAAAATGTGATGAACATTAGTGCACGTTGAAGTGGCAGGCTTTGAAAAATCCAGCAATGAAAGGACGTTGTACGCAAGGCAAATATTGCCTTATTGTACAACATATATTCTTTCAATGCATTTTTGCACTAGGGGGATGCTTTCCATAGTCATAGTCCTTAAATTGCTGCAAACATGCCCTGCAATAATATGCACCAGCGCAATCTTTGCCCTATTGCTAATTGCACTTGCATTGTTGCTAAATTGTTATAATAAGACCCCTGATGCACACAATATCATTTACTATACTAAATAACACACAAGTGCATATTCAGAAACCGAATATTGCCCCTGTGCAATAAACACATTTTGGTAATGAGTTATTGGAACAGGGCACATTCTGCCCTGGTGCTAGGACTAGATAACATATTGTCCTGGTGCAAAAACACATTGAAATAATGTGTTTTTTGCACTGGGGAAGTTTTTGCCCTCTTAAAAAATTGCTATTGCACTGACACAAAGCTTCTGTAATATGGCGCAGGAAGGCTATTTTGCGAACCTTTTTCATGTTGTCTAGTGTTCACTGCATCTACTATGGCTCTTTTCGTCACGACCCATGCCAGGTACACGCTGTGGAAAGCGTCGTTACGTCCTACAACCCGACTGCCTTTAACATGCCTCAAGAAATTGTTCTAGTTGAATAAACCTGGGTCGAACACTGAATCACCTCGATTTTGAGGTGAGTCAGGGTTTGGCAGATCCCTTGAACTTTTTCCAAGTTCAGAGGTCAGTCAATTGGGCATTATTACATTTCGTATACATAAACCCCTGCCATGCCCAGGCAGGCTTATGTTTCATAAATCAGAAGCATTCAAGACGCAGCACACTGGCACGTGGGGGTAACAATAGAAGAAAGGCTACCTTCTTCTATGTACCATAGAAATAATAAGAGGAGGCAGGCCTTCCGTAATCACATCAGTGACTTGGAATGCCGTTAATGCCAGGAAAAGCAAGCATAGCGGGGTTGGAGGCAGGGACATCATTTCACCAAAATGCCTGGGGTTGCGGAAGTGACGTCACATGACCCTTGACCTCTGATGACATCAACGGAAGTGATGTCATTTGACCCCTCTCTAAAGTGATATCACGGGAAGCGATGGAACACAAGCTTTTGCCCCTTAACAAAACAGGAAGTGGCATCACATAGCATTGTTCCTAAACACACTATGAAAAATATGGTTACAATATCACTATAATGTGATATGCATTTCACACAAGAATGGATCACCAAATGTATTGTTAAGATCAGTTTGCATATGCCCATATTAACACATTACTGTGAATGCAAGCAGAAGTCCATGGCCAAATGATAATGAAGTGCTATTATATAGCACTTACGATCAAGCGCTTTATATAGAACAAATATACATACAATATCACCCCTGTGTTGGTACTCATTTATCGACCTCAGAAGAATGAATGGCTGAGTTGATGTGTTTAAGAACAGACTAAATCAGTGACTCACCACCTGAAATGTGCCTGAAATAAAGATTTAATGAGTCTAGCAATTATTGTATAGAATTCCATGAAGACAAATTATTTGTTATTCCTGTTCGTTCTTATTTAGGGTCAGTGCTGAAAGTGTTCGACTTGTGGAACCTCTGTTATTTTTTTTATTTTTTATAAGAGGCCTGAGCAAGGAAGCCAGCCACCCCAGAAGCAAAGAGCCACATGCTGCTGGCCACAGCTAGGACATTACATAAAAAAAATAAAAAAATGTTTTCTTTTTTTTAGGGGTAGCAAGCAAGCAGTCCCTGGGTGGAGGTTATGGTTAAAAATATAATGCACTGCCCTGTAAGGGATCGTGGGGGTGTTCTTGCCGCCCACCAAAGGGCTTTTATGAAAAATAATGCAGTTCAGGCATGGCCTTCCAGATAATGTGCCACTGAATTTAGAGGACAAGACCCACAAGACGAGCAGTAGGCAAATTGTACTGACACTTTTTCCAACCACTTGCCTCAGATATATTTTTGAATTACTTGAAAGACTCTGACATGGTTATTAAACAGTCCTTAGAAATAAAAAGCAATGGCAAATATAATTGAATTGAAATAAATCAGTGTGTGAATCTAAAGTTCAGGGTTGGACAATGGATATAGTAATTTAGAGAGTTACTGGCAAGTAAAGCTGCTCCTGTGAAATTTCCTTACATTGGGAATGCTGTCCCTTTAACTTGCCTGCTCCTCCTTCTACAAAATCCCTGCTAGGCACGAAGCACCAGTGCAAGAGTTGGCGAGGACTTACCTGGAGTTACTGGCAAGTGAAGTTGCTCCTGTGAACTTTCCTTGCATTGGGAAGGCTGTCCTTTTAACTCTCCTCCTCCTTCTACAAAATCCCTGCCAGGCAGGAAGCGCCGGCGCGAGACTTGGCGAGGAGTTAGCTGGTGTCACTGGTGAGTGAAGCTGCTCCTGTGAACTTTCCTTACAGTGGGAATACTGTCCCTTTAACTCGCCTCCTCCTCCTTCAAAAAAATCCTTGCTGGGCGCAAAGCGCCGGCATGAGAGTTGGTGAGGAGTTACCTAGAGTTAGGAGGGAGTTGGCTGGATGTCTTCCAGCTATCCGAGAACACAACAGCAATTCAGAATGTGTACTACTGTCCTCTTGGTGTCATCAGATGATAGTGATCCGGTTCCTAACACCCTTGATCCCCTGCACATGTCTGAAATTGAAGAGGAAGCAGAGCTGGCACTGACAATTCAGGCTAAGGTGAGCGAGCCTGCGAGCAGCCTAGTTGTAACACACAGCGCTCTTGATTTGGAAATGAATGACAATGCACAGACTGTAGACCCTAGACTGTCCAAGTCCTGTGATTCCCGTGATTCATGGATCTCGAGCCTCAATTTTCAACAGGAGGTGGAGGTCTTGGGTATTATGCAGCATTATAACAAAGAAACGTTGGATGTCGCCCCTACTTCCCCCAATTCATTCCCAATTGGGATGGGAGAGTCCTTGACTTCATCATTGCCAGTCACTTCCTTACCTCTCCCAAGTACTTCCGCAATGCATATCCACTGTTCTGCGGTTTCTGCAATGTTTGTGGAGTCCTCTAAGGGGGTAGATGGAAGTGCGAGTCAGTTAATGGGGCGGTCCAGCAATGATATCAAAAAACAAACCGCCAGCATCCATATCAATACCAGCTGTCCTCCTCCCCCCGCACAAAGGAGCCCCAGACTCAGCCTTTCCACAGAGTCTTGATATGAGCTCTATGAAGAGCCCCTCAGCACGGGCAGCCAGACTATCCCTTGATATTGTGGAAATTCAATCACTAATGAACTGCCAACATTGAAGAAATCATATGTTTGGAACCCTCCAAAATGGGATTCTCAGAAAGGTTGACTCATTCCCCACATCAACCCTTCTGAATGCTTTTGAGGCAAGTGGGAAACTCAATCCCATGATAATAAATAACCTCCAGGAATCTGAACTCCAAATGCCTCGAAAATGAGCGGCCATGTGCGACTAGAGCCAGAGTATTTATGGCCTCAGGATTCAGATGCACCTGTGGAGGGGATCTTGCCCACGGATCAGTCCTCCTTGCGGAGACCTAGCTCTAGCAGCTCTAGCATCTCTGACAGTAGCCCCACTGAGGAAGAGACTACAGATCCAGTTGTTCAGCGGAGACTAAAGAAGGAGAAGGCTGATCTATTGATTAGGCCAGCAACTATGATGGAACTCCAAAATAATGTCATGGCTGCTCTAACTATATAATTATCTTAATTTTTGAAATTGTATGAAACCTTCAGTGAGACCACGAAGGACCAAGAGACCCTCTTGGCTATGATCCACTCTAAGCAGATCTACTTGGAATCCTTTACAACTAAAATTCAATCCCGACTAGACAAAGAGGCAGAGTTAACCGCGCAATGGCAGGCCAGGCCGTTTGATGTAGCAAGGGGTGAGCATGCAGACAAAACGACAATGATGGCTTCAATTCTCGACATGATGAACTTGATGAGGCTAGAAAGGCACTCTGTGTCAAAACAGATTGGCCCTTCAAACCATTTGACAGCTGGGAATAATGATCGACTGTTACATACACAAGCTTATATCTTACTGTCTCCAAGGGCAAACCTGAAAAAGCCAAGTATTAAACAAGTCATCCGAATTCTAACACGGTGGTGGAGGAAACATCCCAACAAAGAACATCTTTGGTTCGAATCATGAATGGTTATGGCCTTGTTTCATCGCTCAAGCCAAAAGATTCAGAGGTGGTCCCTTACTCACGGGTCCGTCTCAAACCTTGGATGCCATAGGTGGAGAACCATTGGTAATCCTAATAGAAGTATCCAATGGGGAACCCTCCTTTCAAATGATCAATGCAGCTTTGCCAGAGAAAGACAGCCCCAGGAAATAAATCTTTTCAGTCTTTGAAAAACACCGCAGTTGTTGGGCCAACACAAAAGAAAATTAAAAATAGAACTAGAGGTCCCAAACCTAAATGAAATAGGTCGAGAGCCTTCCTGCAAAATCTAAGATTGCCTCCTGTGAAAGTTGAGGCAGCCACAAAGTTAGTGGCTACGAATAAGAAGGAGGGGAACCCTACAAAAGAAATTCAACAAGATACTTTGGAAGGAACGAAGGTGTCTGATTCAGAATTGGATTCGGAACTGGAACAAAGGAATATTCTAATTAATCTATCTGTCTATATGTCGGAGGAGGAGTTGGAGGAGAAAAATGTGCCCGTGCTATGAAAGAAATTTTGATTGAAGAATTATCAGTTGATGATCTCGAAGTCTCATCTTTGGCAATTATGTGCTCCAACAAAACACACCAACTGTTAACTTACTGGTGACCCCTCGAGGAGTGATGTTTATGACCTTGGACCAAAAACATATTGCAACTATTAAAAATCAACAATCTGGGCTGGAGCAGAAATCCTTGCAGCACAAGGTCAATAAAGTGGTGACAACCTTACCTAATTTTGAACTACTGAGGCAAACTCCATCTCCCTTCACTGTTGTCATTGAACGCATCCTAAGATCAGCGGACGGTTTGATTTTAAATCAGGCCATTGTGCTAAAATGTCTACAATTTACACTGAAATTGAAACATACAGATTCTAAGGACTTCAAAATTGTACAAATTGTGGAAGAAGCAAGAACAGATTGGGTGATTTTACATCTCTTCTCTCCATGGGTCAATTCTGCTCTCTTAGACCTAAGTGCGGCCTTCCTTCCATTGGGGTTTGAACTCACTAAAATCTTTATTGAAGAGGGGCGAAAGATGGTATGCAGAAACAACCGTGATACCTTAAGACAAAATGGGATATGTCCCTGTGACCTAAATAACCCTCTTATGGCCAGAGAAAGTAAGATAAAAGGTTGCATAATAGAAGAGGAAAGGTTCCATCACTTATCTGTATATTTTGATACAACAGATTCAAACTCATGCAGAAAGGTCAAAACGCAAGACAGGTTCCTTTCCATAGCAAGACTTGGGGATGCCAATTGTCAAGCTGCTTTCACATCACTAGCCTCACATGTAGACTAGCAATCAGGAGTTGTGTGGTCTTCTCCTTTGAGACTTTGTTCTTGGAATACACTAGGCTTTTCACATCTGTTTGTAGAAGGAAACTCAGAATTACAAAACATAATTTGTTTTCAAGAAGCTTGTATGCGTGAGAACCCGTTATGTGATGGCTATATAGCCTACCTAAATCGTGCTCTCTTATACAAAGTTGGTATACCGTCTTCATGTTTGTTTACCCTAGTTAAGTCAGGAAGCTACCTCAAATTGCAATAAGTCTTGGACCCTAATCAGTTCATTCAGATCATGATCATCTAAAAAATAGTTGGCAATAAATTGATGCAAAAGTCACTGGCAATCTGCAATTCATTCTGGAATCCAGCAAGAATTAATGATACCCTGTTTATCGAAACTCTACTTTCTGCCATAGACAAACTACAAGCTTGCTATAAAAATTTGATATTCTACCGTGCAGGGACTTGAACATTCATCTTTTTGAGAGCAGTGGGATCTTGGTACCTACCCATATGCTGTCTAAGAAAGGTCAACTCTGGATGATAGAACTACAAGTGAGATCTATTTTCCTACTAAATGGATATTCCACCAATTCTCACCTGGCAAAAGGGAACTTGTCAGCTTACTTGGAATATATCTTTGCCTCTTTGAAAATTATCCCAGAGTTATAGGCTTTGAAGGTTATTCACACAACAAAGAGTGATCATCGTCTGCTGGCATTGACCTAGAAAGGAAAGCAAGAAGGTCGCTCCCTGATACAATCTTTTGAAATTAAATCTATCTACAGGGAAAAAGGGGTTGCAAATCTACCCTTCAGACTCCAGTGATGACAGCACACTACTCAATCAGGTCTCTAATTGGCTCTCAGAGGCTGGAATATGCCTGGGTGCTGGAACCGTACAGAGCCTCGGATGTAAAAAGATCCAAAATTGCCTCCAAAAACGACCATGCACACAACACTGAGTTGGTTGAAAAGAGGAAAATCTATTGAGCCAACTTAAGAAAACTGAAGGCCTGTCCTCGAAATGATCAGACTCTGCTAATTAAAAAAAGAAAGCAAATGTATAAGAACTGGCTGTGTATTTCAAAGGTGCAACATAAACAATGGGATGCCGAAACAATCCTTAAAACTTTTGGCAAACATAATACACAAGAACTAGTGTCCCTATTAAACAGTCAATACAAACAATCCAACGTATCAATGTCTGCAGTCCGAGAAGCAGCCTTGATCACTCATTTGTCCACCCTTTATGCAAAGTGAACCACTTGGGCCGAGTGCCCTGATGAGATCAAACAAAGAAAGTGGAAAATTGATAGGGACAGAGATGAAATCTTGGTCCTAATCAAAAAAAGGAAAACCTCACAAGCCCCTGGGCCGGACAGCTTAACCAATGGCATCCTGAAATTGAATCCAGATGCTTGGGCTGATTTCTGCACATCGCTCTTTACTGTGATAATGGAAAATAACCAGGTTCCGCAAATGTGGAAAAATGCTGTATTAATCCCAATTATCAAGCAGGGAGACAGATCTATTCTTGCAAATTATCGCCCAATTGCACTACTGGACACATTGGGAGAGCTGTTTGCCTCCATCCTTTTTCACCATCTAACCACCTGGATTAATCAGAATAATAGGAGAGAACATAGACAGACCGGTTTTGTCAAAGGAGTAGGCACAAATGTCAACCTCCTTCTGCTTAATCTATTAAAACTGGACACAATTAGATACAAAACAACAGCATATGTGGCCTTTATTGATCTTAAAGAAGTTTTTCACAGCGTGGATCGCAAAAAACTATGGCATAAATTATTGACATGTAATTATCGGCTGGATTTAGTAGCTGCAATACAAGCTCTCTACTCAACTACTTTGTTGCAGGTGAGGCTCTTGGGTGCAGGTGCCATCTCGAAGAAAATCAAAACCTGGAATGGTCTGAAACCGGGCTGCCCTCTGGCACCTATTTTGTTTAACCTTTATATTTCAGACCTGGCTGCGAGTCAAAAAGAAGTGAGAGATCACCTCCCCTACCCCCCAATCCTGAATGCAGCACCAGTTCCCTGCATGGTTTACACAGACAATCTGGTACTGCTAGATAAAACACTGATCGGGTTGCAAAGAAGACTAAACGCTCTGGACGCCTACTTCCAGGAAAATGGACCATTCATAAATGTGATGAAAACCCAAATGTCATTTTGCAATTAACAAGGATCCACCAATGGAAGTTCTCCTTATTCCTAGGTTCAACTAAATTAGATCAGGTCCATACCATTAAGTACCTAGGAGTTTGAATAAACTCTAGTTTCAATGAACATGTGTGGGAGGTCGCCCTAAGAACAAAGGTCCAGTATCTGGCCCGACAAGCTCTGGTTCTCCATAAAAAGTATGGGAAGTTTTCTATGATACCCGTTCTTACTTTGCATCTCCAGAAAGTCGTTTGTGTTGTGACATACAGAGCGGAAACAGCTCTCATTCTAACATGGCTAGTTTCGGATCTCTTGGAAGGTTTGTTCTTGAGGAAAGTCCTTTTGCTACCACAATCTTTCCCCGTAGTTCGAATGAGATATGAGCTAGCTACCCAGTCAATGCATTTGATGGTCTTGTGGAAATCGAAAGAACTATATAGTAAAACTCTTTTAGAAGACGATTTGCCACCAGTGGATCAACTCCTATAAGCCAGCAAAGTGATCAATTCAACGGCCGGAAGTCCAAATGCATGGACTGGATGGTTGCCCTTGGATGCTCATTAGAAACACTGAAGTCCAATCCTACCCAGATCACAAAATAAAATCCAGTGGAAGAACTGGATTGAAGCATAGTAGGCGAAAACAAGATATAAACTATCCATGAATTGCTCAGCAGAGAGTCGTGCCTTGTACCAACTTCCATCATAGCTAAAGAAATGTCCATGCGCGAAATTCGAGACCTCTTTCTACGATTGATGCTAAACCTTCTCCCTACTTGGGGGGTTTTAGCACAGTGAAAGCAATTGAATGGTCAGGCAGGGACCTGCCGTTTCTGTGATGATACCACTAATCAAGAAACCTTGAGACATCTTTTGACCGACTGTACGGCTCTGACCAATATAAGAAATAAATATCGGGATATGCTCACATCAGATTCACTGTCTCTCATCTTGGACGAGCGATGGAATTATTTGCTCTTGGGAGAACAAAAGTTGATTATTTTCACAGTGTTACAATTCTGGAACAAACTATCCAGTTTGATACATTTTTAATTGTGTTTGCAGTTAAATCTGCAATTTGAGAATGTAAAGGAAAAAAGTGAAAGGTTTGTTATAAGGTTTGTTATAAGTCAATCCACTAATACATTTTTTTAAAAGATACAGCAATGTACTGTTGTGATTCACATATAACTCTAGCACAAACAACAATGTGATGATCCTAATTTCAACACATTGGCAAAGGGATCAACAAAATGGTTAATTCAGTGAAAAAGTTTGGTGTGGGGATGTTAAATATATATTTATATCAAGAAAAAACACATTATCATTCAGCCGAGATTCTTACAGGCACGGCCCCTACTGTAGGATGAGTGCTGGAGAAGTCATCTTCTAATTGATGTTATGATTTTTGAATTATTTTCTGAAGACTTGCAGAATCCATTTACTGCTGCCTTAAAAAAAGATATTCCACTGACATGAAAATATCAACTTAGTTACTGGAAAGGTCTAGAATCCTGACTCTAAACTCCCTATAAAGCTTTCTAAGCACAGTAAATGAGCATGGACTGCAGGCTATTCTCTTTTCTGATGGCATATAAACATATGTACACTTCCTTCATTGAAAAAAGTCATACTTCCTTTCAAAAAACATATCATGGTTTTCCTCTTTTTGTGGCTTCGGATCTTAGGAACTTTTAACATGGAAAAATTTGAGGCCCGAAAAGCAAACATAACAATGCACGCCTTTTCCTCTTCTCATTTTATCTGCGCACTTTCCCACATATAGTTTAGCCTATTTGTTGTAATTTTGTTAGCACGGCTCAGATTAAGTAAATGAGACTATAGATTTCACGAAGAAAAGCATTTATTTGCAATTTTGCAGTTTTTTTGCAGCTCATTGATCGATTATGTCTGTCCCGCAAAGGCAAAGCTAAAAGTAGTATCTGCTGGAGAAGATGCCAGTTTCTGTCTACTGAACAATACATCAGTTCTGCATAATGCAATTCGACTTTATACTCTACGCTTGTGCATTGTATTAGGAACCCTTTCCAGTGACATGTCTGGAAAATTTCAGAGCAGTAAAATGAAAATTTTAGCAGTCTGTGGATCAATGCACCAAGCCTCCATTCTCCCCCTAGAGACACGTTTTCAAATTTGGCTTGGATTACAACTGAAATGAGATTTATGTTCAATCCGGTCCCTCGTGGGCATCACAAAATGGCTATACAATTCGATCTGCTCGGCAATCTCATTTCAGGACAGTGCGGGGTTTGGATTTCTAGGGGTGCCAGACAACATATAATTATTAAAACGCATTTAGAGGGCAGCACACGACAGCAATAAATAGCTCGTGGTGCCAGAAGCCAAATGCCAGATCATCTATATACCCTGCACATTTTTGTATACATGCTGATTGAGGTGCATTTTAAATTGTATTTAAACACAGAATTGTTCATGTGATGAAAATACTTTAGTAAACAACATTGTAATGAAGATAGCTATTTCAATTTAGATTGCACATAGAGAAACACGTATCACGTTCACTGGGGCACTTTTTGTGCTGGGCACAGTACATAGCATCGATTTGTATGACTTGCAGTTTTAGGGAACAGCTCTTACCACATTTAGTGGTAAGAGCATTCTCGTCATCCAAACCTGCACCATCGACACCACTCAGCAGCAACAAGAATTACAGACTGTCCCTTTGTTTAATTTGAATTTATGGGATGGTGAGGCATTCGCAGGTAGGTGTTCTTCTGATCAGGGCCCAACGAGTTGTGCCAGTGATCATTAGCAACATTGTATGTTTGTGTGAGAGAAAATATGTTGTTCACAATAATTTACGATAGAAGAAGCACATGCCCTCCACTGCTGTTATCTTACGAGCCACCTAGTCAGTGTCCAATTTAAAGATAAAGAGAACGGTAGGAGCCTATGGAATTGTGACCCAAGAAGAAATTCTAGAATCCATTGCTAACACCAATCACCAAACGCTCTGCAAAAACTAGCACCAACTAATAACCTTTGCACCACCATCCAGCACCCCAGTGAAACTGCGACCCGTCTCCCATAACTCAAGGCAGCACTGCGACGAGACTGCAGCCCGTCCATTTAACTCAAGGAAGCACCCCAGCCGAAACTGAGGCCAGTCCCCTGTAACTGAAGGTAGCACCCTGGTGAAACTGCATCCCGTCTGCCATAACTCAAGGCAGCACTCCAGTGAAACTGCAGCCCAGCCCCCGTAACTCAAGGCAGCACCCCAACAAAACTGCAGCCTGTCCCCAGCAACTCAAGGGAGCACCCCGGTGAAACTGTGGCCCATCCCGCATAGCTCAAGTTAGTTCCTCAGTGAAACGGCAGACCATGCCCCGTAACTCAAGGCAGCACCATGGCAAAACTGCAGACCATCCCCCATAACACATGGCAGCACTGCACAAAACTGAGGACTGTCACCCCTAAGTCCAAGTGGCTCTCAAACTATGGACAGTAACCCCTACATTGAAGTGGCATGCAAACTATGGATCATCACCCCTAAGGTCAAGCAGCATCCAAACTACGTACCATCACGCATAAGCTCAAGCGGCACCCAAACTGTGTATTTTCACTCCATTATTCAAGCCTCCCAGCAAAAATGCAGGCCATCACCCTTAAGTCATAGCAGCCCCCTCAAGTATTGACACCACCAACTACCCCCACTGACCTCTGCCCGAAACTCCCCCAAGTTCTATGCTCGTTTTCCCTCCTCCCACCACCCCCACTGACCTCTGCCACCAACCCCGGGCATGCCCCTCAAGTCCTGACAATTCAGACTACCCCCACTGACCTCCACCCCCACCTCAGCCAGCCGCCTTAGTCCTGACAACTCCCCCTACCCCCACTGACCTCCACCCATTAGCCCAGGCAGCCAACTCAAATCCTGACACCTCAAACTACCCCTACTAACATCTGTCCCAACCCCATCAAGCCCCTGCTCATCTTTCCTCTTCCCACCACCCCCACTGACCTCCGACGATTACCCTAGGCAGCCCTCTCAAGTCCTAACACCTTCCACTACCCTCACTGAACTCCGCCCCAAGGCCCTTAAGTCCCCTGCTAGTCTTCCCTCCTCCCACCACCCACACTGATCTCTGCCCCAACCACAAGCAGCCCAATCAAGTCTTGACACCTCCCACTACTCCCACTGACTTCCACCCCAACTCCCTCAAGCCCCCTGCTAGTCCTCTCTCCTCCCACCACCCCCACTGACCTCTGCCCCAACCCCAGGCAACCCACTCAAGTACTGACACCTTATACTACCACCACTGACCTCTTCCCCCAACCACAGGCAGCCTCCTGAAGTATTGACACCACCCACTACACCCACTGACCTCCACCCTTCACCCCAGAAATCCCCTCAGTCCTGACGCCTCCCACTACCCCCACTGACCTCTGCCCCAGGCCCTCAAACTGCCTGATAGTCTTCCCTCCTCCCCCCAACCCCACTGACCTCTGTCCCCAACCCCAGGCAGCCCCCTCAAGTCCTGACACCTCCAACTACCCTCACTGAACTCCATCCCAAACCCCTCAATCCCTCTGCTAGTCTTCCCTCCTCTCACCACCCCCACTGATCTCTGCCCCATCCCCAAGCATCCCTCTCAAGTCCTGACACCTCCCACTAACCCCAATGACCTCCGCCCAATACCCCAGGCAGCTTCCTCAAGTCCTGACATGCCCCACTGTCCCCCTTACCTCTGCCCATTCCCACAGGCAGCCCTCTCAAGTCCTGACACAATACTCTACCCCCACCGACTTCCGCACCCAACCACAGGCAGCCCCTGAAGTATTGGCACCTACCATTACCCCCATTGACCTCTGCCCTTTACTCTAGGCAGCCTCCTGTAGTCCTGATACATCCCTCTACCCACACTGAGGTCCACCTATTACCTCAGGCAGCCCCTCAAGTCCTGACATCTCCCACTACCCCCACCGACCTTTGCTCCAACCACCTAAAACTGCCTGCTACGTCATCCCCCCCCACTGAACCTGCCTCAACCCCAAGAAGCCCCCTCAAGTTTGGACACCTCCCACAACCCCCACTGACCTACCTTTTCCAATTACCCCAGCCAGCCCCCGCAAGTCCTCACACTTCCCACTACTCCCACTGACCTCTGTCACATCCCCTTCAGCCCCCGCTAGTCTCCCCTCCTAACATCACCCCCAATGACCTCTGCCCCAACCCAGGCACCCCTTCTAGCCCTGACACCTCCCATTACCCCCACTGACCTCTGCCCCATCCCCTTCAAGCCCCCTGCTAGTCCACCATCCTCCCACCACCCCCACTGACCTCTGTCCCCAACCCCAGGATGCCCTCTCAAGCCCTGGCACCTCTCACTACCACCACTGACCTCCCCCCTAACACTCTCAAGCCGCCTGATAGCCTTCCGGACTCCCACCGCTCCACTGACCTCCCTCCCTAACCCTAGGAAGTCCCCTCAAGTCCTGGCACCTCCCACTACCCCCACTGACCGCTGCCTATAACCCCAGGCAACCTGGTCAAGTCCTGACACCTGTCATGATGCCTACCTCTAAGGAGCCAGGCCGGGCCCAGCAACCCCAGAGGCAGACATCATTTCCCCCAGGGAAGTCTCAGCGGGCCCAAGTCGGGGCCCTTTGGACTCAGTCCTGGCGCCTTAGGCGCCAGGCTCATAGCGGACCCCAGTCCTGGCGCCTTAGGCGCCAGGCTCATAGAAGAGGATATGTGTTTAAGTGCTTGGGTGCACACTTACCTGATGCAGACCTTGCTGCTTCATCCAGGCCCTCTTGAGGCCTGAATGGGACTACTTAACCTGTAGGACTACTTCACCACCCGGGTGTGGTCGGGGAAGGATACATACCTGATTGGTGGAAGGATACATACCAGGAACTTCTTCCAAGGCTATTTAAAACCCACCCGAACAGCCACACATGCTTCGCGTTGTTTTGCACCTAGCAGCTGGACGCTCACCGTGTCAGCTCCTGCATCCTGACTTCAGCCACGCCTGCCAGCACCCTGGAACACCTGCAAGGGGAGAAAGGAAGAGAATAGGAGAAGAAAAGCCCTTACCTGCTAAATCTGCATCCCGGAGTCATTTCTCCAACGGCCCTGAAAAGGAAGACATCATTTTAAAGGCATTTCGTTTCGATCGCTGCAGCGCTGCATTTTACTCACCTTTGCAAGGCGCTTCCATCTTCAGCAGCGATCTTCCGGATTCAGCTACGCCCCGGCGCCTAGAGGAAAAAAGACAAGAACAAAGGTGAGAGGGAGAAAAGGAATAAGGAAAGCTCAGTTTCCGTTTAAGTCTTACCTGTTGGATTATTCCCACTGCATTTCGGGTCCTGCCGCTTCCTGGCATCTCCGGACCCCGGCCCCTATGGGGAAAAAAGACAAAGACATTGAATGAGCGAATGCAAAGACATTACCTGAGCGCTCATCCAGAACTGTTTCACTTCGGGTCGGCGCCATATCTCCGGCACTCCGAACCCCGGCCCCTAAGGGGAAAAAGACATAAGCATTAGCGCTTGCTGCAATTAGACAACGAACATTATTATTAAGCTTGAACTTTTGAACAGAACTTTTACAGCGCCTTACCTGAACAGTCAAGCTTACCTGAACTCCCATCAATCCTCAATCCAGTGAAGTAACTGGGTTTCAACGCGCCCCTGCATCAGAAGCAGGATGGAGAGCTCATCCTTCCAAACCCTAAGGTGAGGCTTCACGGGGAATCGTGGAGGAGGTATCGTGGAGGGTTGGAAGGGAGTGGGAGGCTTGAGCATTGTTCCACAGTTGGTAATACTCCCTTTTCACGCACAGGAGGGTATCCAACGAGCCAGGGAAGCCAGAATAGAGGGGCCCTTCCTGTCCATCTTCAGAGTTCTGCGCCTTCGACGCCGCGCCTCCGTGGGAACCAGGTGAGCGTTACAGAACGCGAAGCCTTACCACAATTTCCCACCTGGGCGCTATGGAGACTTCCGAGACAGATCAGCTGGCCCATCTTTTAGGGGAATTACGGGCAGAAGTGCACTCAGCCCGCCAGGAGACTAATGCTCTCAGAAGGGAACTAATCCTATCCAAGGAAAGAACTGATGATCTGGCCAAAAGATTATTGCAGGGCCAGGCAGAGCACACTCCTTTACCTGTTTCCGGAGATATTTCTACAACAATGGGTTTGAATAACCCGGTACAAATCAATCTACCTGGACACATGCCTTTGGCCTCGCCGGAACGTTTTGCGGGGGATCCCAAGAAATATGCCGTTTTTATGAACCAATGCCGTTTACACTTTTTATGCAGGCCCGGGGCCTTCCCCAACGACCAGACCAAAGTAGCCTTTGTACTATCTTACCTCAGTGGCTGTGCTGCCGATTGGTCTATTCCATTGGTAAATCAGGATGATCCCATTCTCCGGGATTTCCAGGGCTTCCAGGCCAGCATGGAAAGATTGTTCGCTCGACACTCGCAGGGACAGGCCCTTGACAACGAACTGCTATCCTTACGACAAGGTAATCAGGATCTTTTGTCCTATATCGCCACCTTTAATAGACTAGTTGTGGAAACCGGATGGCCTGCAAATAAAAGGATCACATTGTTTCATCGAGGCCTGCGCGCAGAGCTTAAAGATGTTATAGCTCAGATAGTAGATCCACCCCAGGCCTGCGCAGACTACATAGACTTAGTGGTTCAACTTGATCACAGACTTCAAAATAGAAAAGCAGATCGGCTCAAGTATGAAACCAGAGACCCACGTTAACTCCAAGAGTACTGACGTTTCCGAACCTATGCAAATTGGCAGTGTTAAAGGACCATTAACGCAGAAGGAACGAGAGAGAAGGCGACAAATGCAACTTTGTCTGTATTGCGGAACTTCCGGTCACTTTCTTCAAAGTTGTCCAGTTAAACCACCCAAGAAGGTGGTTGGAGCCACTGATAACGAGTTATTGACACCTGGTTCGGGAAACGACCTAGCCCGACAAGCGTAGGGGTCCGCTTGCCGAGCTTGAAAACAAACTCTTTGACCTCGCATTTTGTCATGCCAATGGTGCTTGTGAACCCAAAACAGCCTCAGCAGTTGCATGCTATAAAAGCATACATAGACAGTGGAGCTATTGGAAATTACATAGACCGTGAATTGGCTTCCAGGATTAAGCTTCCTCTCCGCCCGAAAGTAACCTAAGATGTAATTACTACAGTTGATGGAACCGAAATAGCCTCAGGGCCTGTAACGCATTCCACAGTTGAAATCACTCTGGTGGGTCAGGACGGACATCGGGAAGCAATCGTGTTTGATGTGATCAAGGCCCCACAATTTCAAGTACTTCTTGGAATCCCTTGGTTAGAAACACATAATCCGAGAATAGACTGGCGAGCAAAGAAGATAACTTTTCCTGATTGTGAACCAACCTATTACCCAAGGAATCCAGCTATGGGTCTAGCCTCTGTAACTTCCACCCCTGTACAGCTACCATCTGAATACCAAGAATTCCAAGAGGTTTTTCAGAAAGAGCAGGCTAACACCTTACCTCCCCATCGATCTTACGATTGCCAAATCGACTTGGTACCCAATGCACAACTACCTTGTAGTAGGATTTATGCTCTTACTGAACCTGAGAACCTGCATTTGCGCCAGTATTTGGATCAATACCTGGCCAATGGTTTTATTCGCCCATCAAAGTCACCAGTCTCTTCCGCTTTGTTCTTCGTACCTAAAAAGGAAGGAGACCTTAGGGCCTGTATTGACTACCGCGCCCTAAATCAGATAACGATTAAGAATCGTTACCCTTTGCCCCTAATACCTGAGCTTATCGACCAAGTAAAAGATGCTCGTGTGTACACCAAGCTAGATCTCCGAGGAGCTTACCACCTGGTACGTATAAAAGAGGGCGACGAGTGGAAGACTGCATTCCGCACCAAATTTGGGCTCTTCGAATATCAAGTAATGCCCTTCGGTTTGTGCAACGCACCTGCCGCCTTTCAGTACTTCATGAATGATGTTCTTCGGGAACTTATCGATGTTTGTGTCATCGTTTATATTGACGACATCCTGGTGTATTCCTCCTCAGAATCTGATCACAGAAACCATGTTAGGGCAGTTCTTGAGAAATTGCGCCAGCACAAATTATTTGCCAAGCTCGAAAAATGCGTTTTTCATACCACAGAAGTGGAGTTTCTCGGATTCATCCTGACACCTCAAGGAATCCGAATGGGCTCGCGGAAAGTGGACGCCATTCTCAAATGGCCATCTCCTAGCTCTGTGAAGGGAGTGCAAAGCATGCTTGGCTTTGCCAATTTCTATCGAAGGTTCATCCCGGAATTTTCTCGAACTGTTCAACCCATCACAGCTCTCCTAAAGAAAAATAAACGCTTTGAATGGACTCTTGAGGCTGAACAAGCCTTTCAGGACCTGAAAACCAAATTCACCTCTGCACCTGTATTGAAGCACCCGCGCCCAGATCTCCCTTACATCATGGAAACCGATGCATCCAGTTCGGCCATGGGAGCTGTCCTGTCGCAAAGAGACCCAGAAACTAACCAATTACACCCTGTAGCCTTTTGGTCCAGAAAATTCTCTCCACCTGAACTCAATTACGCGATTACCGACAAAGAACTACTGGCTATTAAATCAGCTTTCAAGGCTTGGCGTCACTATCTTCTCGGTGCAAGACACACCATCACCGTAATTACGGACCACAGAAATTTGCAGTATTTAAAGACGGCCAAAGCTCAATCTTCGCGACAACTCCGATGGGCTTTATTCTTTGCGGAATTTGATTTTGTAATTACCTATCGCCCTGGCTGCAAGAATGGTAAGGCAGATGCCTTATCCCGGATAGGCATGGAAGAACCCAATTCGAGTTTAGAACCTGTGCCAATCATACCGGAACAAAGAATTCTGGGCTTGACTTCATTGCAAACCATTGAGGACATCCAAGCTCAAGTAAAACAGCTTTTTGACTCTTCTGCCTTACTGGAATGGTGTCAAAAGGGTCCTCACTACACCGTTAAGGATGATTTTCCCTACTTCCAAGAGCGGTTATTTCTGCCAAGTAAAGAATTGCAGGAACTTGTCATTACCCGTCATCATGAATCATTAATGGAAGGACACCCCGGTATCGCGAAAACAGAAGAAAAGATCAAACGCTACTTCTGGTGGCCTTCTTGGAGAAAAGACATAAAGTCATTTGTGTTGTCTTGCGGAATCTGTGCCCAAAATAAGAGTCAAAAGAAAAGGCCAGCCGGCCTACTTCAACCTTTGGACATTCCACCAGCACCTTGGCACACCTTGTCAATGGACTTTATAACTGACCTGCCTCCTTGTGGTAGTTACAACACGATTCTCGTAATAGTGGATCTATTCTCCAAAATGGCCCATTTTATCCCTTTAAAAGGATTGCCGTCAGCTTCCACCTTGGCCAAGGAATTTATGGAAAATATAGTGCGGTTACATGGTTTCCCTTCCATATTAGTCTCAGACCGTGGAAGTCAATTTATCTCCCACTTTTGGAAGAAATGTTGCCAACTAGCACAAATAGACGTGCGGTTATCCACCAGCCACCACCCCCAGACCGACGGACAAACCGAGAGAACCAATCAGACTCTCGAGCAATATCTGCGGTGCATGTTACACCAATCCGAGTTGAATTGGAAGGACATCCTTTGGATTGCAGAATATGCATACAACAATTCAGTGCATTCTGGAACCGGACAGACTCCTTTTTATACCCTGTATGGTCACCATCCTCGGACCTCTGACCTAGATCCACCTCTGACCCTGGAGATGCCTGCAGTGAATCACCTGCATTCCACAATAACCCAAGCCTTCAAAGAAGCTACAACCCACTTACAGCAAGCCAAGAAAAAGTATAAAGAAAACGCTGATTTGCACCGAAGTGAAACTCCTCCTTACCAAGTAGGAGATCAGGTATGGCTAGCAACTAAACATCTACCCCTCAAGGGTCAGCGAACTTTTAATCCCAGATTCATTGGGCCTTACCCCATCAAAGCCATTATCAACCCAGTGGCCTTTAAACTCGATTTACCATCCAACATGTGGATTCATCCCGTTTTTCACGCATCTCTTCTAAACCAGTAGAACCTGGAACCAGACTGTCTGAGCCCCCAGGCCCTGTCCAAATTGATGGAGAATTAGAATTCGAAGTGAAAGATATTTTAGATTCCAAGATAGTTAAGTCAAAACTCTTCTATCTTGTTGATTGGAAAGGATATGGACCTCAGGAAAGATCTTGGGAACCCAGTAACTATGTTCACGCACCACGATTAATTCAAAGATTCCATCGAAGATTCCTGCACAAACCAAAACCCCCGGAGGAAAAGACCTTGGGAGGGGCCTTGAGGGGGGTACTGTCATGATGCCTACCTCTAAGGAGCCAGGCCAGGCCCAGCAACCCCAGAGGCAGACATCATTTTCCCCAGGGAAGTCTCAGCGGGCCCAAGTCGGGGCCCTTTGGACTCAGTTCTGGCGCCTTAGGCGCCAGGCTCATAGCGGACCCCAGTCCTGGCGCCTTAGGCGCCAGGCTCATAGAAGAGGATATGTGTTTAAGTGCTTGGGTGCACACTTACCTGATGCAGACCTTGCTGCTTCATCCAGGCCCTCTTGAGGCCTGAATGGGACTACTTAACCTGTAGGACTACTTCACCACCCGGGTGTGGTCGGGGAAGGATACATACCTGATTGGTGGAAGGATACATACCAGGAACTTCTTCCAAGGCTATTTAAACCCCACCCAAACAGCCACACATGCTTCGCGTTGTTCTGCACCTAGCAGCTGGACGCTCACCGTGTCGGCTCCTGCATCCTGACTTCAGCCACGCCTGCCAGCACCCTGGAACACCTGCAAGGGGAGAAAGGAAGAGAATAGGAGAAGAAAAGCCCTTACCTGCTAAATCTGCATCCCGGAGTCATTTCTCCAACGGCCCTGAAAAGGAAGACATCATTTTAAAGGCATTTCGTTTCGATCGCTGCAGCGCTGCATTTTACTCACCTTTGCAAGGCGCTTCCATCTTCAGCAGCGATCTTCCGGATTCAGCTACGCCCCGGCGCCTAGAGGAAAAAAGACAAGAACAAAGGTGAGAGGGAGAAAAGGAATAAGGAAAGCTCAGTTTCCTTTTAAGTCTTACCTGTTGGATTATTCCCACTGCATTTCGGGTCCTGCCTCTTCCTGGCATCTCCGGACCCCGGCCCCTATGGGGAAAAAAGACAAAGACATTGAATGAGCGAATGCAAAGACATTACCTGAGCGCTCATCCAGAACTGTTTCACTTCGGGTCGGCGCCATATCTCCGGCACTCCGAACCCCGGCCCCTAAGGGGAAAAAGACATAAGCATTAGCGCTTGCTGCAATTAGACAACGAACATTATTATTAAGCTTGAACTTTTGAACAGAACTTTTACAGCGCCTTACCTGAACAGTCAAGCTTACCTGAACTCCCATCAATCCTCAATCCAGTGAAGTAACTGGGTTTCAACGCGCCCCTGCATCAGAAGCAGGATGGAGAGCTCATCCTTCCAAACCCTAAGGTGAGGCTTCACGGGGAATCGTGGAGGAGGTATCGTGGAGGGTTGGAAGGGAGTGGGAGGCTTGAGCATTGTTCCACAGTTGGTAATACTCCCTTTTCACGCACAGGAGGGTATCCAACGAGCCAGGGAAGCCAGAATAGAGGGGCCCTTCCTGTCCATCTTCAGAGTTCTGCGCCTTCGACGCCGCGCCTCCGTGGGAACCAGGTGAGCGTTACAACACCTCCCACTACCCCGACTGACCTCTGTCCCCAAACCCTTCAGTCCCCCTGCTAGTCTCCCCTCCTCCCACCACCCCCGCTGACCTCTGCTCCAACCACCTGAAGCCCCCTGCTAGTCATCCCTCCTCCTGCCACCCCACTGAACTCTGCCCCAACCTCAGGCAGCCCCCTCAAGTCCTGACACCTCACACTACCCCCACTGACCTCTGCCCCAACCCACTCAAGCCCTCTGCTACTCTTCCCTCCTCCCACCAACCCCCCTGACCTTCACCTTTACTCCAGACAGCACCTTCAAGTTCTGACACCTCCCACTACACCCACTTCCCTCTGCTCCAACCACCTAACCCCCGGATAGTCTGCCCTCCTCCCATGACCCCCACTGATACCAGCCTCAACCCCAGGCAGCCCCCTCAAGTTCTGACACCTCCCACTACCACCACTGACCTCTGCCCATTATTCCAGCCAGCACCCTCATGTTCTGACACCTCCCACTACCCGCACTTCCCTCTGCTCCAGCCACCTAACCCCCTGATAGTCTGCCCTCCTCCCACGACCCCCACTGACACCAGTCTCAACCCCAGGCAGACCCTCAAATTCTGACACCTCCCACTACTCCCACTGACCTGTGTCACATCCCTCTCAGTCCCCCTGCTAGTCTCCCCTCCTCCCATCACCCCCAATGACCTCTGCCCCAACCCAGGCACTGCTCTAGCCCTGACACCTCCCACTACCCCCACTGAGCCCTGTCCCATCCCCCTCAAGCCCCCTGCTAGTCCACCATCCTCCCACCACCCCACTGACCTCTGCCCAGTACCCTAGCCAGCCTCTCAGGTCCTGATACCTCCCATTACCCCCTCTGACCTCGGCCCCAACCTCCTCAGTCCCCCTGTTAGTCTCCCCTCCTCCCACCACCACCTTTGACCTCTGCCCCAACCCCAGGCAACACCCTCTAGCCCTGACACCTCCCACTACCCCCACTGACCTCTGCCCCATCCCTCTCAACCCCCCTGATAGTCCACCGTCCACCCACCACCCCCACTGACCTCTGCCTCCAATCCTAGGCAGCCCCCTCAAGTCCTGACATCTCCCAATACCCCCACTGACCTCTGCCCCCAACCCCAGGCAGCCTCCTCAAGTCCTGACACCTCCCACTACCCCCACTGACCTCCACCCATTACCCCAGCCAGTTCCCTCAAGTCCTAGCACCTCTCACCACCACCACTGACCTCCGCCCTAACACTCTCAAGCCCCCTGATAGGCTTCCTGACTCCCACCTCCCCACTGACCTCCCCCCTAAGCACAGGAATCCCCCTCAAGTCCTGGCACCTCCTACTACCCCCACTGGCCGCTGCCCATTACCCCAGGCAACCCCCTCAAGTCATAACACCTCCCACCACCCAACTGACCTCCACCCCAACTCCAGGCAGTCAACTCAAGTCCTGATACATCCGACTACCCCATTTAACTCATCTTCATCACTCTCAAGCCCGCTGCTAGTCCGATATCCTCATTCCCCCCCATTGACCTCCACCCACAACCCCAGGAAGCCCCCTCAAATCCTCACATCTCCCACTACCTCCACTGACCAATGCCTCAACCCCCTCAAACCCACTGCTTTTCTCCTCCCTTACTAGTCCAACGTGGAGCAACAACCTACCTTGACTCCATCAGCCTGCCTCCAACATGAAGTACACCTGCTACATATCCTCCTCCAACATGGACAACAGGGAGCATTGCGTTGAATGCCATACTGTAGCTTCCACTCTGACTCCCTGTTTCACCACATGCAGCAGCATGTCAACAGGCCATCATACTGTTGCACAAGATGCAATTTGACTACTCCAAGTACATGTGAGATGCTAATGCAAAGTAGTGCAATGTGGAATTTGTATGGTGCCTTTGTGCCATTGCAATGGCATCAAAGCACAGAAGGCAAATGCCCTTGGAGGATCGAAGTATGAGGAATCAGAGATTAGTCTGATGATTTACAATGTGTGTACATATTAGCCTGTAAAAAGGTAGGTAGGTAGCGGTGGCAAAGTCCCTGCCAGTAACCCATAGAACAGGCTTGTAGTTGGGTGATGTGAAGGTTGTCAGAGAGTGTGCGAGTCAAGGAGACTTATAATGTGTGCACTGAAGAATCAATCATCAGACTCAGCTGCATGCTAGTGGCAGAGGTGATGGATGATATGAGAGCAGGTAGGGGCTGATCACAACTGATGAGTGTACCCCACTCTTCCACAGTGAGGCCACATCCCACCACAACACCCACAATGCCAAATACCCATAGCAGTGAATGAGGTGTGGCCACATAAACATTGACAAGCAGGTGCCAAAGGAATACCTAAACATCAGTGGACCAGAAAGGAACTCAATGTACAATAAACTCAACCTCCAGTAGGGAATGTGCAGGGGCGAATGAGCTGTCACCAGATACAACCCACAACTAAACCATGTGGACAATGTGGAAATACACATGAACAAATAAGTACCCATCCCCAAGGAGAGACCCCAAACACCATCATGATACATCTCACTCATCAACCCAACCATCCCTGTATGTGCACCATTACACACACAACAAATTGCTTCACTCCAACAACACTAACACACCAACACCAAACATGCAGTGTCCTACATAAGGAATGGAATCAGATAATCAGCCAGTGCCACCACCAGCTGTGAGATTGCCCCATTCCTACATGTGAAACTAATGTGGAGAGGTCCAAGTCAATCCAAACAATGTCAGTATGTCAAGCACCAACAACTCACTCTTCCCTACTCCCTTCTCCCTTCTCCTTTCTGCCATCCCCCCTACACCTCTTTCACTACAGGAGTTGTCTCGATTCACTATTTTCTCACCATCCCCAAACTGTTGCCAACACTTGGATTTGACTTTATGGACACATTGACTTGGTGTTTCACCTTCTCAACACTCATGCTCGCACCCAAGGTGGCCCTGAATAATGCTGTGCCCTTCTTGATTCCTTGCCTACATTCTCTGTTCCCTGCAACATTATGTGTTTTACGGACCTCTGCAACTGTATCCACTCTCCCTTCTCCCTCCCTCCTCCTGCCCTCCCTTTCTTTTCTATGCACTTATCCTATCAGAATTGTCCCTTGACCTAGTATGATAGCAACAATGTTTGTCTCCCCCACCCCATAATTGTTCTTCTCCCCCTTCCAGCACTATCTGAAATGTCATCAGGCCTAGTACGATAGTCGCTTGTTTTGTTCCTCTCCCTCCTTCTCATCCGTTCTCCCTCTCCTCTTGTAAAATTCGGACTCTACCAGAAATGTTGTCAGGTCTAGTATGGTAGTCGCCTGTCTGTTTCCCATTCATTCCTATCTTTGGGCCTCATCACACAGAAGGCGATAAGGGTTTACCGGTACCGGTAAGGGCACCGGTACCAGTAAACCCTTACCGCCTTACTACGAGTTCCCTTTGCGGGACCCAACCTTAACGGCTGGTTTTACCAGCTGTTAAAGCAGGGTGCTGCAAAGGGACCTCGGTGCTAATTACGGTACTGCAATTTGTGGTACCGTAATTAGCTCCTTCCCCATTCCCATTATGCCCTATGGGGGCAAAAATGGGAATGGGGAAGTGCCTTGGTGAATGGGGAATTACCGCCCCCGCTCACCTTGGAGTAGGGTGGTAATTCCGCCATCCATCAAGACGGACACGGTAAAATACCGGCGGCAACCATGGCGCTAATAGCGCCATGGTTACCGCCTACCGTGTAATGAGGCCCTTTGTCTTTGCACTTGCCCTATCTGAAATGTCGCCAGGCCGAATACGATAGTTAATTGCACATTGTTGTTCATGGACTGTAAGAATGTTATTGTATTTTTCCCTTGTTCCTACCCTTGCCGTGACATGCTGTGAAACACTTTGGCCCTCATTACAAGTCAGGCGTTAAGGGTTTAACGGCGCCATCGGCGCCGTTAAACCCTTAACCCCTGATTCACACTTTAACGCCTGCTTTTTGCAGGAGTTAAAGTCCAAGGCGCTAAGCGACCTTGGTGCTAATTACGGCACCGTAATTTACGGTGCCGTAATTAGCGTGTTCCCCATCCCCATTATACCCTATGGGGCAAAAATGGGAATGGGGAAGGGCAAATGGTGAATGGGGAATTACCGCCCCACTCACCTTGGAATGGGGCGGTAATTCCGCCATCCACCATGGCGGAATCCGGCATGGACCATGGTGCTAATAGCACCATGGTCCACCGCCTGAGTTGTAATGAGGGCCTTTGTCTATATGCGCTATATAAATAAACTATCATATCATATTATATCTTTCACATGACACAACAACACCAAACACACATGAGCACATATAGAAATGGAGTGCCGACTCAACCACAGCATACAACACTCACACACACATCCACACCATGAACACAATCCAAAAACATGCCTGTATTGCAAAGCACACATGTAGGCAAGTAACAGATAAGCAGGACAAAGCTGTCAAAAATGTAAATCCCTAAGCACCTCATCTTCCCACATCTACAAGAGCATACCAATGGTCAACCAGCATGTGTGCTACAACTACCACACACATGTGACATGCACACATGCCTCCCAGCAAACATCACAGTATCAACATGACACACACAGGGAGGCCCAGACTTGCATTACTACAATAGAACATATGCACTGTGAGAAAATGGAAAAACGTAAATGTGCACATGGACAAAGTGAATGCAAGAATCGTGTAATGAACTGAGCGAAAAGTTGTATTAAAGATTAACTATTTACAATAATATGAGGGGAATGGTAAAAATATCTAGGGCGAAACACAAAACTATTGTCCAAAATGAAAACTAATCCTATGGATCTATATACAATGGCAACAGGCTACACATCTACAATGTCGGACAACACTTCGACCAGGGCCGAATCACACTCCATGTTCTCTGCCTGTAGGCGGGCCACTGTTCTGGACTAGAGAGCTTGCAGGCTGTCCACCATCTGCCTCCTTGACTCCTCTGCTGCTCTGCAAGCATCCACCAGGATGGTAGCTCATCTCATTGGCCACCTATGTGCCACCTCAACCCTGGCCACCATCACAGCTGCCTCCCATTCCCGCTGCCTCTCCTCCACCAGCTGTCTCTCGTACCACCTAAACACAGACCACATGGCCTATAGGGGTCCCATGTGTTGTGCCTCCTGTCTCAATATTTGCCAACTGTCACCTCAGAGTGGCATTGCTTGCAAACAGCTGCCTCCTCACAGTCACCATCTGCTGCTGGGCAGTGTACAGCCTCTGCAGGTATGCCCCTGACCAGATGACAGTCAGAGGAGGGGTACAGCACCTGCACTGCCCAAAGGTGCCAGCTGTCCCTCCACTGCCTGTTCCTGTGTTAGTGCCTGGCCATGTGTAGTGACCACCTCATGTGGCATTGTTGGGACTTCCACCCTGGCCGGGACACAGGCACAACCAGGCTGGGCGGTGGTGGTGGGACTGGTGCACAGGGATCTGTGGTGATTTGTAGCACCACAGGCTCAGAGGAGAAAGTGGAGGAGGGGGCAATTGCATGGGCCATCCCACAGAGACCACCAAGAGCAGTGCAGTTGTCAGCTGGCCCGGGAAGCTGTTCATCTGATCGTGATGTTGTACAATCTCCTTGAGAGAAGCTTTAACAGTATCACAAATGGATGTGGTACGCCTCGCAATACAAGCCAACAGGGGCTGCACCGCATTTTGGATAGCCACCTCAGCCTCCATTAGGACATCGGTCTGGGTGGAGGCACCCAGTAGGGTGGTCACTGATGCAGTAGATGGCACAGGGACAGAAGGTTGTGCAGAACCCTGCTCACTGGACTGCACATCCTCATGTCTCTGGACCAGGGGTGCAGCTTGTACGCCCTCCTCAATGCCCCCACCTGACCCCGTGGGCTCGTCTGTAATGGCCTCCTCCCTCACTCACACCTCCATCAACCAAGATGACTGCTGCAAGTCATCTGTCCTGAATGACTCCTGGGTGGCAGCACACTGTCCCACTACTGCTGAGGTGTCCCCACCACAATCACCTCCTGGGACTTACCCTCAGCAGCCATACCTGATATTACTGGCGCTCCCCCAGCCACATCACTCTCAGAAGATTTGGTGTGAACTGGTAGTGCCTGGGGTCTGCGCCTGGGTTTGGGATCCCTGTCCCTGCTCCTCTACTCCACAGCACTGGCTCCGACCTCTTCACCAGCTGCATCAACTGTGGAAAAGGGGACAGCAAACATAGATATCAGTCAACTGTGACAATGCATGTGTTGCATGCAGAACATAAACAGTACCATTAATTCAGCACAGTTCAACCAGCAACTGCCACACACACAAACGCCCATGCAATCAGCATGAATACTGAAATACTAGGACAACTATGAGTCACAGTCATGACACACTCACATTTAAAACCAGCAAATTGGCATGTCTCCACAAACACATTGCAGGAAATCATGACATGGCCCAGTACCAATGCCAAAGGGACCCAAGAGTAACCTGCAGCCAGGGCCATGGAAAGTGCACCTGGGCACATGTCACCACCATTGCATGGCTCGCATCATCACATTGTCCTCTCACATAGATATGCAGCAAGGGAAAGCCTACCAACAGTACGGCCATGAGGAGTCATTCAATGGCCAACACAGTGAAGTGTGGGGCCACAATTTACACAACAATGGCTATGCCGTTTAGGTTCTAGACCAGTACCCTCCTGAGAGGCCTGGGGACCCTGACTGCCTTATGGTGCCCCACTAGTACTACCCTGGGACACCTACCGGAGATCGTGTCCTGCCTGGTCCTTCAACTTCTGGCCATACTTAGCCACTGTCACAGGAACCAGGCCTGTAGTACCACATCTGCTCTGATGCCCTGGTACCAGCACAGAGGAGCCCCCCCCCAAGCTCCCATGCCACATGTCTGTCACACAGGAAGACACTTGCTACAGACTACAATCCATGCAGAAAATGGGGTCCATGGGGCCCAGCTGCAGATGAATGTGGGACACAACTGGGCCAGCTGTGACTCAGTACATCTGGTGGGCCACATGGAAAGTTGGGCCTTGCCAAAGGAACTAGCTGAAGGGGCAGTTGGGTATGTGGCTATGAGGCAGTGCTAGTCATAAGGCCACCATCCAGTGTCTGGCACAATGTCAGCAACACTGTGCTGGTGTCTGCTAGTGTCATAACACTGTCTGTGAGTTGAGCTCCATCAAAATGACTTGTGCTACGTGAGCAGTGCCTGGAAGTTGTCTACTGTATGCCACATTCCCTGTGTCTGCTGTTGGATGTAAAATCAGCACAGTGCACAGTGAACTTCTAACATCATTCTATGTGACTGAGGGACCAATGAGCATGTAATGTTGAACCATTCAAGTAACATGCCTAAATGTAACAGTCTGCTACACCTGACCTGAGTATGTAGCCAGGTAACAGGTGCCCAGGTGGCTGGCATTGGGATGAGCTACACACCCTCTGGCCTGTCTGTGTGACCTCAGTGTCCCTGAGGGGGCATGCTCTCCAGTCAACACATGTGGTATGTAAATGCCTGTCTCAATGGCCAAGGTTGGACAGACAGTCCAACCCAAGATGAATCAAGTGCGCAAATGAGCCTGTGGATACGCTTCGTTGCGTAGGAATTTCCCAGGTCCTTTCCTCTAACTGCCAGAGGGGTAGACGAGAGGTGCCAGCCGCGGCGACTAACAGCAGCAGAGCCTTAGAACCTTGGAGGTTCTGAGTTCTGAGGTCTGAGCTTTGAGCTTCGAGCTCGGCGGATGTTGGAGCTAGTCTCAGTGAACTGATGGTGCTTTGGAATTTTGGAGTTCTGTGCCGGGAGCGGGAGCATCTGGCACGCAGGTATCTGTCTACTCAGGTACCTGTCTACCTGTCTTTCAATAGATATTAACTCCTGTTTGCACCCGTGGTCACGCGCGTGTCATTCAGAGTGCACATAGTGTACTTAGTTTAGCGGAGGTGTCAGGAGGCCCCCAACAATGCAGTGGGAGTCCAAGCGGGAGTAGTTTTAGTGGATTGAAGTGGTGTGGAAGTAGTCCTGTTCCCTCGGGGGTAAGAGGGGCGGGAGAGCCCTCCCCTCTTCATCACACTGTGTGGAAAGACTGATTTGGATTCCATCTCTACAACGGTGCTCCGGTAGGAACATCGCGGTGTGCCAGCAGTGTGTTTAGGTATTTGGGAGGTTGCGGAGTAGTGGAGGAGAAAAAGAAAAATAAATTAAAAAAAAGAGAGTGGAGGCTGTAGATCTGCCCACACTCAACTTGTGGAAGGTAAGCGCTACATGGCATCACGCTGAGGCGGAAGAAGTCCAAATTGAACTTTCTGAACTTTGTGAGTCATGCATTTGACTTAGTAGGAAGCTATATCATATTCAGCAAAAGCGCCCAGGGGACTTTATTCCTTATCTGTTATTGTTTACACTACGTAAGCTGCGTATATTGTGCCAAATGTTTTCTGAAATTTCAAACTTTAAAGAATGCTGACAAATTGGCGTGAAACTCGGTGCAAAAACATTATCATTGGTGAATAAGGGAAGGTCACATTGTAGCTACATCAAGCAATGCTATTGAATTGCTTAGTCTGTATATTGTAAATGAAACCTTCGGGACTCTCAAGATAAGTCTGACAAATTTTGTGGTGACGGAGAGGTGACTGTTGGCCTAGAGCATTGGAACCTCCCTGCGAACCGTTCTTACAAAGTACACCACAGGAAAAGTAGCAGTTTGTTAGTCCCCAGGCACAGGTTTTGACTGACGGATTGGAGGCGGATGTTGGCCTATGACTCTCTGAGCCCTTACGTCATCTGAACCAGCGTGTATACACATGTAATGTTGCTTCTGGTTTTAACTTGTTGGGTGATTTCGGTTCTTGTGTTGACTGCGGGCCATTGAGCCTTTGAGCTGCAAGACATATTGTTATTGAGAGTATATTGCCTACAATTCGATACTGAAAAGTTGAAGCGATAAAAGTGTGTGGGGTGACTGTGGTCAAGAGTGCCTTTGAGCCTCAAGACGCTTACTTACTTGTGATATATTGTCGAAATCCCGGAATTTGTAACACTTGGGCGTTGCACGAGTTTGGGGTGACTGTGGGCCATAGTGCCTTTGAACCGCACAAAGTATTCCCATTGAGAGGCCAATGCTTAATCATTACGATTGTAATGCTTTATTGTTCAATGCATGCGGTGTAACAGTGGGCCAAGGGAAAAAAGAATGGTCACCTAATGACTATGAAGAGTTTGACCCACTGGTAGGTAACAGAAAAGGTAATACTGATATTCAAGATCTTACAAAATGCCATGAAGAGCAACGGAGAAACCCTACTATGTAAATGGGCTGTCGGTTGTAAAAATCAATTAGAGCTACTGGGAACTGATCAAGACACCCTGAGAAACAACCCGAATTATGTGAAGAAAAAGCTATGGGAACAGGATTGGTGTTCGACAGTTGACGATCGTAATCGTCCCAAGCTTATGGAAGAAACTGCCTCAATACTTTGATGAGAACTGCTAATGCAAGGCATCGAGCAATCTATATGAAATTTCGTATGAACTTAATAAACACCAGAGTAAGCCAAGCCATAAGAACGCGGAATTCGAAAGCATTACTCAGGTGTTGTCTATGTAATAAACAGCAAGAGACCCTTAAACATCTTACACTGTATTGTGAGGCCCTGAAAGACCAGAGATCTGTGCATTTAGGACATCTAGTTCGGAAATACGCCACTCTATGCGCAGAGGAACTATGGGAAAAATTTCATAACCCTGGTGAAAAAAACATTTTCGGGTTGACATATTTTTTGCAAATACTCGAAAGCTTGCTAAAAGACAACTAAATAGAAGAGAGAACCTATAAAATAAGTAATGGGTGCTTCAAAAATGTTGAGATGTGGTGAAGAGGTGAAGTAAAACCAGATAAAGGATTGGCAAAGGAGTAATGAATCACCTGAAGCGAACATAGTTAATGAAAAGTGGGATTATCCAAGATGGGGGGAAGCAGTAAGGCATGGAATGCAACATTCTGCTATGAAATGATGTACTGAAATGACTCATTTCTGAAGCACCCTTTAGATAGGGGAGGAATTGTCTATAATTTTGCTTTTCAAAAAGTTTGTATAAACTAAATGAAAAAAAAATACTGATATTCCTGAGCAGAAAGCCAGCAGGGCATTTAAAACTCATTGGGCCTCATTACAACTTTTGCGGAATGGGTTAATGGGCTCCGCTAATGGGGGTGGACCCGTTAAACCCATTCCGCAAAATGACGAGGCCCCTCGCGGGACCCAGTAAGGACGCCTGGTAAAACCAGGCATCCTTACCAGGTCCCGCAAGGGGTCCAGGGAGCTAACAACGGGCCTGTCGGAATCGGCCCGTTGTTACCTCCATCCCCATTCCCATTGAGCCCTATGGGGGCTCAAATGGGAATGGGGAATGGTTCCTGCAAGGAGGAATTACCGGGTCCTCCAATGTTGGAATGACCCGAGTATTCCTCATTGCAGGAACCCTGTAAATGAGCCCGGTTTGGTGGCTGCCATGGAGCTAACAGCTCCATGGCTACCGCCAAACTCGTAATGAGGGCCATAATCTTACTGATGAAACAATGCTAGATTTAAATGAACAAAATTGTCACACATTTCCTGGATTAACAAGGATTTTGAACCTTTTAGACAAAGGTCATGAATTCACGCATTTTGCCATAAGGGAAATGAAAGGTTCTTTGGATGAGAAGATGGGCAAGTTACATAGGCTTGAAGGATTTATGCTGGCACATGATGTTATGTTAAATTCCAAGGTGAATGTAAATATTACTAATTCTGCTACCAACACAAATGCACCTGGTATCTCTAATACTATGGCTAGTACAAAAACACAGACAACACAGACTGAAGAAACTCATATAATAGCTGGGAGTTCAGTTAATGAGTATGGAACAAGGCGAGGAAACAAAGAATCATATGAGCCTTCACAGGAAGAGATTGCAAAAATTGATTTAATCAAGGTAGCAAAGCTGCATCACGATAAGCTTTTGGTATTAGAAAACCTATTCATTAAAGAAATGGTGAGAACCAAATACTTCATAGGAACATCTTAAACTCAGCAACAAAAAGAGGTATTGGGGACTACAGACAGTCCATCAGCACTACTTGTAGTGTTGGAGCAAGAAGAACCAAACAAGGAAAGGGTGGTGGGGTCTGCTAACTCGGGAAATGAGTCAGAGAGTAATGACAGATGGACATTCTTGTCTAGGAAAGCCAAAAAATTACAATTGAGAGCAACGATAAGGGAGGAGAAAAAAAGAAATAAAAAAAGAGTAATTCACCCAAAACAAAACCTGACTCTGAGAATGAACATCTTAACAAAGAACAGGGTGGGAACACACACAAAAGAGAAGAATGGTAAAATGGTATCGATAGATTTGACAGAAGAAAATGGTTTCAACCAGTTAGATGCTGAATCTTGAGCCCATCTGGAAATAGAGATTCAGGAGAACCAAGATGGAGTGGAGGAGAGTCAACAAGTACCTGGGAACTCACAACAAATGGAACACTTATTTCAGACAGAGCAACACCTAAAGAAAGATGTTGCAGATCCCAAAGGTGACTCCGGCAACTGCAACGCTTCCCATGCCAAAAGTCAAAAGACCAGTATGAAACAGTCAAATTTAGTTGGGTATTATCAGGTATCGAAAAACAAAAAACCTCTAAAAAAGATAGTTGTAACAGTGAGCCACCAGAAACCAGAACTTTGTTAGGCCCTCAATCACAAACACAAGGAAAAATTCCATGTACATGCCTGAAACATAGCAACACTGGTATGGGAAAAACAGAACGTTTGCCCAGACATAATCAGTGCCAAACAGACAATGGCCCTCATTACAACTCAGGCGTTAAGGGTTAACGCCACCGTTAACCCTTAACACCTGATTCCCACCTTAACGCCTGCTTTTTGCAGGCGTTAAGTTCCATGGTGCTAAGGCACTTTGGTGCTAATTACTGCACCGTAATTTACGGTGCCGTAATTAGCGCCTTCCCCACTCCCATTATGCCCTATGGGGCAAAAATGGGAATAGGGAAGGGAAAATGGGAAATGGGGATTTACCGCCCCACTCACCTTGTAATGGGGCGGTAAATCCGCCATCCACCATGGTGTAAACGTAGTTTACACCATGGTGGTAAAGTTGGTGCACTTAGTACCTCAGTTGTAATGAGGGCCAATCTCCCCTGTCGTGAAAAGGTTGAGACAGCCCGTTCCTTAAATGTTGGGGAGACTCACGAGAAAACAGAAAGTGCTGGTGGTGATCTAGAGAAACAGGGGGTACGATTGAGTAAAAAAGAGACCACTCAAGTACATGGATTGCAGCAGCAAGGTGACAATATTAACTTCAGGTCATGTGATGAGATATCCCAGGAAATGTTTACCATTATTGGGTGGAGCAGTGATTCACAGATGCATGGGAACGATAGAATTAATTGTACTTATCTATTGAACATGTTCGGTAGAGACTTCAATTCTGTCCTGAAAAACTCTTCTTTATTCAAATTAACTGTTGATATCCAACCTCAGAATATTAGTGCTCACCAAAGAGGGTATTGTTGGCTAAAGTTCCTTGAGAATTCCCCATGCAGAATATCAAACTGACTATACATGGTTCAGAGGTAATTCAAGTTCATTGATTGATTACTTTGCTGTATCTCAAAAACTATTGAAGTTATCTAAGCCAATTGAGGTACACAACATGCGCTATAGTGATTACATGCTGTTGATGTTAACATTGAATATTCAACCAGAAATGTTTATGAAAACCACACACCTCACTCTAATCGAAATACATCAACATCCAAAATCGATTAGATGGAACCCCACCATATGCAGAAAACGTTCATATCTGGTGAACCAAGACACGTGGTGTGGTGAGGATCATCCTCAATTGTTCTGGTATAAACAAAAATTGAACAAACACAATGTTAATGTGATAAAATGTCATCTAGAAGACATAGCGAATTTCCAAAAGAAGCAAATATGCAATCATCCCTGCAAATGTAGCACTGAGATCGCAGACATAAAGACTTAAAAAAGCAAATTAATTTGTGCAGTAAATACGCAATGAAGAAGGTGAAGATGGCACAACATCTGACAGCTAATCAATTAATGATTAAGCACATATGCAAGCGAAACACAAAAGATGTATGGGCGATACTTCGCACTTGCGGAAAAGACAATAAGCCGATATCTGATGTGGCAATTATGGGGGAGAAATGGTCAGAGTATATCTTAAATAGATATGCGTTACCAAAAGGTTTTCTACATGTTAACATCACTACTTTAGTCAAGAAAATCCTCAGTAAATGTGCATGGAATCTTGATGATATAAGATGGGCCATTAAAAAGTTAACTTATTCTAAGGCTGCAGGACATGATGGGATTCCCCCTGGCCTACTTGAGGATGATCAGCACTTATGGGCAAAATATTAAAACCCATGTTTGAGTCAGTCTATGAAACCAGAGCAATCCCCAAATCATGGCTCACAGCAATTATTATTGTCCCTATCCATAAAAAAGGGCCAATTGATGACCCTAAGAACTTTCGCCGATTTCTTTGATTGGTATCCCTGTCAAAGTGTTTGCCACTCTTTTCCTAAGGGAACTAGAATCTTGTGTAGCAGACAAGCAGATGTTATCGAAATACCAGGTAGGCTTCCGGAAAGAAATGGGAACAAAACTAAATGCATCAATTCTTGCCCATTTGTTAGAAACTTTGCAACACACTCAATCAGGAGCCATTTATATGGCATCTCTAGATCTTTCCGCAGCCTTTGACAGTGTCATTAGGGCTAGGTTGTGAGTCAAGATGAGTGCATATGGAATCCCATCCCATATTGTGGGACTCATAGCACTACTGCATACCAAAACGTCATACATGGTTCGTATCAATCAAGATGAATCCACAACAGAGGCGATTGACACAGATGTGGGAGTTAAGCAGGGATGTCAGTTGGCAGCCATAATGTTTAACCTCTACATATGTGACCTTGATAAAATATGGGATAATATCATGGTATTTCCAATGAAGCTATGAGATACAAGAATAAATTGGTTGTCATTCACAGATGACATTATTATTTTTGATAGAACGTCACACGGGCTGCAAACAAAATTGAATGTGTTTTCTGAATATGCGAAAAATAACAAACTTGCCATTAATTCTAGCAAATCAAACCTATTGGTATTTGCGAATAGATAAAAAATCTGCATATTCACTTGGAAGATGAATCAAGAGGTAATCGATCGGGTACTTGCAACTAGGCACCTAGGATACAAGCTTTGTGATGTTAACTCTTTGGCAATGTGGATTAGCACTCTAAACACAAAAGTAACTCATCTTACATCACAAATGAAAATCATATATCACAAGTACTCGAAATTCTCTCTTTTACCTACCATTGAATTTTACACGCTAAAAGTGGAACTTGATCTATGTATATTGGACTTAACAAAAACATTGAATAAGCTTTAGGTAAGGTAAAATCTGGAAAGCAGTATTAGGCTTTCCAAAGCACTACCAAACTCACTGATTTTACATGAATTGGGGCTTAATTCATTGGCAAGTAAATTTTGGTGGCGCATGCTAACAAATTATGGGAAAATGCTCCATCCTCCACCAAATTCGTTATATGAGGATTTTAGAAGAATGGTGGTACACGAATATCAATTGTCGATTAAATATTATGTGAAGAAATGTAAGATGCTACTACACATGATAGCAATGGAACAAAATGAAATATATGAAAGGCCAGGTGTGGCAAAGAAAAAAAATGTTCAATGGGATTGGGCTAATATAATTGAGCTGAATGGAAAGTACAAATACTATGGGGAGCAAGCAAGGTTTTTTCACAAACAAGCCCCTCGCCTTCAACATTTGGTTCTGTTTCCATGCCCAAAAGCAAGATCATTCATTATACATGAGATCTAAGTTAAATCTACTTAAGATCAAAGATAAAACGAGGCTCTGGACCAATAACTAAAGTGTGACTGACTCGTATGGTTGCAGATTCTGTGCTGATAAGCAAAGCTCTGAGACACTAAAACATCTGGTGACTTACTGTGGTCATTTTGAGAATGTGAGGCATATCTTTTTGGGAAAGTTCTATAACAGTGAGTTGGCATTATCTAGTGATCTACTGTGGTCCCAATGTATGTGGGGTAACAGACAGACTGTTATCCTGGCATTAGTTACATTTTTCGCAGTTCTCCAAGAACATCTTGCTGCATTTGAAGTATAAGTGGTTCTTTAAGGCTCAATGTACTTGTGTATACATGAAATGTGTGATAAGATGCTTATCTGTGAGATAAACTACAAATGAGCTGTGTAAAGCTACAGACATTCTAAAGGAAGAATTAATGGAAATTGAAGATTAGTTGTTTCTTTTTTTCCCTTATGAGATGGTTTTATTCATTTTAAAGTTGAAAATGTATTTGTACAAGTGAAGAAGCTGATTGTATATAATGTATCTGTAAAATGCGAATAATCTAATTGTATAGAATGTATATGTTGTAGAGAAATTTGGATATGTGACTGTTGGAAATATTCGTAAAGGTGCTTTGTGCCAAAAAAACAAATAAACATATAATAAAAAAAAGAAGCCATGAAAAGACGGACGCTTCCTGATCCCGACCTTGGAGGTGGTGTACTGCGGGAGGAATACTTGGGAGGAAACAGGGCCCAGGGTGGTGAGGTGCTCCCATGGCATAAGACACAGTATTTGTCTTCTGAATGGAAGTGCCTTTCTGGGTTTCCAAAACAGTCATGGCATATTGCCATTTTAGTATCCTTAACCCACATGTACGATTGTGACCCTGGGTACAAGCTCTGTTACATCTAAGCAAACCTTGCCAACAGAAATATTTTTTAAGAATAAATACCCTCCTTACTTCCTAAGGTATAATGGAAAAGGATCTAGAGAAAATGCCTTAAATTTAAAGTCTTCCTCTGTAACAACTTATTTTGACGGTCCATCTTTTAATTAGTTTATGGGAAGTAGATCTGCCCTTAAAAATAACTCAATTGTTGAAACAACTAACTTTCTTGAAGGGGACTACAAGTACCATAATACCAGAAGTACTGGGATGAGGAAGAGGGCTGAAGAGTGTTGGGATGCACGTTCAGATTACCGCCCCTCGTGGATGAGTTAGATTGCAGAAAATATATTAAAACATGGAGAATGCATAAAGGGTGGTGTATGGGGGGAGGGGAGTGCTTTACAGGTGGAAGAAACTTGCGGGAGTGGGAAGTTACATAGAGGAACTAATCATTTGCCTTGCGATAGTTATGTAGAATATATTGCATATGCATGGTGGCTATAACATGAATTAATGCTGCATTTAAGAGTAGGACTGAATCCTCGCAGGCAGTGTTGGAGACACAGTACAATGAGGCCTCAACTCTTGCCTGATTATCACATTTTGATTCCCAGGCATGACAAGGAACACACATGTATACCCACATATAAATGCATTCAGTTACACCTTTGGACAATTAGGCAGGAATGTGTGCAGCTGAATAGGCAAAGGGCTCTTGGGAGTCGAAGCAGAGGTTTGGGGTGTCAAAACATGGACTAAGATATGAGACACTAGCGCCTCTCAGAATTATGGTTATTGTAGTTGAACTACCAGATGTGCAGGAAAACGGTTTTAAATAATTTGCATACTGGATTGATTAGTAGGACATTAGGCGTATCTCTTGGGAGTAAAACTGATACGGGGGGGCAGAGAACAACATGATCTGTGATTTGTACTGGTGAGAGCCAAGGGTGATGCCCATGCAGTGGGGAGGCATGATGGGGGCACCTGCATGTGTGGAATGTGAAAAGGATTGTTTTGTTTGCAAGGAACAGGCTGACCTCAAAGTTATGTGCCGAGTTCATGTTGACGACCAAGTGCACATGACGTGACTAGGATTAAAGATATGGTGCTCTCATGTGAGTCTAACCAATTAACTTGTAGCACATCAAGACAGAAGACGTTGTTACTCACGTGTTATGAAGATCACGGAGAAGACAATTCAATCAATTAGAATATGGGCTATATGAAAATATTAGCATGTATATAGGTGGCAGCCAATGAGAGTGGGGGATGAACATTGTATATCGAGTGCGTCATGAATGACAAGTTGCACGTTTATAAGATAGCCACCATTTTGGAGGAGGCCAGAACTCTATGGCAGTGTTCTGCACATTCTTTTTTGTGTACAAAATAAAGCTCTTGTTCTTCTCGAAAAACGGTGCACCAAGCATTTTTCTCTAGTGTGTTGTTTCTCTTTGGTCTGGTTGTTGGAGAGTTACCCTACAAGAAGCATACTGTATAAGTAGTCAGCCAATTAAACCTAACCGCTCACACCTGAAGGAACCTGGGAGGTATAAAAGGCCCCCTTAGGTGCAGGCCTTTTGGAAGGAGTGAACGAATCTGGAACTTTGACTGGAATGTGAGTAATAGCAGTAGTAGGAGAAGGAAGAAGGCACAAGCCTGGCAAACCAAGCCAAAGTTTCATTTCAATATAATTTCATTTTATTTCATTTCAAAGTGGGAGAACAAGAGGGACACCGTAACGTAGCCACAGCAGATTTCGCCTGCTTGTTCTGAGAGGTCCTGTTCCTCCACGGAAGGCGTACAGGAGAGATGTCTTTCCCCAGGTGAGCCAGATAGCTGTGGTTGCCATGCAGCAAACATGCTGGAGACAGAGGTGAGAAGCAGTTGTCAAGCTGTGGGTCTCAGGAGTGAGAGGGGCTCCAAAACCGTGTGGCTAGATCAGTGATCACAGAGGAAGGGTGTGGGTCCTTAAGAAGCCAGAAGCAGAAGTTGTGCCAGAAGGCATGGAAGCAGTGTGACCCGCAAAGCAAGTGACTAAGAAGCCAGTAAGTGAAGTACGGTGTTCTGACACTTTGCACAAGCATTGACAGCAACAGTATCCAGTTCCCTGTACACTTGCATAAGATTTAAAGCAAGTAGAAGTTGTTTGTTGAAGCCAAAATACCTGAATAATGGAAATGTAGCACTCACGTATAACTTGAACGTTATTTTACTTGCGTGAGAAGCTAATGTTTCTTTAACCCATGGTTCAATCTTGAGAAGAGTGTTACTGCCTGAAGGAGTGGTTGCATGTCACTAATTAAAGAGTGTGAACGCTGTGAAGATCATTACCAAATACCTAACCTTGATAATACAATTGCTAAAACTTGTAACTTCTGAAAACTGCATGAAGGAGTGGTCACGTGTTCCTAATTGTGATTCCCAAAGGAGGACTGAACTCCATCCTTCACTTTCACATGAGAATACAATTTAATGCACCTCTTTAAACCTTGAAAACTACCTTAAGAAGTGGTTGCCTCCGCCTAATTGCGATTCCTAAAGAAATATTGAACTCTATTTGCTCCTTTAATGTGCCATACCTTTCATTTAAAAGGCACTAAAGAGTATATTCTATTGAAGAAGAAACCAAGCATTGTTCAAGCCAAGAGACTCACTATAATAGTAGTGAAACCAGTCGTTCTCAAAGTTAAGAAGCAATCTAACTGTACTGTGAAGTTGATAACAGTTTTTTGGCCTGAGATATAGGTGTGCAAGTATTACCTGGAGCAAAGAGAGTGGCACCAGGGTTTCTGGGTAATTAATTGGGCTGATAACTGTCAGAAAGGTGCAGGTAAAGTTGGGGAAGGGAAACTGGCTGCTTGTAAAGACTATTCTGAAGTTGACACAACCTATAGTGCCAGAGACTGTGGCAGTCAGAGAGAAGGGAGTCTTAAAACAAACCAAGGTTGTTATTGTGGTGACAGACAAGAGAGGCAAAGAGACTGCCCCCTTTGAAGAGAGTTATTCAGAGGATGAGTTCCTGTCCTACTTGAAGTTGTTGAAGTACTTGAGTATCTTGTCGAAGCCTGTCTAGAAGTAGAAATCACGGAAACTGTGGTTGTAGTTAAAAATACTGAAGCAGCGGTGGTATGTCTGGTTATCAGTGGGTGCAACATTGTAGTAGTCTAAACCAAGTGGAATACTGTTAAGCAAATGTGAATGTTCTCATAGTGAATCAGGTAGAAGTGAAGTTGTTGAAGTGGAAGCAGAATCACTGAGAAGCCATCCTGAAAAATATACCATTGGGAATTCTAAAGCTGTAACCAAGAGATTACTAACTGTTAACCAATAACTGTGTATCACTAATAGTTGTGGATATTGTATTTCATTTGAACTGTGACAACTCTTCTTGAGCATGGTGGCTGGGATTACTATTGGAGTTATTTGGTGGAAGTGAAAAGTGGGTATTTCACTAATGAGAAGAGAATTACCATCATTGGAACTTTTGTTAACAAACGTTTACATTGACTTTGAAACATAAAGAAACAATTTGAGACACTTCTTTCTCAGTCCTTACTGTTCATTGCTTTTCTGACCGCTCCACCAGGTCTCTGATCCTTGACCTGAACGCCAAAGGGGTTCAGATGCTCCTATGCTAACCACAAGGGAATATATCATTAACATTATTTTATCACCAGTGCAGTACAAGCTCCCTTGCCACTATTGCCAAGCAAGATGGGAGAATAGTTATGGAGCACCCCTTCCCCTTTGTAGGGTAAGTGGCACAGGGTGCCATATGGGGCTTCTGCTCATTTTAGGTTAATTTCTAGAGTGACATTGATATGCAATTAAATGTCCCGACAGGGTCTTCGAATGTGCCCTGAGGAAGGCTTCCTGACCACTACCGTCAACCACCTAAACGTGTATCGATTAGGGGCTTTGACAAGTCGTCAGGTCCCTCCAATAGATTTGTGAAATATCACACACGTTGGCAGACCCTTTGGTAGAAAAGACTCTAGTGATTGATAACTGAGTCTTTAAAGACACCCAGGTTATACCAGGAAAAATAAATAAATCTAGCTAACTGTACATTAATTGAATGAATTGGTCAAACATTGCTGTACATCTCTAATAACAATGGATACAGAATTGTACATGAAAGGAAAATCAAATGACTAGGCAATTTGATGAAGCCCCACAATTACATTGGGATTCAAGTAAAGAAGCAATTGTGTATTTTACTAATTTTGGACCATCTTTGATCTTTTCGTTTGTTTATATTTTCCTTACATACATTCCTCTCAATTTTTCTGTATGGTGTTGACAATTAGGGACTCTTGCCAAGACTTAGGTAACCACACCCCACCTGTTCGGGTGTCTCCATTTCCTATAAAGTATATGCCCCAAGGCTCTGTCCCTTGGCCCTCTGTTAGTTTTGTTTACATGTTCTATGTGTATTTTGTTATATTGAACATGATATGTCTATTTTAAATATTCTTATGGTATATATATATACCTTCTTGGAAAACCCCCATAACCATTGTATTGTTGTACCTTTCAGTGTTATTCTAGAAATATACCAAGCAGTATATCAGGTCCAGATACCTGTGTTCATCAAACTTGTTGATTTATAAAAATATTTAGAAATTCCAGTGGTGGGATCATATAATTTGTGTACTTGTACATCCAATGACATGTAGCAACATGCACCTCTGACAGCTTACAAAATGTACAGGCACCCATTGCGAAGATACAAGCACCAGTGCTCTTGATACCAACACGAACAAATGGCATGCTCACACTTCATCACTGATGCCTCATGCAGTGGGCTGACAGATCACACGTCCTTCCTTGAGAGGTCAATGCACCAGTATGTAATTTATAGTCATCCATACTCATATGTCAGTCTCAGCTGCTGAGTGTAGATGATGCAATCTACAATTGCTAATGTGCAACTCACAGAGGCGCTGTGCATGTAGGTCCCTCACATGCCCCCAACATCAAAAACTGGCATCTGTAGCTGTTAGTCAACTTATTGTCATCAACTCACATTGCATGCACGTGAGTGCACCAACTCACCAGGAACAGACAGAGCACATACCTACGCTGCTCCACTTCACATATATCTGCCATCACTTATGCCGAGCATTGGCCGGAGGCGGCATGCTGGTGTAGATCAGTGCAACACACATGCTGTGCACTGAAGGGAGTACCTGAAATCATGCATACAGATGCACAATACATATACACTGTGCAGCAGTGCACCCCATTGGTACTCACCAGCAGGTTCCAGCCAAGGATCAGGGTGTGGATCGCTGGGTTGACAACCGATGGCAGCCCACACGCTGCACTTCCTCTGTGGCACCTGCCTTGAGGGCTGCTTTTGCCTTCTCATGGCACTGATGTTCCATGTCATTCCAGCATTTCTTCAGGGTATGGACTGCCACCCCCTCCGTGTTGATTGCACCTGTGATGTGTTCCCAGATCCTCTGACGTCCAGTTGACCTGTTGTAAGCACTCAATAAAGCTAGTCTTGATCACCACTACTTGTCTTTTGTTACTTGCAAGACGCAGAGACATGCAACAGCTGTGAGGGGAGGGAAGTTGTAACGGTGGATGTTGTGACATGGTATGAGACACCTTGTGAACATGTGAACAAGTAGCCACAACCATGCACATACATAGCCCATTGAGCCATACTATACACATCGACCTGCCACAACGCAATGGTCCCTGCATGTCTCCATTGTTTCAGCAGCTATCATGCATCCATTCAACATTCACACATTGGTACTGTGACATTGAATGCTGTGCAATATTCCAGTCTCATCCCTTTGTGTAGCAACATCAGTATACCTATCACCCACATACATACACATAGGTCACTTGAATAGACCCATTGTGTGCAATGTCACACGCTTTAGTGACCAGTGTTGCTGTTCACCTCAGGCCATGTTGCCACATGCAAGGTTGAACAACATGCAGTCGACAGACACATTTCACATGTGACCCACTCATCTTTGTCAGGTCCATGACAGGTGTGCGCACAAGGAGACACAGGTCATGCCATATTGAAAATGCACACATCTGAATCACATAGTGGCATAGTCACACAAACATGTGCCAAACACACAGAGCCAGGGCCACAAGGTGTGCAGACTGGACACACAGACATCCCACAGTCTAGGCCTTTGGAAGACTTTCAACACTATGGGCCTCATCACGAGTTTGGCGGTAACCCTTAAATGCAGCAGTAGCGCTATTACTTCTGCATTTAAGGGTCAGTCAGATCATGACCTTGGTGAATTTTCTGCCAGCTCTGTGCTGGGGGGAAATATGGGTAAATTTGCCGATTTTCGGCATGTTTACCGCCGGCAGGAAATCCGCCAGCGGTAATAGTTTGAATTTTCCCCATTGGACCCAATGGGGAATGAGGAATTCCCGAATGGGCCCAATGGGGAATGGGCAATAACCGTTCTGCCAAACCCGTGATCCGGCGCTAATAGCGCCGGGGGTTTGGCGGCAGGGCTATTAGCGCCAGCGCTAATAGCGCTGGCGTTACCGCCCAACTCGTGATGAGGCCCTATATGTCACTCAATGGAAATGTCAAGATCACAAACAAACATGATCCTGGCTGTGTTTCATAGGAATCTTGTACATGGCAATCACAGTCACAGCAGGCATACACACCGGTGGACAATGTCTGCTGTACACCTCTCATCAAGTAGAGGTAATGCATGATGGCACATACACACCAGTGGCCCACCACCAAATGCAAGTTATGCCGTATGGATCAGCTGCCCATATATTAATACAGCATCACATTCTTTACTGACATGGCCAACCAGTCCCCAGCATGTGCACATGTTGCCCAGTACTTGACACTCTCCAGTCAGTTCAATGCGTGCAACACAAACCACTGATTCCAAGCAGAAGCGGCACACACAGGTTGCACATGAACACCTGCATGCACCACTCCCGGTACACATGTAGAAGCCAATGATGCACCCAGACCTAAGCGAATTGACCCCCACCCCATTGCTGGAGTTCTGGATCTCTCTGACACCATAACAGCAGTTAGTGTGCCTAGCGTCCAGAGACCTCCCTCATTATATAAAGGTTGACCGTGCCTGTACATGTGGTCGACAGCTGACATGGAATGGAGCAGCAAACTCTGTGGAGGCAGGGATGAAATAGATCTACAGGAGTGACCCTCTGGTCTTTACAGGTGGACCACGAGGAGCAGGCCACTACTGAGGACACAGGCACCTCAGCCAACTGAGGTGCCTGTGAGGACGGTGCACCATGGGCTAGCAGGAAACCAGCAGGCACAAAGGCGCATCCTGCCAAGCGCAACGTCCCACCTGCCGAGGACGTTGTTGGCACTCCTGCATGTGACCTCCCCGACTTTGGACAAGGAAGAGGGGGAATAAGGGGGCATCCAGTCACCTGGGAACTGTGTATTCTATAAATGTCAAGGAGCACACCTAATATTGTTAATGATATTTTTAGATTTCTGATAGGGATGTGGGGAGAAAAACAAACCATGACACAAGGTTGTACAATCAAATGAAAAACAGCAGATATCCACACCTTTGTGGAACTCTCCCATCCCCTGCACACCCACCTGGGAACTGTGGACAATCCCAGTGGGGATGGCACCCCTGCTTCACTGCTAGCCTTGATTGCACCAACCCTGCGGTCGGTACCTACAACCCCAACACCTCCACACTGCATGATTACTCCCCACCTTCCGAGGATGACTCCTCCTCTCCACTTTCTGGGTTGCAAACCCCTAACTTTACCCAACAGGAAGTGGAGGTCCTTTGCTAGAGGTGGGACCATGCTGTGACCCCGCATTAGCCCCCTGGAACTCCAGGACTACCAGAGGTTCAAGCCCCTGAATATGCTTGGTAGGTGTACTCTGCCTTATAACCCGCAGCAGCATGTCAATGATACTCGTATCATGCCTATCATTCCCTGGATGTGCGTGCCACATGCCTGTTCATGGCACAACAGATGCAGGATAGCATTGGCATAGTATTCGCTTGTGCTGATGTGTCTCATGGCAGTAGCCTGTGTAGTTGTAATGGGTGAGCCACAAGTTAGAGCTATACGCCAATTGGTATGTGCATAGTCTCATGTGTCCCTTTCCACTTTCTGGCAGCCTTCATTGCCCATGGCCGATAACAAAGGCAGCGAGCCAGAACTGCGACCCACCGACAGGACGCACACAAGGAGGAATATGGCAGAGGTGGGGGCTCAGGTGAGGCATGAGGAAGCACAGTAGCGTCATCAGACAAAGTATGCATTGCCACGTAGCCCCCAGGAGACTAATGTAGTACCATCTTCTGTGGCTCATGTGCCGCCTCCTGCTTCACCTGTCCCCCACCACTCACCTGTGTGTCACCCAGCCAGCTGCATGAGGCCAGTTATGCTTACTGGATGTGCTCACGCCCTTGTGCCCCTGTGACACCTGCCCTCCTGCCAGAGCTTGGGAATGCATGAGATTGTAGGGAGTGTGCCCCTCCTGCCCTGCATGGGGCATGTCCTTGTCCAGCAACACCTGCAGGAGAGGGGCCTACACTGCTCATTGTGCTACCTGGACCATGTGTGCTGGCTGTAGTTTCGGCCACCAATGAAGGCAATTGTGGCTGCCCAAGACACCAGTCACTGCACCTTTAGCAGGCCATCCCCATATCACCATAGTTCACATACCCCCACCTGGCAGTGCCAGTGTGGGCTTGCAACAACAGTTGATGGGTGCCCTGCAGAAGGTGGCAAGGGATGGGAGAAAAGTAGAGCAGAGACAGTTGCATGTAGAGAGGGCTTTGATGAGGAGGTCACAGGGCTGAGACCAAAACTGTAGGTGGACAGAGGGGAATTGAGGGCAATTAAAGATGCTGTATCATCCAACATCTGTCACTGACATAGTCAGTGCCTTTGCTTCACTGGTCCCCTGCACTCTCAGCTACTTTCACTTCTCCCATGACCAAGGGTGGCCACCGGGGACACACAGCAGGCCGTTCATTCTCCTTTTCATCCATCTCACCAAGCCAGTAGCCCCTGCATGGTGAGGTGAAGGAAGGGGAGGTAGAAGTGGTAGTCGTGGGGGACAGCTATTCTGAGGGGTCAAAGGGCAATCTGTGATTATCATAATTGTAACCCTAGTCTGTCCATCCCCTTTCACTCTCCCTGCAAAGTGCACACTGTATGTTGTTCATTTTTCAGGTTCTGTTGCCCACTTGTCCTTCTGACTCCCTCTGTGAAAGCCATCTTCTTTTACTATGTTTCATTTCAATGCATTCACTCTTACATTTCTGCTATCCTTTGCCATCTTCCTGTGCACCTTTTCCCTCAATGTTTTGTACACTGTGATATTTTTTTTATTGCTACATTGTTACTATTCTGTTCATTTGAAGCTTAGTTTATATATGTGTTTAGTTATCAGTATGTGTAAAGTTTATTAAATAGACTGTATCACATTAATTAAATAAATAAAATAAATAAATAAGATATTTTTTTCTAATACAGGATATCATGTAGCCGGTCTGATAGCACAGCAAGTAGAGTGATTGCTTTGACATCTGTGCAGAGTCTGCTGATGCAGGTTTGAATCCGGGCAAGGCCAAACTGAGCCTTTCACCCTTCCGAGGTCGATAAACGAGCACCACGATAAACGAGCACCAAACACCGTGGGTAATAATAAGCAGCGCTCAGATAACTGATGGTTCGTAGCGCTATGTAAATGCTAAATTATTATTATTATTTATGTGCCATCCATGACTTGAGTGCACTTTTTAATGTGTATGTATATTGTACCTATGTAAGTTGGGATGGGTGGGGTGATGTGGTCCCAGCACATGGTCAAGACATGTGTGTCCTTGCCATGGCCTTTTATTTCCTTCATACTTGTACCATCTATACTAATTTCACAACATGTGCCATTTGCATGGCTTTTCTATGTGATTGTGTCATGAAGCACATACGCATCCACATGTAGTTTGTAGTGCTGTGTTGTATGCTGTGTGTCAACTCAATCAGTGACGTGGATGTCAGGTCACACAGCTGCTGGAAGTGTACTTTGCAGGAATGGTGGTGCTCTGAAATGTAAAAGTTGATAGATTGAGTGCACTTTATCTTGCTTTGTGTTCAAACATGGACAAGACAGTACACGCTGCACCAGCAGATTTCCATCTGGATGAGTAATGTGTAAAGTATCTCTGGGGAGTGAGTGGGGGATGAGCAGAAGAGTGTTAAGTGCCCGAAGGAACGATGCAACTCACTGTTCGGCCAAACACCAGGCGTGCCAGTGTATCGCACATATGCAAAGAGATATTCGCTCAGACGACCCTTTAAGCCATATCCAGTTGACAGTTTCGAAGAGACAGGTGCCTCATTGATGGATTAGGTTCACTGATGACAAGATCCAGCAGTAATGACATCACTAGTGACAACACAACATAGCAGCGTTAGTCACGAAGCAAATATGCATTCCTGCATGAAGATACACATTCACACACATACACGAAGTACATACTTACACCTTCTATAGATAGATGATAGATGCATGCACATACAATCAAGAGTGTTTTCCTTTTAATTAGCCAAACACAGAAAGGCAAGAAAGCCAAGCATACATGGATCAAGCTTGCAACAGTTTTATTGCAACTAACCATAAGCAGCTGCGCGAGCGTATAAGGGACCTATAGGGCTCTATCACGACTAACCTCTAGGAAGATATTAGGACATGTTGGTAAACCATAGAATGACTCTTGTGAATACACATAAAACCACAGGCCAGGAAAAGTGCAGTCCCTGTGCAGCACAGAGCACAGAGACAGTGTTTGCAGCCAAGGACAAAGGGCGGGTGGAAGATTCCAGATTCTGTAAGCAATGAGCCACCTGCGAAATACAGAATAAAATCCTCATAATTGTAGACAGAAAGACTCAGTTTTGTGGTCCTCGCACACGTGGCCCAGCAGAGCCGAACAATGGCTATTTACTCATGGTGAGAAGAGGAGCTGTTCCGAGCAAAACAGACAAGGTTGATACATGCGTTGTCTACCAAAAAAACTGCAATCTTCAGGCACTCTCTCAGGCTAGGTTATCAGACTACTGACAACAATAGGGACACATAGGGCCTCATTACAAATTGTGCGGAATGGGTTTAACGGTGCCATTACCGCCGGCGCCGTTAAACCCACTCCGCACTATTACGAGGTCCCCTCGCGGAACCCGCTCTGGACGTCTAGATTTACCAGATGCCCAGAGCGGGTCCCGCAAGGGGACCAGGGAGCTAACAACGGGCCCGTCATAATGGGCCCGTTGTTAGCTCCCTCCCCTTTCCTATTGAGCCCTATGAGGGCTCGAATGGGAATGGGGAAGGACCGGGCCCAGGTTCCCTGAAGGAGGAAATACCGGGCCCTCCATACTCGGAATCACCCAGTATTTCCCCATTCAGGGAACCAGGACACGATTTTGGAGGCAGCCATGCCCTTATTAAGTCGTAATGAGGCCCATAGTCTTTCTCATTACGTTGAAAAGGTGCACTGAGTGATGTGAACAGAACAGGGCCCAGGTCTGGGGGAACTTGCTCCAGCCAATCCAGACACTCAGGTCATGGGGTGGTGTAAAATGTTGCACAGGCCAATGGTCTCTGTGCAACACTGCCACAAAGTCATATATAGTTTGTGGGGAAGTCTCAGACGGAGTCATCTGACATGGTATCCCAATGGGATAACTAACATATGGTATTTCTATAGGTAATACCATCCGAGCTACCCATTGGGAATGCCCCTTAGGTTTTGGGGATGGTGTTAATGTTTTTGCATCACCAGGATACAAAACCAGGTGACACAGACTCAAATGCTGAAATTGCCGAAGATTATGTTGCTTCCTGTATGATCCCTGTCTGTTGGAGAATAAAAGGTAGTACGGTTTGCCACATAGGTTCCAGATGGGCCCCAGTTACTCTGCTAACTTGTGGTAGTGCTGATGTGAACAATCCTGTCCTCTGGTATACTATTACAAAGGGTATTGTACAAAAATGTCGCCCTCATTTGTGCGCCCCCACAGTCACTGCGACTTTGGAGGTGCACAAAATGAGGGTGACATTTACTGCGCCCAAGCAGAGGCCGGGTGTCCCCCGCTCTACCTGGGTGCAGCAATGGGGGTCGAGGATGCGGGGGTATGCCCTGCTTACCATTTTGGAAAGCAGGGGACACGTAAGAAAAAAAAAAAGCACCCGGCAGCGTCAGCTCTAACCCACGTTAGTGGGAAGAGCTGATCCTGCAGGGATCCCAGGGGACGGACGGACCACTTCTGCGTGTACTGCTCTAAAGGTGAGTGGAGTGGGGGGGGTTAGGAGGGGTAATGCAGGCCGGGGGAAGTGGGCACAGTGATCCATATGATCACTGCACCACGCCGTAACTGGTGTCGGCATTTTCGTCCGTCGCAGTTACTGGGGCGCAGTGATCACATAGAGTGGTAGCAGAGGATGGTTGGCTACGCTCAATCTGCACAAAACCACCTCATCTGTCTCAATGCCTGGATGGCTGTGAGGTCACCCGTAGAGACTAAGAGATACACAGGAGGTAGACACCTTTGAAGAGGTCCTCAAGTATCGCTTTGGAGAAATTACTGCCCGCTGTCCGTGGGACGCCCAACATACCAGAAAGGTGGAGTGGCAGGTTAAGGGAGCGCCAGTGGGTGAGCGACATCAGCTGATCACAGAGTGTAAGATTAGACCAAGCGATACAGAAAATAAGGGGAAGTGACAACCAGATGTTGGGTTTTGGGTGGTGATGAATATTTCAGGGGTGCTGAGGTGGATGTTGATTGTTAGTGGTTAGGGAACATTCGATCTTGGGGTGACCAGTTTTTGACAGTTGGCTAGACGATTGGCTCAATGGTATGCATGACAGAAGCTATGTAAATATTGGCTTTCCTGTGGGTTGGGCGTTAACAAAGTTGTTTTTCTGGTTAAGTCTCACGGAGGTTTTTTATCTACAAGGTGACGCTGTAGGTACAGATTGAACATGTAACATATTGGTATTCCCTGTATGGAGGCAGGAAGGCGGCTGTTTATATGTTGTTTGTGTTTGTTGGCATGTTGGTGTAGTTGGCAAATGTTGGGATAACTCAGTGACGAGGCAGGTGTCACTGATTCTCTCTTTCACTCTCTCTTTCCTGTATCGTAGAGGTGACCTCACCGATCAGATTTGTGTATAAGACTTGGAGTGCATGAGGGGTGCAGAATATTTCAGTGGTTGTAAATGAAAACTGAGGATTAAAAGAGTTGTGTTTTGTGGTGGTGTGCGGAAGGCCCATGTGGAGGAGTGGTGGGTGTGCCTTTGGAGGCAGAGAATTGCAGAAGGGCAGTGCATGGAGCACTCCCAGGGATTTGGTGTAAGGCCAGAGAGGCTGGTGATTTTTGTGGCTCGAAAAGCTATCTGAACATTTGGTGTTAAGGTAAAATAAAGTGAGTTTGTCTGGTAACAGCAGAAGTGTCGAAAAGCCCAATTTGGGGTCAAGTAAAAATTGAAGCAATGTATTCCAGTAAAAAAATGGGGGAAAGACCCTTACATAACATGTGCATATCCCTTCTATGCTATAAGGATGAGACTTTTAAATATAGAGCTGAATGGAGACATGGACAAAAGGAGGGAGCTTCTCCAAATGTTTGCAGCAACCATTACATGCACATATACACACGGCTTACAAGGGGAAAAAGCTGAGCAAGTGGTTGTATACGAATTGTTCGTTTTACAACTGTTCGAATTACAATTGACCTTTTCACAATTGACCGAATTGTGAAGGTCAATTGTAACAAATATGTGGGGGGAAACACCCCACAACCCCTCACCTAACGCCAAACCCCCCAAAACCCCTATATATATAAATAAATATATATTACCAAACAGATATATATATATATATATATATATATATATATATATATATATATATATATATATATATATTATACGGTCAATTGTGAAAAGGTCAATTGTGACCCTTTAAATTCGGTCAATTGTTCATTCGAACAATTGTAAACGAACAATTTGGGTAATACCGAGCAAGTGAATGGCTATATTTGAGTTGAGGAAGATGTTTCAGGATGATGGGGGGTGTTGCGTGGCATCACTGGATGCTGAACCAACAGGAGGTTAGCGGCCAAAGGACCTCAGCCCCTACTACTACTCCTCCTGAATGCGAAAGTGAAGCGCAACAGTGGGGGCCCTGTATTATAAGCAGTCGGGCAGTAAAACGAGGCAGCAGGGTATACCAATCCCACATTCGCACCTTCAACGTATAGTAAGAGGGAGGGGCAGGACGAGACTGAACAAGCTCAAAGCACTGGCGGTGAGGGCATGGAGCGCAGCAAGATTCTGGCATGCATAAATTAGAATGACATTGAGGGACTGGAAGAAATTATTTTGAATGAGTGTGTAGGCGGACAAACACTGCTTAAACTAGATGGGCAGGTAGCAGGAGAGATGGGAGGCCCTAAGCAAGAAGCAGTGGGTTGTAAGGGTGTAGAGAAGCAAGAGAATAGGCAGCAGTAATGGAAGAAGTGGAGAGGCGAGAGAAAGAGGGGGAGACAGAGAACAAACGAGTATGCATGGAGAGACAGAAGGCAGAAGCGCAAGAATGCTAGGAGCGGCAAGTGTGGAGGTAGAGTGATCTTGAGGACATTACAAGAAGGAGATCAGAAGAAGAGAGGGAAAGGCAAGTGAAAATAAAGAAGGACAAGAGGAAGTTAGAAGTGGAGCTGGTCCTCAGATGGCGACGGTGCAGTGAAGAAGATAAGCTTGGTGTGAGGGAAGCTCAAGTGAAGATGGGATTAGCATGTTTTAGTGATGACGAAGAGGGAGAGGTGAAGGGGAGGCGCGAGCGAGATTGAGGTGGAAAACATAGCAGGGCTACCACGTGAATAGATAAAGATGACATTGCCTCCTCTGTGAGGGGGGTGTGCGGAAGTACGAGTAACATAGAAGAGAGCGCAGTGTTGAGGAGCCTCAGCTTACAGGAGAACTTTGACAGTACTGATGGGAATACAGGAACCGATGATGACTTAGTGGGAAGTGCGGATGAGGGGTAGGGGAGTCCTTCCATCAGTCTCAAGGGGAGAGCCCGGATTGAGGTGCAATGTGGGGAGATGATAAGAGCACAGACGGACTAAAAGAGGACAGGGATATATCACGCAGTGCAGACATCATTGCCCCATACATGCAGAAGCTCAGAGATCTCCCTGCATGAAGTAGGGGAGAATTGGTGAGGGCATTCACCACCACAAAAGACACAGGGAGACAAGGTGGAAAGACAGGACTGACACAATGTCCACTATAAGAGATGGGAGGGGTAGTGACCTCAATACATACCATGCCAACAGATCGATAAGTATAACAAGAGGTGCAAGTTACCTTTGTTGACCGTAGGAGCTCGGAAATGGATATATGAGATAGAGAGATTGACAGCAGGGATGACCTTAGGAGTAGCTGACATGAAAAGCTTACTTTCCCCCATTCTTGTGGAGGTTGTGGACGATGTATGGAAAAGGGCCAGCTACCCAGGAGTAACTGCACAGAATACAGCGCAGGATGGCTCGATGTTTAACAACTGCCGGGCGATCGAGCGCCCGTGTGGTGCGCTACAAGGATGCAGGACCTAGACACTTCGGACATCAGAGTGATTATGTCATGCAAAATGAGGGAAGATAAAGACCCTCTACAGTATATTGAGGCTGTTCAAGAGAAGAGGCTACTTGAGACGGGTGCACCGTATGATGAAACAGTGGGATTGTTCTATCATATATTATGTTAAGGGTTACCTGAGCAGGTGACAAAAGAGCTCAAGAAATTAGTAGGAATGGAGGATGAATCATGGTCCAAAATTCAACTCACTGTAGGCTAATGCAAGAAAACAAAGAAAGAAGTGTGAGGAAAGAAAGCAGCAATAGGCAAAGTTAGTGCAGAAGAAATTGTCAAAATAGGCTACGGAAGCAGTGATGTTAACAAGCGCAGCAGGACCAGGTAAACCACATGAGCAGTACAGACGGCACCCATAGGACGCGATTTTATGGGGTGGGGCGACATGTACCATGGGTCTAGAGGAAGAGGAGGAAGGGGGTGTGGGTATTAGATACATCAAGGCCAAGAGGAGGTTTCAGGGGGCTATCAGAGACCAATGGGAGGGCCACCCCAGTGTTGGGTGTGTGGACAGATGGGGCACGTTTCTCAAGTGTGTAGAAGCAGGGGAAGGGTGCAACAGAATGGGGGAATGCAATACCAGCCCACATATCAGGGGGAACAGGCTGAATACTATGCCCAAGACCAAAGACAGCGACAACTGCAGGCCCCGGACGCCCACACACAGGCATATCAGCCCAATCGCACAGACACCCCAGAGGCAGGGACCCACACAATCATATTCACAGGCACCACCTGTGTCACAGATGCAGAGTGGAATGCAATCACTGCACGCCACACAACACAATGTTGGAACACTGACACATTCAGATTCAATGGAAATATCTCCCATTCGGAACTTGGGAGGGGTGACTGTGGTGGGGGGCAACCTATTCACAAGGTATAGAATGTCATTGGACCCACAATAGGACAGCCCACAGGTGAACCTGATGTGCTCCATCCTATCAATTACACCCAACCCGGCTGAGGAACCACTTATGGGGTGACGATAGGTGACAAGCCTTTCTCCTTCCTCGTAGATACAGTGGTGACTAGGTCCTGTATAAATGAGGGAAGGTATCCAATGTCAGGCAATGCCATGGATGCACAGGGATTTTCTAGGGTGACAGAATTGAGTCCTTAAACTTTCCATAGGGAAGCAGGACTTAGTTCTACCATTACTGTATTCCCGACAGACACCAGTGAACATAATGAGTAAACTTAACATGGCCATCTCATTGACAAACCAAGGGATGTTGTATTCCACACCTGGGATTCAGCTTTTGAATGTAAGGGAAATTATTCAGGCTTATTGTGGACGCATGGTACAGAAGGGTGTGCCAGCAGATTTGAAGCTGTTCCAATATGGAGTAGAAGTGATAACAGCATGGCTCCCAGGGATTTAGGGAACACTATGGCACCTTCCAATGAGTACAAATGTATACTGTTGTTGCAGTGGGAGAAGGGTACAGGTTGATTACCGTGACTGATGAAGAACTGTTTCAGGACAATCGCTCAGATCATGAAATGGTATTCGACATTAGCATTACATACTGGGTGAAGGTACACTACAGGGAGGTACCACAGAGAACGGTGATGATGCTGCAAGCACCGCCAGCACTTCTCGAGGAAGACTTGGCATGGGTCTCTAGTTTCTTTTGTGTTTGTTTGTTTTTTTGATTTATAGAGCGCACCACACCCTAGGGTATATGGGCACATTAAAAGACAGCTTAGATGCAAGAACAATACATACAAAACAATTGTAACAGTGCAGAAATAAGTACATCACATATCAAATAAGTACATCACCTAAAATAACAACTAAAAAAGAAGGCTATAAACAAGGGCCAGAGTCTTCAGGATCAGCCAGTCAGAAGATAAAGAAAATAAAGCAGTAGCTAGATGCAAGTTTGATATATGCTAGATAGTCTTAAACAAAGCACGAACATAGTACAAACATACCTATATGAGAAACGAAGCAAGGTATGACCTTAGTGAGGCAAGTCAGGCGATGCAGACAAAGAGTAAGATATCTCAGGAACTCTAAACACTCCGGTGAGGAGTGTCATTCATACTTAGCCATGCGTCTTATGGACCACAAGTCCTTATGACGTGGGGCTCTTTAAAGGCACAGGGCAGTGAGAAGATAAAGCTCAAACCAGGAGCCATTTTACAGAGAGTAAGTCAATATCCCCTGTCAAGGTAGGCAGATGAGGGCATTTACTAGACAATTGCGTCCCTAGTTAAACAAGGCAACCTGGCACCATCAGAATTACAGTGCAGTACCCTGTGAAGAAGGCAACGGGGTGATCATTCCGTTTTATACAGAATGTACGTCCTTTAAACCAGATTTTAGAGGCAGAACTTCCTTTGGTTCCAAATACAGTGACAATTTTGTACAGAATTCCTACAGAAGCTACCCATTTTATGGTTATAGATTTGAAGAATGCCTACTTCTCTATACCACTCCACCCAGACTCACAAGGTTTCACTTCATTTCTATATAGAAATAGGAAGTGGAAACATACTAGGATCACACAAGGGTACTGCGAGTCCCCTTCCATATTCAATAGGGTCCTCCAAATGGACTTAGGTAATGTGCAATTGGAATGTGCCGTTATACAGTACACAGACAAAGACATTTTGATCTGTGGCAAAACAGAGGTGCAGTGCAGAAATTACTCAGTGCAAATGTTAATAGTACTAAGTTAACACAAGATAGTGTCCCAACCAGGAAGTTATTTATATGTACGTGATAGTATTATACATTTTTTATTCAATGTATGTCTTGGACCCACTGATCTCTAAATGTTAATTGCAAAACTGGTATTCCTTTTAGCTTGTTTATTTTTTTATTTTCTATTAAGCGTTTAGTTATTAAACAAACTTTTGCTTTCCGTACCCTTACATTGCCAAAAGATGAGTAACACATCCATTGAACCAATCCAATCATTACTGGAATAAATAAACACTCCCCCTTTCCACCCAGATTATTGAAGTGGGCTATCGTCAGTCCTCCAACTAGCCCTCCCATGAAACTTGTTCCCGTTAAAAATCATATCTTGGCACACAACCTCTGCCCCATCTAAAAGAAAAAGTCTTTAATCTGTAGGAAATCCCTCCACTTTCTTTCTGAAAACACCTCCAAAAACAATTCCAAAGCTCATGAGACGGGTCTATTTAGTCCCCCATGAAGAGTTGCACAACATGCTTCAGCGTCCAAGCCATGTACTTTCTTCATCTTCTCGAGAAGACGGACTGTTCTCTCAGTTCTCAGCTCAGGGCAGAATAGAATCAGGTGTCATAGGGTTTCTTCATTTCGTCCACAAAATCAGCACTTATCGTCCTTTACCAGGCTGTACTTGACTAGTACTTCCTTTGTTCTCAGATTAACTTGTTTACAATCACAAAATTGAATTTTTGTCTATTTGAATCATTTTTATTGAGTGTGCACTGGCAACATATTTAACCACAATAAATGATTAATATTACAAATATAATAAATGTGTCCAAAGAGCATTCAAGGATTATACAATTGTGCAAATACATAAGGATTTAACAAAAGAAAAAAACAAGTGAATTTGGAGATAATTCCTTAGACTTTAGCAACCAAGCACATTGGGCCTCATTACACGGTAGGCGGTGAACCATGGCGCAATTAGCGCCATGGTTCATGCTGGTAAAATACCAGCACCGCCTTGGTGGAAAGGGGAATTACTGCCCCATTCAAAGGTTGGAGGGGCGGTAATTCCCCCTTCCACCATTGCCCTTCCCCATTCCCATTTTTGCCCCATAGGGCATAATGGGAATGGGGAAGGCGCTAATTACGGCACCGCAAATTGCAGTACCGTAATTAGCTCCCTGGGTCCCTTTGCGGGTTGGTTTTTAACGCCTGCAAAAAGCAGGCGTTAAAATCCCCAACCCGCAAAGGGACCTCGTAGTAAGGTGGTAAGGATTTACCGGTACCGGTAAAATGCCGGTACCGGTAAACCCTTACCGCCTACCGTGTAATGAGGCCCATTGTCTTGACAAAGAACTTTTTTGAATATGAAAATCAATATTATCTTCAGACACAAGGGACGGAGATGGGGGCAGCTTTTGCCACAAGCTTAGCTATCCTGTGCATGGCAGCATTTGTGGAGGAACATGTGTTGAGTGAAAAGAAACCATATAAACCATATATCACTCACTGGCACCGATATATTGATGATGTCATTTTCATCTGGAAGGGCCCTAGGGAATCATTGAATGACTAAATTCCTGGGCTGAACAGATGCCATCCCATCATTCACCATGGAGGCAGATAAGACACAGATATATTTTTTGGATCTGCTCATTAAATATGTAAACAGCCAACTGAAATGCTCTCTGTTTAAAAAAACAACAGACAGAAATACCATGCTTCACTATGACAGCTTTCACTCAAGGACAACTTACCTTTCAGTCAATTCTTAAGACTCAGACGCAATTGTTCATCTATTCAGGACTATTAAACACATGCAAAATCCTTAGGCAGTAACCTTAGAGAGAAAGGCTTCCCAAAGAAATTGGAATCACATGCTCTCAAAGAGACAGATTTGTGCCAAGAGAACCATTACTAGAACCCAAAGATAAGGAAGTTCAGCAGGACAAACTTACATGTGTAATGACTTATAACACAAACTCCTTTCAAATTAAGAAGATGATTCGCAAATATTGACCTATAGTCAGGACATGCTTACTGTATATCTCTGTACCTATGTTCGCATTCAAACGATCAAAGAACCTAAAGAACAAATTGGCCCATTCAAAAACACCAAAAAGCAGAGCAACCTCTTCCATGTGGGATCTACGGCCATTGAAAGGCCATTTCCCTTGTGGTACATGCCAAGAATGTAAATATACCACCAACACAAAATCTTTTCTGGTCAATGGAAAAGAATGGGAATTAAGATTCCTTTCTAATTGCAAAACATTGAATGTTTTATATTGTGTCCATGCGGCATAAAATATGTCAGACAAACATCAAGGACAGTTCATTTTAGAATAAATGAACATAGATCAAGGATCAGTTGTAAAAACATGTTGGCACCCTTGGTCTCACATTATTTGGAGTAGCAACACAAAGCGGAGGACATCAGATTGTGAGTGCTGGACATAGTGAAAAATGCATCCAACACACAAAGGGCATTACATAATAAACAGGTTTGCTGGATTTATTGATTCAACAGCTTACAGGGAGGTCTAAATGAAGAGATGCCCATATTCCATAAACCATCCACATAATCATGTGTACTCAAGTGAGGACCCACGCTATCGACACATTAAAGATGCCATTCAGGACCGGGCTAGTAAGTTGTTCACTGTCAACCTCTCTATGTGAACATCATCTGTCTGGCCCTTGTTTTTATCAGCAAGCTATTCCTTATAGATTAGACACAATTGCCGTTATCCAATTGAGCCACATGAACCATTGCTTATTCCATAATGTATGGATCCTAACCAGACACTTGTAAAGAAGAGAGATATTCTCATCTCAAGTGCACATCATATCCAACCAAGGGGCATGATACCATAGCTGACATCGGAACCGATCCACAATACAAGCCCCATGACGTCATGCCAGGCTCCCTGTTGATTGCAGCACGCTCATGATTGCTATTGCAACTTTAAAACTAGAAATGTATAAGTGTGTGTTACGATTGACCAATCCTCGCAAAAGTCAGAGCTGATTCATACTAGGGTACGGCAGATGTAACAAACTTGCAGAACCCTCACCTAACATGGCCGCCAGCCCAATAAGTTTCCCTACACTACTAGACTAAGTCTAGCAGCAGAGTTCTAGATAACAACGTGATATAGTATTCACCTTATCTGACGGTCAACCCATTCCAGGGACACAACAAGCTGGTAGTCCGCTGGAGGCATTCTGACAATGTAAAAATGCAAGCAGCATTTTCAGTATTAGCCAACATCTGCAAACACAAAATAGGTTTGGTAGGGTTGTCTAATACCGCTCCACATGAAACCGTGGTCTCAATATTATCTTATTTATCTGCAGCAACTTCCCAGATTGTGTACGACCATGTACCACTCGAGCCCCCTAACACTAAGATGGAACTTTGCCCCTTATGTAAGGAGCATCTTTTCCCTGCGAACAGATCAAGGTTAGTCCAGTGTGAATCCTTCTGCCAATCACTGCAGCCCTCCCACCATCTAATCTGTCCGTCCGTATCTCCCCCTCTTCCTATGCACCGGATTCATTCCATGCCTGTCCCCAGTGCACAGCAGAGCCTTCATAAATCTGTACCTCAGAGAACCTTCTTGCACTCCACTTGTACTGGATTGTTAAAATAGGTATTGTTCAATACAGGTTGACCTGGTTTAGAGCTTTATCACCTTCAGAGTGCACATCATGGTCTCTGATTTACGGTGCATGTAAGTAATTTAGGGATTGTGCCCTACCTACTGGTTCCTTTGACTTTAGCAACCAAGCACATGCCTCATCCTACTACCATGCAGAGACAGCCCAGCCGGCCTTTTTGTACAGTGGGTAAATTAGTCTTAGAATACCTTCACGTCACTATCCCTTTTAGGGAATTCTTAATCTTCTCTTAAGGTTCCATAAGAGTAATGCACCATGTTTTACTGAATGCTCTGTTCTCTCCCTCATTCTGCTTTGTTTGGATTTTTCTTTAGATCTTAACAGCACTTCAGGTGAGGTATGTTTTATAACTGGACCTAGCTGGGAAGGTATCTACTCACCCTTTCCCTCTTTGTCTCATCTTTTTTAACCTATCATTTAATGTACAGTACATTATCTCACCGCATTGAATTTGAGATACAAGTAATTCTCATTTAAAATTCTGTCCCTCAGGGGTTGCTTCCCGATCCTTCTCTTCTTGGTCCTTAGGAAGGCGGAAACATACAACTACCACCAAATTGTATTGAACCCTGTGTGGCAAAATGGACACACAGAATTCTAGGCTTATGGTCTTCAACATTTAGAATTTGAGACCTTCGTAGACCCTTGAGCCCATCAATCTGCTTAATGGGCTGGATGCTTTTATATAACCATCTATTAGTTAGAGAAAAAACATTATTGGAATGATCTGCAAATTCACTTGTTTTTTTCAGTTGTTGTTAAATACTTATGTATTTGGCATTGTATAATCTTTGAATGCTCTTTTGACAAATGTATTATTTTTGTTTTATTATTAATTTGCTTTGGTTAAATAGTTTTTCAGAAATTCAATTTTGTGATTGCAAACAAGTTAAAAGGTATAGCGGTTTTGCAAGTAACATTTAGAGATCACTGGGTCCAGTCAGACAGGTGGTGAATAAAAAACACCTAATACTATCACGTATTTGCTAAAACAGAAGTGATTATTTTCACATATAAAAAATTTCCTGGTAGGGACAAAAACTTCTGTTAACTTTGTAAATTTCCCCAGTCCCATACCAAGTAGGGGATAGTCCTTATTTAAGTAAGAAGCTTCTCCAGCCTAGGCAGGTTCTAGAACGCTCCTTTGCCTTCCCTGCCTCACTTTCCTACATTTTAGCAAAGAGCAGACATTGATGTGAAGTTATCAGTCTTGTGTTTTAGACAAACACAGACAGAGGGAAGAGTATTCGTCTTTTAACTTTTTTAACCATCTATTTACCTAATCTGTTTTGTTCCAACTTTGTTTGTCTAGCTGAAAATCTCTTTTAAGCACACGCCATCTCACTTCTATCTTTTTCTAGTATCTCACTCACTTTTCCTTTTTACTATCTAGTCAGTTTTAGGGGCATGGCTGAGAATGTGACCCTGAGCTACAGTGAGGAACAAATCTCAGATATCATAAGGGGACCCTCCTTCTTTTATTAGACAAAACAGGCCTATTCCTGGAGGATGAAATCTATAGGACCAACTTTAGCTACATAGCCACAAAATGTAGCAGCGATTTGTTGGCACTAACCATCACAACGGCCCAAAGAATAGGGGCAGTTCTGCAAAAGGAACTGGAAGAGGAAACACTGAAATCCTGCAATAATACAGTAATTATAAAAGCAGAAGAAAAGCTACAGTAATTAAAGAAACAGTTTGAAAACTTTAGGTCTACAATATTATCCCAAAAAACAGAGAAATTAAAAAGGGACATTCAAGAATTCAAGACAGAAAAAATCTACCCTTATCTTTCAGCCAACTATCTAGAACTGAGGAACACAGAAAGAAGTCAAACCACTAATACTAGACAAGGGCCTCATAGATGGGTTACCTTCTCAGATACCAGCAGCGATTCTGTGGGAGAGTACCCATACAATCAGAGTTCTGTATACATACAAGGAGTCAGAAGCCAAAGACTTTTTTTAGGCAGCGTTTACTTCTGAGGCCACCCAATGGAAAATTCCAACCAGGAATTCCAACCCTGCGTAGGCAGGAGATGGCAGAGGCCACACAGGAGGAGGTACAACATGTAGCGGTCAACTATCCGACACATGGGTAAATTGTACGTGACAAGCTACCCCAGTGTTTAACCTTTCAGGTATTGAACTAACCCCATATCAATTGAAAGTTTTATCCAAAGTATTATCCTTTGTACCCACAAATCCTACAGATTGATTTACATCGGAAATGGAATCAAAACGCTTTTCAGAAAGGTCAGACTTCCGTGTTTCTTCATGGGCTTGACACCAGGCAAGAGAGGGAGGACACAGGTCTTCAGATTGCCTCCACTTTTACACCACAAGACCATCAAGTACCCAAATAAGTACTATTGTTCGAAGCATGTGTTTCAGGTGAACTGAAGAGGTTGAGCAGTATGAAACAGAAATAAGAATTAACGTGTCCAATAGAGAACGGGAGGCAGTGCACACCATAATGATGGGTTAAAAGTTAATAATAAAACCTGCTGACAGGGAGGATGAATAGTAGTCTTTCAAAAGTAACAATATAACTTCATGGTCATGAATTTACTTCAGGACCAACATAGCTACAGGCCATTGTGAAAGGACACCTCTAAAGAAATTATAATAACAAAGAAATAGACTGTGGTGGAAACATTGAGATGTGAAATTTAATTATTTATTTATATAGTTGACTGATAATGATCAGTGAATAAATAGATTGAAGTAAACGTTATATAGAGGCTTGGAGCTGTGACGATTGGTGCACGCTCATATTGTATTATGTTTCTCGAAAGTATTTCTTTGTGTAAAATAACGGCAAGTTGTGACAGTCATTGTGATTAAGTGTCATGTCTTGCGCCTTGGAAGTGCTGGCAGAGGTGGAGGCTCTCGTAAAATGGAGTATTATCTCCATGTTACGGTCTAGTCTTTTTTTTTTCCAACTTTACTGTGTTCATTTAAGGCTAGGCGGAACTATTCCTCCTCGCGTTGTATCGTCTTTTCCGACCTAACGCTGCTAGCGCCTGACGTTCTGTTCATTGTCGCCAGCCACTTATTCCTTGTTCAACTGTATTGCTTCATTTAAACTTCCTTTCCTGTCGCAGCACATTCGGGTGAGTTCTATTTATTCAAGCTAATTTCGGGGCTTTGTGCCTGTCATTCTTCCTATTACACTTACCTTCTCGGCTTCCTCCTATCTGTATTCCTTTTCGCTCCTCGCAGCGGGTTTTGTTTCCTCCTTGTTTACAACCTTTGTTGCTCTTCTGTTAACTTTCGATTTCCGGTGTCTGCCGTACCCTTCCTGCTCGTCCACTCGCTTCAGCTGTCAGCTCCATTTTCCAGTTAAATCTTCTTACTATCCTTCCTTCCTACACTGTGCTCTTTTTTTTCATCTGCTCCATACTTTATAAGCGATAACCTTTTCTATTTTTCTTTCCGTACTCATTCCCTTCTATTTTTCAAACCCATTCTCATTAGGGTTCCAGTTCTGTTTTTCCTTCCGCCTCGCAGTGACTTCTGGTCCTGTGTTAATCTTCTTATTTCTTTTGAGTCTGTTGCTTTCTGTTTACTTTCTTGTACTGGCTAGTATCATATACCTTCCAGGAGTCAGTATTCTTTTGGAATCATTGCTTCCTACCTTAACCCACTTCCTGGTGGAGAATATTTCCTCATATCTATGCCGGGACCTTAAGACACTTCACAGTCTTATTTGTGCCACCATAGAGACTGCACAGCCAAGTATCCTTCCGACCATTTTCATCAGCAATACTAGCCACAAGGAGAAAGGACCTGTCAACTCCACATCTTCCAGGGTTTTTTACACCAAGGAGGCTTTTTCCCAGAATTTTTGGGAGCTTGCTCCTTGGGGGTCCCCTGAACCTGGAACCTCATCAGGTCAGGGTGGCTTCCGAGGGAGCTCGCCCCTACCTACATCAAAAGAAGGAAAAGAAGCCTACGGAACAAAGGAAGAACCGATGAAAGAAGGAAGCTGAGACACAGGGGAGCTCAGTTGAAGATCCAAGTGAGGAGGAGTGCTGGGAGGGATCTCATCAGCCTGACACTAAGTCATGATGGATTATGTTACTTCGCTTATACACTTGTGCAGACAACTACCAAAACACGCACTCAAGCTCAAGCAGTACAGTGCAGAATGGGTTAAGGGTACGGCAGATAAAATGTTAATGCCATGGCCACAAGGGGGGGCCGTTGTCTAATGCAGTTTTGCAACACATGATGACATACATGCGCGCAGCATACACGGGTAAAAAGTTAGAGAAAAGTTTAGCCAGTTTAGAGCTTTGGAAGATGTACCAGGAGGAACAGGAAGACCCTCCTCCTGAAGACTGGATGCTTAACCAGTGTAGAGAAGGGGGTGAAGAGCCTTCTGCTCCCCCTACCGCACCTGAAGTAAATGGTAATAGTATGAAAGATGAAGGATTATATCCGTTTAGAGAGCTTAAGGCAGCAATTGGGTATAGCAACCCAACGTATACGTCGCCTGCATGTAGCAGCTAGGAGAGTCCCGAAAAGACTCCAGAAAGAGATGTGATTCCTAAAGTTCCATGGACAAGGAGAGAAGTGATGGACCAGCTATGTCTCTAGACATAGAGTGAGATATGATAAGATGGAATGGAGAGAAAGATAACGCTGACGAGGTATCGCTCGTACAGAACAAATGAATGGGCAGTTAGATATTGCTCAAACTTGATGGAACTAGCATCGAGGAAGCAAGACAAAAGGAAGATCAAGACAAACAGGATAAAAACGATAAAGAAAGAGAGAAACAATTGAAAGAAGATGAGGCCAAAAGAAAGAGTAGACAGAGGCAAGAACAGCTTTATCAAGATGAACAGCTGAAAAAACTGGAAAGAGCTGAGGAGCAAAGGAAGCATGATAACATACAAAGGGCAATCGAAGAACGAGATAGGTTAGAAAAGAAAAGAGAAGAAGAGGAAGAACAGAAGTTAAGAGATGAAAGGATACAAAGACGCAGAGATGAAGAAGTGAGTAGAGCAAATGAGAGAAGAGAGGTCAAAAGACAGGAAGAGTAAAAGGTAAGGGAGGAAGCAAAGAAACTATGAGAGTATGACGAGGAAATAAAACTCAAGAGAAGGCAAAGGGCATGTGACATTGATCGCATAGAGAAAGAGTTAATGGAACATAGTCCAGTAGTAGCATGGGAGGACATAGAGGAATTCTTACTGACACATGAACTAATGCCAGGGCCGTCTAGAGCAGATCTAGAGGATAATTTTGATATAAGAAGCAGTGGAGAGAAAATCAATAAGGTTTGTCATGAAATGAGGACCAAAAGTGAATTGAAAAATGAGGGAAAAAACAATTGATTTGAATTTGCACAGTCGCAAGGCAAAGAGGGAGGTTTGTTCAGCCTTGAGCATAGAGACTTGTCTCTGGACAAGCTAACTCTAAATAGATATGAGAAAGAGGGAAGCCACACTAGTTGGGAACAAGATATGTCAGACAAAGACAGCGAAACCTTCCGTGGGGAAGAGGGAGCTAATGCATGTGGTTCTGAGGGGTGTTCGCCGACAGACAGGGAAGTGAGATGGTCAGATCTGGACAAACCTAAGTCAAGGACATCAGAACCCCTGGCGCGGCCAGGTCACCCTGAAGGGCATTCCCATAGTGTGAGAGGGGATTCGCCACCTTATGTGAGCAGACTAAGGTCATTACCGGGAAGAAGGCGGTGCTGAACCATTGTCCTTGCTATAGATAGGCAGACAATGGGGGATGCATGTGATTTTGGGATCTCACAGTTCCCGGTGTTAGGAAAAGGAGGGGTCAGACCACAGTATATACTATGGCCTCAAATGCATAAGGATAATTTAAGGTGTAAACTCCATAGTGTGATGTCGGGTTCCAGAAAATGGATCTATGAATTAGAGAAAATGACAGAGGAAACACGCTAACAATAGGGGACATTAAGGGTCTTCTAGCAGCTGTATTTGGGGAGAGAGCCAATGACATTTGGTCGAGAGCAGGATACGCAGGTGTCACTGCTCAGAACGCAGCTCATGACGGAACACTGATTAATAATTGGAGAGCGCAGTTTGGAAAGCACTTCGAATACAGTATTCAGATATGTCAGATTTGGGACCTATAATGGCACGTAGGATGCAGGAAGGGGAGGATCTGCTTATTTATATTCAGAATTTCCAAGAGCAGTGGCGCTTGGAAACGCACAAGCCATGGGGAAAATCTATACCTGTATTCTATCATATATTATGTCAAGGGCTGCCAGACAAGGTGCAGAGACAGCTCAAGAAGCTGGTGGGTATGGAGGCAAAACCATGGCCAGAAATACAGCTGACCATATCGCATCATTGCAGATTGTTGCAAGAAAAATCAAAAGAGAGAAGACGGTAGGAAGCTTGAAGAGGCTAAATTGGTACAGAAAAAGCAATCCAATATGCCACAGAAGGGACAATGTTAACTGGTAGAGAAGGGTCGGCATCACAACAAGTAGCAGGTATGCCACGGGTCAATAACCAATGGCAGTTCGATCAAGTAGGGAATGAATTTATACCAAGAGGTAGAGGAAACTTCAGTGGAAGAGGAGGCTTTCAGAACAGAATAATCAATGGAATTTCCAGAGTAAACAAGTTGGGTTTCACCCTATACAGAATAATAACCAAGGCATGCAGGTAGGTGTTACGCTCACCTGACTCCCACGGAGGCGCAGGCCTGGTTTGGAGTGCTGTTGCCTCTTCTATGGTGAAGCGCAGGACTCGGAAGATGGACAGGACCGGGCCCTCAAATCTGGCTTGTCTGGCTCACAGAAATATCCTTCTGTGTGTGAAAAGGGAGTATTAACAATCTGCGGGATAATGTGTAAGCCTCCCACTCCCTTCTCACCCTCCACGAAACCCTTCTGCGATTCCCCGTGAAGCCTCACCTTAGGGTCTGAAAGGACGAGCTCTCCATCCTGCTTCTGATGCAGGGGCGCGTTGTAATCCAGTTACTTCACTGGATCATGGATTGTAGAGAGTTCAAGTTTGATTGACCTTCCCGGTAAAGTACTGTGAGAATTCTGTTTATAAGTATGAGCCCGAAATAATAATTGTCCGTTGTCTCTATTTCAGGTGCAGAACAAAGATTCCGAGATGACCAATGGAACCGACGAAGGAAACTCAGGTGAGTTGTTTGATGAGAGGTTTCTTTAGTGTCCTTGCATTAATGCACTAATGCTTGTGTCTTTTTTCCCCATAGGGTCCGGGGTTCGGAAATGCCGGAGATATGGCACCGACCCGAAGTGAGAGGTGCAGTTCCAGTAGATATCAGGTAAGTCTTTAATGAGCGTTCAGGTAATGTCTTAGCATTCGCTCACTAACGCTGATGTCTCTTTTTTCCCCTTAGGGGCCGGGGTCCGGAAATGCCAGGATGCGGCACCGACCCGAAATGAAGTTGGAATGACACAACAGGTAAGTCTTATGATGGCAAATTAAGGTTTTCTTATTCTCTTCCCTAGCTCACCTTTGTTCTTGTCTTTTTCTCCCTAGGCACTGAAATGTGGCTGCGGATCCAGATGGTCGCTGATGAACATGGAGGCGCCTAGTAAAGGTGAGTGGAATGCGGTGCTGCAGCGATCGATGCGATGTGCTTTTAAAATGAATGTCTTCTTTTTCAGGATCATCGGCGAAATGTCTCCGGAATGCGGATTTAGCAGGTAAGGACTCTTCTTTCTCCTATTCTCTTCTCTTCTCCCTTTGCAGGTGTTCCAGGATGCTGGCGGGCGTGGCAGAAGTCAGGATGCAGGAGCAGACACGGTGAGCGTCCAGCTGCTAGATGCAGAACAACGCGAAGCGTGAGTTGCTGCTTGGGCGTGGCTTAAATAGCCTTCAAAGTAGTTCCAGGTATGTATCCTTCCTCTCAGGTCTGTATTCTTCCTCCGGCCACACCCGTGTGGTTAAGTAGTCCCCAAAGATAAAGTAGTCCCATTCAGGCCTCTAGATGGCCCAGATGTTGCAGCATGGTCTGCATCAGGTAAGTTTACTCCAAGCACCTTTAAACACAAAGTCATCTTTTATGAGCCTGGCGCCTATGGTGCCAGGACTGTTGTCCAATATGAGCCTGGCGCCAAAGGCGCCAGGACTGAGTCCAAAGGGCCCTACTTGGGGCTGCTGAGACTTCCCTCTGGGACATGATGTCTGCCTCTGGGGTAGCTGGGCCTGGTCTGGCTCCTTGGAGGTAGGCATCATGACAGTACCCCCTCCCAAGGCCCCTCCCAAGGTTGTTCTCTCTGAGGGTTTTGGCTTGTTTGGGAATTTTCGGTGGAATTTTTGTATTAATCGCGGCGCGTGTACATGGTCGCTTGGTTCCCAAGATCTCTCCTGAGGTCCATACCCCTTCCAATCAACTAGATAGAAGAGTTTTGACTTTAGCACTTTGGAATCCAATATGTCTTTAACTTCAAATTCTAATTCCCCATCAATCTGAATTGGTTCTGGTGGTTTGATCAGTCTGGTTCCTGGTTGCACCGGTTTCAACAGTGAGGCGTGAAAAACGGGATGAATTTGCATGTTCGCTGGTAGATCGAGTTTAAAGGCCACCGGGTTGATTATAGCTTTGATGGGATAGGGTCCTATGTATCTGGGGTTGAAAGTCCGCGGTCCTTTGAGAGGTAAATGTCTAGTTGCTAGCCACGCCTGGTCCCCTATTTGGTACGCAGGTGCTTCACTTCGATGTAAATCAGCATTTTCTTTGTACTTTCTCTTGGCTTGCTGAAGATGAGTCGTAGCTACTTTGAAAGCTCGGGTTATCGTGGAATGCAAATGATCTACCGCAGGCATTTCCAGGTTTTTAGGAGGGTCCAGGTCTGAGGTTCGAGGATGATGACCATACAAGGTGTAAAAAGGGGTTTGTCCTGTTCCAGAATGTACAGAATTGTTATATGCATATTCTGCGATCCAAAGAATGTCTTTCCAATTGCTTTCAGATTGGTGCAATATACACCGAAGATATTGTTCAACGGTTTGGTTAGTTCTCTCGGTTTGGCCATCGGTTTGGGGATGGTGACTGGTGGATAGTCGAACATCAATTTGCGCCAGTTGACAACATTTCCTCCAAAAATGGGAAATAAACTGGCTTCCTCGATCTGAGACTAATATGGATGGAAAACCATGCATACGAACTATGTTCTCCAGAAATTCCTTGGCCAAGATGGAGGCTGAGGGTGACCCTTTTAAAGGGATAAAATGGGCCATTTTGGAGAAGAGATCCACAATCACCAAGATAGTGTTGTATCCATAGCAAGGAGGCAGGTCGGTAATAAAGTCCATCGACAAGGTGTGCCAAGGTGCCAGTGGAATATCCAAAGGTTGTAGAAGACCGGCTGGTCTTTTCTTTTGACCTTTATTTTGGGCGCAAACTCCGCAAGACATCACAAAAGATTTTATGTCTTTTCTCCAGGATGGCCACCAGAATTGTCCTTTGATCTTTTCCTCAGTTTTAGCGATACCAGGATGTCCTTCCATTAATGTATCATGATAATGGGCAATAACGAGTTCTTGCAGTTCTTTGTTAGGCAGAAATAATTGCCCCTGGAAGTACGGTAAATCGTTATTAATGGAAAAGTGTGACCACTTTTGGCTCCATTCTTGTAAGGCTGTGGAGTCTAATAGTTGTTTAACTTGAGTTTGAACGTCCTCAATAGTTTGTAAAGAGGTCAAACCCAAAATTCTCTGTTCAGGTATAATCGGTACAGGTTCTAAGCTAGAATTTGTTTCTTCCATCCCAATCCGGGATAAAGCGTCCGCTTTGCCATTCTTACAACCAGGGCGATATGTGATTACAAAATCAAATTCCGCAAAGAATAAAGCCCATCGGAGTTGATGTGATGATTGGGCTTTGGCCGTCTTTAAATATTGCAAATTTCTGTGATCTGTAATCACCGTGATGGTGTGTCTTGCGCCGAGGAGGTAATGACGCCAAGCTTTGAAGGCGGACTTAATAGCTAGTAACTCCTTGTCGGTGATTGTGTAATTCATTTCAGGAGCCGAGAATTTTCTGGACCAAAAGGCTACAGGGTGTAGTTGGTTAGTTATTGGATCCCTTTGAGACAGGACAGCTCCCATGGCTAAGCTGGATGCGTCGGTTTCAACAATGTAAGGGAGATCTGGGCGTGGATGCTTCAACACAGGTGTGGAGGTGAATTTAGTTTTTAGGTCTTGAAAGGCCTGTTCTGCCTCATGAGTCCATTCGAAGCGTTTATTCTTCCGTAAGAGAGCTGTGATGGGTTGGACCACTCGAGAAAATTCCGGGATGCATCTTCGATAAAAATTGGCAAAACCAAGCATGCTCTGAACCCCCTTCACAGAGCTAGGAGATGGCCATTTGAGGATGGCGTCCACCTTTCGCGAGTCCATTCGGACTCCTTTAGGTGTCAGGATGAATCCGAGAAACTCGACTTCTGCGGTATGAAAAACGCATTTTTCGAGTTTTGCAAACAGTTTGTGCTGGTGCAATTTTTCAAGAACTGCCCTGACATGTTTTCTGTGATCGGATTCCGAAGAGGAGTACACCAGGATATCGTCGATATATACGATGCCACAAACATCAATAAGTTCCTGAAGAACATCATTCATAAAGTATTGAAAGGCGGCAGGTGCGTTGCACAATCCGAAGGGCATCACCTGATATTCAAAGAGCCCATATTTGGTGCGGAATGCAGTCTTCCATTCGTCACCTTCTTTTATATGCACCAGGTAATAAGCTCCCCGGAGATCTAACTTTGTGTATATACAAGCATCCTTTACCTGGTCGAGAAGTTCAGGGATCAGAGGCAGAGGATAACGATTCTTAATCGTTATTTGATTTAGGGCGCGGTAGTCAATACATGTTCTAAGGTCGCCTTCTTTTTTCGGCACGAAGAACAGAGCTGAGGAAACAGGAGTCTTTGACGGGCGAATAAAACCATTGGCAAGGTATTGATCTAAATACTGAGTAAATGAAGGTTCTCAGGTTCAGTAAGAGCATAAATCCTACTACAAGGCGGTTGAGCATTGGGTACCAGATCGATTTGACAATCGTACGACCGGTGGGGAGGTAACGTGTTGGCCTGTTCTTTTTGGAAAACGTCTTGGAATTCTTGGTACTCAGCAGGTAGTTGTACAGTGGCGGAAGTTACTGAGGCCAGGCCCATATTTGGATTTCTTGGATAACAAGTTTGTTCACAATCAGGAAAGGTTATTCTGTAAGGATATTTGGCGTGTTACAGCACAGAGTACAGCACTACTGCACAGGTAGCAATTTTTTTTTTAATGCAGCGCCACCACATTGGTGCGGTGCATTGCTATATGTGTTACCGGATTAACATGACATATAAGTAAAGCCAGGCTATTCAGTCAAAAACGATTTTAACATATAAGATGCAAATCTATTTTTACAGTTAAAAGCACACGTGCACATTCAAAAATGCACAATACTTTCACCTGAAATGCCTATGGTGCAAGAGACACATTTGAAAATTAATAACTAACATTATTAATAAACAACCTGACTAATAAAAATTCATTTAACATAACCCACTAATAAAAATGTGCCTCCACTGCAGAATTAGGCCTATTCTGAAAGTGAACTTTTAAACGCACATTCATTTTTTTTTTTTTTTTCGTTTTCTCTGCTGCTCTGTCCACATAACTTAGGAAGCCAAGGGCCCGAAGATACAGGAAATCAGTTGGTTACAAATGGTTACTGTAAAAAGGAGCCATTGTGTAGAGAGGGAGGATGTGGCATGATTAATTTCTGATTGGAGCAGCGTCATAGCAAGTATCATGCTAGAGGCAGTGATGAGGGTTTTGCTGGGGGGAGTTTGAAGAGAGAGGGAGGTCAGTCGGGATTTGGAGAGCTGGGAGAAGGACCTGTTTTCCTGGTTGGAGCATTTCTGATGAAAAAGCTGAGAGCTCCAGGCAATAACCCCGGTTTGAGAACGAAAGACACTTGTTTTCACCGGGGTTAATCTTCAAGGGAGCCACATTCAGAAAGAGAACAGCTGAAGAAAACTTGGGCTGAACAGATAAGGTAATTACAGAAGTGTGGGGGCTGAGTGTGTACGAGAATATTCAGTCAGTGTAGGAAAGGAGATTCCTGTGCTTAATCACATGTTAATGTTGCAAATTGAGTTCTTTTATCCGCCACTCTCTTTTCAGTGTATCACAGACAATGCTGTTACTGTGCTATTTTATTTATTTCTGTAAAGAGTGAGATTGTGTTTAAATGCAACTTTTATAATACAGAAAAATATTTGAAAGCAGACGGGTGGTGTGTTTTATATTTACCAATACAGTGCTGATGATGTGGGGAGATTTTTAAACAGTGCAATTGTCATTTTAAGACAGATGTGTGCATGATCATATTCAGTATGGACAGTTGTGAGTGACTGTTTGTAGCATAGCTATTTGGAGGTACATGAGCCAACGGGAAGAGAGACTCTCTGGACATAGTTCCCTACCGTATATAAGGTAGTGGAAATTACCACAAAATTACCACATATAGCTCTCTGTCGTAAATAAGTCAGTGAGATCGCCCATGGTGGCACACTAACACTAACACTGAAAATGTGGTATTCCTGAAATGTAGGCCTGAGGTCTCTCTAGTGATTACACGAAAAATCTAAGCAAAGATAAGGGATTCTGGACATTGGGGCCACAAATAAAACAAGGGAATTATGCTCACCAAAATACCACCAACCACGCATACCAACAAAGCATACCAAATATGCATGTCTGGGTGCTGAAATAATGCATGTCCACTGTATTATTGTTGTACATGGCCCAATCTGAATACAAGGAGTGATTGTTGCTAAGTTATTTTTCGGCGGTAAGAAAATACCGTCAGGCCCCAAATCTCCACAAAATACCCTACAATTCTCTTTGCTCGCCAGTCTATTCGAGGATTATGTGTTTCTAACCAAGGAATTCCTAGAATTACTTGAAACTGTGGGGCCTTGATTACGTCAAACACAATAGCTTCCCGATGTCCATCCTGACCCACTAGTGTCACTTCTGTAGTGGAATGAGTTAGCGGCCCTGAGGCTATTTCGGTTCCATCAACTGTAGTAATGACATCCTTGTTAGTTTTCGGACGGAGAGGGAGATTAATCCTGGAGGCCAATTCACGATCTACATAGTTTCCAATAGCTCCACTGTCGATGCATGCCTTTATAGCATGCAACCGCCGAGGCTGTTTCGGATCCACGAGGACCATTGGCATGATGAAATGCGAGGTCAAAGGGTTTGTTTTCAAGCTCGGCAAGCGGACCTCTACGCTTGTCGGGCTTGGTCATTTCCCGAATCAGGTTCTATTAAATTGTTGTCAGTGGCTCCAACCACCTTCTTAGGTGGTTTTACCGGACAATCTCATAGAAAGTGACCAGAAGCCCCGCAATAGAGACATAATTGCTTTTGCCGCCTTCTCTCCCGTTCCTTCTGCGTTAACGGTCCTTTAACTCCACCGATTTGCATAGGTTCTGAAACGTCGGTACTCTTGGGGTTAGCGTGAGTTTTGATCAACACTCTGGTTTCAAACTTGGATCGATCTGCTTTTCTATTCTGAAGTCTGTGATCAAGTTTGACCACAAGGTCTATGTACTCCGCGCAGACTTGGGGTGGATTTACTATTTGGGCTAGTACGTCTTTAAGTTCTCCGCGCAGACCTTGATGAAATAATGTGATCCTTTTATTCTCTGGCCACCCAGTTTCCACAACCAACCTATTAAAGGTGGTGATGTAAGATAAGAGATCCTGGTTACCTTGTCGTAAGGATAGCAGTTCGTTGTCTAGGGCCTGTCCCTGAGAGTGTCGAGCGAATAATCTTTCCATGCTTGCCTGGAAGCCTTGAAAATCCTGGAGAATTGGGTCATCTTGATTTACCAAAGGAACTGACCAATCGGCAGCACTACCGCTGAGATAAGATAATACAAAAGCTACCTTGGTCTGGATAGGAAGTGTAAGCAACATTGGTTCATAAAAACGGCATATTTCTTGGGGTCTCCAGCAAAACGTTCAGGCGGGGCCAAAGGCATGTTTCCAGGTAGATTGATTTGTACCGGGTTATTCGAAATCATAGAAGTGAGAATACCCCCGGAACTAGGTAAAGGAGTTTGTCCTGCCTGACCCTGCAACAACCGTTTGGCCAGGTCATCAGTTCTTTCCTTAGATAGGATCAGTTCTCTTTTGAGAGCGTTAGTCTCCTGGCGGGCGGAGTGTACTTCTGCCCGTAATTCCCCCAAAAGCTGGGCCAGCTGGTCTGTCTCGGAAGTTTCCATAGCGCCCGGGTGGGAAATTGTAGGTAGGCTTTGCGTTCTGTTACGCTCACATGACTCCCACGGAGGCGCAGGCCTGGTTTGGAGTGCTATTGCCTCTTCTATGGTGAAGCACAGGACTCGGAAGATGGACAGGACCGGGCCCTCAAATCTGGCTTGTCTGGCTTGCAGAAATATCCTTCTGTGTGTGAAAAGGGAGTATTAACAATCTGCGGGATAATGTGTAAGCCTCCCACTCACTTCTCATCCTCCACGAAACCCTTCTGCGATTCCCCGTGAAGCCTCACCTTAGGGTCTGAAAGGACGAGCTCTCCATCCTGCTTCTGATGCAGGGGCGCGTTGTAATCCAGTTACTTCACTGGATCATCGATTGTAGAGAGTTCAAGTTTGCTTGACCTTCCCGGTAAAGTACTGTGAGAATTCTGTTTATAAGTATGAGCCCGAAATAATAATTGTCCGTTGTCTCTATTTCAGGTGCAGAACAAAGATTCTGAGATGACCAATGGAACCGATGAAGGAAACTGTTTGGAGTTGTTTGATGAGAGGTTCCTTTAGTGTCCTTGCATTAATGCACTAATGCTTGTGTCTTTTTTCCCCATAGGGGCTGGGGTTCGGAAATGCCGGAGATATGGCACTGACCCAAAGTGAGAGGTGCAGTTCCAGTAGATATCAGGTAAGTCTTTAATGAGCGTTCAGGTAATGTCTTAGCATTCGCTCACTAACGCTGATGTCTCTTTTTTCCCCTTAGGGGCCGGGGTCTGGAAATGCCAGGATGCGGCACCGACCCGAAATGAAGTGGGAATGACCCAACAGGTAAGTCTTATGATGGCAAATTAAGGTTTTCTTATTCTCTTCCCTAGCACACCTTTGTTCTTGTCTTTTTCTCCCTAGGTGCTGAAATGTGGCTGCGGATCCAGATGGTCGCTGATGAACATGGAGGCGCCTAGTAAAGGTGAGTGGAATGCAGCGCTGCAGCGATCGATGCGATGTGCTTTTAAAATAAATTGTCTTCCTTTTCAGGATCGTCGGCGAAATGTCTCCGGAATGCGGATTTAGCAGGTAAGGACTCTTCTTTCTCCTATTCTCTTCTCTTCTCCCTTTGCAGGTTTTCCAGGATGCTGGCGGGCGTGGCAGAAGTCAGGATGCAGGAGCAGACACGGTGAGCGTCCAGCTGCTAGATGCAGAACAACGCGAAGCGTGAGTTGCTGCTTGGGCGTGGCTTAAAGAGCCTTCAAAGTATTTCCAGGTATGTATCCTTCCTCTCAGGTATGCATTCTTCCTCCGGCCACACCCGTGTGGTTAAGTAGTCCCCAAAGATAAAGTAGTCCCATTCAGGCCTCTAGATGGCCCGGATGTTGCAGCATGGTCTGCATCAGGTAAGTTTACACCAAGCACCTTTAAACACAAAGTCATCTTTTATGAGCCTGGCGCCTATGGTGCCAGGACTGTTGTCCAACATGAGCCTGGCGCCAAAGGCGCCAGGACTGAGTCCAAAGGGCCCCTACTTGGGGCTGCTGAGACTTCCCTCAGGGACATGATGTCTGCCTCTGGGGTAGCTGGGCCTGGTCTGGCTCCTTGGAGGTAGGCATCATGACAGGAGGATACATTAGAAGGCTCCCTTCTGTATGTTGGACATGTGGAATGACAGGGCATATAGAATGAAAATGTTGGAGCCAAGGGTATGTGCAGGGCATATAGAATGAAAATGTCGGAGCCAAGCTTTCAAGAGGGCAGTTTGCTTATCTGCCGGCATATAGCTCAGGAAATAGGGATGGGTTTGCTCAAGATCAAACAGTGTATCAAGCACAAGCGCTGAGAATGCAACAGGCTTTACAACCACAGCAAGCACCATTGAATCCGCCTCAAGGGCAGTCACAGCACGCACCAATGCAGATACAGCAGAGCGCCAACACTGGACAGTTACTGACTCCTCGGATAGGGGGTGTCACTGTTGATGGTGGGAATCCTTTCACGTTTACAGGAATAAGTATGTACCCACAATAGGACAGCTCACTAGGTGACTTGATATGTTCAGTACTATCAGTAACGCCAAATCCTCAAGAGGAACCAAGGGTTTACGTAAAGATAGGAGGCAAATCTTTTTCTTTTTTGGTAGACACGGGTGCAACTCGATCATGTATACAGGAGGGAAAATGTTTACTATCAGGTAATGCTATAAATGCTCAAGGTTTCACAGGAACTACAAGTAGAGTTCCTTTTACTGAAAAATTGCCAGTCTCTATAGGAGAATGTGTTATTGCTGTTCCATTGTTGTATTCAAAACAGAAACCAGTTAATATACTGCGTCGAGATCTAATGACGAAATTGAACATGATGATTTCTTTTACTGATGAAGGCATAGTTTGTTGAACGCCAGGAATACATTATTTAAATGTGAGCAAATTCATCATGCATTTACAGAACAAATAGCCATATAAGGGGTGCCGTTAGAACCAGAAGTGTTTCATTATGGGGTATGCATTTTGTTAACATGGCTGCCTGGTTTAGTGGGTAAGATTATGAGAATATCTGATGAATTTCTATTTAGGCGAGAAATTCCTATGGACGAAGAGCGGGGGAAGATTTTTCCCCTAGAGTTACAAGCAGCTCTGGTGAGAGGGGTCGTGGCTATGCTTATAGGATTTGATGATAAAGGCAGATCATGGAGAACAGTATTTGCTATTGGAGAGGGTTGCAGATGAACTCAAGTCACTGATGATGACATATTTAATGATGACGCATCTGATGATGAAGTAGTGTTTGAAATTAGCTTTACATATTGGGTTAGGGCAGAAGGACGCAAAGTTACACAGAAAATGATGATAGTGTGACAGCGTCCTGCATTTTTAGATGAAGACATGGCGAATGTGCCAGTTTCATTATGGACTACGGGCCCCTATGATGTAGGCCTATTAAAGTGAGTTGGAGAAGTTAAGATTAAACTGAAGCAAGGAGCAATTTTACCTCAAGCACAACAGAATCCCATGTCTCAAGAGGCAGATGAGGTTATTTTTAAGACAATTTCCGCCATGATGGATCAAGGCATTTTAGTGACGTCAGAATCACCATGCAATATCACGGTGTACGCTGTCAAAAAATCAAAGGGGGGATCGTAGCGTTTAATTCAGGACATGCGCCCAATTAATCAGATTGTAGTGTTCAAACTTTCTCTAGTTCCTAATGCAGCAATGGTTGTATGTAGTATCCTTGTTGAGGTGCAATGTTTCACTGTGATAGACTTGAAAAATGCATTTTTCTCAATCCCATTGCATACAGATTCCCAAGATCTGATGTCGTTTTCATTAAGACAGACTAAATTGAAAAGCAAAAGATTACCCCAGGGGTACTGGGAGTCTCCATCGGTTTTCAAGAGATTCCTGCAGATGGACGTAAGCAATATTGATTTGCCAAGTGTCATGCTGCAATATGTAGAAGATATTTTGGTCTGCAGCATGTTAGAAAAAGAGTGCATACATGACTCAATTCAGCTAATGATTGTTTTAGCTGAGAAAGGATATAAGGCGGACAAAGTAAAATTGCAGTATTTCCAAGAAGAGGTGTTATACATTGGTCAGTTAATTTCGCATGAAGGAAAGAAAGTCACACCTGAAAGGGCTGAGGTAATTTTGAAAACAGCTAAATCACAGACGATAAAGCACATGCAGCAATTCCTGGCACTATACAATTATGTAAGAGCACCAGTATTTGATTATAGTTTATACACTAATCCATTGTTGCAGGCCCTAAAATATGCTGAAGCAAATCAGGAAAAGATTGTGTGGACTGAGGAAATGAAGGAAGGATTTGATGAGTTAAAAAAGACAATTTGTACAGTGCCAGTTTTACATATTCCTAATTATTCTGAGGAATTCTTTTAATTCTCGTCCATGAATGGAACAGTCATGAAAGCAGTACTGACGCAGAGAACTATGTTGGGGTACAAGCCCTTAGCATATTACAGTGGAATTATAGACCCAGTCATGAGGGGTCACTTCCCATAATAACAATCTCTGGCAGCCGCCGCATTCGACATTGAGAAATCTGCTAGCATATTAATGGGGTGTTCTATGATGGTGTTTGTTGCGCATTCATTATTTGCTGTTTTGGAAAAACCCAAAGGTACACTGACATCTCAAAGATTGTCTGCTTATGAGGTGGTTATATCGAATCCAGTGATTAAAATAATCAGATTTAAGACAGTGAACTCTGCCACGTTTGTAGCTGAAACACTGGCAGAAGACGAGCATGTACATGATTGCTCAAACAATGAGGAATTCAATGATGAGATCCCAAGAGCGAAGGTAAATGCTTTGGCACCTGGGGAGATTCTTTTTATTGATTGGTCTTCAAAAATCGATCAAACTGATGGGGAAAGATATTCAGGCGCCACTGTGATAAGGCAAATTGATAACGTGGAATTCAAAGTAATGACTACCGTCTTACTTTTCAGGACAGGCTGCAGAATTTGTGGCAGTGATTGTCGCACTCGAGAACAACGCAGACCAGGAAGTAACTGTGTACAGTGACTCTGCCTATGTGACATTGACAGTACACAGAGGGCTAGTACGTTGGAAAAGGAGGGGCTACCTCCGAGCAGACTGCACTCCAGCGCAACACGCCACTTTATTGGACAGACGTATTAAAGCACTACAACTCCTAGTAGCCATTGTGATCGGTAAGTGTGCAGTGCATACTAAGAGAGCAGACTTTATTTCACTTGGAAACCAAGCTGCAGATGAAGAAGCAAAAAGAGTTGCATATTCAACAGACATTATCAGCTTTGATACGCCTGATGTGATTGAAAGAATGGTGGTGATAGTGATTGTAAATAAAAACTTGAATAACTTATCAAAGACACAATTAATGGAAGTTCAAGGTGGAGCACCACAAGATGAGAAAGATCTGAGGACAGGGAGGGGGTGTTCTTTATCCCCTTCCGAGGCATTGTGGTGACTGGAAAGCACTGGTAAACCAGTGATGACTGTAGCCTTATTAAGGGTGGTGTTGGAACAGCTGCACTACCCAGCACATGTCACTAGGGAAAGCCTCGCAGCAACTATTGAGGAGGATAGGTTTGAACAAAATTTGTTAGAACACGTTGCTTTTTATGTAGTAAATGACATCGTATGTGAAATGTTTATTGCTTGGCACATGCTGTGTACAGTCAGATGAGTTATACCTCGAACAAATGATCATTTTCAGCATTTACATATTGATTATGTTGACATGCTACAAGTTTGTAATGGTTAGAGATATCTGATAGTGGTGGTGTGCCTCTTTTCTAGGTGGATCGGGTTGGTCCATGCACACACCCAGACACCACTTTCACTGCAAAGTTTTTAGTTCAAGAAGTATTTCCTAAATGGGGAATATGTGAGGTGTTGGGATCAATGAATGGCCCACATTTAGTGTATGTAGTGTTTGAACAAATTAGCTTATTTTTCAGTATAAAGCATATGTTTTCCTCAGCTTATCACCCACAAGCAAATGGTATTATGAGAGAGACTCAACGGTCTGCTCAAGGAAAGGATAGCTAAGCTAAAGTAACTTTGAAAAAAGGATGGCTACATTTCCTGCCTCTTACATTATATGGACTGAGGAATCAGCCACGCACTGACCTTCGCCTCATGTCCCATGAACTAGTAATGAGGAGCCGAATGAGAAACCCTCTCACTAATCCATCAAGGACTAGAAGTGATGGCCAGACACCAGCAGAATTGTTAGGAGATGAGTTACGTGAGTAATTAAGTATCACAAGTATCTCTGTCATTTCAGATCAACTCAAGCGGACGGGGTGTCAGTCTCAGAACACAGGTGAAGACCATATAGCAACCAGACCAAATGAACTATTATTGCCAAAGTTATTTCCCGAATATCAAATTACGATCAGGAACTTTGCCTGCAAATGGTATCAACCCAGATTTAATGGTCCTTTTGATGTAGAGGACGTCACACCAGTGGCAGTGAAGGTTTTAGGGAGATGCACTTGGATATTCCTCAGCGACATGAAGATCTACATCAGTGAGACCGCTTCACCCCCACCCCATTCGGAAGCAAGCCACAGAGAAGAAGTTCAGCATGTGCAGACTAGATCAGTGACGAGGAAGAAGGATGCAGAAACTGTCCAGTAAACAGATAAAGGTCATCATTATAAGACTGGTGCTCCCGTAATGAAGGGGGCCGGTATGGGACCGGCCCCCTTCATTCCGGGAGCGCCGATTACGAGCTTTCCATCACAGGAAACCAGGCATACTTTCCGGGTCCCGCAAGGGGAAGAGCGAGGCAATAACGGGCCAGATGTAATCTGCCCGTTATTACCTTCCTCCCCATTACCTCCTGGCCCATAATAACGGGCCAGATGTAATCTTCCCGTTATTACCTCCCTCCCCTATGGGGGCTCAAATGGGAATGGGGATGGGTTCCTGCAAGGAGGAATTACCGGGTCTCCTATGTCCGAGTAACCCGGTAAGTCCCCATTGCAGGAACCAGGTAATGGAGCCCGGAACGGTGGCAGCCATGGAGCTAATAGCTGCATGGCTACATCCAGTCTCGTAATGAGGCCCAAAGAGTTTATTGGACTGTGGTTTGTTCGAGACACTCTTGTAGCTGCTAAGCAAGGAGTGACAAAAGCTATTGTTCTTGAGCCACAGGAGCTTGCTAACATTGGACTGAGACATATTGAAGTCTTGAAGGTCAAAGAAACGCCGGACCTAGAACAATCTTTCATGTTTGGAAAAGGGAGCAGTTCCCCAATTCCTATCTCACTGAGTGTCTATTTGGAGGCGCCCATTGTGGTGCCTAACGGCAATGTTCATCAGAGCTTTCTTGCTGTTTTCCTCTTCATTCTTTGTGCATATCCTTCATTAGTTGGGGAACTGTTGACATAAACGTGTTTATGCAAGATCCTCAAAATGGTCCAATTGTGAGGAGACTGCTTATAACTATCATAGAGGAAATCCTCCAGCCACCTGAGTATAGTACAGCAAGAACAGATGGTCCTGTCAGATGAGGACACACAAAAACTGCTTGGAATGGTCTTTTATTTCTTGATTGAAGAGCATCCTTATCTTGTTGGATGACGCACCAATACTAATGTATTTCTGAGGGATCCTAGAAATCGACCTGTGATAAATTGGCTGATACATGAAATTCGCAGGCAGATCTGTTTATTGCCTGGCACATCTCGTTGAACGCGTGGATGGGTCTATCGAGTGATGATAGTCATAATTTACTGGTCTTGGTCTTTTACTATCTATTGGAAGCACATCCTCATTTGGTTTGGCGAAAAGACAACTCTTTTGTATTCATTTGGAATCCTTTCAATCGTCCTGCAATCAGCCAGTTGCTTGTTGAGCAGATTCAACAGTTGCCAGAAAATTTTATTAGATTGTCTGATAAAAAATTGGGTTTTCCTTCCTTAAAATTAATCATAAGCACCATGGGCAACATTGATAGCAACAACAATGTGTCAAACAACGAGAGAGCCAAAAGTCAGAGAAAAGGTGGGCACCACTGTTGGTTATTAAAAAGGTTTACTCTTTGCTTCAAGGTTTATTTTTTTTTGCAGAGCACCCGGACACCCGGACCCAAGAAAAGTCTAGTCAGAGAAAGAAAAGTTGGATCAACCATCCAGCGAAGATTGATGCTCACGCTAATGCTCAATACTCTGAGTTACTCAAATGATGTTTATAAATTGTATTTGTATGTTCAATAACGATTCATCAAAGAGTTCATAGTAAATTGTTACTTCACAATTTATTTTTTGTTGTGGTATATGTATACCAAAATGATTCCTTTCATATATTTATCTGCGTGATAAATGTACATAAAGCCATCCTAGTTGACTATAAATGTGTTGTGCTTATATATGCCTATGCATTTTCGGAGACTAACTCCTTCCTCAGGGCCTAAACCACATTATGTTTGTTAAGTTAAAGCATCAAACAACAGTTGAAATCGAGATTTAAAAGAAAGGTCACAATGTGAGTAGATAATCAATATAGAAAGCATTACATGCCAAATAGCATGTGTAGTTGTGTGGTAAAGAAAGGGGAACAAAATAGTAACAAATACAAGATTCAGTAAGTCATGAACAATATTCAATAACTTTCACAAAGTCATGATACCAAAATTAAAGTTCACATGAACACTGTACCTGTCAGTCAACAATGTATTATCTAGAAATGAAAAAATCAAATGGAAAAAATAAATAAATCCATGTATAGAAATGTATATACAAATCTGCATGTGAAAAGCATCAATGCAGAATGGGTGTTTTACCTTGTGCGCAGATGTAAAGGTTGGAGTAAGAAAAACTCCCAAGTGATCTGGATGAGAGGGATACAAAAAAGAATCCAGCCGAGTGAAAATATTAGTATGTTGTGGATAATGTTAGAGCTTCCAAATAAATGGAGTCTGTCAATCTGTAGGAGTGCCTTACCGTATGACACAGTTACGTGCAACTACTCGAGTCCTCACGGATCCTGAAGCCCTAATGGCGTCTGCTTCCTTGTTATGTTGGTTGCCATGGTGAACCCTGCGTGGCGCTGCATGACATCAGCTGTTGTGCCGACGTTGCAAGGCCTCGCTTCCCGCATCCCCTAGGTAATAGGGGAACGGGAATGGGGAACAACATGGCACGTAGTCAATATACTGTGTTCAGATGAGGAGATGAGTGCTCTGTTCAAGGTGGCGTCTGTGAATGTAAGACTGCTAGCTGTGTGTGTTCTCTGTGCGGCATGCCAATTAAAGTTATAAAATCGTGATGGTGCTTAACTGGGCATACGATTCATATGTATATGGAATAGAAGAAATCACAAATTGGAAATCTGTGCAGCGTATTATATATACAATGAGATACTGAAAACTCATGATAGTAATATACAGAACCAAAATATATTGATGTGTACGGAGAGGTGAAAAGGTTACCTATGTAAGGCATGGAAATTAAAGTTCCCTTATAGGGTGAGTCAGTATGGCTGATGTTACATATAGAAAATTGAGTTAATCATGTCTTATCACGGGCTGTCTAAGCATAAACAGTCATAATGTTAAATTAAACATAATAGGTACGTAATGTTTTAGCTCTTAAGGGCAAATGTTTGCCACCTGGTGTGTAATATCACTAATGTCATACCACATATTTATGCATATGAAGCATTCAAAAGTTGCATTGGAAGTTCACAAGAGATCTATGTTGTAGATGAAGGTATACCAAATTGTATATATTCTTGTTGGTCTCATGCTTAAATAAAACATCTCTATTATTTGCAGGTAACATATAGGTGTTCATAAGAACTATGTATTGGTAATGAAAGTAATGCTATGAATAACAAAACATCTCTGTTTTTTGTAGTTGACGTACAGGTATACATTAGGACTGTATGTTGGTGATGAGAGAAATACTAAAATTAACAAGACCAATTAATCTCTTCATTAAGTCCTCTCGAGGCAAGAGTTCCTAGTCCGTCCATCCAAAAGCACTCTCTTCTATCAAGTCTCTGTTGTAGGTTTTCATGAGGCTCTTATCTGTGGATGACTTCCAGTATCAAGAAGTGTATCTGTGCCAGGTTGTGCCCCTTTTCCATCCAATGTTTTGCCACTGATGAATTGGTGTTCTTGTTGCGTATGCATGAGTGGTGCTCATTACAGTGCAATTTCGCTTTTCTTTTTGACTGTCCCACGTAGTACAGCCCACATGGGCATTTAATTGTATAGATGATATTTGCTGTTTTACATGTCGCATAATCCTTTATTGGTAGTTTTTCGCCAGTATATTGGTGATTGATACTCTGTCCTTTCTGTATGTAGCCGCAGTTGCTGCACTGTAGGCAAGGGAATGTTCCTTTTTGTTTAATTTCTAGTTTCTTCTGTGCTGGACGCATTTGTACTAAGTGGTCTCTGAAGTTTTTACTCCGCTGGTATGCAAATGTTGGTGAGTCTTTAAATAGATGCTCAAATTTTTAGTCACATGATAGTATTTGCCAGTGTTTTTTGATAATTGCATTGATCCGGTTACTCTGCATAGAATATCTGGTCACAAATCCAAGTGGTGAATCTGTTTTGGCTTTCCTTGGTTTGGTAAGTAGATCTCTATTGATAGCGTCTATTCAAGTTTTTGCTTGAACAATTTCACATTCTTTATACCCTCTCTTGATGAATTTCTCCCCCATTTTCTGTAATTCGATGGTGTAGTCAGAAGGGTCACTGATGATCCGTTTTACGCATAACATTTGACTATACGGGAGGTTACGTATGAGGCTTGGTTGGTGAATCTATACAGAAAATTGTTGCGATCAGTAGGTTTGCTATAGATATTAGTTTGGTATCCCCCTTCTGTAGATTTGATTTCAACATCCAGGAAGTGAATGATGTCCTTGGAGTACTCATGAGTGAATTGAATCCTTTCATCAAATGTGTTGAGATCTTTAAAAAAGGTTACTAAACTTTCTTCACCGTGGGTCCATATGCCAAAAATATCATCAATGTAGCGGATCCAGATTCGTAGATGGAGTTTCCATATAGGGTGGTTGAGTATGTGGTCTGTCTCAAATGTATAAATGAAGGTATTTGCATATGGATGTTCTGGCAATCTACAAGTAGTATTGTTTTGATATTTAAAGTATGAGTTCTTGGAGATGAATTCTAGTAGGATAATCAAAAATCCCTTATTTGCTTCCATTTCGCCAGTGTTAAACAGTCACCATTCAACTGCACTTATTCCTAAATCATGTGGAATAGATGTATACAAGTTCTTTACATCCAAGGTGAACAGTATGTCTGTAGGTACATAAGGTATTGCCTCAATTGTTGTAAAAAATGAGTGGTGTATTTTATGTAGGTGGAGGTGCTTTGAATAAGTGGTTGGAGAAAAAAATCAATATGTTTCCCAATTTGCTGTAGTACACTATTAATTCCTGCCACTATTGGTCTTCGAGGTGGTTGTTGTGGATTCATATGGATTTTGGGTAAAGTGTATAAGTTCGGGATAAGTGGGTTTGACTTCTGTAGATATTTATGTGTATAATGGTTAATCCAAGAATTCTCTTCAGCATCATCGAGTATTCTTTCCAGGTTGTGCATGATTCTTATCGTTGGATCATTATCCAATTTTCTGTATGTATTCGTGTCTGCCAGTTGTCTTTGGCACTCTCTATCATAATCTGTAGAGTTCTGTATGACCAATGCTCCTCCTTTGTCGGCCGGTTTGATGGTTATAGATTCATCCCCATACAATTCTTTGAGGAGTGTTAATTCATGTGGCTTGAGGTTCTTATACTTGGTGTTAGAAAATTACATTTTTGAGTTTCATCTTCCTTATTTCTTTGAGTACTTCCACCTTATTGTCAAACAAGGAGCTATCGTACGTGGATACAAAGCTCAATCCTTTTTGGAGAGTGTGTATCTCAGATTGTGTTAAGGTTCTTCTAGAGAGGTTAATAATTAAGTTTTCCTCTGTTGGTATCTCATTTGTGGCCCCTCTCGTCCTTTTTCTTTGCACCCTCCTTGTTCTCTTTGGACTCTTCCTAAAAAAGATACCCCTGAGGTACTGGCCCTTGCCTGTGATGGTCCTGAAGCTTCTGATGTCTATGTGTTTCTTTCTGGTGGGACTTCTGTCGCAGGTTCAGATTCTGAGCTCGATGTATTGCTGGATGTGTTTTGTGTGGGTTTTCTCATTGGTGGTCCATATTTGTCCATCCAAGTACAAACCTCTTCATTGAGCATGTGTCTCTTTTCAATTTCCTGATTTTCTTTGTTTCAAGTTCTGATTTGTAATCTGCTAATTTGTTGTTAATATCTGACAATATTTCTTCTAATTCTTCTTTCTTAGGTTTCATAGAATTGGTAAGTTCTTGTTGGATTTCCTTGATTTCTATATCAATTGCTTTTAAGTTAGCTGTCAGTTCTTGGATGGTGAGTAAAATTAGATTAGGAGAGCATCTATTCAATATTGCTTCCCATTTCCTAACAAATCCTTGCTCTCTTTGCAGAGTGTCGGTCGAAGTTGTATTCTCAATCCCCTAGGGATACTTTAGTTTTTATAATATCTTCCCAAAGTGATGGCGTGGAGCTTGCGATTAATTTCATTTTTGATTAGATACTCAAGCTGTTTGATTTTCTTAGCCAGATCTTGGCTTGTTGAGCTTTCTTTATTGAAACCGCTGTCGCTGATCAGTCCTAGGATGGTATTGGACTCTTCAGTAGAGAAGCCGAGTGTTTCCACTCTTTTGAAACAATGAGAGAGCACCATGATGTGCAAGGGAGCTATTGTATAAAATAGACATACTGCTATATAATATATACATGCATCATGTTCATTGTCATTCCTCTTTCTCTTACAGTATACTGTCTATTATGTAGATCCAAACAAGGCAGTAGTTCCTGTATATCTTCCTATGCAGCAGTAGGGTACAGATGAGGCAATTATAAGGCAGCCAAGGCCTTATGTGACTGTCCCTACTCCAGTGGTTCACATGAAAGTGCCTAGTCCTATGACAGATAGGTCTAAGCTTCCCTTTGGGGGGATGTTGGCCTTGCCAGTTTTTCATGATTCCTGGATACCTTTGTTTTATGCCAATAGGAAGAGAACTTATGTGACAGTTTCTACACCATGTAAAGACACTGATTTCAATGACAAATGTCCCTATGATTCCCCCAGTGGGAGGGAATTATGCTAATATACTTCATGAGATGATCATAAGAGCTCATGAGGCAAGGAAGAGACCTGAGAGAAGTGCAAGGGAGGATGATCATGACTTAAATGATTATCTAGATAGCACAGCACAATTGGGTCACAATATATGGTATCAGCACATGAAAGAAGCAGGCAAACGAACCTCAGAGGAGGAATGCTATGTATCTGCACTCCTGCCTTACAGTATGGGGAAGTCTAAGATATTCATAGCCATTGAAATATATGTTCAGACAGCACATTGTCTATCTCACAATGCAGTCTGCCGAGCACGAGGTCAGTTCATGGGCATAACAGCCTCTTTAGTATGGGCAACAGAATGGACAGATCCAGATGAAGATGATTATGTGCAAGATACAAAGCCAAGAGCAAGAGCCCACACTAGAAATCATGTGATAAGATACGAACAGCCTGGAGTGAAAGGGGCTGGAATCAGATGGGAAGCAAACAAAAGACTTGAGAGTCCAGGAAAATCTGCAGAAGAAATTCTAAGATGGAAAAATAGAGGCCAAATGCAAATTCTGGGATAAGTACTTTCTCCAGAGGGATGGGAAGAAGGAGTGGTTATCTGCAGAGCATGGGTAGTAATGGGTTGCTACAAATCAACCATTGTGGAAAACGGATGCAAACCGTTATGGCCTAGACTTGCTAAACTACTGACATTGGTCGAAGACAAAGGATGGCCCTTACAGATAGTGCCTTTGGATAGTGCAAAGCTATGTTTCAGAAATAATGGCACGAGAAAACTTGGAGAGAACCAGAATTGTGGTTGGATCTTTGTCGTACCAGGAATGATCATTGGAACAGCAGTGATAATGGATCACTACTGGACTGTGGATCCAGAGCTTATATGAAGCTACTCAAAGATTGGGGAGGACTATGTTCTATAGTGAATGTCAATGTTCCAGCATTGGTAATTCCTAAAAGTGACCTGAAAATTGGTGAGTTCCCGAAAGCAGGTGCTCACCTGAGGAAGAAGAGATCTGCTGAACTCCTGAATCGGATGAAGAGAGAGAACTATTTCTCAGCTAAGTCAATAGAAGCCTTTGATTGCATACCATATCAACATAGTTTGTTTAGTAAGACTTCATGGATATTCACAATAATTTTCATGCCCAGGATCCAGACAGATGCAAATACTAAGTGGTTACAGATAACCAGATTGGAGCTTTTGCAGACGATCAACACTACCATAAAGGGATTCAATGCAATCAAAGAAGAGCTGAGAGCCATATGACTGATGACTCTTCAGAATAGATATGTCCTGGACATGATTACAGCTATGGATGGATGTGTTTGTGCCAAAATTGGAGAATCATGTTGCACATTCATAACTTCTCATGATGACGAGAATGGCACCTTGGCAGAGGCCATATCGATGCTGATGAGGTTACACATCCGGATGATAGATGAAGTGGAAGACATTGCTGATGAAAGTTGGTTTGGATTGATATTCTCATGGGTGCCAAAATGTATGGCAGACATATTCAAGTTCCTTGGAGCCCTCATAGTGATGGTATTGCTTTGATTTTATGTGATCAGGTGAATAATCTCACAATGCAAGAAGACTGCAAATAAAGCTGCAGGAATGAAGATCATGGTTGATGTTGAATCAGGATAGAAGACTAAAGAGCTAACAGTTGAAGAAATCTGAGACTATGTGAAGGCCAGCATTCATGCACCTGAGGAAACAAAATTCCTCTACCCGAAGAACCACAAGAAGTGTATGGGTAGTGGATCTATTGCAGTCCAAGTGGACAATGCATGCTTATGTCCTGGAGTACTGATGAACATGTGAAATCAGCAGGATGCCTGAAGGGAGTTATAAAGATATGGGTCCCAAAGAAGCACTTCTTCAGACGAGGATGTCTAGATATGAAGGTTGATGAATCGCTCAGAGAGCGGAGTGTAGAGGTGGAGCAAATTACCCCCACCCAAAATCCCTCCCCCATGCTGCCTATATGTTGGGAGCCAGAGTGTGAGACATGTGCAGTACCAGTGAAAATACCGATACCAAAGAGAATCTTGGAAGTAAGGTTCCCATTGTGGAAGCCATAGATGCATTCACAACAATATGATGGCCATTTGAATGAAGAAATCCCGGAGGAAGTGTTAAAACTGAGCAAAAGAGAAGATTGGTGACATCATAAAGAAGCAGAGCTGATGCACCCAGAAGAGATGCAGAGACGAGAGAACATAAGTATTCTATCGGCTCTAAAGAGGAGGTGTTAAAGATGAGCAACATTTCGGGCTCGAAATGAAGATGTTCATGCTACAGAAATAATGAAGAAGATATCAAGTCATGTTACAATTGTACAGATGCAGTAACGCAAGTAGACAAAGTATTCTTAAAGGCTAGCTATGTAGTGAATAGATTGCGGCGAGGCGCCAACGTATGTGCCTAGGAAATGTATGGACTATGAATGATTCCACAACATACTTTAGCAGAGCTGGATCCTGTAAGCAGGAAGGCTTTTTCAGTGTGTATCGGTTAGAAATTGAAAACTGAATGAACCATGAAGGTGAATTAGAGAAAGGCTTGGCAGGCCCAAGACCAGGAAGTTGAGGCCACTGTGGGCCTGCAATTTCGAGCAGTGGTTACAGAACGTTTGAAAAGAACAAAACTCCTGTCTTAAGTGAGGAGCGAGAACATTGAAGACGTCAGAGTTTCATCATTTAATAGTATTTTAAATATAGAAAGACTCTCATACATGGTCTGCACTCATGTGGTCGGATGAAAATAGACATTGGGATGAGCTGTCTACAAGTGGCAATGGAGACAAAGAATTGATCTGTCTTCCAAAGTGGTTTTGTTTTATTGAGTTAATACATCTCTGCTCTACTAACATCTAGTGTATGGAATATTCTTTCAGCTGAATTAGTAAGATTTTTGAAGAAAGATGGAAGTTCTATGGTCTGGATTACATGGAGAAAAATGTAGGTGCAAAGCGTGGATGCATACACAAAACCACTTTGTCCTTATGAATGGTAACAAATGGGTCTTAAACTGAGAGCACCTGCAGTTCAGGTCTTAAACTGAGAGCACCTGCAGTTCACTTACCCTTCTAATGGAGGTAATGGCCACCAGAAAAGCTGGCTTATGGATGAGAGCTTTAAGACTAGCTTTGGGCATTGTTTCAAAAGGAGGCTCATAAAATTAGTACGGGCGACATTCAAGCCCCATCCGGGAGCTGGATTAAAAATAGGTGGATGAAGTCTTTTCACCCCTTCTATGAAAGCCTTGAATACAGGGACATTCCACCAGGAAACCTAGCTTTGAGATGTGGGTTAAGTAGATAGGGCAGCAAGGTGGGCCTTTAGTGAGTTTCAAAAAGTAGCCCTGAGTCTAAGATGTAAGTTAGGTAAAGGGCTATGTGTGTGGGTGAACAATCATTGGGGTGATGTTACAAGTACCACATCAAATGGAAAAATGTCCCCATTAACTGGAATAACAGGGTCTGGTATTTGGTTTACATGCCTCCTCAAGAATGTCCATACATCTTTGAGGCAGTTGGAGATGCCCAAACTCTATGACTTCGGGAGTCAAGCTGCTAAATTGAGAGTTTGAGGGCATGGGTGCAGTATTGTCCTCTGATCCTGGGACAGAATGTTGTAGGGGCAAGGCAGTTTTAGTGGAGGACAAAGTGACATTCTCATGTGATGCGAGAACCACGGTTGACGAGCCCACATTGGTGCTATCAGGATTAGTGTATATTGTTCCTGGTGCATCTTGTGAATTATCGTGGTGAGGAGAGGAGTTGGGGGGAAAAGCAGAAGCAAATCTCCCTGATCATTTGATCCAGAGACTGTTCCACTTGGACATCTTTTGGGGATACTTGGAGTGGTGGTCTGGGCATTTTGCGTTCTCCAGTGTTGCAAAAGGGTTGATGTCTGGATGCCCCTATTCTGCAAAGATGATGTGAAAAAATGTGTTTGTGCAAATGTCACTTGTGTTCCAGGGGTAGCTGAACGTCTCTGCTGGGCACGTCTGCAAGACGTTTGTGTTCCTCTGGAATGTGTTCTGACAGGATGTGTTGTGATAGGAGGAACATGTTGTTTTTGAGTGCCCACTTCTATATCCTTTGTGCCGGCTTGGACAGCCCTGGAGAGTGAGTTCCTCCCTGATGGTTTATGTAAAACATGGCCGGGTTGCTGATTCTTAACACTAGAACCATCTTCCCTTGCAGTTGTTGTTGAAAAACCTTTAGGGGTTTCAGCACTGCGAGTAGCTCCAACAGGTTGATGTGCTTGCTTGCTACCGATTGTGACCACGTGCCATGCGCTGTCTGGTGGAGAAGATGAGCTCACAGGGATGCATCTGTGGTGAGGGTGGCCTCTACTGCAGGAATGATGAGTGATTTCCCTTAGGGAAGGTTTTCCTTTGTCCACCACTGCAGTGATAGATTGAGGACTTTTGAGACAACCACTGCATAGACCCACTGATCGCTTGCTTGACACTGTTGGCTCGATAGCCACTCTGGCATAGGACACATGCACAGATGGATGTAGTAACAGTACAATGTAGAAAGCCAATGTTCTTAATAGACGTCTCTGTGTTTTGCTCATAAATCCTTTTCGTAACTAAGTGTAAGTTACCTCCACGGAAGTTACGTAAGTTACAAATTATTTTTGTCGTAAATTGGGCTTACGCCACTTATCTTCTTAGTAAATGTGGGCAATATAGGTATTGGGTTGATTTATTAAGCTCAATTTACACCCAAAAATGGCAATGGCTTAAGTTATACTTGTTTTGTTAGAGTTTAGTACCTGATTTATGGAATTTTAAGCACAGTGCAAAGTGACTTTGTACTGGCGTAAAGTGACTTTGCACTGCAAACAAACCCCCTGATTCACAGAGCGGTGCAAAGTATATCGTTGCAGTGCAAAGTCTCTTTGCACTGCAAACGTACTCTTTGCACCATGCTAAATGGGCCTAATTCGGTTCCATGTGTTAATATCCCCGCAAAAATATCGGCATACAAGAATATCGCCATATTTTTGCAGCAATATTAAGGCATGGAACCTATGGGGGAACACCCCTGCATCCTCTGGTTCCAATCACCCCATACATTATCCCCACTAATATTGCCTATGTCCTTACCCCAAACCATATACATGGCGATATTATTGATGATGATAATATTACCTGATTCCCCCAAATTCATGGCTCAAAGAGTACTTTTGCAGTGCACTGCAAAAATACATGTTGCACAACTCTATGATTCAAGGTGTTTGTTGGCAGTGCAAAGTGACCACGCTAAGAATTCCATGAAACTGCCCCAATTGTGAAAAACCCAACCCAGATTTATTACGTTCATACAGTTGAAAATGATCTCACTTCAACATTTAGTGTGGTTTGTGATCTCACAAGAATCCTCTTAAAATAAAATCATGTGCATGTTTGTCGTAGATATTGCAGGCTTCTTGGTATCATATGAAATACAAAATAAAGAAAATAGTACCAGTAACACCGTTCTGAAAATGAACACAAGGCACGTAATGTTGTACTTTATCCACAGACAATGTAGAGGGAGAGAGGGCCAGAGCCCTGTCGCTTGGGGATTTTGCACTTGTGCCGCCTGCTCCAGAGAGCAGCTCCGACATTAACAGTCAGCAACAGCCTGTAAAAGGAATAACACATTTCAACATTAAACACAGAAGCGAGAATGTGTCATGAAAGCGAAAACTCGAATGTTCCAGAAACAATGAAAGGCTAAATGCAATCGGACAGCACAATTTCACGACAAAAGCCCTTAAACCGCAGAGCAGCACGAGGCTTAATTTTCATGGTTCTTTGTCAGCTCTTTGCATTGTTTATCGATTTCGCTGGGTTGCTGCTGTCAGTATTCTCCCAATACCCTGATTGCATGCCATGACTGGCATTTTGCTTTTTTTAAACCAAGGGCCGGACTCCAGCATAGACTCTGAAGTTGCCTGCCCAAGCCCCTTGCAATTCACAATGTGCGCCTGATGAAGCCTATCTAGCAGATATTTGGGATCCAGTACACTTGCTGCTGGGCTAAACAGAAAAAGGTCAAGTTCCAGGCAAGGAATCTTTGAATTTACCTCGGTTGTTTATCTTTTCTTTCAATATGGCAACACCTATTTGTTTCTTATTAACCAGCGCGGGCGGGCAGGTTGTTTCTGCATTGGCAGGTTGTTTCTGCATTGGGTTGAAAGGATACAGGAATCACAGACAAGCAAACTTGCTGCAACGCAACCGTGGGATAACCTTTACAATTCATCTGGAGCAGCCACTGCTTTACTAACACGTTTGCCCTGCGATTAAAGGGAGATGCTCAGTGTGTCTCTATTATAGAATTGTGTCTAGGTTGGATGGAGACAAGTGTTGCCTTTGATCACGTGGTATTAGTGTTTTCCTAATGAAGACATTCTTAGATATGTTATACAAAAGAAACGCAAGTGAAATACGGTTTTAAAACCCAGACTGATATATGGAATTTCATATCTGGTGGAAACCTGCTTTATATTGGTACTCTGAACTCGCCATTGGACATATTGTACTCGTTTTTTTTCTATTTAACAGGCGAAAGATGGCACAGAGGGAGCTCAAACTGTGTATTGTGTTGTGCTGAGTGTGTTGCCAAATGATATTGTATATAGACACAAAGCGGCACTGCTTCAACAAACAGAATGGCATGCATTGAGCAACAGGCGCATGGACGCAAAATAATCTCGTGCATTTTAAAAGTGTGTATTTAGCTCATATTTGGCAGGGTTTCATCACTGTACATGGCTTATGATGCAATTACACTAGGCATGTGCCCCTATTTTGAACCTGTGACCGGCAGGTTGAACACAGATACCTGCAGCAGTTTCGTTAACCCATTGAGCTACCTTCATGGCCTACGTCTAAAAAAGCCCCCGCCCCCCACTGGGCTATTGTCACAAAGTGAGCCACTACATGATGTTGAAATATTGCTCTGACAAGGCAACAATGTCAATGGTACCCGAGCCGTGCCTTGGAAGTGTGACGAAGGTGTGATCATTGGTGCTTGTGAGGTCTGTGGTGTAGTGGACCCTATGAGTGTGTTGCCCCTTTAAGGGGATGTGTCCCTCCCCAGTGTATTGCCCTTTTAAGCTAATAAAAGGGAGCCCTGCAGGCACGTGCGTCAGAACGGCTGCAGACTCCGTGGAAGGTTGGTCTGAGTCCGTGTCTTCTTGATTGATATAGGCCGCAGGCCTACCTGTGGGAGGCACAGGCCTGCAGGCCCTGCTGCCATGGGACTCTCGGGCCAGGACGGTGGCCGAGGTCCGCATGGTCAGGACCCTGGCAGGCTGTGCCCCCACCCCGATGGCGCTGGTGTCCCATAGCGCCGCGGGGCCTGCCGGATGGACATGGCAGGCCCCAAACTCCCACAGGCGCTGGGCCTGTTTGGGTGCTGTGAGGAAGCAGCACCCCGGGGTCGCCTGCCGGATGGACATGGCCGGCGATCCCACCACACTGGCGACGAGGAGAAGAACCCAGGGGAGGACTGCGTTTCCCCGTTATTCTAAAGCTTTTCCCTCCCCTTTGCGGGTGCTGCAGGAAGCTGTTTCCCGTTAGGGTGATTGTGCATGTGGCGGTTTCCATCGCCGCAGAAAGAGAAGGAGTAGAGTTCATCTCGGTTGGGATGGTGAAGTAAGGAGGAAGGGGAACCCTGCCGGCGATCCTCCCCCGCAAAAAGTGAGAGAGGCATGCTGCCTTTTCCACCATAGTGGAAAGAAAAGAAGTGGAGTGCCAGCCCACACCCCGAAGGAGACAACAGTGCGCTGCTGGTAAGTTAGAGTGGGATGCCCGCCACCCCCCCCCCCTGAAAAGAAAAGGAGGAGATGTGCCTGCAACCCCTGGCCGCGGCCCTCTGAGGAGGGTGCTCGTGCGGCTGGATGGGAGTCGCCCACAGGCCCTCTGCGCATCGATGCTTTGAAAGTCAAAAGAAAGGAGGTGAAGAACTGAAGCTCCGATGCGGAGCGGAAAGGTGGGTGGGGCCCGCGGGGCCCGTCCCCACATCTGAAGCAGTTGTGGTGATGCGGGAATGCCCCTGCAAGAAGCAGAGCCGAGGGACAACCTACTCACCCTCCCAGTGAGTGGAGAAGAATAAAGCGGCTGTAGCCGCAAGGAGGGGTCAAGTGCCCTTACAAGCCAGACATCAGCAGCACCATCCTGCATTGTGCCGACGCTGGGGCCCCCACTAAGATCCGGGGCCCTGCGGCGGTGAAATGAAGCTCCGACATCGAGCTGCAAAAAAAAAAAAGAAAAAAAAGAAAGTGAGGGTCGGGTCATGCACGGTCCGTTCCCCATGGCATTTCGGGCCCGTCAAGGAAATCCACATCAAAGACCGAGGCTGCCCGCCTGCAGCAGTGATGTGGGCAGCACTCTGGTGCACCGGCAGCCTCAGCTGCTACAAGACCAGGCTGCTGGTGGGGAAAAGCACATGCCTGAGGAGGCACGATCTGTGGCCACTGCGACTTCGCAAGAGAGGTGACCCCGCTGGGGAGCCTCAAACAAGCCGTAACACCATCTGGCATTGTACTCCAAAGGAAAAGGGCCCCATTGTAGATCCCTGGCCTGGTGGGGATGGCGAGCATTGAGCACATCCTTGCACAGCAGTGCCAGCAAGCCCCATAGTGATCCTGGGGTGTCGGAGGCTGAAGAGCAGCATGTTCCACATCAGAACGTGCATAAGAAGACAGGAGTGGCCCTGGCAGAACCCAGCCATCTGGCAGTGCTGGGTCTCTGCTCACACCACAGGAGCAAGAAAAAAAAAAAGAAAAGAAAGCGCCCATCCCGCAATGAAGATCCAGGGTCAGTCAGCAGAGTGCGGGCTGGGCTCGGGGAAGTTGGACTCATGTCAGAACAAAGTGGCAGCAGCCAGCGGCGTGATCCTGGGCCAGCTGGCACTGTAGTTCTGTACGCTCCTTGCTGGAGCTGTCCAGAGGAAAGTCATGCGACCTGTGATGTTACAGCAGCAGCCCAGCCCATCCACAGGGTCCACCCTGCAGCTCCCACCGGCACCTGCCCCGGCAGAAGGAAGAACCACCGGAACCCCCCCCCTAAACCTGCGGAGCAAAGTGGGGAGGTGGGTTGCAACCCCTGCATTGTGGTGCTGCCGGAGCTCATTGGCATGAGCCCGGGCCCGCGACAGAGGACTGGAGATATTCCGGTCGGAGCGCATCAAAGAGGTAGGAAGGCGACATCCCCGCCAACATCAGTGTGCAGGAGCCCACATAGAGGGCAGTATCTGCCAGAGGAGTGCCACGCCCACACCAGAGACTTATTGAGATCCCCGGCCCGGTGGTGCCAGTGAGAAAGAAGGCTCTGGGCTAGAGCACTAACGAGGACAGCCCAGTGGGCACCCGGGCCAGGAGGCGGTGAAAAGTGTGGAAATGGTGGCGTGCTCTGGTCTGGAGCAGGGCTGTATGGACGGCTCCAGCATCAGAGCGGAAGTGCCCTGCGGTGTATGGCAACTGTGTGTGGCTGGGGCCGTGTACTCACACAGCGGGGAGCAGCTTCCCCTGCGCTCCCAGAGTGTTTGCAAAGCAAAGGGGGCAAGGGTGGTCATTCCAACGGCAGCCCTGCAGGGTGAACAATACAGTGGTCCATGTGGAATACGTGATCTGCGCACCACAGCAGCCACGTGTCAACGTAGCAGAGTTTGGCAGCAGCACCCATGATGCACCAGAGACACCAATCAATTCCTGCACTGTCTGCCAGGCATCTCCCGGCACCGTGCCATGGAGAAATCAGGACCACCCTACCATAAAAGACAACTTGTCGGCCCTATGTGCACCCTGTGACACCGGTGTCACCCTGCCTGTCCCGAGGGTGGCACCGACACTGAGCCCCGATGAGTGGGCCCCGCCACCATGCCACGAGGATCCCCTACCATATCGTCGGAGGACCAGGGAGCTCATGGCCCTGATGGCCTGTCACTAACATACCTGGCATGCTGCACGGAAAGGACCCGACAAGGGTAATTGGCACGGAGGGTACTAGGCAGAAATGGGACTAGCATTGAACCACAGAGGTTCCCGGACTGCCTGTCAGTAATAATACCCTGCCCACACTGTAGGTGGCCCCAACACCGAGTGACAGCAGCCACCCTACCTGGTTGCCCTATAAGTGGCCCTAACTGACTACTACTAATGACACCCGGCATGTCATGCCATCAAAGGACCAGGCCAACGTGGGTCCCCCGCACTCCCAGAGTTCAGCCAATACTGGGTGGCGGACCAAACCAGGCAACCCTGCCGCCTGGAAGAAGTGCAGCGGGCAGGGTATGGGTTGCAGCTCACCATGAGTGCTTGTGCGCCCTCCTATGCCCTGGAGGAAGAGATAATCCTGACTGGGGAAGCACCACGAAGAGAGTGAGTGATGTCCTGTCACCCCGTGCCATACCCACAGCGGATGTAGCAGGTGGACGCCCCGAGACCTGCGTTTTGCGGCCCTGCCCTGAATAGCAGTGGACGGTGCTGAGGTGGACCCTGGCATCCGACTGGTGCGGCTTTGCCAGCTGTGAACTGTACCATCAATGGACCTGGACCCGGGAAGTGGCTCTTGAATGGACACTCATGGAGAACGAGTTGGTGTCCTGCAGTCCTCCTTTTGCTTTAAGAGGACTCAGTAAATATGTGTTTTGATGCTGTGAACCTGCATAAGATTGATATGCTTAAAGTGGTCTCAGTAAAGGACAGTAATGTGAAACTGTGTTCCTGCAAGCGGTAGGGGTGCTCTAAATGGTACCAGGGGTCATCTGCGAGCATCATGCAATGCTTGCGATTCCGTACCCCAGGTTAATAAAGGGTCTGTAACATGTGGTACAACTGCTAACCATCCACCGGGGTGTACCCCTGTGACCGTCACCTGAGGGTGATGGGTTGGGGGGTGATAAGTAGATAAGAATGTGTGACCAGAGGTGTGCCAATAGCATATCTTGTGTGAAGTTGGCTCCCCCGAATCTGAAGTAATATCATTCTGTAACAGGTGTGGGAAAATTAGTTATGTTGTATTTTTAGTTGTTTTGTTCCTTATGAAAAAGGAGGGATGTGGTGTAGTGGACCCTATGAGTGTGTTGCCCCTTTAAGGGGATGTGTCCCTCCCCAGTGTATTGCCCTTTTAAGATGGGCCATGACTTTGTCATGGCCCAAGCTAATAAAAGGGAGCCCTGCAGGCACGTGCGTCAGAACGGCTGCAGACTCCTTGGAAGGTTGGTCTGAGTCCGTGTCTTCTTGATTGATATAGGCCGCAGGCCTACCTGTGGGAGGCACAGGCCTGCAGGCCCTGCTGCCATGGGACTCTCGGGCCAGGACGGTGGCCGAGGTCCGCATGGTCAGGACCCTGGCAGGCTGTGCCCCCACCCCGATGGCGCTGGTGTCCCATAGCGCCGCGGGGCCTGCCGGATGGACATGGCAGGCCCCAAACTCCCACAGGCGCTGGGCCTGTTTGGGTGCTGTGAGGAAGCAGCACCCCGGGGTCGCCTGCCGGATGGACATGGCCGGCGATCCCACCACAAGGTCCAAGAGGGGCTGAACTTTAAAAAGCATGTTGGGTTTCTAGACTTGAAAATGTGTGAAGGCAAAATGATCTGTTAGCATTATAGATGATGGGAAGGGGCTTTACCCGGAAAGAAGCAAGGTGCTGGCTAGCCAATGAGCTTCATGAACCTAGCCTGGGACCGTGCCATTGGTTATGCTGACGTCTCCTTCCATCACTTGTATTGGCAAGACTCTGCAGCGGGCTCGTTAGTACCTGCCCAAAAACATGCCGGGGCTTCATTATCTAAACTTTGCCCGCATGCGCACATTGGATCAAATTAAATTAGCACTGACTCTATTGCATGTAGAATCGAAGATTGAGAAAACCGATGTTGCCCCAATCCGAATTATCTAAATACGTTTTTATGAGGGCACAGTTAAGTGCTGTCTTTACTGTGATGGCTGTGTAACATACAAAGACATGGGGTAACCACATTTGCTTTTACGTTGTTCAGCGGACACAGCAGAACACAGCCTGACTATGTGTCCTCCTACTGCAAACACCTGGCTGTTGCATTGCATATTACATTGGTAGCGAATCTGGGAAAACATGCATTGGCTCTGTTTTAGCAGGTGCTAGGTTATCTGGAGGTCACAGGTTCAAATCCGAGCAGGGCTCGCTACCCCCCGTACTGCAGGCATCGATTTCCTTTAGAGAACAACTCAGTTTGACATATTTTTGACTTGCTATTATTATTTTTAAACAGTCCATTTAATTATTTGTTCTTGCGATTACTATTGTGTTCCAGTAATTTCGCATAGTTTGTGTTCTCTTTTGTTTTCATCACATGGGACCAGCATGCCCACTTTTCCTCCCCATTGTGCTCCCCAATCTCCATCCCCTGTTTTATTGCATTGTCAGCAACTTCACTTTACGCCTTTCGTATTCTCAATTGCCAGCACATCTCTCACCTAGAACATGTTCTCCCTTACTGCACCATCCAGATATGCACACTTTTATGATTCTTAAGACAAACAATGTCAGTGGCAGTAGTGTGTATTCCAGCTAAAGGCAACACAATGAATTGGTAGATGATTAGTTTTTTATTCTTAAAATTCGGTTGTCGGGATAAATAATCACCATGTTTATTTTAGTTTTTCTCACCGATCTGAGTCTGTTTTTTATCTTTCAGGGTTATGCGTCCTGAAGCAATACAGTTCGCAGTGCATACTCGATGCGTAGCAATTCTTACTATTCCTCTCGCACCCCTTTCTGAGCATCAGAGCCACCATGGGGAGCTGTAGGGAGGCTGCTGTAACATAGCGCGGCTACCCTTTTTCAACCCCACGAAGTTTTCTCACTTGCAAACCTTGAAGGCCTAATTGCCAGAGGCAATAGCTGATCTCTGCAAGTCCTAACATGCTAAGGAGAACCGCGCCATTACAGACATATTATCGTGGGCAAAGAGTGACTTTAGCTGGGAAACAAGCATCCGGTGAAAGGTGCTCCTGTGGACTAATAGGCTGCAGCTTTAGGGCATGTGTACCTGATGAGAAGGGCCAGCGGCATTTAAGAGACGGCAGACTGTAACAGCATCATCAATAGTGCATGCGCCCGTGGGGTGACTATAATAAGATCCTAAATAATTGCACGAACCACATCAAGCGATTTGGCGTCCGGTGGGCGCTACACGGGCTGTGATCTCGACGTCTTTTGATATGGTTTTTCTATTATTTTAGAGATACATATTTGCTGATATCAGTACATTCTGGGAGCAGTTTTGCTGGCAGATTGCTTAGCAACGCAGATAATCTGACGAATGGACAGAGCTGCACATCAAATTAAACTGCGCGTTTTTTGTGCACAACTTTTGGAGTTAACTTCCCCAGTCAATCCTCTTTGCTCTGAATGCGAATAAGGGCAACATTACAGCGCAGGAAAACATTCGTAACGTGCATCCCATTTTCATGATGTAGACGTGCAGCTGTGAACATGATATTGGAATATGACTGGTCATTTGGACAATCTATAAGTGAATGTTGTGTTTCATAAAATATTTTTGAAAAACATGACCACCGGGTTGGATGAGAGTCACACCATCCACGTCTCTTGATTAGCGCGTAATTAATCGGCACATCATCTGGTATATCACTGCCTTTCATTGTAAAGAACCATGCATGGTTGGTGATTTCCCTGATGTCTTCATTCGGGGTCCTGGCATAGGTGAAAGCATGGAGAACTGGACATGTTATTTAATGGTCTCCATTTACACATTTAGTCCAGGAAGTGAAGCAGAGCTGTGGAATGTAGTAATGCCACTACTGGGCTCCACAGGACACACTTTTGGATGGCAGTGGTGGAATGTCTCAAGCAGTCGTAAGAAATGTGTTAGCGAGATCGGGGTGCTGCCGAGGCAACAGTCAGGCTGTGAAGAAATGTTTGCTACTCTGCAGGAGTAAAAGGGTGAGTAGGGCCTAAATCTCCCCCTCAGCCCTCACACTACTACAGACCAACAGTGATCCGAATGATAAAGATGAAACAGGCATAGTCCAGAAATATACATCCTTCAACATTTGTGGTAACGTGGGCTGAGGGCAGGCTTTACACTTAAGAGGGGTGTGAATGTGATTACAGTAGTAACACAAACAGCAATAGTGCAACAGTCAAAAAACAAAATATTCAATCAAAGTTCTATGAAAATATATATATAATTAATAATGAAAGATGGAAGTACTTCTTTGAATGTAAACAAGCAGCTCGTTGGTCCGAAACTCATCATATGTGCAGTGACCTTTTTATGCCTCTTAGATAAAAATGCCTGTTTAACATTGCATGGCATCCTATACTGATGTTTGGGGAGTCTGATAGTCTGGTCCAGGACACAGGGTGTTCTTTAAAAAAATGTATATATGTATGTATAATATAAAATAATATTGCATGGCCTGCACTAGTGTCCCTGTAGTTATGGTTAAGTTGCTCAACTCATAGAAAGAGCACTTTTTGGGCAGATTATAGCTTTTGCCCATCTCTGGACGAATCCTCACCAAACTTTCCCAAAAAAGTATATGGCCCCCCAGAATGATTTTCAAAGGTTTCGTCCAGGGGGGGAAAAGTTACAGGGGGGGGGCAGAAATTTGTGGAAATCATCATAGACGCAATGGAAAACAACTTTGTTCATGCCTACAGCCCAGACTGCTGGATGCATTTTTAACAAATTTGCACCAGGAGGGCAATCCATCCAGTATTTTTTTTTTAAATGTCCAAAAAGTAGGTAAAACAAATTAGGGATATCTGAGTCCAGTCGGCAGACTAATTTCCTGATTCGCAATCCACGGACGCCTCTGGACCAATCAGAGGGCGGCGTGATGTTCGTGGACATCATACAGGCTCGCTGAATGCTCAATTTAAAAAATTAGGTGTGCCAAATCTTTTTAAACGGATGCCTTGTTGGATTAAAAAACACAACATTGCACTTTCGAAACTAATAAAACTATCTCTGGGGAGGTGAAGGATGATGAAGATGGGATGAGATATGGCCATAAAAAGCCAACAATCAGGTGTTTTTTCTTCTACAAAGTCTGTGAACATCTCAAATGTTCAGGGGCATCCATGTGTATTTTCTGCATTACAGGGTCGGTGACAATCAGTTGTTGTTGGATGGCTTATAACTTTGGCGCCACTCAGTGATACTCCATGAAATGTTGCATTGTGATTTTAGACCTTAGCCTGAATGGTTCTGCAAAGTTTGGTGCTAAGAGGGGGAAAAATTAGGGGGGGTGTGTTCCACAATATTTGAATGGCTTATACATTTGGTGCTGTATGATGAATCTGCACAAAAGTTAGCAAAAAGATTAGACCCATATTTAAATGTTTTGCAAGCTATGGTGGTATTTTGTCAACAGGGGGAAAATTAGAGTAGGGTCTCAACATCTTTAGGTGGCTTATAATTCTATTCTGTTTGACGAATCAGCACAAGTGTTTTCAGAAAGATTATAGACCCAACCTTGCATGTTTGTGCAAAGCCTAAATACATTTTGTCAAGTGGGTGCTAAATTATATGACTATTTTGTGTACATATATTTTGACACTTTTCAAAAAATAAAACATGGACGGATTTGCAGCAAACTCATGCAAGGAGCATTGGCAAGGACCCGAAAACATGGTTTTGCAAATGTGTCTATGTTTTTTGTTTTTTTAAGTGCATATTGTAGGTCCAAAAAATAATGATATACCTTTGGTGACTGAGGTATAGTCTGTGGCTGTGAGCAATGGCCAGGTTATCCGGGTCATGGTCAAAGGCCATGACCCCTACCATCTGGCTACTGGCCATGACCACGAGGGACCAGCAAGGGGGTTAAAGTGGGCATGGCCGCCAGGGACCGGTTATGTGGTATGTGGTAAAGTTCTTTGAAATCTAGATAGGTTTGAATGGGAAAATAAATTCTGCTCGCCGCTCCAGTCTGAAGTGCTAGACCGGATTGCAGCAAACAAGGACCTCAAAGCATGGTTTTGCAAATCAGTCCTGTGTTTTATTTTTCTTAAGTGTCAAAATTTAAGTGTAAAAAATGTTGATATAGCATTGGTGCTTGGGCAATGGGCCTGGCCCTGAGCAAGGACAAATGTGTACTCTGATTTACCTATTGGGGCATGCAGCATGGCCAAAGCCCTTGGTTTAAATGGGAAAAGAAATTCTGCTTGCGGCTGCAGCCCGAAGTGCTGGACGTGATTGCAGCAAACTTGCGAGAGGAGCATCAGTAAGGACCTGAAAGCATGCTTTTGCAAATCTGTCCTGTGTTTTACTTTTTTGAAAGTGTCAACGAGTAAGTACAAATAATAGTGTTTGGCCTGGCCCTCGGCAAGGACAAATGATTACTCTGATTTGCCTATTGGGGAATGCAGCAGAAAGTGAGACACTGGTCATGGCCTTCGTCCGTGTCCACTGTCTCCCCTGCACGTATGGGCTAATGGACAGTTGTGTATATAGAGAAACAAGGTAGATACATACACAACAGAACTTCCGGGAAATCAATTTGTACTTCAAAAACATATTCAATTTATTAATAATCAATAAAATGCAATTAAGCACAGTAGAAATAAAACACTATAAAAATAAAGTACTTGTTAAACCGAAAAGGTTAATGATTTAATAGCAGCAATTCACTACTGATATATTGATGACATCAGTTAACTTCAGACTTAGATTTTACTTAACATTTAGGAATGAAGTTTGATCAACAAAGATCTCAATACATAGCTAGTGTATCGACATTACTAGGTTTTTTTGCTGCAACATGTTTCAGTTCTCTATATTTCATATGGAACTTTCTTCAGGAGGGTTTCTTAATCGGTCACTCGAACTTTATGGCTGATCTAAGATGATCTTTCCCTAAAACACCATTAATTGTGCATTTATAATGGGAGTGCTGTTGGTAAAGGATGAAAACAAGGTTTAAGCCAAGTGAATGCCAAATATCTTGGCAGTACACATATCTGCAAACACCTGAGGTTAAAGAAATAAAGTCTTTACCCCGCGTTGGAGTGGGTGTAGTCTATATGGAATCCTGGGTTCTTCTATGATTCTCCAGTATGCTTTAGGTCCCCAAATGGACGCAATCGTCTGAAAAATACATATTAGGTCAAAGTTTCCGGAAGTGTTTCAGAGTGTTCCTCTTTGGCGCTGGATGAGGTATGAGCAGTATCTACTTTGTTTCACCAGTGGTTCGAAAATCAGGCGCATACCACTTTAACGTCCTTGCTTCAAAAAACCTGGGCTAACGCCGGTATGGTTGTGTGGAAGTTTAATTGGACTGTACTTTCACTCTTTTCTTGGCCAGACCCTCCAGCTTATAGCAATTTTGCGATCCTGCAAAATGCAGCGAAAACATCCGTTTTGTGCAAAATGCTGTGAAAAAAGGCCATTTTTGTGCAAAAACAGCTTTTGTTTTTTAAAAATAAAAATAAAACAAAATATGCAAAAACGACTTAAAAAAAATAAAATACTCACAGTGCCATGTTCTCATAACTTTTTTTATGCAAGAAATGAAATGCACACATCTCATTACTTGCGCCCAAAAAAAGAGCAGCCCAATCCACAAAGGATACCTGAATGGGCACATTTTATATGCGTGCCTATTCAGATTGCCTTTTTCACCTCCTTGAGCAAATCAGGGGCAGTTTCTGCCAATTTAAAAGTGCACCCCACATTTCCAAGCAAGATGCACTTTTAAATGTGCAGAAATTGTAGGCAAACCTACGCGCACAGGATGTGGGGGTGCCACTGTAATACAGGGTCTTTCCTGACTAATGTAGAAATGTGTGTTTAGTGTAAAATCCGATTTTGAGACCAGTGGCTAAATCGAGGTCTCTGAGGACTGCAAAGCAAATCATAAAATGTGACATCAGCGGACCTTGATCCAATCCCCCCAAATGCAAGGCGGAGATTAAGTGTTGACCCTATCCCAGCTCAAAAGGGCACGCTTAGCTAAGCCGACCCACACCCCCCCTTTATGATGTCATTTTAGAGCCTAAATGGAGACAGCTGACAGCACATAGGGACAGACAGATCCACTCACTTTCCTGATGCTGGCGGAGTGCACTGCTGCTGAAATCTACATCTTCCTTGTTCCAGACTCCAGAAACTTGGCAAAGGCCCATGCATAGCTGAACCATTTACAGCTAGGCCTTAAACTCTAGAACAGAACCCCAAAAGCCTAGGGGAAGCATCATAATACAGCCGGGCGTGCTGTTAATGCCTGCCTACTGAATTGAAATATCCTCAGAACCAAGAAGGGCAGATTCTGTCCAGTCCAATGCGCCCAGCTGTCAGTCCCTGATAGATCCAATTCAATCGTCCAGAATCCTGATAGTCCAGAAACCTGACGTTCCAGAATCCTGACGGTCCAAAATCTTAAATCCATTTGTCTTGTGAGTATTAACAGGAAGCTAGAAACTGTTGACTACTGTGCATTATCTTGTCCCCTCCTAACCTCTGAGCTCTCCTTACTTCCATAACCAGTAACATGGTCTGAATACGTAGTGAAATCTTATTCTGTCTATCTGTAAAAGCACCCTTTTTCCTAGTCAGCTTTGTCAACTTTGATCTATTAATTTCATTCGAGTGACCAGCCTAGTGCTCCAAGGTGGACAGCGAGGAACCAGGCCTGAGTTGCAAATCACTCCTGACTCTTATGTGTGCCTTTGTGGTGGCTTAGCTTGGATGCTCTAGTCAATATTTTTCTGATTTTACCTCTGTCCAAATCTGTGCCTATATTTTTGAAAAACAACCTCTATTAAAACCTCTATATCCCGCTCAGTTTTTGCGATAGAAACAAAATTTCAACTCCTACTTGTACCTAACACCCATAGCTATTCATTTCAATATCACAGTGCGATTCTCCCATTATCGTGAATATCGCGCACAGAAAGGTTTGCCGCGAATTCCCATTTTGAGAAATGTTTACACGTGTGAAATAGCTTCCTTTGTTTCCGACCTGGACTTTAAGATTTCAAACGTTTTCTTTGGACTAAATTATTGCTGGTGATTGTGTGCAACTGTTCAAAGCAGCTTCCGTAGGAATTTAGAATAATTTAAGCATTTTTCCACACATTTAGAGTTCTTGCTGAGCCACTTTAAAAGTCATCCTGACAGTTGAAAAGCCCACTTTGTTTTTCTCTTTCTGTGTAAGGGGGAAGAGGGAAGTGAGACACTGTTTGATCTGAACTAGTCCTGAATACCTGCTCTCTCCTTCCATCTCTTTGCATTGCCTATTTGGGGTTTGGGAGTGTTGCAGGGGGAAGCTCTAACAATAGTGCTATCTGATCTGAATCAACGCAAACGTATTACTTCTGTGCTGCATTTGTTTTGCTCATTACTTATTTCTAGTGTATTAAAGATATTATTCTGTGTTCTGTCACCCCATTGGTGATTGTTGTTTACCTATTAATATCTATATTGTGATTTTGATCTTAAATAAATAATACCTTTTACAAACCAGCCTGATTCCTCGTCCAACGTGACCCGGGGTATTTTTAAGTAAGGGGTGTGATACGAGTGGTACATCTTTCAAATAATTGAATCTATATATCAAATACGTTTTTCCATTGCGCTGTACACTAGGCCGAGAGCAGAGTGTATCGCCTGATTGAAATCCTTTACACATCCCATCAAACCATGAGCGGTGTAACGTGTGGCTGTTTTGTACCAAGACTCCCAGAAGGCCACTCTTCATCCTCGGCACACTCTCACACGAGCGAGCGAGGCCTTCAGGACTTCATGGTTGGGTCTGTTGCATTTTCTCAACTTCCTTTGAGGAATGCTACTGAGGGCTTATTCTCAATTGTGGTTGGCGTTCAATGTTCTGCTCGCACATTAAAAAGCTGTTGTCAACCAACTGTGGTCCCCAAAAATGCCATTAAGGCCAATACAACAGTTTAAAAGAGTACAGACTTTTATCCTTGCTATTGATCATCAAACCCCATTCTCTGCCATTTCTATGAATACGGCTGTGGAAGCAGGGGTAACCAAAGTCCCCAAAACTGATGAACATTTTTGTATACATTTTACTAATTAACTTTTGCCTCCTTAGCCTGTTTAGGGTCTAAAACTATTGAAACGGGTGTGACAGCATTAATTACTCCAAATTTTGGTCTGGACGATAATGCTTCTCTGGTCACTGAGAGTTTGCCAGTACATTGCATACCTCCTATTGGTCCTCTTATTTTAAGCCCAGTCTTTAGCACCGTCAACCCTAGTGCTGAGGTTGAGCGGCTTTATGAGAGGCTGAGGCCAGAAACGTTTTCTCCTGATTTTGCAGCTATTACAAATGCTACGGCAGATACAAACAGACAAACACAAACAAGCATTGTGTTACCATCTTCTTTTAGAGTCCTTGACGCCTACTTGGAGCACTCAGAGTTCCGGGAGGGGAGGGGGGTCTGCTAAGGTAGGAGACACTACATCAAGTCCAAGAAGTTCAAGCTGATCAAGATGAGCCGGACACTGCAGGGAAGAGTAATATGAGTACCAATTCTGAAGTTAAGTTTAACGTCTTGGAAAATTTGTTAGAGCAATTAAAATTGAAAAGCGATGGCATGACTGACTGCCTGGCAAAGGTTTGGGGTCAATTAGATCGAATTATGGACACTGTTCAAGCATTAGCCAGGTTGACCCGTGCCATTGCTAATTTGCAGGAAAAACTCAACCTAAGACTAAGTGAACTAGACTCCATATTAAAAAAGCAGCTCGGCACGTTACCGAATACGATTTTGAATTCACAAAATATAGTTAAGCATACGCCGGACTTCAATACTACAGCTTGGTACCAACGCAGAAAGAAGAAAGTTCCTAAACAGGCTGTAATGTATGAAGATCCTTGGGAAATTTCTCTTAGATGAATCCCTATTTAATATTGAATGGTTTTGGTCAAGGATTTTAAATAGATGTGAACCATCTTTGAATATATCAGTTTTTAAGTGTATGCTGTACCGATGAACTGATGTGATTGTTTTTATATGATTGTTTTTATAGTACTTGAAACGTCTATTGTTATTTCCTTGAACATGCAATGTATTAATTTGAATGCTTTCAAATAATGTTATTTTAGATTGTTTTATGTATCTCTTTTGCAGATTATGTGTTAATGATATTCAAATAAACAAATACAAATATATAATGTATGAAGATCTTGCAACAAAGAAAGACAAGTTGTTTAAAGCGCCTCATGCTCCTCCGGCCCCAATGAAGCATTCAAAGGGAATTCAGCTGAGGGTTGTGTAAGGGGGTTCAGAGGCTCTAGTGGCCCGCCCATGTCTGACAAACTGTGTCACAGCAATCGCAATAGCCAATGAATGTTTACCTGAGGATAACCCCAGTGCTGATATTGCCCAATTAAAACGTCCCCGAAATATCAACAAAGGGCGCTGTTACAAAACAAAACGGCAAGGGGATCAGACTGGGACAAAGGCAAGAACTCTAGGTCGCAACAGTGCCTGCCAACAGAAGGATAAAATACAAGCCTTTATCAACACAGAGGAGAAAATATTAAATTTAGAACGACTATTTTTGGCTCAACCATCTCAATCCATGGTAGTGATTGGTTGGAGCACTAACACGGCTACCACTCGAACAGAGCGTAATCAGAAAATCTTACTGATGGCCACTACGGGTACATTTCCACAATCTACCAAAATAAATGTTGTGCAAACCCAGGGCATTTTTGACACCCCCAAAAGAACTTATATCAATCGATCCCGGGTGCTAAAGCTTTTTCATTCTGTGCTCCCACTTTTCACCAGAATCAAAAACTAACTGCTGTTAATCAGGTCAACGAATCTCATTGGGCATGGTTGGCTAATTTGATGGACCACCACAGACGGGCACAGCCCTAGCTGTGACCGAAATTGTCATTCGTTGCTTTTAAATTGGAACACACAAGGGAATTCACACTTTTTTGAGGAGGGTAGTTTATTGGATTTTATTGATAACCTCACTATCATAGTCTACAGGAAACCTGGCTCACGTCTCACATAGTGATTGACGGTTGGAACACTCTCTACTGTCTATCCAACCAGGGCCCAAAAGGTCACCCGAAAGGTGGGATGGTGCTGGGTGTTAAGAAGCCGTTGATTTTGGAAGCTGTTTTGCCTGAATATGAGAATTTTCTTCTCGGTAGAGTTTCCATTGCTCAGGCTACGGCTTCCTCATCTAAAAAAGTCCTATATGTTGTCACCTTATATGAGCCCCATATAAAATGTGTCGTGCATTGACATTAAAGGCAGTGAAAAGGTTTGTACCTTGCAACTTTTGTGGCACACTAGTTTCTCCCGCTCATTTGGCAGGGACCCCTTTCATTTGTATTTATTTATTTATTGGGTATTTATAATGTGCCTATACACAAGGGGGGTAATTCATGGATTATTTGTGCCAAATAAAAACGGGATTTGTGTGCCATTCTGCCCGCAAATCCCCATTTGTTAAACAGGGATTTGCGGGCAGAATGGCGCACAAATCCTGTTTTTTTCGGCGCAGATAATCCATGAATTACCCCCAATGTGTTTCATTTAGAGTTCATGTCCGCTCCAACATTTTCAGAACAGTTATAGTTACTGCACTGTGCTTTACTGTTCCTAGATAGCGGACCTTATGAGCATTTGTTTTATTCAGACTTTCCTCACCCAGCAGCTGTCATTCCTCTAAAAGTGCCCTATGTGCAGGATGTCAATGTGAGATATGTTCTGGTTCCTTGAGATAGTGATTTGTGTGGCCAAGTGGTTAAGTCTTTTGCCTAACAACGGAAAAACCAGGGTTTGAAACCTCTCAACGACATGGATGAAATCAATTGTTAACTTTTTTACACATTCTTTACGCACACAGGGGAAGGCGCCCACCCTCTCAGAAAAGCGGTCCCTTGACTTGTGCCTTGGGACTGGTGAGTTAGGGGGGCCCCACTCCCTGCACACTTCTTCCCCATTCCTTTGAGCTGATCACAGACAGCACATACATTGTCTCAGAGCAGAGAAGTGGCATGTTGGCGCTATGCCAAACGCATTAAGTATAAATAGGATGTGATGTTTTGCAACAATTTGAGACGAGTGAACAGAGTTTGCCGTTTTTTATAAAAGAGGGTTTATGTAGTTTCAATGGTATCAACATTCAGGCACTGGATGCTCTCACAAAAAAAGCATTGCGGTTTTATAAAAAAAGTTGGTGCCTCTGTTTGATTGTGTTTCACAGTGTGTAAAGAAGGTCTTTGGTGAGGAAGGCTAGCTCATGGGCAACACATTTGTTTTGGAGGCAAGACAATGCAGCGCAAAACAGGTTTGAACCCCAATCCCGTGCTTAGAAACCACATCCTGGTATTAAACACATTACAAAAGAACATTATAAATGGCAGACCATTCGAATGTAGGACTGTATTCACTGATAGTTTATGCTTCCCAAGTATCAGGTCTGCAGTGAGTGCAGGCTTTGGTAAGTGAGAGTGAGACCCGTCAGGAATGATGACACTTGACGAGTTGCACATTTTCTATTTTACAGAAGTGGAATGGCAATAGGGGAGCTAGGCAGTGTCCTAATCATGCAAAGAAATGTAAGCTTACGTCAATGGCAAACGTGCTTGACACCTGTTGTGCATGGTCTGTTATTTTTAGGCAGGTACAGTAATGTTAGCTAATTAGGCATATCATGTTGAGAGCCAGTCATAAATGCCAAGGCAGAAATATATGCATTCTGCCCTTCACTATAATCACAAGATGTGCTGGTGGAGACATTATTGACAAGTGAAACCCAAGAAAACAACCTGTGGCTGGTGGGCTACAAAAATGAAGCTTGATGAAAACCCTAAGCAAACAGAAGAAATACTTGCTGGTAGGAATATGCCTGAAGTATTAATTGGTGCACCGTAAAATGACAACATTTATGTCTGACCTGTACCCAATGCTAGCTACATCCAACTATCTCTAAATACCTCCCTGCTAGAGTTCTTGGATCCTCTAGCTCTAACGATCTGCAAGTCAAATACTTCTCCAAGGAGAGCTTGGGGGGTAGATCTTTCTCTTTGGCAAGAGCCTCCCTCTGGAATAGCCTTCCTGACCCTCTCCTTGAGCTGGATCTCCTTAAATTCCGGAAGCTTCCCATGACCTTCCTCTTCTCCCCCTTCTCCCTCACCGTCCCCTGCAAGTTCCACCTGCTTCTATGTCTGGTTGCCTATAACGGGTCCTGGCCCTCTTTTGGACAGTCTCCGCCCACCCACCAGCACTTGCCCTCGGGCACCCTTTCCTGATTAGCATTCCCATTGACTGTCCATGCTAATCTAATCCCTATAGTCTTTCCCACCCGCTTCCTGCCACTCCCTGCCCTAAACACCTCATCCAGGAAGATCTCTTTGAGCGAGCATAGGTGGTTCATTCTCCTTCCCACTAGTTGACCTCTTTCCTTTTTCCCTAAGCACTTACCCTCTTGGGCCTCCTTACCCTTCCCCCTCTCCCTCTCTCACTGGCACTTCTCCCTCTTCCCCTCTTCCTGCACTTCCCATTATTGCACTTGCAGGATCTGAATGTTACAAGGCCTAGCAGGTCTGTTGCTGTTAGTTTTTGCTCTGTTCCCCACCACACTTTTGTCTTGTGGCTCCTGGAAACACTTTCTGATGTATAGACGCCATATAAATGTTCAATAAATAAATAAAATAAAAAATAGCGGGGGGAAGTGCTTGCTGGTAGTTGGCCTTCAGAGATATTGTTCCAGGACAAGGGGAACTACCCAGAGGTGGAGGTTGAGAATATATGTGGCTGATGTGCCAAAAGTGGTGGAGAAGAAGTACTTACTGGTAGGGATTGACAAAAAGCGAGTGGGCCCTACACTCATGATATTGCGAGTGAAGTGGAAAGCGTGCTGAGCGCTATATCCTTGAGACAAAATGTTAGACTAGAAAATGTCAGGGAGACCAGCATTCCTTGAAGACGAGACTTGAAGAAAATCACTTGCAGTTTAGATCATTTCCAATGAGCACACAATCCATAACTCCGATCCTCCTCTCCCTTCCTCCCATGCTTCGCTCATTTTGGTATGCACTTTAAACATTTACTGGCTTGACATTTTTGCTATGCACCTTAGCCATCTACTGTTAATTCACTTCTTTTCATGGCACCGTCCCTCTCTCATCTCCCATTGTACTTGCTGATACGAATGCTTTCAAGGTCTGTGTAAAATCTTCTGTTTCTTGCCTTTGACTAAATTCATGGGCTCCTGGAATGAGACTATTTGTGATAGCCCTGTTTACCCTAATATAAGTGGATGACTCACAATGTTTAGTTTTGCCGATTAGGTGACACTAGAGCACCACCTATAAACCGAAATCATTGCAGCTGGAGAGAAATGGCATATGAGGAGGAACCCAAAGCTGTGGGTGTTTGGTTATTTACCCACCCATTGACTGCCCATGCTAATCTAATCCTTATAGTCCTTCCCACCCACTTTCTGCCACTCACTGCCCAAAACCCATCCTCCTGGGAGATCTCTTTGAGCTAGCGTTACCAAGCCTTACCATCAAACTTTGTGCTTGAAGTGAGGCACTGGTTTTTCAACACAGTCTGCTAAGCATTAATTACTTAATTGGAGTTGTAAACACACCACAGGTGTAATCAAAATGTCTTAACCAGATCTGCCTTGAGCAACTCGATGTATAAGCACTATGTGTTTCCTTCACTGAAGTCCTGTTAAAACAAACAGTTTTGGTTTGTTCATAAGTTTTTGGCATTTGCCTGCCACTGCTATTATATGTTCAGTTACAAACACCATTTTGCAGCTGCTACCATCAATGGGCAGTTAATACCACTAAGTCAGTGCCTGGCAAATGCCTTTCCGATGGCTCAACATAAGCCAAATCTGTTGGCATTGGCAATGCTTGTTTTAACAGAATTCCATGAAGGGAATGCATAGTGCTTATAGTGCCAAGGCTTGGTTGAGCATGTCCCGCAACATTTCTGTTGGAATTGCACCGAAATACTATGGAACTCCCCCACTAAGACAAACATTGTCTTTACAAATGGTCTCCCCACCCAAGCCCCGACACTCCTACAACATATGTGGTCCCATTTCCCCCTCCCCACTTCTACCCTTATATAGAACCACAGCTTTCTGTTCTTCAAATATCATTTGAAGCACCTTTCTTTTCCGACTTCCCTCAGGATTGCAGCAGGAAACACTCACTCATGGAACAAAAAGTGGCAGCTTTTCCTTTATGGAACACCCCACTAATCCAATGTACCATGGGAAATATACAAAGGTAATTGGGGGCTGGTGCACCCACTTCTCCATCAAATTATTTTAAGAGTGTGGCGCAGTTTTATCAATCCAGGTGAGAACACATGCTTGGAAGAATGTTAGCACAACCTCTACTTAACTTCAGAAATGGCATCAGCCATGGCCGTTCCTCCTCCCCACGAGCGACCACCACCAACACCACAACCAGTCGGGGGCCTGGACAAGGGAATGGTGCAATGATGCAGAGGAGGATCAAGACGACCAGGAAGAAGAGATAGAGGCAATGCCTACCTTTAGCACCCAGAGAGAATCATGGGTGTGGTGGTTCTTTATCATTGTTGGGGGTGTACCAAAGGCTAAGGCTACCAAGGTGAAATGCACTGAGTGCAACATTGTACTCAGTTGCGGACAACCTGGCCAGTTTTCCATGTGCCACCACACCAAATCCAACCATCGGGATACTCTGAGAAATGCTTTTTCTTTCTCAGGAAGTAATAGGCTGTCTTCCTCTAAATCACCTTCCTCAACCAATACTACCACCCCATAGGATACTCCTATGGGGAACAAAATTGCACCAACTCCTTTTCAGGCTGTAAAAGAGGCTGTTAATCCATATCTTTCGAAGACACAGTACTTTGTATGTACCGCAACATACCACGCTGCGGAGGGGAGCGGTTTCAAAGTGCTTTTCAAGGCTGTAATCAAGGAGCATGAGGAACAGTGCCGCCTAACTTAGATGTAACACATGCCTAACATCTTACAAAGGCCACATGCCCCTCCGTATCTGTGGTTGGTGCCCCTTCCATCATTTCCCTGTCCTCTCCTGAAGAAAAAAAAACACCCAAAAAAGGTTCCTTTAGCGACCACCTTTCACAGTTAAATAGAAGTAAAGACAAATAAATGCATAGACTCCATTTATTTTTCATTTTTCAGTAACGTAGTTATCCTCAATAAGATTCTCCAACATTCCCACTTGCATTTTCTACTATGCTAATGAAAATAATGGACAATTCTATACTAGAGAAAATGAAAAAAGCACAGAAACAATTTTCTGTCCTAAAAACTTTTCTCTAGCATACAATAAGGACTATAAATAAGGTGTGTATGCCCCACTTAAGACTGGTGCTCTCAGTTGACCCTAAACAGTGTTGCACAGTTCAATCCAATCTTTTCATAAAGTGATCATATTATAAAACAAATTATGAAAAAGATGTTACTTAATTTTCAATAAGAAATGTTTAATTCACATTTCTAGGACCCATGCCCCTTGATTGATTAGTTCTTGTATCATGAGGCAACTCAAAAAGATATAGGTAGTTTTTTCATAAAAGTACATATGCCAATGCATTTCGGTCCTTGACCACCTTCAGGGCCGTACTTAAGTGAATCTTAAATCAACTGTGCAGTATCAATACAAAACATCAATGTAAAACATTATTCAGAAATAATTTGAAATACACATACCCCAGGTGGATTCGAATCAGTGGAGAAAATAAAGGAGAGATGTAAAGAAAAGTGTGTCAACATCGTCATTTCACCATTCTTATACTTGATAGTGTGTCACCCTTATGTTCAATACCTTGTACCTGCTGGTTCGAGTTGTCCTCTCTTGTAAGTGCTCTTGGAGAAAATTCTCCAACATTCCTGTTAAATAACAGTCGGTGAATGTGTAAGTAACAATAGCATTAACTACGGTAGCACATCTGTGTGCTCATATTCAGAGAGCTCTAACCTGCTTGCGGTTGCTCGCGTGCAGAACGCTGATGCTAGTTTAAATCACCATGGGAACGTGGGCGGGGTGTCGCGCAAACAGCGCGTACGGCACTGCATGTACACCTCCGGCCCCACCGCCCTGCATGAATGCAGGGGGGCGGGACTGTTACCATGGCAAACAACGCAGAAGCGTGTTATGAATTAGCTGGGCATCTATTCAGATACATGTGTCTATTCAGGGTATGTTTTACTCCAGTAAGAACTTGAATAGCTTACTATGCGATTTACATTCCGTTAACTGCAATACAAACTAAAATACAAACGGCAGTGCCAATAAGTAATCGGAAAACTGATTGCGATGAAAACATTGCGAGGAAAACATTACACAAATAAATGTCCAGATCTAGCATGTTGTACAATCCATGTACATAATCAGATTATTCAAAATAAGTGAAGAATCAATTGCTTATACTAAGCATGTCCTCGTTAGTATTATGATATCGTTCACAGAACATTATTATGCTAGGGTCTCACTACTGATAAAACTCCTTGTAGCACCACAAATGATTATGGCTATGTTATAGGAAGCATCACAAAACATTATCTATGCAAGAGTCCCACTGAAGGTGAAACTCATCTCAGCACAACTTAGTATTTTTGCTGTTCTTCGAGGAAACACATATAGTTAATCTCTTCCTTAATTCCCTTGGGAGTCAGGGAACTAAGTCTGTCTATCCAAAATGTTTCACGTTGATTTTTTTTGTGTAGATTCTCATGTTTCTCCCTTCTTTGGACTTTTTCAAGAATTACAAACTTAAATTGAACAGCAGACACAGCAGAAACAACCAACAGAGGAAGAGTACCTTTTTTAGGAGCAGGAAGAAGAGATCACAAAGGGGGAAAACAAAAACAAAAGGGAAGACCAAATACGAGACTACAGGAGAAGAAAACATAGTGATCAATCTGTCTTCCAGAACTCTGACCCCAGGTGAAATTACAACTTTGCAGAAAGGACTAAGTTTTGTCCGACATACGACAGCACCTTGTTTAACTCTAAAAGCGAACTATACAAACTGGTTCGGAAAAATGAAATTGAAGGTGTTCTTCAGTGAACTAGAAGAAGAAAACCCGAGAGAGGTAGAGGACTCTGACCGTAAAGAATTCAGAGGCAAGTGCAACTTTATTCCTCCAATTTCGGTTCCTTCCGTAGACATCTTCCAAAAACAGGTCACAAGAGACCTAGAGAAGATCAAATTCAAACAGCCTAGGTATTCCAACATGAAACCACATGAGCTTAAACTCATAAGAAGCCTATATGGAGATGACACTATAATCATTAGGGCTGCAGACAAAGGAGGAGGTTTGGTTCTACTAAACACAAGTGATTACGAAGAAGAATGTATGAGACAGCTTAGCGACATTAACACCTATGCAATACTTGATTCGGATCCCACAGAAGAAATTCGATGTAATCTGGAAAAACTTCTAGAAAGGGCAGAGGAACTCAAATGGATTAATCAGAACACAAAGAAATTTCTAACCAATACACATCCGAAGATACCTCATTTTTACACTCTGCCGAAGATACATAAGGACATGCAAAAGCCTCCGGGAAGACCTATAGTAGCAGGAATCAATAGTATTCTTGAACCACTTGGCAACTACATTGATTGTTTTTTACAGCCGTTGATTCAAAAGACAAGTACTTACATCAAGGATCCACACATTTTTTGCAACATCTCAGAACCATTCCCTTCAACAATAATAACATCTGCTTCACGGTAGATGTTAAAAGCCTTTACACATCCTTTCCTCACGATCTAGGCAGAGAAGCGGTGGAGTGGATGCTTCTGAAGGAAGGAGAAATAGTGGCACAAAAAGAATTCATTATGGGACTTTTGGAATTTATTAGCAACAACTCGTACTTCCAGTTTAAGGACACATATTATTTACAAGTTGCTGGCACTGCGATGGGGGCAACCATGGCCCTATCGTATGCAAATTCATTTATGCACAAATTTGAAATGGAAAATATCCTTATGAGCAATCTGCGGAACCAAGACCTCATCATTTGAATTTGATACATAGATGATATTTTTGGCATTTGGAAAAGTTCAGAATCTCATCTTCTAGAATTCTTTGGCTACATCAACAGCATAGATCCTCGGATACAGTTCACATATGAATATTCATGCAAGTCCATCCATTTTTTAGATGTGGAGATTAATGTCACAGAAACAGGATACCAAACTATAATTTATCGGAAAAGCACAGATAGAAATAGTTTGTTACAAAGGCTGAGCTTCCACCAACCGAGTCTGATTAAAACTTTACTTCGAGATGGCCTCATGTGAGTTGGAGCATCCCATTACTCAGAATCTCTATACAGATGGGTCTTTGTTCTAGGGAATCTATTATGTTTCTTTGATGGCTTTAATTATATAGATCTGTTTTTCCTGATGGCAAAGCCAATTAAAATAATTAATGGTTTCCTATACATGAAAGGCGTGTTTGCTTCTGTTTGATTGACGTGAACAAAACACTATTCATAAATACCTTAAAACTATTTCACTCCTTGGTCAACATATCTGGAATGAAGAGCACATCTAAATGTAAAAATGATGTCCTTTTCCCATTACTTCTTGCTTGAAATGTGAGGGTGTTCCATTTCAAACACATCATCCTTTCTGAGCTTATATAATTGAAAGAGGATTTGCTTTACAAGCACAGTTACTATTGGAGTACTTTTTAGTAATGCAAACTAAATGTTCTTCTGCATTTAGCAACATTGCTCATGTTCATTTTCACATTGAGAGTGATAAGGTTCTAATAAGCAACATCCTTGTATTTATGTGTAGCAGGAAGTAGAACGTTTTTACTTTCTTACATGTTCGCTGTACAATTTGGGAATGCTCCTGATGCGTGGCAAATTCTGCATCATGGGATGAGTGAGGTCCCTCAGGTGAGCAGTTAACAACCTGCATCTCACAGGTGCACCCTTTGTGCGGTAATGGATGAAACACACGTGAATTAGAAAGGCATCAATCTGGCACCTCTCGCTTTAGATTCAGGCAGTCTCCCCTAGTCTGACATGTTTAGTTATACATGCATTGTATAATGCCTGCAGAATCATATGGGATTCTGTTGTTTGCCATTAGATGTGTCCTTATTGCATGGCACTTGTATCCACTCCCTATGGTTTTATCAGGGTGAACGACTCTCTGGTGACATTGTGTTGTCACTTTGACTGCCTTTCTTTGTTTGAAGACTCAAATGGCACGGGATGTCACTTTAACAACCTTTGTAATTTTAGTGGAAGGAACCAGTGTATCATCAAACTGTGGTTTAATCCTAACAATATTTATAACAATCTTTTTGCTAATAATATCACAGGGTATATGAAAAGAGATTTGTGGGTATCAATGCTGCATGCCGGTAGCGGTACCTTAGTGGTACCCTAGAGTAAACAGGTTGGTTCTTGGAATGTGAGCTTTTGTATCAAAGGGTGGTTGAAATAACCCTCGTGTTTCATCATGCAGGGGAAATACTTCATTTCATATTGTTATAGTATTGCATTTAGAAGGGTAACATGCTAAGGTTATCACTAAGTTTAGGAATGTACAGCATCAAAGAAGAAAGGCAACCACGTTTCGAAGATGGAGCCTGCAATACCAGCATAAACGCCTGAAAATAATTGTCTTATTACAGGCTAGTTGTGACATCACTACTGACCTGTCATAACAAGGTCATCACTACTGCTATGTAATCATGTATTACTTTTTAGTTGTGACATCACGATGCCTGCTGCTTGAGCCAGCACAGAGCAGAATTCCAGCTGCCACTGCATCACTTATAGAAAGCTGAGACAAGTTGTACAATGTACTTTCTTGCACAATTGCTTTCTGTGGCACTTTACAGTTATGAACTGATAGGGAAATGTTTATGGTTGTATGTTTATTTGGTGCACTGCTCGAGCTTACCACATGAGAGCATGAATATGTATGTTAGTGTGTATTTTAAAGCACACAACAATAACGTTTTTGGATGCATATTATATTAACATGCTTTAACTATTTTTCTGCAACATATAAGGAACTGCTTATTATCCTTTTTCAATCCACACCGAGCCTACGTGTATTACATGGGTCTTACAATGCATTAAGAAAGATGCCAGGTATTAAAGGGGATGACAGTTCTGTGACGTTTAGTGGCGGGAATGCTCCATGCAAGCTGTATTTAACACTCCGCATGCACCTACTACATCCGGTCAAAGGTTTGCATTTCCACTTCCTGTCTGCCCTCACTGTTGATAACATGCAGTCCCTTATTATCTAACAGTTGCACTAGATGCACAGGTGTCAAAGGCACTTTTGCCACCACAAGCAGTTATGATTTAGGATGTTTAAGAAGTGTTTCTTCATATTGCTTAACATTCATGTAATGTGGGGACAATAAAGCAAACTGCTCAGATGCACCGTAATTCAAAGCCTTTTGATTATGACATTCACCGACGTACAAAGGAATGTATCTCTATCGTGTCCTTTTTGATAGAGAAAAAAGGATCTTCCTCGGGAACAAACACTATAGCCACTGTCAATGTACTACAAAGATTCAACTGAAACAGCACAATACAGACCCATGAACTATTGTGAAACAGTCCTCTGACTGTGTCTGTGGGATGGGGTTTAGAGGGTTGTCAGGGCAGGGTGATGCCACTGGCTGTGTGATGCTGCTCCAGTACGAGATACAAGAGGGGATCCCCCACTTCTCACCAGGTATAAGACAGTGGATTGTTATGAACGCTACATACCCCATATCTACACCTCTCTAATGATTTTCCCTTGTCCTGGATGAGTGGCTGTTCTCCTGGCCCTGCCAGCAGGGTTTCCCTGGGTGGCTGCTGAGAGGAGGAAAGACAGGAGGTTAGAGAGCCTTAATAGGATGGGAGACCCTTGCAGTGATGTGCCAGAGGCTTTCAGAACAAATCCATTGCAGAATATGATACTCTGTGGGGCAGTGCACCACGATACCGTAGATTTCATTGAATCCAAATTCACCTAAACAGAAATCTTTTCATTTTTTTCCTTCGAATTGGTGAGGTAAGTAGGTCAATTTTAAAATATCGATGGGGTGGGGTAAGGGGCTGGATAAGGTAGTGGAAATGGAGGGGTGAAGGGGCAGGGGGTATCCACCCGCATCATTAAAGACAATCAAAGAACAAACAATGTGTAGATTCCACATTTAGGTGACGTGTATTCAGTGAAATCACGAACATCCAGTGCACCAGGACAATTCACTTGGCTGTATACTGACTGCATAGGGAAATCAACAATGACAATGGGCTTGAAATGCACTCATCTTGCACCACGATGCATTTCTGCAGCCACAGTTAGGAGAAGGTTACTCCAATCAGGCTGAAGTGGGGGTGTATAGGTGTCTTTACCCACAAACAGAATGGCCCAAAAGGAGTTGCTAGGCCATCATAAATGAGGGAGTAGTGTGGGTGACAGTAGTTGTAGAACAAGTAGTAAACGTTGCCAGAGGCACAGAGAGGTGATCAGAGGGAGCTGGTGGAAGTGAGGAAAAGAGTTGAAGAGAGGAGAGGAGATAAACAGAGGGACAGTGCTGAGGACAGAAGATAAAGGGAGGAGTAGAGAGAAATCGGGGAGAGGATGTGAAGGGATGAGAGGAGAGGATGTAAAGGGAAATAAAGAGGCAAAGAGGGGAGTGGAGATGTAGGGGAGATATTTTGAGAAGAAGAGTTGTTGGAGGAAACATCAAGGAGAAGATAAGGAAAATCAAGAAAGAGGTTGAAATGACAGGCATCGAGGAATTTGAAGGAAACTCTGAAAAGAGGAAATGAGAAACCCTTAAGAGAGAGTAAAAAAGGTTTCAGGAGGAGGTTGGAGAAGACCTTCAAGAGAAATAACGGGAAATAACCCCAGAGAGAGAGAGAGAGTTAATGCTCCAGAATAGAAAAAAAACACAGCATCTTCCAGAGATGAGCTCTGGAGGGAGGAGGTACAAGCTTGTATCAAAATGTCGAGGATATACAGGTCAGGAGCTGCAGAGAAGATCTACTCCTGTACGAGAGCATGGTGGCTTATCAAGTTGGAGAAAATCAGGCCCCTGTGGTATGCACTGAAGACCCTAGGAATGGAAAGTTTTAAGGAAGTGAAGGGTGAGATACTAGGACATATTAGGATGCCCACCTCATTGTGGAAGCTTTGTTATTGTATGCAGGCTAATGTGAACCCAGGGACACAAGAACATGTGGGTATTTGCATAGTCAACAACAAGAAGAAAAGTCCTTCAGGCCAAGAGACAAAGTGTGGGGACACTGGTAATCCCAAGGACTTTGAGAAACTATACATTGATCATCTGTTAAGTGAGGGGAAGAGCTCAACTGATAGTCAAACTGTTCTATTTGAGAAGAAGCCATCCATTTTTTTAGAAGAGTTGCTTGCCCTGTGCTAAATTTGGGCCACCTTTGTAAATACCCCTAATAAAGCTTGGTTAATCTTACATTGGCCCTCAGTTGCATATTGATCCTACACAGCTTCATAACAGTGTACATTGAACTGTCTTTGATTTGTCATTCTCACAAGTCCAGTGCAGAAGAGTCTTACAATTCCATCCCATGGGGCCTCATCAGAAATGCCATTTATGAGACATTGGGAGTCACCAGGTGGAAGGAGGACAGTATCAATGGGATCTTCTGTCAAGATGCGCTAGCTGAATGGGATGGTAAACATGGTAAATCTGAACCATCCACCGAGGGCAAATGAGAACCATAGTTCACTCTTCATAATAGCATGGATCGCTACTACATCTGGTAGGCATGGCCACTACTAGTACTGGGATATCCACCCCTCCAAGGTTCCATGCAATCCCAATAACAACAGCTACAAAATCTATGAGCGACCATGAAGCCATACTGCTGGCAGGAAGTTTCATTGTGACAATGGGCCAGGTGACGTGGGAGGTAGTGTGGTAACTGAGTGGGTATAATGGGGGATAGTGTGCCAGCATGGAAAAGGAGTGGGGCACTGACAGTACAAACTGTGAATTCTCACACAACTCTTCAACTCATGATTGCTCTCACTCTCCCATGATCCATCATTTACTTACTGACACCTCAGATGTTCTCTAGAAATGATGTTCATATTAGACTCCAGCATGCATCCCATCCTCCATGGCTCTCCACCCACTTCAGGCAATTCTGAGACTGCAGAGGTATCTGGCACAATTCTGCCAGACTATTCCATTACACACTCACATTCACAAATCTGTCTGTCCTGTAGAAGGCCCATACTTGAGTGTCTGTAGGGACACTAGGGATAGTATTTTATATAGAGATGGCCGAAACATGTCGACACACGACAATAGACGACCCAAATAGATAGTCTAACATCTGCTAAACTACTCTAAGTAACAGAGTGGCCACGATTCATTTGTTGAACCCCCACATGAAATGGACTGTGTTTGTTCTTTTCTGTTTTATATAAGTGTGAAGACTGTGTAACAGAGATTGTAAATTGTGTATTTTTCCACCTGTTTTAATCATTGGTGATCTTTTGCGATTCTGAATAAATTAATTTAAAAGATATTTGCGAATGTATTGTAATTGTGATATAAGATGGTTCCTTGTTTCTCTATCACTCTGTTCGCTTGGGTCTTGTGCAATAATTGCATGAATTGAGAAGGGATGTACTCTGCTCACTAATATACTGTAGTTGACCAGGCGTTAGGTGACACCACTGAGAGAGGGGTAGCCAGTTCTCACTCCCTTACAGTACTTAAATCAACTGATTACACAGTCTTCTCTTCTATTAAAGATACACAGTCTCTAGCTTCAGATAGTATTTCTTCAGGAGGCCTATCTTCTTAAGAGGGACGAGAAGCAGCTCTGGTACCGAGGCCTCCTGAGGCAATATTTCTCTTCACAGGGTGAGACAAAAGGCAGAAAACACTCTGTTGGAAATAAATCTCGTTTTTACATCCCACACACTATTTATAGATTCAGTGGGGAGGGCCTTAGATGTAAAGGGTAAGATGGCAATTTGATGCAAACCATTATGGTATTATGTGGGCCTAATTTAGCCCAAGAGGCATTCTATAGGAAATTATGGCCAGATATTACTAATTTACTGAGATAGAAATTGTGAAGGAACACGTTGTAAATGTTCTTCTGAACCCCACGTCGATTAGGCTAGGAGTTAGTGTGTAGAATGTAGACCCTGTCCTTGTTCCCTTATGGATGGAATCAAGACATTAGCCTCACCTTCTAATCAGTGGCTTTACCACCCATAAGAAAGGTACAATACCCATTATTCCTTTGTTGATAACACCTTTGCTGATTAGACTTTTTCTTGCTTACTGCACTGCTCAGGAAATGACTCAGCAGGTGATGATAGATTTTAGGGACCTATGAAATGATTTACCAGCTCCCACGGGTTCCATTTCTTTATAATGAATACATAAATAACGAAAACTATTTCAGTGAAAGAAAAATAATGAAAATAATGTCAAATTCCTTTCTCTTTTTTTATTTGAGGGGTCACCCCAAACCCCCCGTTTCCCCAGCTTTATTACCCCTCCAACCCCACCCTTTTACCCCACCCCCATATATACCTTTACCAAACATTCGACATTTTTTTCGTTATTTATTTTTCACTGAAAAAGCTATTTGTTATATATATTTTTTTGTTATAAAAAGTGTATACCCTCCCACCATCCACATGCCTACCATGGAAACTAAACACACAATTGTTAAAAGGACCTATTTTGAAAGGAGAAATCATGAGAACAATTGAGGGTGTTTTGCAAATAATAATTCAGGGAACACCTTGGATGGTGGTATGGAAAGAATGTAAAGCGAATATATAGCGAGAATATATTGCTTTATTGGTGGTGCATAGGAAAGGTAATTATGGCCAGTCTTTAGAAAAAGAGGTGCTAGTTCTCAAAATGTCCCATAAGCAGACAGGGTTCCAAGGACTTACTGTAAATTGATCTCAAAGCGGGGGAACTGTGTGCATAGGGACATTCAGGCGGTACTCCATCTTAAACATTACTATAATGACAATAGTAAGGGAGCAAGCAAGATGCTAGCTTCGAAACATAATTTTCAACTAAAGGATTCCGCTGTGGCATATCGCATTTCTGAAGTGGGGAAGCTGAGCCTGGTGAAGAATTTCTACAGTAAATTGCATACAACCAAATATTTGAACCCTGTGCCTCAATCTGACTATATGCACATATGTGCAGCTCTGCCAGGATACTGGGGAAGATTGAGAGCACCTAGAGGTGCTGATATCAGCCCTGAAAATATCGGGTTGGTTGCCTAATTTGCCTAAAGCCTCCAGATCCGATGCCCAGTTTTACAAACTCTACAAAGATATTATTGTGCTGTCCATAGTTGGGCTGTTTAAGATATGTTCTGCCTTGATTGGGATTTCTCCCCTGATGAGTGATTCCTTAGTTACATTAATACACTAGGAATGAGGCGATACATCTTTATCCACCAGATATCAGATCATTGACCTCCTCAGTAACAATTCAAAAGCCTTTGCTAAAGTATTGGTCAGACACCTGTAAGATCTCTTACTGTCACTTGTCCACAAAGAACAATATGGGTTGTTTAGAGCATACACACATTTGACAATGTCTGGAAGGTCTCAAATGTAATTGATCTTGCAAAGAAAAAAGAAAAGCCCTCTTGACCCTAGATGCTGATAAAGCTTTTGATCAAGTGGATCTGAATTTAATCAAATTGGTTGTAGAGAAATTTGAATTTGGCCCTAAATGTATAAAACAGTTTCTGGTTAATGTCACTTCATACTGTGCTAACCAGCCTAAATTAAAAACAAATAACCTCACTGATCCATTCACTCTGTCCCTGGGAATAAGGCAGGGTAGCCTCTTGTCTCTTTTAATCTTTATTTTAGCAAAGGAACCACTGGCCCATTGGGTCAGAGCCCCCAAGGGTATTAAAGGACTGAAGGTTGGGTAAACAGAACTTAAAATTAGATTATTAGCTGATAATTGTATCCTCTCCATTAATGAGACTAATACTACAGCCCTGACATTTCAAAACTTGGGTAACGTGTCAGGATTCAAGCCTAATTATTTTAAATCAGTGGGATTAAAGATCCCCTGAACCTAAAGATGTAATAATTGCAGCTGAACAATGGTTCCATTTTCAATGCCATACTTTGCATATTAAGTATATGGGTGTTTATTTAATATCTGTACACACATACATTCCCAGGGTGTTTTTTAGAAAATGTTCCACTATCAATATAGGTAGGGAAAGCTAGAGCTATTCTTGTTGGGAAGACTGGGATCACTCAAAATGACTGCATTCCCACATCTGCTTTATGCCTTCCATGCAATTCAAAAGGTGATACCTAAAGATCAACTCAGAGATTTAGTATGCATACCTATGATTTGTTTGGTGGTATAAGAGTCTGTTGGCCCTGAGAAAAGTTTTAGTCAAGTCAAAGCAGAAGTGGGGATTCTTTTTACCTGGTGTAGAAAAATACATACTGAAATCAGAGAAAGTCTGCCACGTTGGAGTAGTATAGAGAGTAGAAAGTCAGCTTTTGACCTGCAGATGTTGCTAAGGTTTCTGGTCTAAATCGCTAAGTAGGTATGATTATGCTTACCTTGGTGGCTGTAACTTTGGGGATGTGACATATATAAGCATTCCTCTTTCAAGGTCCCTGTGACTCCTATTACGGGAAAACAACTCTTTCTGCCGGGGACAGATAAGACATCATATAAGTCATGATCCCCGGACGCGATTTCTCAATTATGTCAGAGCTTGGTGCGCAGGTCCTTTGAAGAAATTAAATGGACCCACTCAATAGGTGACAAAGAAATCTTAAATCATCTACAACAAAGAGACTTGAAGTAGCGGGATCGAATGAAGACAGACTTATATGACCCATCACAGATTTTCAGAGATTGGTTCTTGACCGCCCCCTTTCAAAAAGTGGTGTCAATGCTCTATAAAGCTATAAATAATGATGTGATGTTTCAGAAATATAACTATATATTGACCTGGGAAAAATACTTAGAAAAGAGATACAGCAGGAGGAGTGAGGGTTAATATGGCGTAGAACATCACTCTTCTCTACTGGTGTTCAGCACAAATAAAACATTTGCAAGATCTATTTTCAGCGGTATCTCTACCCATCATGGTTGCATTGGATGTTAGACTGAATGATGGAAAATGGGTTCAATGGTCATATTTGGTTCTCCTGAATTAAGTTGAAGGTATTTTGGAAGGAGATGATTTCTCATATGAAGAGAGAGTGAAACAGATTACCCTGCTAGATGATCCTTTAGTGGTCCTGTTGGGGGCAAGTGACAATTATGGGTATTTTAGCCGACACACATCTAAGGTTACATTTATTTTTCTTTTCTATTTTTGTTATTGTGCATTAGTTTAAACAAAGAAACTTTAAGCACTTAAGAGAACAAACACAAAAATAAAAGAAGAAAGAAAGGAGAAAAAAGAAAAATGGGAACAAAACAAGACAGTCACATTATATTTCATCTGAATACAATAAAACAAATTTAAAAGCTGTTTAAGATTTCCCAAATTTCAATAGTTATTCAAATGTTTTGTTGCTTTGATCCAGATATTATGGGCAGCTTCAGTGATATCAATGAATTCTGCTCCAATTAAGGAGGACCAAAATTGATCATGTGCCACAGCCTTGATGTTGGTAACAAATTTGCCATATCCTTTTTGAGAATGGGCTTCAAAGAAGATGAAGTTAGTTAATAGATGCTGACTTGTTTCCAATGTGCTCCATGGTGGGAAGGACGTTTAGTCGTAGCTGTATTAAAAAACGTTTGAGTTCAACTAAACAATGGTTGGTTAGGTATGAGCACGGCTTATGGGGATGAAAGCTCTTGTGAGAGTATTCGTTTTGCTTTCTTATCCCCTGCAATTTTTTGATATTTTTTGCTAAGATCCTATTGAGCTGATTTAGTTTTAATGCTGTTTTTCATTAGGATTTGAGTTGATGATGTCCTCAGTTGATTTAAATTTTCCAGATGTACCAAAGCTGAGGACTGTAATTAATTGATGAAAATATTGTCATGTGCCGATGCCAGGTTTTTCCCCATCAATTGTAACAAGGCGTTGAAATTTTGGCTCGTGGTCAGGAATTTGAAATAAAGTATGGTTCTTTGTATAGACCAGCTTGTCAGTAGAGAGGTTAGCCCATATTCGAGTCTAAGTGCCTCGACCGGTGCCGATTTGGGCAGATTTATAATAGATCACAGGATTTTTCCCTCTAAACCATCTAACCTTGTTAGTAGTTGTGAAGGAAGTGCAGCAAGAGTGTACAATATGCCAGATATAAAGCATGTACGACAAATCACCAATATGCCCTCAATGTTGTAACGGCCCATTACATTTATTTATCTCTGCACTTATCAGACGTACCTTGTCTGCTGCCTTAAACCCAGCACTTGCCACTTGCTGACTGCACTACCACTGCGTGTTGCCTTTATTATTTATTTATTTGTGCATTATTATTTATCTGTTTCTCCTATGCTCCCCACTTTCCACTTCTCCCCCCATGCATGCACTGTTCCCCTCTCCCTCTCCCATGCACTTGCACGTTCTCAATGTTCTCAATGTCACTGGGCCTAGTAAAATCTTTGTTTTGTCTCCCCTGTTCCCCTCCCTTGTCGTGCTCTGAAACACTTGTGTATGAGCGCGATAGAAATAAAATATCAATATCAATAGCAATATCAATAGCTGTGTGGCTCAATATTGTGCAGAGGTGAAGACAGGTGTAGCCTCCAGCTTTTGCACACTGGTGAGTTTACTTATGGGTTGTCCACAAAATTGAGAAAATCACTGCACCGAAAAGACCTCCTGACAGCATTTATATTTATTTTGCAACCATTTCTTTCTCTCATGGCCTTTACTTTAGATTAGTCCGGTAACTTTAGCCCCCTATATTTATTTTCGAGAATGGTTGTGAACTCTGAATTTGCATGGATCCTGTTAGTTGATGTTCGTTGAACTTGAGGATGAGAGATAGGAGCTATTTATAAGAGTGCTTGAACTCTTGTTTCCCAGAACTTATTTTGAACAATGAGGTAAAGTACCCTTGGGTACTACTGAGCTAATCGTTTTGTTTGTTGTGCTTTTCTGTACCACCCATTTCCAGCTGGTATGGATATCCCTGAGTAGGGTGTGGCAATCACCATCTCCCACCGACTATATATGTTTCTCCCCTGTGTTATTAATTATTTAATGTATTTATTTTTGCTCCCTCCTATTGATTTTAATGAGTCTCTCTGGTACTGTAATGTTATTTCATCTAATTGTGTTTAATTTGTGATCTTATTGTTTGAATATTGGAATCATTAACAAACGAAGAAGTCAGGCGGGTCCAGTGCAAGGTTGATTAATCTGTTTGCCAGTCCTGTCCACATGCAACTGTTTGGTGCACCAGAAAGGGATATCTGTGCTTCAATGATATAATATTACAGTGATAGTAATTCTCCACTACCCACATGAGAAGGCAAATCACCACTATCACTATAATTGTGGGAACCAAGACCACCAGACAGGTGAGATCTATCCATTAACAAAGTTTTTTCATTGAATTTCATAGGTTTTTATTAGTGCAACTTAACCATAACACCCCTTTAACAAAGTTTTTTCAGTGAATTTTATGGATTTCTACCAGTGCATGCTATTTTCCTACAATTTACCAATATTATACTTACCCAATATAGCAATATTTGTGTCCCATTTACAAAGTGTCACCTTAAAACCCTGCCATTTCCTTCTGCAATCATTTCTAACACTTCTATACACTTTTTGCAACTAATTCAACTAGTTTTGCATCCGTAGACGTCTACGAACATCTGACTTCATAAGGAACCTTCCGGACAGTGTCACATGACCATACACTGGCATGCGGCATGATGACGTGTCCGAGAACCCGTCCGCACTTCACGATAAGTTCTCTGCTTTGCAGACAGTTCAGAACTGCATTTTCTACTGATCTAGGAACTTTCAACTTTAAAATTTCCCTTGCACAGCTCCAACACCTATTCCTACTCATTATCCATTAACAATCTAGTACATAGTACATTCTTTTAGCAAAACTGATATTTATCTTAAAACGGCATCAGCTAATGCCATCCCTTCTCCCCAAGAGCCACCACCACTGCTGTAATCAAGGAGCATGAGAAACACTGCCCCCTGCCTTAGAAATAACACACGCGCAACATTTTCCCTTGTCCACCTACCCCTCCGTATTAGTGTTTGGCTCCTCTTCCTTCATTTCCCTCTCCACCGTTCATTCTCAGCTCTCCTGCCAAAATAAATACATCCAAAAACAACAAAAGACATATTCCTTTAGGAGCGACCTTTCACAGTTAAAAAATAGAACTAAAAAAAACATGTATAGACTCCATCTAATTTATATTTCTCTGTAAAGTACATAGACTCAATAAGATTTTGCAACATTTCCATTTGCATTTTGTGTTATGCTAATGGGAATATTGTGGCGTTCATCCTCCGTTCCAGGGACTGGAATGGTGGATACCGGCCCAGCAGCCCAAGTTATCAGCCCAAGCGAAGCAAGGGTGGATAACAAGGTCTCTGGACCATTATACCCCCATTCCAGCCCCCAAAATGGGGGATGAAGGCCATTAGCACCCTAGGTTCCCAAAGCGGGAACGCGGGCTGCTAAAAAAGAGGATTTTTCTTCCTACACCGGGCCGCCGTAGGCTTCCCGGTGTAGGAAGGAAAATCCTTTTCCAAGATGGCCACCATGGAAAGGGAATGCAAGGTTTCCATACAGGGCCCCTCTTCACTTTCCATGTCAGCCTGCAGAAGGCAAAAAGAGAACCCTATGACTTGTAGGTCCTTGCCAATGCTTGTTACGCAAGTTTGCTGGAAATCCACCCATGTTTTATTTTTTCAAAAGTGTCAAATGTGTGCACATATAATCGTCATATAACCTAGCCCCCACTTGACTCCATTCAGACTTTACGAAAACATCTATATCTAGATCTATTATCATTTTGCCAAATGAAGTGTAGATTCGTCTACTGGCACCTTATTTATAAGCCTTTACATTATTGTGGGACCCCCCCTCTAATTTTGCCCCCTCTTCACAAAATCCCACCAAACGTCTCAAAAACATTCATATCTGAATGTATTATCAGTTTCCCAAATTAAGTGTAGATTTGTCAAATGGCACCTCATTTATAAGCCTTTACATTATTTTGGGACCCCCCTCTAATTTTGCCCTCTCATGACAGAATCCCACCAAACATTGCATAGTCACTTGGAAACAGGTCAGAAATATACATGCACAATTTCATGCAGTTCCATTAAGTGGTGCCAAAGTTATAAGCCATCCAAAAACTGCATTTCAGGAACCCTGTAATGCTGAAGTGTCCGCGAACTATTCAGGACTGTTCGCGAACATCCGAACTGTTCGCAGACTTTCGCGGAAAAACACCCATTTTTTTTGCTTCTTGCAGCCATATCCCATCCCATCCTCATCACCCCTCACCTCCCCAGAGATGATTTGATTAGTTTGACAAATGCAATGTTGTGTTTTTTTAATATGTTTTTATCGCGATGTCCATGGACAGCGGCGAAGTCCGCGAATCCAAGATGCTGGCCGTTTCCACAAATCTGACGCTCTTCACCATCTAATCAGCGAACACGTCACATGTCCGCGTACATGATGCAAGCCTATTAACCAATCGGTGTCCTGTCCGTGGAGCGAACAGGGAAGTGTGTCCGTTGGTTGGACATAGATATCACACATTTTTTGTGACCTACTTTTTGGTCGTTTAAAAAGAAAATACTAGACGCACTTTTGGGACAAAGCCACTGCTCCTGCCGCAAATTTGGTGAAAATTCGTCCAGCGGTTTGGGCTGTAGGCATGAGCAAAGTTTTTTCCCCATTCAGTCTATGGGAAAAAAATAATTTTTGGGACCCCCCCTATAACTTTGCCCCCCCCCCGGCCAAACCTCACCAAACTTTGAAAAACAATTCAGAGTGGGCCATATACATTTTGCTTTGTTTGGTGTGGATTCACCTAGGGGGAGCAAAGTTATAAGCCGCCCCAAAAAGTGATCTTCCATTGGGATTAGCAACTTAACCATAACTACATGGCCACTACCGTGGGCCATGTAATTTATTGCAAGACAGGAAAGGATGCTATTTTCCATTGATCTCCTTACACAAAATTATGTTGAAGTAGGATGGTGTTTACAAAGGAAAGAGAGGCAATATAGTGATGGAGGGCATCTGCTTCCTCCAATCTTGACAGGCATCACAGAAGGTCATCCATATTAGCAATGTTGTTTTCTGTAAAACCCAGGTACAGGACTATCTCAGATGGAACCTCTTAATGGAACCTCTGTTTAACTACCCGTAGGGCAACATACTTATATGGGTATATGTTAGGACTGATTTTCTATACTCTGGCCTGGTGGACAAGTGTATAGAATACCAACTTAGTTTAGTGACAGTAACAGCTCTGGGAGCTGCAGCCAAACCAGTCCAAGGTAGCAAGGTGAGTGGTCAAGGCTAAGCCTCAGGAGGCGTGGGACTTGTAAGGGATCCTCAATGAGCACACACAGTGAAAAGTCAAGGAACACACTTAGATAATGAGTTATAAAAATATTTATTTATGGACATATAGCACTATGAAAATTGACTACTAGCATGTAATATTTTCAGCATCAATACTAAATAAAAGATACATATATACAATCACTGCAGTAAGGCAAAATACATAACAAACCCCTGCAAAGGAAGGTACATATTAGTATGCAGCAATGCAGGTCCACAGAGATACAACACTAACTTTAGCAGTCAATCCCTAAGATGTATGGGGCCTTGTGCCCAAATGTTCACCAAGGTTCCACACAGTATTGTGAGATGGGAACATGTGGAGGGCTTCTGGGGTCAAATGAAGAGTTCCAAGGGTTAGAGAGCAAGTTAGCCTAGTTAATGAAAGTGTCTCCCACTTTCGGAATGCTTGCACAAGCAAGCAATGGCAAAGCCAACTGTTACAGAAGTTTCTTAAAGTTACCAAACTTTTAAAGGGGATATAGGAGTTCAGGTAATTACTGTTATAACTCACCCCCATACTATGATTATTCTTAGGTCTTGGCAGTTCTACAGAAGAGGGTCCAAGGTTGCTTTTCCTACCTTCAGCTACGGTCCTTGATGCCCAGGGGTTGCAGGTTTGAGCACTACTCAAACCTTCTCGACCGTCTGCGACAAATGCTTGTGCAATGTCGTCAGGATGGAAAATGCAGAAGAATTCAATGCTGTTCCCTTCTCAGCACAGGAATGTATGCAGAATAGCTGTTTTTGGCAACAGCCACCGATGCACAGTGATGCAGGGGGGCCACTTGTTGTGTTCTAACTTTGCCTCCTATCTCGGGTCACCTTGATGCAGTAACCACAAAATCTGGCAGAAATGAGTCCTTTAGCACAAGCTGTCGATCCCCAAAATTTCCAGGCCTCAATGCAGAACAGTGACGTCTGCAGCACAGTAGTCCACGCTCTGAGCTGGGCAGCTACTGGGTGATCTAGGGGCACTTCCGAGGGCTCTTCTTCGCAGTTCTTTGGCAACAGCCACCGATGCACAGTGATGCAGGGGGCCACTTGTTGTGGTCTAACTTTGCCTCCTATCTCGGGTCACCTTGATGCAGTAACCACAAAATCTGGCAGAAATGAGTCCTTTAGCACAAGCTGTCGATCCCCAAAATTTCCAGGCCTCAATGCAGAACAGTAACGTCTGCAGCACAGTAGTCCACGCTCTGAGCTGGGCAGCTACTGGGTGATCTAGGGGCACTTCCGAGGGCTCTTCTTCGCAGTTCTCTGAGCTGACGTTAAGAATGGATGTTCCCTCCACTCCAAGGTTCAAAGCTCCTTCGCAGGACTTCTGAAGAACACCTACAAGTCAAAGCTCTTCCAGAACAGCAGCAAAAGTTGGTCACCAGGCCTTCTTCCAACAGGTCCATGGTCTCCTGACACATCTTGCAGGTGGAGAGGATACTTGTCTCCTTCAGGTTTCTTCCAGGACCTCTGAAGAATGGGTGCAGGGGTCCTCTTTTTATTCAAAAAGCAGGTATGAGACAAAACTCCCACTAGCCAATCAAAGATCAGACACACACACACACACACACACCAGCAATAGTCCATTCAGGACCACTTGTGGCACAGCTCATGCATACTATTCAGACACACCGAAACCAGTTTGTGGATTCAGACCAGACAGTCCCAACCCACATCCCGGCAGAAAACACGCACGTCCCTGCAGTAGCATGCAAATTGGCCTCACAGGTTAGGAAGAAGCATTTGTGACAAGATGGCCAAGGGACAAAAGAAAAACCTTGTGGCACATACATGTTTGGACACTAGCCACAGTAGGTAGCCAAACACGGTAAATGCAGTAAGGCTAAAGTAAAATCCACCAGAAAATAGCAAAAAGTAACTGCTGCCATCAGCTTGTCCCTTAGACACACCTAAAGTAACCAGAATATTCCGAGTGTTAGTCCAGGGCAAAACAAAAAGTGTACCCCTTTATACTGTATTGTAAGCTGCATTGTACAATGATAACCAAACAAACCTCTGAGTGTTAGTCTAGGACTAAACAAATATTTCACCCCATTATAATGCATTGCAGGATGCATTGTGCAATGATAACACATTACCAACAGTGATAACAAGTTACCAAAAGTGACAACAAAGTAGCGAGACTAAGGGAAACAATGTTTCCCAGTACTGACCAACTGGAGGACATGCCAGTTTCCCCATGACAAATTAGCAAAGCCAGTGTGTTGAAGATGAAGGCTTCACTGTACTGCAGAAAGTGCAGGTCAGATTTAAAAATAAAAGCAAAACGTTTGGGGGTCCATACAAATGGAGGGAAAGGTGTTGTAAAGAGAAATATGTCTTAAACGTATATATATCAAAGAAGGTGATATTCCTTTTCGAAGTTGCCTCTAGAAGGCATCACACTTTAAATATGAAAAAGCCACTAACCCTGAGTTAATCATGCTGTGGTGGGTTTCTGTTAATCATGCTGGGGTCCTCTCAGTGCCCCAATGACACAACTGTTGATGATGGCTGTGCATTGCAAGAACATCTTTAAATAACAACATAATCTTTTTTGTATCTGGTCTGAATGCTTTTATCTGGCAGATTCAAGGCTGGTGTGTTAAAAGGATCATGCAAAATTCCAACTGCAGCCATAGTATACGATTACATCGCTCAGGTCGTCCACTAAAGGGCAACCATGTGACCTAGGTCGTTTTCTGAAGACAGATGAGTATGTTAAATCCATTAAAAAAAAAGTCTGACCTGATTTGGTAATATCTTCCACACATACATTATATATGGTGGTACCCCCCCTGCAATACAATATAAGTATATTTCATGTCACTTAGGAATTCCATTAATAGAAAAAGGAAAGAAGAAAATGGAAAAGTTCCTAAAAGTTTCTTTATAATGAAGGTGACTTTTTAATATCCTTTTTGCATACTGTGTGGTGTGTTTTATTCCTCGTAATACATGTACCCAAGAGCATCCCTTTTAGAACGTCCACGCTTAAGAAAGTGATTTCCAGTTTCTGTTATGTAGTATAATTGTAGAATAAATTAAACATCCGCACGGATGCACATTTAAATACCATTATGCAGCGTGTAATGTGTTGCAAACAAATATTTTAAGCAGCCTCTCAAGAAGAATGGCGGCCCTCCCAAGAACAGGTCACTGTAAAAAATGGTCAGAGATAAAGAGACATATTACACAAACCATGTTCTGTCCACTCCACATCTTCTTCCATAAATGATGCATTGCACAAAGGTGTGGCAAGAGGAAACCATGTCTGTGCGCCGGGGTAGTGATATTTCAAAGCACCACTCCATATCTGGTAACTCCACCCTGCGTCACGTAACCACCTCAACAGCACCCATGGCATATCAGGAAGCAGGCTAATTCAAATGCCTTTAAAAGCTGACTTTGTACTTAAAAAGTAGTGAGTGGACATATCCTGCTCTATGTAGTGAAATCGGTATGGCCCACTTTTGCGAATTGCTGATGCCCCTGGTTCCCTCATTCATCTATAATTAACGCGTTTTAGTTTTGGCTATAAGGTGGTCTGTGAGCGCTGCATATATACCCAAACTATTGGCAGGTGCGATGAACATAGGAGCGAGATGGGATGTGAGCAGGGATACGCAGAATGTGGGTGTTATTCGGTTTATTTCCTACCCATCCATTGCCCATGGCCAAGCTGGTCTCAATGGACATTCCTGGCCACTACCTGCCTCTCTCCGCCCAAATAAACACCCTGAGATCTGGTTGAACTATCGCTGTGCTTCTAAGGATATGTCAATGTTATTTCTAAACAATCCTATGAAAGTTGAAGCCTCAATTGAAGCTGTAGACCTGCACCTGGTTTAATTAAAAATGTATTAACCAACTGTGCCTTCAGCCACTTTATTTCAACACAATATGTCTGCACTTTCATTTGCAGCTTGCATTGAATCCTTCTTTAAAAAAAGCATTCTCAAAGCAAACAGTGTTGGCTATTGTATATGCCTTAGATATGAATTTCCCAGGCACTCCCATTACATGCCCAGGTACTAACAACATTTCCCACTGGTTGCCATCTTTTGGAAATGTAGTATATTACGCTGCCTGGGAAATTCCAGTTCCATGGCTCTACAAAGGTGCACCCACATTATTTGCTTTCCAATGGTTTTTGATTATGTGATTCACTGGTACTTTTCTTCATATGCCAGTACACACAGTTCTGGTCATAGATGTATAGGTTACAAGGTTGGAGAGCAGATCTTCACGGATGTTCAGGATAGCAGTTTCTGTGCTTCTGGCAGCTCTGAAGCCAGACTGGTGGTCATGGAGACAGTCACCAGAATTGGAATGAAGATTAAGCTGAGAGATGGCCAGCTTTTCCAGGAGTTTGCCCAGAAAGGGAGTAGTGGAAATTGGGCGATAGCAGGACAAGAAGGATCAGCTGTGGGTTTCTTGGGAAGAGGATGCACAAGGGAGTGCTTCAAAGGGGAGGGGAGGGCCCTGAGGCAAAGGAGTGGTTGCAAAAATCAGCAAAGGCTGGGTCGAGGGTGTTAATGTGCTCTTTGATGGTTTTAGAGAATCCCTGTGAGAATCTCTTTCTTACATGATATTGTAATGCTGATAGAGATGCTGTGCTGATCTGGAATGATGTGTTATCCTCCTGGAAAGGGCATGGTACTGCATTGAGTTTGTGTCATCTCCTTGCCCGTGTAAGGTGTGGAGTTGCATATTTCAGATGTGTGGTTCCTATCTGCCCAGGAGGCAAAAGGTAAGTGATCCTAATTAGTGAGGTGACAAGGCTTGATTAATGTGCTTTGTGATCCCTAGAGTCTTCTCCCATCAGTCATTTAAAGGACATTTCTGAAGATCTCCTCTTTTCTCTGTGCATTTCACCTTATGATCTATGTAACCTTTCTGTTTGTTCCAGTTTTCTGGTACTGCACAATGACTGTAATGATTGAGCCTGAGATGGACACCAGGCTGAGGGAGATTTTTGACAGTGCGGATATCATTAAGAAATACATCAATATCTCTTAAAGCCCTACATTTCCCTCATGTGGTCCCCTATATATTATAACACTGGAGGAAATCACATCCAGAAATGAGGATAATTGAGCCACAACGTAAATGCCATATGGTGTTATAAGTGGATTGGAGCCTGTAATAGATGGTAAGAGAAAAATCAAGTTTTTCATTGGTTTGGAACATTAACCTAAACTTTTGTGTTGTAATATATTCTATGAAATCTCAGCTGTCCTCAATTAACAGGAATGAAGTCACCAATTGTTCGAGCTCTGGTTTGGAAAGGGGACACGGCAAAATAAGTCAGAACTTACTGTTCCTTAGTGCCCAATTTACAGAAAAGTCACAAAGTCAGCGGTAACTACTTTGCATGTGAAAGAACTTTGCGCTTAGTAACAAATCAGCACTGTGAGATGATTCATTACCTCTCGCCGACTGATTCCATGACCGACATGGCCGTGGGCTCCTGTGCTTGGCCCCTCCATCTTGGACGTACAGGAGCGGTCACGTGATGGTCACGTGACCGCTATTTCAGGAACTACCCCAGACATTCTTGTGGTCACTCCATTTGTGGGTGTGCTGTAAAGTGTGGGATGTTTTTACCCATGCATCCAAGCCCTACCATAAAACTGTGCAGTACTGGCATGGAAAACATCATGATGGCCAGAACTCCCCAGAGAGTGCACAGGGAAAACATGAAGAATAGGCTGCCACCCATTTTTGCCTATGTTGTGAGCACAGGAGGGCACTGCCTAAAACCACCATTGGGCTACACACACAGTAGCCTGAAACCATTGGGAATGGCAATGCTGATTCCCAAAAAGCAACTCAGAACTGTGGGGAATTCATTTTCTTAATCCCAAAAATGGTTGCAATACCGGTACTCACCACTATCAGAAAGCCGGCGTTTTAAAACCACCAGACTTTTGTGTAAAACTGAACAAATGAAACAAAACCAGGCCAAGGAAAGACTTGCTAAGAGGTGGATACAGTGTAAAACTATATTCTGAAATGACTTGAAGTAAGTAATTATTTAATGTATAGGTAAAAATTGTCAGTTTGATTTGAATGTAGAAAACTGGGAACAAAAAGTGACATTTAGCTGAAACCTGGCTTAATGAAACTGGATTCTGCCTGACAACTACCCCCGACAGGAGTTGAAACCTGCTCAGCCACTCTTCCCAGGCCTAGCTGCATCCTGCTGCCCCTTGCCAAAAGGTGTTGACACCTCTCTGATTGAATTAAGGGAGGGGACCTGGGAACTGGAAGGGACAGAACAATACAACTTCCTTGACTCAGGCAAATGTTATATTGGGGGCGTCGTAAAATAGCTTCCTCTTGGGAGAAACTGGGGGGCAGCTATGCCTCTGTGAACAAGCTGTCTTGGGGGAAGTGGATAAACCAGTTATTCCACCATGTGATGTGGGAAGCCACACCCCTTTTTGACCAGAGCATAACTCATAGTGCGGACTGGTCAAAATTATATAAATAATACCATTATTCTTGTGATTTTTCGGTGCGCATTTTAAGAGGCGTTAGGACCCTGTGGTGTATTCTGGGGGGTTGCTAGCGGAAAATAGGGTCTCACTCCAAATGTCTGCATGTTAAAAATCTGACACTTTATCATCTGAAACCCATCTCCCTGGTGCACATTTGTGTAAAATCTGGAAAGGTTTAGAGGTCGTTATCTGGATGAAAAGGGGAGAATTCTGTCATCAGTGGACACAACATCGTACAAAGACAGGGATCGGATGGTTTGGTGCTACAGAAAATATGTAAACTCGACCTATAATATGAGAAAAATGGTACATAGATAAATATGTATTTGGGTCAGAAATAGATTTGTGTGCACATTGACCAGGGGAGTGTCATTTCTGCAGGTCATAAAAATGACATCACTCTGACACACTATCCCTTCCCAAATCAGGGACCAAAGAATCTATTGACCTATCAAATCAAGAGAGGGGCAGGCTTAGGGATGCTAGCCTCTCCACCCACTTTTTAAAACACATAAAAAGAGACTGCTGGGACAGGTAGAGACATTCAATTTCATTTGCTGCGGAGCATGCTGACCGACAACTTCACATCCAGAGATCCAAACTTCAAATCCATCAATCTCCAGAACCTGTAGCAGAAATTAACTCCAGAATTTGTAGCAGAGAGGCCTGAATCCACCAGCTGAATCTTCTTCAGCAGGCCTCAAAACAAACCAAACTATTCAACAGCCGGGCGAGCTGTTTGAATTTTTGCCAATAATTTTTGCAAGAACCTGTAGCAGTATCCAAAAAGCAGTGCTGTATCCGGAACCTGAGAGAACCACAAACCAGACCGTTGTGAGCAGATCCAGTGCTTGACAGACCCAGAGAGCAGAGCTGACCCAGATAGCCGGGACTTCAGAACCACCCGCCGGAAGTGCCGTCCAACTTGACCAGACCGTGACGAGGCCTATTTCAAATTGATATTGTGAGTACATAGCAGAACTGTGCAGAACCAATCTCTTAGTTAAAATAATCTAATCCAAACTATTTTAACCTAAGTAGAACAGCCTCCTAGAAATCGTGTCATCTGTGATTTTTAAAGCTGCACAACTGTCACCTGTCAATTCTGCAGCTGCAAGCTGTCACCTGTCATTTTGAGTTTTACTTTAAATCCAAAAATCTACCTTTATTAAATTGTCCGTATCTCTGGAACTGTTTGGGCTAGGACGAAATTTAACTTTAATTTTTCGGTGCACATTTTAAGAGGCGTTAGGACCCTGTGGTTTATTCTGGGGGTTGCTAGCGGAAAATAGGGTCTCACTCCAAATGTCTGCATGTTGAAAATCTGACACTTTATCATCTGAAACCCATCTCCCTGGTGCACATTTGTGTAAAATCTGGAAAGGTTTAGAGGTTGTTATCTGGATGAAAAGGGGAGAATTCTGTCATCAGTGGACACAACATCGTACAAAGACAGGGATCGGATGGTTTGGTGCTACAGAAAATATGTAAACTAGACCTATAATATGAGAAAAATGGTACATAGATAAATATGTATTTGGGTCAGAAATAGATTTGTGTGCACATTGACCAGGGGAGTGTCATTTCTACAAGTCATAAAAACGGTTCCAGAGATACGGACAATTTAATAAAGGTAGATTTTCGCATTTAAAGTAAAACTCAAAATGACAGGTGACAGCTTGCAGCTGCAGAATTGACAGGTGACAGTTGTGCAGCTTTAAAAATGACAGACCCAGAGAGCAGAGCTGACCCAGATAGCCGGGACTTCAGAACCACCCGCCGGAAGTCCCGTCCAACCTGACCAGACCGTGACGAGGCCTATTTCAAATTGATATTGTGAGTACCTAGAAGAACTGTGCAGAACTAATCTCTTAGTTAAAATAATCTAATCCAAACTATTTTAACCTAAGTAGAACAGCCTCCTAGAAATCGTGTCATCTGTCATTTTTAAAGCTGCACAACTGTCACCTGTCAATTTAAAGCTGTGATTCTAGGCTTTCCAACGAACCTAGAACCGACTTCCTACTCCTTATACTTTTTCCGCAATCACGATTTACGCACTCGCAAAATTTACCGCGATTTGCCATTTTGGCTCAATTTCTCCACTTGTCAAAATAGCAGCTCCATTCTTTCTTTTGTTAAAATCGGTTTGCAACTTGGTAATAACTCATAGAGCATTGCTAAAGTGAGCCTGGACTAATACCAACACGCATCTCCCACTCAGCCTGAATCTCTAGAGGGAATTAAAATCAGTTGGCACATTTTCCCATCCATTGCAATCACATTTAAAAAGCATTTTGGGCCTGTGTTTCAAACTCCTACCTGTTTCCTCTAAGCTTGCTGGGGGGAACTGCATTTTGTATTGTATTTGATTGCATTCCTGAGAACTGTGTGCTCCTCTTTCCATCTCCTTCCATTTCTTACATTGCATAGGGGAGGGGGTGAATTGCCAGAGAAAAAGTGATTATCTTATCTTTTGCTAAAATCATATCAAGTATTTCTGTACTGCAGTTTATTCCTCATTGCATTTCCTTGAAACCATAAAGCATTTTCAGCTACCTCATTCTCTATACTACTCCTAAGTAATCAAGTGTACCACTGTAACATTACCCATTGTGGATCCACATCATATGTCTCAGTGTACTATCAGATATTAATATATTATAAAAGTGTGATAGATATATATTGTTGGATTGTCCAAATAAACCTTTTAATTTGCAAAACAAACCTACTTCTTGGCTCAGTGGGGTCAGGGGGATTCTAAGAGGGGGGTGTTATACAAGGGTTGTCATCCACAGTACTGAACTGGACGTAAAAATACATCAATAAGAGTTTTCCTCAGCATCCCAGACTAGGCATTGACTTAGCTGTAGTGTTAATTGAATATCGCTTACAAAAGTGGGGGCTCGGAGCCGGGATATTCTGAGTTAGATTTACCACTTGTGCAGATTAATACAGTGTGCCAACTGACCAGATACACATATCCGGTTAGATCACCACGCTGTTTTACACTGTGAAAGCATCCCTCAAAGGAACGCTCTAAGCAAACGGTCTGTTTTGCAAAATAAAATACAAACTTCTGTAAGTCAGGAAGGAACTCAAATTCCAGAATGACGACCTTGGTAGATATGAAAATAGCCAGAGAACACTTCTTACATAAGCTATTTGTGAGAGGTGAGTGGACTCATCAGGACCAAACGGTTTGGTTGCGGGCAATCACGCAACAGGTCACTGAAACAGGGTCAGATACATGGAGAGATCAGGGTCCATTACATGTGTCCCTGAGTGAACTACATATGGCCCCTAAAGCCAAAGATGAACATAATAAGAATGCCAGGATAGCGGCATATTTGTATATATATATGGGAGCCATGCAGGACAAATGTGCTGAAGGCCAAGAACTGGCAAACAGGCAACAGATGGCGTTAGAAAAGGCCCAATCTGACCTGGTCTCTTCTGAGCAGAGGCTGCAGAGGAGCCAGGAGTCAGAAAATTATAGTAGGCAGTATATCAATAAAATGAAAGAGGACATGGATATACTGCAACAGGAAAAGACAGACCAGGATACCAGAATTCTGGCTTTGCAGAAGGAGCACCAAGACAGTTTGGACTCCTTACTGCAGAGCCAGAAAAAGCTGGAGCAACAGATCAATTTCAACAGGGCATGCACAGAGCATGTAGCCACCCTGCAAATCTAACTAGACAGAGAGAAAGAGGAAAGTAATAAATTGATTCTGAAAGACCTGGATACCCAGGCAGAGTTTGATGAAGAACGCCAGAAAGCTGGTGCCTTTCAAAGGCAGAGGCTCTTGGTCAGGAAAGGGATACCTTAGGCCAGGAAGTCTGCCATTTAAAAAGAAAAATTGAAGAAAATCAAGTGGCCCTCCAGGGACTGGGTGACCTCCAAAAAGAGCATCAGGGCTTGCTAGATCACACCAGGAGGGTGGAGGAGGCTCTGGCAAGAAAGGAGCAGGCCAGTAGGGATGGGACTGAGGAGGTAACCCTCCTGCAGCAGAGACTGGCCCAGAACTCCAGGACCAATCAGGAGGCACACAGAGAAAATGAGGCTCTCTGTCAGCACAATGATAGGCTCCAGCAACAGGTAGCCATGCAGGAGAGACTGATAGAGTCTAGTAAGGCCTTAACTGAGGAACTGAAAGCGCAGGCTCTTGCATTGCAACAGGAAGCAGGGGCGGATAGAGATGAGGTTCGCTGGGAAAGAGAAACTCCTGAGCATAACCTCAGGAGCCCTAGTAGCAGAGGCCTTCATCTCTCCCAGTCCCTGGACTCTGCCACCCCCATGTCCCCTCGCGCATATGAGCCCAGGGCCACGTGGATGGCAGATTACTATCCAGCTAGAAGTATGGGGCTCATAGGCCAGTACCTCCCAGGAATGGATGGGCGGGTATCTGGGTATGGGCACCCAAGCACAGTGCAATTTAGTGGGGAGCCCCAGGAGAGTAGGCCCACTAAGGGCATCCTGAAAACCTCTGCCCAGTTAGGTCAGTGGGGGGATACCCAGCAAATCCTGGTACAAGGAGGGATCTGAAGACTCCTCTGAGCGTCACAGGACACAGGAGACCAGGTCCCCACATTCTGCCAGCCATTCCCAGACTTTTGTGTAAAACTGAACAAATGAAACAAAACCAGGCCAAGGAAAGACTTGCTAAGAGGTGGATACAATGTAAAACTATATTCTGAAATGACTTGAAGGAAGTAATTATTTAATGTATAGGTAAAAATTGTCAGTTTGATTTGAATGTAGAAAACTGGGAACAAAAAGTGACATTTAGCTGAAACCTGGCTTAATGAAACTGGATTCTGCCTGACAACTACCCCCGACAGGAGTTGAAACCTGCTCAGCCACTCTTCCCAGGCCTAGCTACATCCTGCTGCCCCTTGCCAAAAGGAGTTGACACCTCTTTGATTGAATTAAGGGAGGGGACCTGGGAACTGGAAGGGACAGAACAATGCAACTTCCTTGACTCAGGCAAATGTTATATTGGGGGCGTCGTAAAATAGCTTCCTCTTGGGAGAAACTGGGGGGCAGCTGTGCCTCTGTGAACAAGCTGGCTTGGGGGAAGCGGATAAACCAGTTATTCCACCATGTGATGTGGGAAGCCACACCCCTTTTTGACCAGAGCATAATTTTAAAAAGATAGATAACTCATAGTGCGGACTGGTCAAAATTATATAAATAATACCATTATTCTTGTGATTTTTCGGTGCACATTTTAAGAGGCGTTAGGACCCTGTGGTGTATTCTGGGAGTTGCTAGCGGAAAATAGGGTCTCACTCCAAATGTCTGCATGTTAAAAATCTGACACTTTATCATCTGAAACCCATCTCCCTGGTGCATATTTGTGTAAAATCTGGAAAGGTTTAGAGGTTGTTATCTGGATGAAAAGGGGAGAATTCTGTCATCAGTGGACACGACATCGTACAAAGACAGGGATTGGATGGTTTGGTGCTACAGAAAATATGTAAACTAGACCTATAACATGAGAAAAATGGTACATAGATAAATATGTATTTGGGTCAGAAATAGATTTGTGTGCAAATTGACCAGGGGAGTGTCATTTCTGCAGGTCATAAAAACGGTTCCAGAGATACGGACAATTTAATAAAGGTAGATTTTCGCATTTAAAGTAAAACTCAAAATGACAGGTGACAGCTTGCAGCTGCAGAATTGACAGGTGACAGTTGTGCAGCTTTAAAAATGACAGACCCAGAGAGCAGAGCTGACCCAGATAGCTGGGACTTCAGAACCACCCGCCGGAAGTCCCGTCCAACCTGACCAGACCGTGACAAGGCCTATTTCAAATTGATATTGTGAGTACCTAGCAGAACTGTGCAGAACCAATCTCTTAGTTAAAATAATCCACATCATATGTCTCAGTGTACTATCAGATATTAATATATTATAAAAGTGTGATAGATATATATTGTTGAATTGTCCAAATAAACCTTTTAATTTGCAAAACAAACCTACTTCTTGGCTCAGTGGGGTCAGGGGGATTCTAAGAGGGGGGTGTTATACAAGGGTTGTCATCCAGAGTACTGAACTGGACATAAAAATACATCAATAAGGGTTTTCCTCAGCATCCCAGACTAGGCATTGATTTAGCTGTAGTGTTGATTGAATATCTCTTACAAAAGATGTGCAGTGTGTGCTGCCTGCTCACCTCCCATTGTCATCTGCTGCCTGGCCCCTGTACTGCCACCCTGGACAAAAGGATTACAGCTGATTCTGTCACCGCCACCTGCTGATTCCCTCACCGCCGCGGGATCCCATGCTTGGCCCCGCCCCCCTGGACATGCAGGAGCAGTCACATGAGGGTTACGCAACCGCATTTTCAGGAAGTGCCTTCCAATTTCTATGGCCATCATTAAGTTTGGAGGTGCAGGAAACAAGTGGTGGCAATAGAATTTCCTGAACCGCCAAACTACAAATTTGCTCGTAATACCAGCAATGCCCCCATGGAGTCCTATTGGACTCCATGGGATGGGGAATTAGCGCTGTTGCCAACACCTGTAATATACTGGGATATCAGGCACCGGTAAGGGTAGGTCCATTTGCTGGTTTCCCGCTGGAATTACCGGCTGGAATTACCGGCTGGATACCGGTAAACATATACGGAGAGCCTATGTCTTACTGAGACATGGATTACTCCCAACCATACTGTCACTAATGCTTCTTTCCTTACCTCTTCTACTAATTTCGTACACACCCATCACATTCAAGGCAGGGGGAAGAACTGATATTATTTTTCATTCTTCATATTCTCTTTTCTTACCTGTTACTCTTCCCTCCTTTCCATCATTTGAATATCACTTTTCTCAATGTTCTCATCATCGCTCAATTGCTTTCCTCATCCTTTATCATCCTCTTTCAACTTTATAACTGATCTTGACTCTCTTCTATCAACTCTTCTTGTGCTTTCAGCTCCTTTCATAGTCTTTGGTGACTTTAATCTTTATCTCTCAACTATGCATGCGTCACTGCTTCCTCTTCTTGCTTCATTCCATTTATCTCGGCTCCCTACACCTCCTTCTCATATCCTAGATTCTTCGCTTGACTTTATCTTTGCTTCTTTTTCTCCAGATACTGCCTAGCCTGCTTATCTATCTAATCATGTTTTACTTCCATTTTATTCTCTTTTACCCGGCTCTCTTTTAGTCTACTGTTCTTTATCTGTTTCACGCCGTGATATTTGTGCTTTTAATTCTACTACCTTTTCTTCTTCTCTTGCCTCAAAGCTATCATCTTTGGAGCAATTATCTTCTCTTTCTGTTTATTCTGCCTCTACTATTTTTAACACTGCGCTATCTTCAACACGTGTTCATTACATCTGACTCATTCATTTTCTCCTTCTAAAAAACATATCAACCTTGGCTTGCCTCTGTACTTAGTTCCTTTCGGTCTGCCTTACGCAAGTCTGAACATCATTGGAAAAGATACTCCTGAAGATCTACATACTTTATCTTCCCTTTAGTCTTCTTATGACACTTCTCTCTTGGCTGCAAAGAAAGAATACCTTTCTTTTCATGCCTTTTCTCTTTCTCATCATCCTCAATGCATTTTTCAACTGTTAAGTTCTACTCTCTCAACTCATCCTCTTTATCCTTCTCTTTCTTCTCCTCTCTCAGCTACTGATTTTGCTGACTTCTTTCAATGAACATTCATCTTTTCACTCATCTATCCTTCCATCATCTGCCCCATCTGCTATTTCTTCTTCTAGCTTTTCTCCTTCACTCTCTTCCTTTTCACCTCTATCTGATTCTGACACTTTATTATTCTTGGCTCGGGCACACCACACTGCATCCCCCTTGGATTGATTCCTTCTGCTCTCATTTCCTCTACTTATTTTATTCATACTTTAATGTGATATAGTTAAAGACTTTTACACATAAAGGAAAATAAAACCATAATAACAATAATACCAATACAAATACAAACATTTTGAAAGAGAGAGAAAAGGCATCATGTATAATTGCAGTACAATTCATAATTCATGATTCTTAAAATACCTAAGATACAAGTAAGATTTAGAGTATCAGAATACATACATAATTTATGCAACATTTACAATCGGGAGTTCCAAGCAAATGAATGTTCAGACAGACAGACAGACAGAATTGAAGTTTTAGGCAAACAGACAGAGAAGAGAGTCATATGGGCAGAACAATTACACACAGGACAGCGGAATTGCCTTAACAGACCTCACCAACAACAGTGACTCTACACATGTCAAGGATCTACGTGAGACACCAACAGCTGTTCAAATGATATCCAAACATGGTAGAGGGCCAGCTGTAGGCTCTTTTTTTCCTGTATTCAGACACCAGAGCCAGAAAGCCCTCTCACCAATAGAAGACAAATTGTGAGCATAGTCACCCAAATTTCACTAAATCATAGGGAGAAAATGGGGCACTCAGTCAAGATGTGCTTTCCACTTTCAGGGCAGCCAAGATGTTTTCACAGACGACAGAATCTTCCGTTCCATTTCAATTTCTTGGCAGGCCCAGTGTTCGTCAATACTGGCAATCTATTTACACGGAAAAGCAATAGAAACCTACGGATGTTTATTGAGGGACACAACATAAGAAAACGCTGTGCTCTCCCAGGGTTATATACCACATAAGATGTAAACCAATAAGACTTCAGGCTCCGGAGGTGTGCATGATCCTTTAGCCTGTCCCAGTCCAGCATTTGAAAATGCTAAAGTGGATTTAGCAAACCCTGACTGTACTTTGTTTACCATGTCTGCGACCAACAATCTTAATAGGTCATAGTGTGGATTGTAAGGGCCTTCAAGGAATAGTAGGCCATGTTTCAGTAGGAGCATAGTGGCCATCGAGTAGATGCCCAATTCCACGTGGATGATTTCCATCGGTATGCAGGGGTTGGGGGAGACCCAATATTTGGCATCAGAAGTGGGCATCAGCCCTAGCAACCATAGATAAGTCATCCAGGGTTAAAGATTCCAAATCATACAAACAGCCAGGCAGAAGTACTGTCTGTACAGTTTCAGAATGCGTTTAAGGCTGAAACCTGCAGAGTTTTTACTGATGGTAGCAATACATGCTGTTAGTTGCATTGCCTTCATTTCTCTTGCAACTTGACATGAGGGATCATTTCTTCTGCTCTCCAGCTCCATCCCCAAGTACCTATAGCTCTCAGTATATTCCACACAAATACCCTCCAGTATCAAGGCTGGGTGGGCTACTCTTTTTTGAGTAAAGATCGTAAACTGGATCATATGCCTATTGATGACTACTATTACTCTGCAGCCTCACTGGTAGCTTTCTGATACCTGCAAATGTTACATGCATAAGAACCAAGTTGTCGGCATAGGCCAGATATTTGACAGGGGCTGAGCCAATCCTGGGCAGACAGGTGGCCAGTCTCTCAAGGTATTCTGGGAGGTCAGCTAAGTACATGTTAAACAGAAACATGGCCAATCTACACCCCTGTTTAACCCCTCTGGAACTGGCCATACTCCTTGGCAGTGACCCTTCATTGGCCAGCCTCTCTTGCACGGTATTATCAGAGTGAAGCAGTTTTATAAAGTGTAATAGAACAGGTGGACAGTCCCTGGCTGCTAGTTTAGCCCAGAGCCTCTCCCTGGGAACCAGATCAAACGCAGGTGTAAAGTCCACAAACAATGCATACAGCCCGTGACCTCCCCTAGTTTTTGTGCCCTCAATTAATAGATCCATAGCCCTCAGGTTGTCTATGGTGGAGGAGCCTGGCAAAAGCCCGTCTTGAAATGCAGAATCCTATTGGAATCTGAACATGACTGTAGGCGATCCAATAGGAAGGAGGCAAACAACTTGCCGGGAATGTCTAACATAGCCAGAAGGCGATAATTACCCGTTAGCAGCTGGTCTCTTTTCTCATACACAGGAATAAGTACTGCTGATAGCCATGATACTGGGATCCTTCCTTCCCACATCACCTTTTCGAACAATGTTTCCAGAATTGTTGCCCAATGCTCAGGAGCATTTATTAACACCACAGCTGCCAGGCCATCGTGACCAAGGGCTTTAGAAGATTTAAGCTTCCCAATATTGAGGGAGATGGCTTTGCGGGATATCCTGAATCAGCCATCTCGCCAATTCCCTATCCCGGCCTAATTCTGTACAGGAGAGGTTGTCTCAATGTGGGCGATCCATTGTGCTTCACTTACAGGATTGATAACTTTTTTGGCCAAAGCTACCTTTTGCTGCCCCCAGAGCCTGCTGTATCTTCCTCATATCACCCGAGCACAGCACTTCAGCCATTTTATGCCAGCCATCTTGTTTTAGGGAATAATGCCACCATTTAACCCAGTGTTGGTACCATTTAAAAAAAAACATTTTAAGGTGGTCAGGGAGTCTGAGTTCGGAGATCTTAATTGTATCCTCATGAATTTCCCTTCTCATTTGCCTTTTCTGGTCTCTGATCCTTTTGTAATACTGGTGGTGTTTGATGGACTGGAGTACTGTGCAAGGAGATATCTCTTTTACCGCTGCTAGAACGGTAGTTGAGAACTACCCCTTAATTTCGTCCATCGCCATATTTGTTAAATTGACAGAGGTCATATTATGGCCAGTACAGAAGAGGCTATTTGCAAGCAGGATATTTTTCTCAGACCAACTCACTCTGTTACCAGCATGATTGACATGTAACTTCCCTAACAGGGATGCACAGCAGTAGTCACATTCATTTCAACCTCTAAGGTTAAGGTGGCATGGTCACTACGCTCATTGGACTGTATATTCATCTGAAGGGAGCGCTGAATCAGAGCTGAACTGGCAAAGAAATAATCAAGCATAGCTTGGTTACTGCCCACATTCCATGTAGACAGGCCCAGTATATCACCCTTCAAGCGACCATTTAACATACGCAAATTCTAGTCAGTGAGGAAATTCAACCATTTAACACACTGTGCATTCTGCTTAGGTGGGGTCATTTTGGAAATGCTGGCAATATTACTTCTAGAGTCAATGCTGTGGGAGCATCTACAACATGCATTGAAGTCCCCCCCCAATGATGATAAAACCTCCCCCATTTCCACATGGCAATCGGATGAATACATTTGCTAAAGATTTCTGTATACCATCCGTCTGTGTACCACCAGGGGGGTCATACAGACAGACCACCAGTGATGGAGACTCAGCGACCCCAACCTTAACTGCAACTTTTACCACCTAAAGCAAAGTCCATGGAGTCAGGCTGGACGTTTCTGAGCAGTTTCACGGGGTTTCCAACCCTACCAGGAGGCCACCATATGGGCATCCAAGTGCCCCTTTTTTGGCGAACACCTGAGTGGTATCAAAGATGTCAACATGATAAGGGTCCCACAACCAGGTCTCCTGCAGCATGAAAATATGATTGTCTGCTACGCAATGCACTGAAGCACCAGTCTCTTTCAGGTGAATAAACCCCCTAGTGTTCCAGGAGCAAATAGAGAGCCTTCATTGGTCCTTCGTAGTTATTGCAGGGAGGGGTGCTGCTAGCCATCGCAGGACTCTCTGTATTTCATCAATATTAGCCTCTCCCTCCAGCCGACTTCTGCTTAGATATCAGGGTATCAGGTAATACTATCCCCACCAATAAAATCACCATATATATGGTTGTGGGGTAAGGCCATAGGCGATGTTATTAGTGGGGATAATTGATAGGGTTATTGGGACTGGGGGCTGAGGGGTGTCCTGCACTCCATTAAAAACTGGATGGAAGTTTCAGGGGTGTCCCCTGCAAGTTCCATGGATTAATATCATGCAAAAATATGGTGATATTTTGTATGGCGATATTTTTGCAGGGATATTAACACATGGAACCGATATCAGATGGTTGGGAGAGGTTTTGCTCCCTGGGATCGGAAGAGCAGGGTTAGGAGCCTCGGGGTCAATATCCAGTTCAATACTGAGTTTATACAGTTGATTTCTGTGGTTACAGATCAGCAAAATTGAGTGAGAGACCCTGCAGTGGATTCTGGAGAAATTTGCATTGAGGCATTTAAGGGGTTCAACAAAAGCAAGACCCTCAGCGAAGGTAGTTGATGTAACAATGTAAGCAACCCAGATTGATTAACAGACCTATCTTGCTTCTGCTGGTGGATTCATTTAATAGTGAAGATAGATGGGTCATGATCAAACTTCCCCCTGGCTTCATCAAGTCTGCAGCTGTGTGATATTTCAACCCATGCCAATGCGCCACACTACATCCCTTTGCCAATGGGGGAAAGAATCTGCCAAAAATGGAGGCGCTAACCCCTGTGCGCGCTAAATCTGCAAAAACTGTGCATGGTTCAGAAATCACAAAGAGGCTGCATCACCTTGCCACACACAGGCAAAGTTGATGTCAAAGCAAGAACTCCCTGCAAGAGAATGCCAGTGGGTGATGTTACCTTTCACATGAATCAAGGCCACAAAAGTGGGTGAAAATCCGAAAATTCAGTCATTTCTACAGTGAGCTATTGAAATGAAAAGTTGCTGAAATCACAGATTCCACAGGTGGCTCAGAGGAATCCAGGCCTCACTGACTGACAGCTGCATCAGACAATTAGCTGTCAAACCCAGTTTAAAAGTGTTTCTGTTTCCTGATTAAAATGTCGAAATTCATCTATTTAAAGCATGTTTGTGAAGGGCTAATTCTTTTAAAAGTCCAAAGCCCTTATAAACTGTGCTTATATTTATATGTGTGAAATTAAAAGACTTTAATTTAAAGGAACCCAGTCTGGAGCTTATCAACTATTTAATTCTGATTGGACAGTGGTCTGACAGTGCCTGGCCTGGGAAAGTTGACATCTCAGCTTGACACTCCCTTGAAAACAGGAAGCCTAATGGTTACCACATAATGACAACAAGGAGTACAATGAGACTGCATCAGACATTCGTCTCTGGCTGAACAAAGAACAAAGGACAGGCTGCGCATTGACCTCTCCAGGAAGTGGACACACCTTCCAGATTAAAGGGATCTGACAGCTGTTGTTTGTTGAAACGAGAACAAAAAAAAACTCTGGACTTTTTGGTGTTTAAATTTGAATTTGTGATTAAGTTTGAAACTATTTAACTGTGCAACCTGAAGGAGTATGAATCTAAAAATTGGTAGATGTTAACCTAATTTTAGGCCAATGCTTTTAAGACATTGATGAAATCTGTACCACTTAGGGAACCAAAGTTACAAAGAAATCCTTATGGTAGCAGAACTATTAATTTTTCAAGCCTAAGGTTGTATGTACATGATCCACTGATAAGCACCCAGAGGTGTACCGAATTAGAAATTATTAATCCAAACTATTATTATTAAAATTGATGGAATCCCCTAGAATGAGAAAGACATCTCTCACCGAGATGGGAATTAGACGCCAGGATAAACCATAAAAAATGTAATGCATGTGTCTGATTTTAGTAGAGGGCATAATTGTGCATTTATGGGAAAGCTAAACTGTGGTCAAAATCAATGTGGGAGTTCCTAAATCGCATCATAAAGATGACAGCTCTGTCCTGACCGCGAACCAGGACAAAGCATGTGCCTGCAGCCACTCACAGCCGTGGGGGCGTGTTTTGAAATTCTGCCCACAACATAAACTTAGGTGATGGCATTTGATAGGATAAATATAGGGACTTCACAACACATAGGACACTGCTTCCTGAACCCATCCAGATTTCCGTGCAGCACCTTGTTCCAGAACTCTTCATCTTGTAGCTGACTCCAGACTTCTCTGAAGATCCAGATTTTTTCAGAATCCAGACTTTAGCATTGCGGTACTCTTGCTAGCTGGACCCACTTAAAAACTTAAAAGAATAATTCTGTTTCAGCGTGGCTTGCTACCATTAGGGTTGCCCGCTGAAACTTGCATCCTGTAATCTGCTGTATCCAGTGACCAGAAGGGCCCATCCAAATCCAGTCTGAGGCACAGTTCAAAATTGACTAGAACCGTGCCACTGATCCAATCCCTCCAGAGGTGCCCTGCTGCCGGTAGACCTGATCCAACCCAATGACCAGAGCTGACGGTTCAATTTAATTACAAAGCACTGTAAATATTAATACGAAGAACAGTGACCCTTAGTATATCTGCATTGTATTATCCCAATCTCAACCCGTCCCATCTTTAAATTCAGAACCCTAGTATCGTTAGAATCCTTCTTGCACTGATTTTTCTCATCTGTGTTATAAAACCATAACTCCTTAGTGATTTTGAGTACCTAAAGTAAATCCCAGAATGGATTTGAGTATCCACCACGTGAATAGTTGCGCTGGCCACATAGCTGTGAAGATTCATGTGTGGCCTCCTCTTTTTCACAGTCATTAATATAGTGTAATAAAACTTATATGTCATTTTTCAAACTGAATTCCTGTTCCATTTCCGTGCCTATTTTGCACCCTTAGCTACATCGCACTGTGGAATAGTTTTTTTTTACCCATTTTTCTCCAGTATCGCATAGTAAAAGTTTGCCGCAAATTTGCAGTTCTCAAAAGTTTACATGTGTCTTTTCCCCATTTCAAAGTGCTTCTTCCATCCCATCCTGATCTAAAGAGTGTACCGGTGTTTATATTATAGCTCATGTGTGTTAGGACCTGTTAGGGTTGCTTTCCTTAGAAATTGTCTCCAGTTTTCTCTCTTGTTTGGGGAGGGAAGATTGCCTTTAAACTATCGACATTCTGCCCGATTCATGGAATTATTTGCAGGAAAAACGCAGATTTGCGTGCCTTTCTGCCCGAAAATCCCTGTTTTAAGTATGGGGATTTTCGGGCAGAAAGGCGCACATCTGCGTTTTTCAGGCAAATAATTCCATGAATCAGGCAGATTGTCTTTCATTCCTGAATACCTGCTGATTACTTACATCTGCGTAGGATTGCTCATTAAAAAACTTTGCAAGGGGAATATTAACCTAAACGCTATCTGTTCACAAACCAAAACTGTTATTTTTCCTGTGTTTTCTATTCTGCATCATTATAAGTGAATTCAATTGCTTTGCTTATTTTCTGAATTGTATTGTCACCGTTAGGAGATTGCTGTCCCATATATAACAAGCGGTGAGGTAACCGCGAAACGTGTCGATTGGAGCCATACATTATGGAGCACCACATTTGAGGTGGTTTTTATTGACAGTCATGTGCTGTGCATGGTCTGCATAATAAAGAGGACATTTTCTCCAAAAAATAAAGCTGATTTCCTGGTGATTTTCAAAGAACGGGGGAGTGCCTCTCACTCGGACTGTTAAGAAAAAACAGTCTTAAGATACATATATATATATATATATATATATATATATATATATATATATATATATATATATATATATATATATATATATATATATATATATACATATATATATATATAATTACATGGATGTCATGGTGGCTTATAACTTCGCTCCCTCTGGACGAATCCTCACCAAACTTTGCAAAATAAGTATATGGCACACTCTGATTTTTTTCTCAAAGTTTGGAGAGGTTTGGTCCAGGGGGGGCAAAGTTATACGGGGGGTCCCAAAACCTTTGTTTTTTCCCATAGGCATAATGGGAAAAAACTTTGCGCACGCCTACAGCCCAAACCGCTGGACGGATTTACACCAAATTTGCAGCAGGAATGGGGGCTTGGTCCCAAAAGCGTGCTTTTGCAAATTTGGTGTAAATCCTTCCAGTAGTTTTTTTTAAAATGACCAAAAGGTAAGGCAAAAAAATTAGTGATACCTCTGTTTGCTTCGTGGACGGACTTCCCTGTTCGCTCCACGGACAGTGCCCTGATTGGCCGAGCGGCTTGCGCTATGTCCGCGGACACACGACGTGTTCGCTGATTGGACAGCGTGGTGCGTGAAGCGCGTCAGATTTTCAGTGGCACCCGCCATCTTGCATTCGCGGCGATCGTGGACAGTGCGGTGAAACTTGGATTAAAAATTGTATTTAGTGGAGTGTGTTGGTGTGTAAGAGTAATTGGGGAGGGTGCAAGCAAGCTAAAATTGAGCTAAGAACACTTGTATACAAAAAATACAAAACACTTGTATACAAAAAATTGTATTTAGTGGAGTGTGTTGGTGTGTAAGAGTAATTGGGGAGGGTGGGGGAGTATGAGATAGGTTCAATGTTCTGTTTTTTTTATATGCTAGACGCTTTTGTTGTGTTCGATTTGTCTGCGGACAACACAGCTGTTCTGAAATGTCCTATATAAACTAAATGGTGGGGTGTTCTGAGGACGGAGTATGTGCCCGTTTTGTTCGCAAGCAAGCTAAAATTGAGCTAAGAACACTTGCGGTGTCCTTAAATGTTCGTACATAAACAAAATGGGGGTGTCCTGAGGATGCTGTCCGTAATGTACTCTGGCAAGTTGAATGTGTTCTAAGAACACTTGCGGTGTCCTGAAATGCTCTGATTACTTACTGGTAATCTCCATTACTCCTAGTCCTACTCTTCCTCAACACAGTACTGACGACCCTCCTCACCCTCCCTGCGGGGAAGGTCCCATGCTCCGGCTTGGTAATATGAAACTAAGTAATGTGGATGTGGGGGAGGAGTTATAGGAATTTAAAGAAATAGAAGAAGGTCCTGTGTCGGCGGCAGGGGCCTCGTGAAGTAAGTACTGGGACGAGGAAGAGTGGACGTGGAGGTAATGTTTGCAATCAAACAAAATGGGGGTGTTCTGAGAACGCTGTTCGTATTGTTCGTTGTCAGGTTGAAAGTGTTATAAGAACCCTCCTTATGTCCGTTGACATTACAATTTCCTATGGCCCTTACTCAACTTTTTGTCCACTAAACAAATGATAAATCAGGCTGCTGTGCGTCAACATTATGTGATAATCCTATCACTTGCCCCATCGACCTAGCTGACCTGCTTTTGCAACACTAAATCATATCTCCCGCCCCTAAACCTGACATTATCAAAGCATTCATATTCCCCGTCTCTCTCCGTGACAGTACAGGGTGCGTAGCCAAACGCGCCCAGTCGTCTCCAGTCCTACGCGACTTTACACAGAACCCGGAAAACAACACGGATCATCTCACAACACAGCGCGCAACAATTCGGAATATGAAACTGTGATTTAAAAGCAAACAGCAAGATTGTACATTTCGTAAAGTACTTTTATTTGACATCAAATGTTTAGAGAATATTCAGCGATTTGCATTTGTCTTTGCTGTCGAGCCGCAAAAGTTAATTTTGAGTCACGCGCTGTTCCTTTGCGGTTCCTACGCGACTTTACACAGAACCCGGAAAACAACACAGATCATCTCACAACACAGCGCACCACAATTCGGAATGTGAAACTGTGATTTAAAAGCAAACAGCAAGATTGTACATTCCGTAAAGTACTTTTATTTGACATCAAATGTTTAGAGAATATTCAGCGATTTGCATTTGTCTTTGCTGTCGATCCGCAAAAGTTCATCTTCAGTCACGCGCTGTTCCTTTGCGGTACACAGGGTGTTGGTTTATGATAATATAAGCACTATGGTGGCACTGATAATCAGAAGGCTGTTCCAACAATGAGGCATTAGACCACCATAATGGTTGGTATGTTGCTTCTAACCGCTAGTACCGCGTAAGGGCATATTGGTCCTTGGCGATTGTCCCATAAAATGGTGAGGGTCATGAAGTTGTTTAGAAGTAGCTGCACCTGGCAGTTAAAAAATCCATCGGCCGGGGTCGGAAAATCGTGGCATTCACAGTACGGGAGGACATACCTGTTTTAAAAAACATAAATTAGTCTCACCAGCCGATCTTCATAAAAAATAATCATTTTATTTATTTGGGCGTGAAACTATTTGCTAGCGAGGATAGTGCAACGGAGAATGTTAACTTATTCCCATTAACCCACGCTCTGTCCTCTGCCTTTTTCAGAGCCCTTTAAGCGACAGGGGACCAATTCGGCGGTGATAGTGCGCGGTAGAAAACCCTATGCCACATTGAAGGAACAAGTACAACTTAACGCCACGCTATTGTTATTATATTCCGGTATAAAATAATCTAAAGGGTTACTTACATTATATTGGCATTTTCCATTGTCTAAGTGTAGTGCAGTCCCAAAATACGACTCTGTCTGTGCCAACGATCTTTCTCATAGTGATATAATATATAAAAGTGGTTTCGTTTCAGAAATTTCATCCTTATCGTGTCTTACGTTTTTGCAACACGCCTTCAAAAGAAGTCTTTTAGCACGATCCCTGTCTGTCAAGGTCAAAAAACAATAGAACCTTATAGTGCAAGTTGTGGGCCTCTCCGGCATGCGACCAAAAAATGGAAGCAGCTGACCTTCACTGTAAACGACTATAAATTCTTAGTTTGCAACATTCTGTGTACAGCCATCTCTGAGAAATTGCTTTTTACACTCCATCTTTGTATATTGTTTGCGTGCTAATAAAAAAAAACTTTATTAAAGGGACGTTATGGTTCCAAGTAAAACCGAAAAACCTCTGAAATTCCCAAGTTATGGTAAGCTAAGCAACCATAACTCGCGCCACCACTGTGCACTGCTAAGACTAACACCCAGGACATCAAAGATGACATCACAAATGTCATTGATGACATCACTGATGACATCACATGTGTATGTACTTTTCATGAAATATGTGTACAAGGGATTCTTATTATATTGTTGCGTCAAGGATCATTGCAATAAATATCATACCCTAATTAGTGCTTTGAACGATGCATTGATATAAAAAGCATTCTATTATGGGGTTCTATCGAGTATACTAAGCTACTAATGCAGACACATAGCATTGTGTGCAGCGTACAAGATGAAGGTATAATATTCATAATGTTAATATGTTGAATAATGAAATGATAATTGTTTTCTTAATAGATATTTGTGTACTGTGAAATATGTAATAAGTAGCTAATAAAACCCATGTATTACATAATTGCATTACTATAGAGAAAACAGAAGGAGACAAGAACACATACCAATATACATATACATAGGGTAAATAGCAGCTTTGAAACAGAGAAATCATCATTTATTTGCTTGAAAATAATGCTGTCTTTAAAGCTTGTGTCTTCCCCTATGTATATGTTTCATATGATGTGACTGGACTCTAAGGGAATTACTATAAGAACCTACTTGTAGGATACGCCTACAAATAAAATACAATTTTTAGTTTCTGACTGTTACTGAAGAAAACCATGTGGCCTAGATATGTCAGCAAAAGAAAAAAGAGTGAGCCAGAAGAACACTGGCAGTGTCCTGAAATGTTCGTACATAAAGAAAATGGGGGTGTTCTGAGGACGTTGTCCGTATTGTTCGCTGGCAAGTTGCATGTGTTATAAGAACACTCGCGGTGTCCTGAAATGTTCGAAAATAAACAAAATGGGGGTGTTCTGAGGACGTTCTCCGTATTGTGTGACTGCTTAGCTGTATGCAATGAGGGAATGGCACAGAGAGTGAAGTGGAAATGGTAGAAGGGCTGTCCAAGAGTTACGCGGTCCGCGGATACCGCGGCTGTCCGTGGACAGGGCGTGCTACATCCGGGGTTTTCCAGCAAATCCAGCATGGAAAGAAGACTGTAGGGATCAGCCAATCAGATGTTGAGGTTGTGGATTTGTGTTGAAAGAGACTGTGTGTAGTGAAGATGGCAGAAGTGAAGAAAGTCAGGGTGTTGGTGCTCGGAGATATGTTTGTGCATGGTTTACAACAGTGTGCTCAATGCAGGCATGTTGCAAAGAATTTTGATGTTAAAGGAGTGGAGGTTGTGTGGTGCACTGTGCCTGATTGCAATGTACAGGGAATTGTACACGTTTGTGAAGATATGGGCAGGATCAACAGTCCCCATGTGGTAGTTTTGCACTATGGTGCTTTCCGTTTGGGCTCTGTCAGTGCCCCTACTTTGTTGGCAGATTTGGAACACTTGGTTCGAGCAGTAAAGAACATCCTTCCAAATGCCAAAGTAATTTTTTCTGGATTACTACCTAGGGCAATATTGGACATTAGTTCAGTTTTTTGTCCTCAGCAAAACAATGCTAGGTGTGTAATCAACCGAGGCATGTGTGCCTTCATGCTTAGAGCTAGTATGTTCTTCTGTAATAATGAGAATATTGATTCCAGTAATGCTGTTTATTTTAAAGAAGATGGCTTTTCCTTATCTTTTATGGGAAATGCCATGCTGTTTTGGAATGTAAGAGTTGCTTTGGAGAAGGTTATGTGAAGATATTAGGAGTTCAAATTAAACCGAAAACCCCCTGAAATTCAGTAGTTATGGTAAGATAAGCAACCATAAATCGCGCCACCGTGCACTGCTAACACTAACACCCAGGACATCAAAGATGACATCACAAATGTCATTGATGACATCACTGATGGCATCACATGTGCATTTACTTTTCATAAAAACTCTGTACAAGGGATTCTTATAATGCTGACCAAAAACTGTCAAGGATCATTGGGATACATATCATGATCTAATTAAGGCATTAAGCAATGCATTGATATAAATAGCATTCTATTATGAAGTTCTATCCAGTATACTAAGCTACTCATGCAGAAACATAGGCAGTGTGTGCATCATACATGATGAAGGTGCCATATTCATAATCTTGCCATGTTGAATAGTGAAATGATAACTGCTTTCTAATTAGAGTTTTGCATACTGTGAAACATGTAATAAGTAGATAATAAAACCGACTTAATACATAATTATTACAGACAAAACACAAAGAGACAACAACACATACAAATATGACTATATACAGGGACAGTGAAGTAAACAAAAAAGCAGAAGTAGTAGCAGAAAGAGTTCATAACCTAACTGATTGTCTTTATGCAGATAAACTATTGCTCTGTTTCAAAGCTGCTACTTACCATATGTATGTGTATCACATGATGTGACTGCACCCAAAGGAAAGGAGAGTGAGTATAATGTATACAAATATGAGCATATACAGGGAAGGTAGAGTAATAAAAATAAAACTATGAGAAAGTGCTGATAACCCTAATGATTATCCTCATGCACAGAGAGGATTGCTCTCTTTCAAGGCTGTGTCTTCCGCTATGTATATGTTTCATATGATGTGACTTGACCCTAAGTCTACAAATATAGTACCTTTTCAATTTTTACTTCATGACTGTTACTGAAGAAAACTATGTAGCCTAGATATGTCAGTAAAGGGAAAAAAGGGAGAGCCAGACATGTGATGTCATCAGTGATGTCATCAATGACATTTGTGATGTCATCTTTGATGTCCAGGGTGTTAGTGTTAGCAGTGCACGGTGGCGCGAGTTATGGTTGCTTATCTTACCATAACTGCCGAATTTTAGGGGTTTTTCGGTTTTACTTTGAACCATAACGTCCCTTTAACAAAGTTTTTTCACTGAATATATATATATATATATATATATATATATATATATATATATATATATATATATATATTATAGTGGCCATGTAGCTATGGTTAAGTTGCTGTTTCCATAGGAAGAGCACTTTTTGGGCAGCTTATAACTATGCTGCCCCTGGACGAATCCTTCAGTATATGGCCCACTCTGAATTTTTTTGAAAAGTTTGGTGAGGATTCGTCCGGGGGGGCAAAGTTATAGGGGGGGTCCCAAAACTTTTTTTTCCCCATAGACTGAATGGGGAAAACATTTTGCTCGTGCCTACAGCGCAAACCGCTGGATGGATTTTCACCAAATTTTTACCAGGCGTAGCGGTTTGATCCCAAATGCGTGCTTTTGCAGATTTGGTGAAAATCATCCAGAACTTTTTTTAAAAATGACCAAAAAGTAGGTCATAAAAAATTAATGTGATATCTGTGTTTGGTCCGCGGACACACTTCCCTGTTCGCGCCGCGGACAGTGTCCTGATTGGCCAATCAGTTTGCGTGATGTCCGCGGACAGGCAACGTGTTTGCTGATTGGACGGTGTGGAGAGGGAAGCGTGTCAGATTTTTGATAACACCCGCCATCTTGGATTCGCGGGCGTCCGCGGACAGCGCGGTGAAGCTTGGTTCAAAATTAGTATTTAGTAGAGTGTGTTGGTGTGTAGGAGTGTTTGGGGAGGGTTGGAGAGTATGAGATAGGTTGAAAGTTGTGTTTTTTTATGTGGTAGACGTTCTTGTTGTGTTCGATTTGTCTGCGGACATCACAAGTGTTCTGAAATGGTCTAAATAAACTGAATGGGGGGTGTTCTGAGGACTCAATATGTGTCTGTTTTGTTTGCAAGCAAGCTGAAACTGTTCTAAGAACACACGCGGTGTCCGGAAATGTTCGTAAATAAACAAAATGGGGGTGTCCTGACGACGCTGTCCGTATTGTTCTCTGGCAAGTTGAATGTGTTCTAAGAACACTCGCGGTGTCCTGAAATGTTCACAAATAAACAAAATGGGGGTGTTCTGAGGACGCTGTCTGTATTGTTCATTGTCAAGTTGAAAGTGTTCTAAGAACACTTGCGTTGTCCTGAAATGTTCGTAAATAAACAAAATGGGGGTGTTCTGAGGACGCTGTCCGTATTGTTCGTTGTCAAGTTGAAAGTGTTCGAAGAACTCTCACGTTGTCCTGAAATGTTCGTAGGGGGTGTCCTGAAGACGCTGTCCGTATTGTTCGATGGCAAGTTGAATGTGTTCTAAGAACACTCGCGGTGTCCTGAAATGTTCGTAAATAATCAAAATGGGGGTGTTCTGCAGACGCTGTCCGTATTGTTCGATGGCAAGTTGAAAGTGTTCTAAGAACTCTCGCGTTGTCCTGAAATGTTCGTAGGGGGTGTTCGGAAGACGTTGTCCGTATTGTTCTTTGGCAAGTTGAATGTGTTCTAAGAACACTCGCGGTGTCCGGAAATGTTCGTAAATAAACAAAATGGGGATGTTCTGAGGACGCTGTCCGTATTGTTCGTTGTCAAGTTGAAAGTGTTCTAAGAACTCTTGCGTTGTCCTGAAATGTTCGTAGGGGGTGTCCTGAAGACGCTGTCCGTATTGTTCGATGGCAAGTTGAATGTGTTCTAAGAACACTTGCGGTTGTCATGCTGCGAGGCGAGTGGAGCCTGTGGAGCCGCGGGCGGTGCAGATACTAGCCCGTCGCACGCTCCGATCACCCGTCACGTCCTCCTTTAGCACCGTTCTAGTGTTTGCGCGCTGACGCGACTCGGAAGCTTAAAGCCTCCCGCTTCCGGATCGCGGACGCATTGCAACCGGTTCGTTTTCCGAGAGTGCTGTCCGCTCTGTGCTTTTCGCAGCCTTCATGCTCGTATATTTTCTCTGTCGGTCCCCGATCCCTATCGGGTCCCGTTCCTCCTCTCTTGCTTGCCTGCTCCTCATTGCTCTGAGTTTTTTTCCCCTCTGTTTTTTACGTTCCTCTCATCCCCCTTGCTCTCCTTCCAGTCTTCTAGCCCACCCCGTCCCATCTTTCCTTCACTCTGTGCTCCTTACCTTTTCTCCGTTCTGTCTTCCTGTACCTGTCTCATCCTTTGCTTCCTCTGATCTTCCTGCTGGATTCCCTGTGTACCGGACCCCGGCCTGTTAATTTTGGATTGTCTACTCTACCGCTTGGACACCTTCTTCTGTTGCTTCCCTGTGTACCGGATCCTGGCCTGCTATTGGACTGCCGACTTCTCCTGGTTCCCTTTCCTTGAACTGGGTTTCACCCAGTGATCACCCTTTACCGCATGGACTGCCTTCCTCCGGAGCTCATCCAGAATATCACCGCTGACCATCTCTTCTGCCAGGCCCCATCTCAAGACTACCCATTACTCAAATCCTGAGTATCTCAGGGGTCGCTCAGGGGTTTTTTGTGCCTTAGGGCTTTTCCCCCTTTTTCGAGTTCCCGGAGGGGTGCCCCAGGCACCCTTTTTGGGTAGCACGGTGGCTTCCTTCCGTGGCCGTCCTTATCTACACAAAAAAAAGGAGCGACCAAGAAGAAAAGGAGAGAAGGGTACGGAAAGGAAAGAAGAAGGTGAGGAGCTAGGGGAGGGTGGAGAATCGGAAACAATGTTCTCTGACGATGATATCTCTGATCCCGGTGACAGTTTGCAACGCCAAAAGAGTGAGATCACGATGGCTATGCCACAGCAAGTACAAGAACTTGTAGCAGCAGTCCAGAGTCTAAACGTGGAGATGCAGAAACTAAAGGCCGCTAATGCCGCCCTACAGCAACGGATGACTGAGAGAGAACGACCCTCGACTAACTTACCACCGCTTCCCCTCGTGTCGGGCAAGTTTGATGGCTATCCAAAAAGGGTCAAAGAGTTCTTGGATGCCTGCAATTTACACTTCTCATTTCGCCCCCAAACCTTTGCCTCGGACCACGCCAAGGTGGGGTTTATGATCACTCATATGACAGGTAACGCCCTTGCATGGGCCACCCCGCTTGTGAACCAGCTGGACCCAGTCCTGCAGGACTATGACGCATTTAAAGCTTTGATGCAGCGGACCTTTCTGCATACAGAAAGCACTTTCTTGGCATCAGAAGATCTTCTTGATATCCGTCAAGGAAATTCAGATCTGCTGACTTACATTACCGCCTTTAAACAGGTGGCAGCCGAAGCCGGTTAGCAGGAGCAGGCTCAGTATGCCATTTTCCGGCGAGGTCTGAGAGAAGACTTAAAGGATGAGCTAGCCAGGATTGAAAGACCCGTATCCTTTGCTGAACTCCTGACGGCTACCCTCCGAATTGACTTCCGCATGACGGAACGACGCATGGAAAAGAAAAGAACCAAGATAAATGTACCCCCTCTTTCAGAAACTCACCCGGCTACGTCCGTACCCTTCCCACGAACCACCAAGGAAGAGCCAATGCAAATTGGAACGACTCGAGCCCCGCTCACACCAGAGGAACGCAAACAGCGCAGGGATGGCTGCCTGTGCATGTATTGCGGGGCATCTACACATATGTTACGGGACTGCCCGGATGTTCCACCCAGAAGGTCGGGAAACGCTCGCCCTCCGTAAGTGTTGGGACACACCACCGAGGGGCTGGTCCAAGTCCTTATGCTCCTTTATCTGTCTCCTCGTCGGAAGTCTCAGAGAACTCCCGTTTGATGGTTCTCACGGTTACTCTTAAATTAGAGTCAACTGAAGTGACTACCTTGGCTCTTCTGGACTGTGAGGCAGCCGGCAATTTCATAGATACCCACTGGGCTGAACAAAAGGGTGTCAAAAGAATTGCCAAACAAGAAGACCAGAAGGTAGAAGGGGTGGACGGTGAACCATTGAGCTCTGGCTTGATCACCCACACCACAGAAGAACTTACCTTGTCGATACAACAACACTCAGAAAGGATCATTTTTGACATCATCAGAGCCGCACACTTCCCCATCATCCTGGGAATATGCTGGCTACGCAAGCACAACCCTAATATTGACTGGTCAAGAAACTTACTGAATTTTCAGTCCACCTATTGCAAATCTGAGTGTTTATCCGAACCAAAATTTGAAACTGTCAAGACTACTAACAGCTGTGAGACCAAGACCGTCCATTGCTTGCCCCATTACCTAAAGGAGTTTACAGAGGTAGTTACAGAGAAGAAACCCATCGAGCTACCTCCACACTGTCCTGAGGATTGTAGCATTGAATTAACTCCGGGAGCTCTGGTACCATTCTGCAGAATGTTTCCATTGTCATTAGAGGAGAAACAATATCTCAGAGAATATCTGGACAGCAACACGGCCATTGGGCTCATAAGTCCTTCAAAGTCTCCTGCAGGGCCCTCCATGTTTTTTATTACCAAGAAGGAATCCAAGGAATTGAGGCCATGCATTGACTATAGAGGCCTTAATAAGGTCACAGTGAAGGATCGATATCCTATGCCTTTGATAACAGAAATACTACAAGTTGTCCACAGAGCCAATATTTTTACCAAACTTGATTTGAGAAAAGCCTACCACCTTCTCCGCATACAGAAAGGAGACGAATGGAAGAATGCCTTCCGGACTCCGTACGGACTCTTTGAGTATCAAGTGATGCCGTTCGGGTTGGTGAATGCACCTTCAGTTTTTCAACGTTTTATGGACAGACTGTTTTCTGATTTGTTATGTCAAACCACTCTAGTATATCTCGACGATATCCTAGTATACTCCAACAGTCCTGAAGAACACGAAAGCCATGTCAAGGAGGTTTTCCCAAGACTTAGAGATAACCATTTATCGGTCAAACTCGCTAAATGCGTGTTTTCAGCTTCGTCTATCCCCTAACTGGGGTTTATCCTGTCTAACCAGGGTATTTCAATGGATCCCACAAAGTGTCTTCTATACTAGAATGGCCTTCACCCTCTTCGGTAAAAGAAATCCAAAGGTTCTTGGGTTTGGCTAACTTTTATCGGAGGTTCATTTCTAATTTTTCTCAGAAGATCTTACCCATCACTTCAACTCTCAAGAAGTCCTCAAACTCATTCAGATGGTCTGCTGAGGCCGAAGACAGCTTTAAAGACCATAAGAATGCATTTTGTACTGCACCCACCTTACTACAGCCTGATCAAGATCTGCCCTTCGTCCTTGAAACTGACGCCTCATCAGCAGCCATGGGAGCTGTCCTACTCCAAGAAATTCAGGGAGTAGAGCATCCAGTCGCATACTTCTCGAAGACTCTTAACGACAGTCAAAGAAACTACTCTGTAATCGAACGTGAATTATTAGCCATGAAATCTGCCTGTGTGGAATGGCGTCATCTCCTTCAGGGAGGCATACATCCATTTACCATCCGGACCGACCATAAACACCTGAAGGTCCTGAAGCAGTTTGAGTGCTATAACACCCGACAGGCCCGATGGGCTCATTTCTTCGCCCAATTTGATTTCCACATCACTTACATCCCTGGGAGATTGAATGTGCTGGCAGATTCTCTTTCACGTCGTTGTGATTATTCACCGGATTCAGACTCTCCTCCTGAACGTATGTTCCCTCAACCCAAGTGTATCAGAGTGGTTTCCACGGTTCTCAGACAGGTAAAGGAAGATTCGGGAGAGCGTTTTGAGGTTGAGAGACATCCTAAAGATCTGGCGTATGAAATAAGCGATGGTCTCTACTTGGTAAAGGGCAGACTCTACTTACCCATGCCCGCCTTTCGCAAGAAGGCCTTGAGCTGGTGTCATGACTCTAAACGTGCAGGCCATCGAGGCCGAACAGGCACCTTTGAGTATCTACAACAACACTTTTACTGGCCGAGAATGAATGAGGACGTGGATCGTTATGTCCAGTCTTGTATTGTCTGTCTTCGAAGCAAGTCTTCCCGCCAACGACCGATCAGATTACTTGAACCATGTGCAGTACCTCAAGGCCCTTGGAGCTCCGTTTCAACCTATTTCATAGTGGATCTGCCCATTTCTCAGGGATTCACGTGTATTATGGTGGGAGTAGATTCATATTCCAAGATGGCTCACTTTTCCCCTTTGCCCGGAGACCCTCCAGCCACCAGAATGGCTGAAGTGTTCCTCCAAGATATCTTCAGATTGCACGGAATGCCCTCTAAAATCATCTCTGACAGGGGCAGTCAATAAACATCCCGCTTTTGGAAAGCCCTCTGTGAGCGGCTGGGTATTGAAAGAGCTCTCACTTCGGGTTTTCACCTGCAGTCCAATGGACAAACTGAGCGGCTAAATGGAACTCTTGAACAATACCTGAGGTGCTTTGCCAACTCCCAGCAGGACAATTGGTGCTCGTTATTGGCTTTGGCTGAATTCTCCTACAATAATTCTCTACATTCTCCTCTAGGGTTCAGTCCATTTTTCTGTACCTATGGCTGCCATCCTCGGTCTATTCTTCCTATCTCCTGTCTCTCTACCAACGTGCCATCTGTAGATTCCTCTCTCACTCTCCTTAGAGAAATACATAAGAAGGCAGGGGAAAGCCTTAGGGCAGCGCAAGAGCGCTACAGGTCTCAAGCCAATACACACTGTCAACCTGTCCCTGGCTGGGAAGTGGGATCTCAAGTTATGCTTTCCACGAGAAATCTCCCACGATGGGCCCATCCATCCAAGCTTTCTCCTAAATTCTGAGGGCCCTTCAAGATTATACAAAAAATCAACCATGTGGCCTTTCGTCTCAAACTTCCAACCAGCCTTAACCGGGTCCATCCGGTCTTCCATTCATCACAGCTAAAAGACTTTCATGTTGACACCTGGACTTGTCAAGCTGAGAGAGTCACTATGCCTTTGGCTTCCACTCAGGAGGAATATGAGGTAGCTCAGATTTGCGACTCCAGGTACTGCAGAGGCAAATTGGAATATTTGGTACAATGGAAAGGCTTCCCATCCTCGGACAACTCCTGGGAACCCATCTCCCATATTACAGCCCCTTCCCAGCTGCGCAAATTTCATTTATTTCATCTAGGTAAACCAGGGGGAGGGGCCATAAGGAGGGGGCATACTGTCATGCCGCAAGGCGAGTGGAGCCTGTGGAGCCGCTGGCGGCACACATACTAGCACGTCGCACGCTCCGCTCACCCGTCGCGTTCTCCTTTAGCACCGTTCTAGTGTTTGCGCGCTGACGCGACTCGGAAGCTTAAAGCCTCCCGCTTCCGGATCGCGGACGCGTTGCAACGCTTCTGGTTTCGTTTTCCGAGAGTGCTGTCCGCTCTGTGCTTTTCGCAGCCTTCACGCTCGTATTTTTTCTCTATCGGTCCCCGATCCCTATCGGGTCCCGTTGCTGCTCTCTTGCTTGCCTGCTCCCCATTGCTCTGAGTTTTTTCCCTCCTGTTTTTTACGTTCCTCTCATCCCCCTTGCTCTCCTTGCAGTCTTCTAGCCCACCCCCATCCCATCTTTCCTTCATTCTGTGCTCCTTACCTTTTTTCCGTTCTGTCTTCCTGTACCCGTCTCCTCCTTTGCTTCCTCTGATCTTCCTGCTGGATTCCCTGTGTACCAGACTCCGGCCTGTTAATTTCGGATTGTCTACTCTACCGCTTGGACACCTTCTTCTGTTGCTTCCCTGTGTACCGGATCCTGGCCTGCTATTGCTATATAATTACTATAAGAACCTACTTGTAGAATACGCCTACAAATAAAATACAATTTTTAGTTTCTGACTGTTACTGAAGAAAACCATGTGGCCTAGATATGTCAGCAAAAGAAAAAAGAGTGAGCCAGAAGAACACTGGCAGTGTCCTGAAATGTTCGTACATAAAGAAAATGGGTGTGTTCTGAGGACGTTGTCCGTATTGTTCGCTGGCAAGTTGCATGTGTTATAAGAACACTCGCGGTGTCCTGAAATGTTCGAAAATAAACAAAATGGGGGTGTTCTGAGGACGTTCTCCGTATTGTGTGACTGCTTAGCTGTATGCAATGAGGGAATGGCACAGAGAGTGAAGTGGAAATGGTAGAAGGGCTGTCCAAGAGTTACGCGGTCCGCGGATACCCCGGCTGTCCATGGACAGGGCGTGCTACATCCGGGGTTTTCCAGCAAATCCAGCATGGAAAGAACACTGTAGGGATCAGCCAATCAGATGTTGAGGTTGTGGATTTGTGTTGAAAGAGACTGTGTGTAGTGAAGATGGCAGAAGTGAAGAAAGTCAGGGTGTTGGTGCTCGGAGATATGTTTGTGCATGGTTTACAACAGTATGCTCAATGCAGGCATGTTGCAAAGAATTTTGATGTTAAAGGAGTGGAGGTCGTGTGGCGCACTGTGCCTTATTGCAATGTACAGGGAATTGTACAAGTTTGTGAAGATATGGGCAGGATCAACAGTCTCCATGTGGTAGTTTTGCACTATGGTGCTTTCCGTTTGGGCTCTGTCAGTGCCCCTACTTTGCTGGCAGATTTGGAACACTTGGTTCAAGCAGTAATGAACATCAGTAATGAACATCCTTCCAAAACTATTTTTTCTGGATTACTACCTAGGGCAATATTGGACATTAGTTCAGTTTTTTGTCCTCAGCAAAACAATGCTAGGTGTGTAATCAACCGAGGCATGTGTGTGCCTTCATGCTTAGAGCTGGTATGTTCTTCTGTAATAATGAGAATATTGATTCCAGTAATGCTGTTTATTTTAAAGAAGATGGCATTTCCTTATCTTTTATGGGAAATGCCATGCTGTTTTGGAATGTAAGGGTTGCTTTGGAGAAGGTTATGTGAAGATTTTAGGAGTAAAGTAAGAAAAAAAGTAGAAAAAAAATACAAAATAACAGGTGTCTGTCAAGCATCTGCAAAAAAAAACAAAAAAAAACAGCTCTTTTCAGAGCCAACCTCAAAGGGGAAATATGGCACACTATTTAAATTTACATTCACTACGCTCAGATTTTCGATATGTCCGCGGACATGGCGGTAGTCTGCGTACACTGAAATCACTAACTAGGGGTTCAGAATGTTCTATGTTACATGTATTTAAAGTCAGGGATATTATGGTTAAGTTGTGCTACTAAAGGCCTATGAAATTCAGTAAAAAAACTTTGTTAAAGGGACGTTATGGTTAAGTTTCGCTACTAAAAACCTATGAAATTCAGTAAAAAAACTTTGTTAAAGGGACGTTATGGTTAAGTTGGGCTACTAAAAACCTATGAAATTCAGTGAAAAAACTTTGTTAAAGGGACGTTATGGTTCAAATTAAACCGAAAACCCCCTGAAATTCAGCAGTTATGGTAAGATAAGCAACCATAACTCGCGCCACTGTGCACTGCTAACACTAACACCCAGGACATCAAAGATGACATCACAAATGTCATTGATGACATCACTGATGGCATCACATGTGCATTTACTTTTCATAAAAACTCTGTACAAGGGATTCTTATAATGCTGACCAAAAACTGTCAAGGATCATTGGGATAAATATCATGAGCTAATTAGTGCATTAAGCAATTCATTGATATAAATAGCATTCTATTATGAAGTTCTATCCAGTATACTAAGCTACTCATGCAGAAACATAGGCAGTGTGTGCATCATACATGATGAAGGTGCCATATTCATAATCTTGCCATGTTGAATAGTGAAATGATAACTGCTTTCTAATTAGAGTTTTGCATACTGTGAAACATGTAATAAGTAGATAATAAAACCCACTTAATACATAATTATTACAGACAAAACACAAAGAGACAACAACACATACAAATATGACTATATACAGGGACAGTGAAGTAAACAAAAAAGCAGAAGTAGTAGCAGAAAGAGTTCATAACCTAACTGATTGTCTTTATGCAGAGAAACTATTGCTCTTTTTCAAAGCTGCTACTTACCATATGTATGTGTATCACATGATGTGACTGCACCCAAAGGAAAGGAGAGTGAGTATAATGTATACAAATATGAGCATATACAGGGAAGGTAGAGTAATAAAAATAAAACTATGAGAAAGTGCTGATAACCATAATGATTATCTTCATGCACAGAGAGGATTGCTCTCTTTCAAGGCGGTGTCTTCCGCTATGTATATGTTTCATATGATGTGACTTGACCCTAAGTCTACAAATATAGTACCTTTTCAATGTTTACTTCATGACTGTTACTGAAGAAAACTATGTGGCCTAGATATGTCAGTAAAGGGAAAAAAGGGAGTGCCAGACATGTGATGTCATCAGTGATGCCATCAATGACATTTGTGATGTCATCTTTGATGTCCAGGCTGTTAGTGTTAGCAGTGCACGGTGGAGCGATTTATGGTTGCTTATCTTACCATAACTGCCGAATTTCAGGGGTTTTTCGGTTTTACTTTGAACCATAACGTCCCTTTAACAAAGTTTTTTCACTGAATATATATATATATTATAGTGGCCATGTAGTTATGGTTAAGTTGCTGTTTCCATAGGAAGAGCACTTTTTGGGCGGCTTATAACTCCGCTGCCCCTGGACGAATCCTTCAGTATATGGCCCACTCTGAATTTTTTTGAAAAGTTTGGTGAGGATTCGTCCAGGGGGGGCAAAGTTATAGGGGGGGTCCCAAAACTTTTTTTTTCCCATAGACTGAATGGGGAACATTTTTTGCTTGTGCCTACAGCCCAAACCGCTGGATGGATTTTCACCAAATTTTTACCAGGCGTAGCGGATTGGTCCCCAAAGCGTGCTTTTGCAGATTTGGTGAAAATCCATCCAGAACTTTTTTAAAAATGACCAAAAAGTAGGTCATAAAAAACTAATGTGATATCTGTGTTCGGTCCGCGGACACACTTCCCTGTTCGCGCCGCGGACAGTGTCCTGATTGGCCAATCAGTTTGCGTGATGTCCGCGGACAGGCAACGTGTTTGCTGATTGGACGGTGTGGAGAGTGAAGCGCGTCAGATTTTCGGTAGCACCCGCCATCTTGGATTCGCGGACGTCCGCGGACAGCGCGGTGAAGCTTGGTTCAAAATGTGTATTTAGTAGAGTGTGTTGGTGTGTAGGAGTGTTTGGGGAGGGTTGGAGAGTATGAGATAGGTTGGGAGTTGTGTTTTATTATGTGGTAGACGTTCTTGTTGTTTTCGATTTGTCTGCGGACATCACAGGTGTTCTGAAATGTTCTAAATAAACTGAATGGGGGGTGTTTTGAGGACTCAATATGTGTCCGTTTTGTTTGCAAGCAAGCTGAAACTGTTCTAAGAACACTCGCGGTGTCCGGAAATGTTCGTAAATAAACAAAATGGGGGTGTTCTGAGGACGCTGTCCGTATTGTTCATTGTCAAGTTGGAAGTGTTCGAAGAACTCTCGCGATGTCCTGAAATGTTCGTAGGGGGTGTCCTGAAGACGCTGTCCGTATTGTTCGATGGCAAGTTGAATGTGTTCTAAGAACACTCACGGTGTCCTGAAATGTTCGTAAATAAACAAAATGGGGGTGTTCTGCAGACGCTGTCCGTATTGTTCGATGGCAAGTTGAAAGTGTTCTAAGAACTCTCACGTTGTCCTGAAATGTTCGTAGGGGGTGTTCTGAACACGTTGTCCGTATTGTTCTCTGGCAAGTTGAATGTGTTCTAAGAACACTCGCGATGTCCGGAAATGTTCGTAAAAAAACAAAATAGGGGTGTTTTGATGACGCGGTCCGTATTGTTCGTTGTCAAGTTGAAAGTGTTCTAAGAACTCTTGCGTTGTCCTGAAATGTTCGTAGGGGGCGTCCTGAAGACGCTGTCCGTATTGTTCAATGGCAAGTTGAATTTGTTCTAAGAACACTTGCGGTTGTCATGCCGCGAGGCGGGTGGAGCCTGTGAAGCCGCCGGCGGCGCAGATACTAGCCCATCGCACGCTCCGCTCACCCGTCACGTTCGTTCTCCTTTAGCACCGTTCTAGTGTTTGCGCGCTGACGCGACTCGGAAGCTTAAAGCCTCCCGCTTCCGGATCGCGGACGCGTTGCAACGCTTCCGGTTTCGTTTTCCGAGAGTGCTGTCCGCTCTGTGCTTTTCACAGCCTTCACGCTCATATATTTTCTCTGTCGGTCCCCGATCCCTATCGGGTCCCGTTCCTCCTCTCTTGCTTGCCTGCTCCTCATTGCTCTGAGTTTTCTCCCCCTGTTTTTTACGTTCCTCTCATCCCCCTTGCTCTCCTTCCAGTCTTCTAGCCCACCCCGTCCCATCTTTCCTTCACTCTGTGTTCCTTACCTTTTCTCTGTTCTGTCTTCCTGTACCCGTCTCCTCCTTTGCTTCCTCTGATCTTCCTGCTGGATTCCCTGTGTACCGGACCCCGGCCTGTTCATTTCGGATTGTCTACTCTACCGCTTGGACACCTTCTTCTGTTGCTTCCCTGTGTACCGGATCCTGGCCTGCTATTGGACTGCCGACTTCTCCTGGTTCCCTTTCCTTGAACTGGGTTTCACCCAGTGATCACCCTTTACCGCATGGACTGCCTTCCTCCGGAGCTCCTCCAGAATATCACCGCTGACCATCTCTTCTGCCCAGCCCCATCTCAAGACTACCCATTACTCAAATCCTGAGTATCTCAGGGGTCGCTCAGGGGTTTTTTGTGCTTTAGGGCTTTTTGCCTTTTTGGAGTTCCCGGAGGGGGGCCCCAGGCACCCTTTTCGGGTAGCACAGTGGCTTCCTTCCGTGGCCGTCCTTATCTACACAAAAAAAGGAGCGACCAAGAAGAAAAGGAGAGAAGGGTATGGAAAGGAGAGAAGAAGGTGAGGAGCTAGGGGAGGGTGGAGAATCGGAAACAATGTTCTCTGACGATGATATCTCTGATCCCGGTGACAGTTTGCAACGCCAAAAGAGTGAGATCACGATGGCTACGCCGCAGCAAGTACAAGAACTTGTAGCAGCAGTCCAGAGTCTAAACGTGGAGATGCAGAATCTAAAGGCCGCTAATGCCGCCCTACAGCAACGGATGACTGAGAGAGAACAACCCTCGACTAACTTACCACCGCTTCCCCTTGTGTCGGGCAAGTTTGATGGCTCTCCAAAAAGGGTCAAAGAGTTCTTGGATGCCTGCAATTTACACTTCTCATTTCGCCCCCAAACCTTTGCCTCGGACCACGCCAAGGTGGGGTTTATGATCACTCATATGACAGGTAATGCCCTTGCATGGGCCACCCCGCTTGTGAACCAGCCGGACCCAGTCCTGCAGGTCTATGACGCGTTAAAAGCTTTGATGCAGCGGACCTTTCTGCATACAGAAAGCACTTTCTTGGCATCAGAAGATCTTCTTGATATCCGTCAAGGAAATTCAGATCTGCTGACTTACATACCGGCTTTAAACAGGTGGCAGCCGAAGCCGGTTAGCAGGAGCAGGCTCAGTATGCCATTTTCCGGCGAGGTCTGAGAGAAGACTTAAAGGATGAGCTAGCCAGGATTGAAAGACCCGTATCCTTTGCTGAACTCCTGACGGCTACCCTCCGAATTGACTTCCGCATGACGGAACAACGCATGGAAAAGAAAAGAACCAAGATAAATGTACCCCCTCTTTCAGAAACTCACCCGGCTACGTCCGTACCTTTCTCACGAACCACCAAGGAAGAGCCAATGCAAATTGGAACGACTCGAGCCCCGCTCACACCAGAGGAACACAAATGGCGCAGGGATGGCTGCCTGTGCATGTATTGCGGGGCATCTACACATACGTTACGGGACTGCCCGGATGTTCCACCCAGGAGGTCGGGAAACGCTCGCCCTCGGTAAGTGTTGGGACACACCACCGAGGGGCTGGTCCAAGTCCTTATTCTCCTCTATCTGTCTCCTCGTCAGAAGTCTCAGAGGACTCCCGTTTGATAGTTCTCGCGGTTACTCTTAAATTAGAGTGAACTGAAGTGACTACCTTGGCTCTACTGGATTGTGAGGCAGCCGGCAATTTCATAGATACCCACTGGGCTGAACAAAAGGGTGTCAAAAGAATTGCCAAACAAGAAGACCAGAATGTAGAAGGGGTGGACGGTGAACCATTGAGCTCTGGCTTGATCATCCACACCACAGAAGAACTTACCTTGTCGATACAACAACACTCAGAAAGGATAGTTTTTGACATCATCAGAGCCGCGCACTTCCCCATCATCCTGGGAATATGCTGGCTACGCAAGCACAACCCTAATTTTGACTGGTCAAGAAACTTACTGAATTTTCAGTCCACCTATTGCAAATCTGAGTGTTTATCCGAACCAAAATTTGAAACTGTCAAGACTACTAACAGCTGTGAGACCAAGACCGTCCATTGCTTGCCCCATTACCTAAAGGAGTTTACAGAGGTAGTTACAGAGAAGAAACCCATCGAGCTACCTCCACACTGTCCTGAGGATTGTAGCATTGAATTAACTCCGGGAGCTCTGGTACCATGCTGCAGAATGTTTCCATTGTCATTAGAAGAGAAACAATATCTCAGAGAATATCTGGACAGCAACATGACCAATGGGCTCATAAGGCCTTCAAAGTCTCCTGCAGGGCCCTCCATGTTTTTTATTACCAAGAAGGAATCCAAGGAATTGAGGCCAAGCATTGACTATAGAGGCCTTAATAAGGTCACAGTGAAGGATCGATATCCTATGCCTTTGATAACAGAAATCCTACAAGCTGTCCACGGAGCCAAGATTTTTACCAAACTTGATTTGAGAAACGCCTACCACCTTCTCCGCATACAGAAAGGAGACGAATGGAAGACTGCCTTCCGGACTCCGTTCGGACTCTTTGAGTATCAAGTGATGCCGTTCGGGTTGGTGAATGCACCTTCAGTTTTTCAAAGTTTTATGGACAGACTGTTTTCTGATTTGTTATGTCAAACCACTCTAGTATATCTCGACGATATCCTAGTATACTCCAACAGTCCTGAAGAACACAAAGGCCATGTCAAGGAGGTTTTCCAAAGACTTAGAGATAACCATTTATCGGTCAAACTCGCTGAATGCGTGTTTTCAGCTTTGTCTATCCCCTATCTGGGGTTTATCCTGTCTAACCAGGGTATTTCACTGGATCCCACAAAGTGTCTTCTATACTAGAATGGCCTTCACCCTCTTCGGTAAAAGAAATCCAATGGTTCTTGGGTTTGGCTAACTTTTATCGGAGGTTCATTTCTAATTTTTCTCAGAAGATCTTACCCATCACTTCACTTCTCAAGAAGTCCTCAAACTCATTCAGATGGTCTGCTGAGGCTGAAGACAGCTTTAAAGACCTTAAGAATGCATTTTGTACTGCACCCATCTTACTACAGCCTGATCAAGATCTGCCCTTCTTCCTTAAAACCGACGCCTCATCAGCGGCCATAGGAGCTGTCCTACTCCAAGAAATTCAGGGAGTAGAGCATCCAGTCGCATACTTCTCGAAGACTCTTAACGACAGTCAAAGAAACTACTCTGTAATCGAACCTGAATTATTAGCCATGAAATCTGCCTGTGTGGAATGGCGTCATCTCCTTCAGGGAGGCATACATCCATTTACCATCCGGACCGACCATAAGAACCTGAAGGTCCTGAAGCAATTCGAGTGTTATAACACCCGACAGGCCCGATCGGCTCATTTCTTCGCCCAATTTGATTTCCACATCACTTACATCCCTGGGAGATTGAATGTGCTGGCAGATTCTCTTTCACGTCGTTGTGATTATTCACCGGATTCAGACTCTCCTCCTGAACGTATGTTCCCTCAACCCATGTGTATCGGAGTGGTTTCCACGTTTCTCAGACAGGTAAAGGAAGATTCAGGAGGGCGTTTTGAGGTTGAGAGACATCCTAAAGATCTGGCGTATGAAATAAGAGATGGTCTCTATTTGGTAAAGGGCAGACTCTACTTACCCACGCCCGCCTTTCGCAAGAAGGCCTTGAGCTGGTGTCATGACTCTAAACTTGCAGGCCATCGAAGCTGAACAGGCACCCTTGAGTATCTACAACGACACTTTTACTGGCCGAGAATGAAGGAGGACGTGGATCGTTATGTCCAGTCTTGTATTGTCTGTCTTCGAAGCAAGTCTTCCCGCCAACGACCGATCGGATTACTTGAACCATGTGCAGTACCTCAAGGCCCTTGGAGCTCTGTTTCAACCGATTTCATAGTGGATCTGCCCATTTCTCAGGGATGCACGTGTATTATGGCGGTAGTAGATTCATATTCCAAGATGGCTCACTTTTCCCCTTTGCCCGGAGTCCCTACAGCCGCCAGAATGGCTGAAGTGTTCCTCCAAGATAGCTTCAGATTGCACCGAATGCCCTCTAAAATCATCTCTGACAGGGGCAGTCAATACACATCCTGCTTTTGGAAAGCCCTCTGTGAGCGGCTGGGTATTGAAAGAGCTCTCACTTCGGGTTTTCACCCGCAGTCCAATGGACAAACTGAGCGGCTAAATGGAACTCTTGAACAATACCTGAGGTGCTTTGCCAACTCCCAGCAGGACAATTGGTGCTCGTTATTGGCTTTGGCTGAATTCTCCTACAATAATTCTCTACATTCTGCTCTACGGTTCAGTCCATTTTTCTGTACCTATGGCTACCATCCTCAGTCTATTCTTCCTATCTCCTGTCTCTCTACCAACGTGCCATCTGTAGATTCCTCTCTCACTCTCCTTAGAGAAATACATAAGAAGGCAGGGGAAAGCCTTAGGGCAGCGCAAGAGCGCTACAGGTCTCAAGCCAATAAACAACGTCAACCTGTCCCTGGCTGGGAAGTGGGATCTCAAGTTATGCTTTCCACGAGATACCTCCCACGATGGGCCCATCCATACAAGCTTTCTCCTAAGTTCTTAGGACCCTTCAAGATTATACAAAAAATCACCCATGTGGCCTTTCGTCTCAAACTTCCAACCAGCCTTAACCGGGTCCATCCGGTCTTCCATTCATCACAGCTAAAAGACTTTCATGTCGACACCTGGACTTGTCAAGCTGAGAGAGTCACTATGCCTTTGGCTTCCACTCAGGAGGAATATGAGGTAGCTCAGATTTGCGACTCCAGGTACTGCAGAGGCAAATTGGAATATTTGGTACAATGGAAAGGCTTCCCATCCTCGGAGAACTCCTGGGAACCCATCTCCCACATTACAGCCCCTTCCCAGCTGCGCAAATTTCATTTATTTCATCTAGGTAAACCTGGGGGAGGGGCCATAAGGAGGGGGCATACTGTCATGCCGCGAGGCGAGTGGAGCCTGTGGAGCCGCTGGCGGCGCAGATACTAGCCCGTTGCACGCTCCGCTCACTCGTCACGTTCTCCTTTAGCACCGTTCTAGTGTTTGCGCGCTGATGTGACTCGCAAGCTTAAAGCCCCCCGCTTCCGGATCGCGGACGCGTTGCAACGCTTCCGGTTTCGTTTTCCGGGAGTGCTGTCCGCTCTGTGCTTTTCGCAGCCTTCACGCTCGTATATTTTCTCTGTTGGTCCCCGATCCCTCCTCTCTTGCTTGCCTGCTCCCCATTGCTCTGAGTTGTTTCCCTCCTGTTTTTTACGTTCCTCTCATCCCCCTTGCTCTCCTTCCAGTCTTCTAGCCCACCCCTCATCCCATCTTTCCTTCACTCTGTGCTCCTTACCTTTGTTCCGTTCTCTCTTCCTGTACCCGTCTCCTCCTTTGCTTCCTCTGATCTTCCTGCTGGATTCCCTGTCTACCAGACCCCGGCCTGTTAATTTCGGATTGTCTACTCTACCGCTTGGACACCTTCTTCTGTTGCTTCCCTGTGTACCGGATCCTGTCCTGCTATTGGACTGCCGACTTTTCCTGGTTCCCTTTCCTTGAACTGGGTTTCACCCAGTGATCACCCTTTACCCCATGGACTGCCTTCCTCCGGAGCTCCTCCAGAATATCACTGCTGGCCATCTCTTCTACCCGGCCCTGTCTCAAGACTACCCATTACTCAAATCCTGAGTATCTCAGGGGTCGCTCAGGGGTTTTTTGTGCCTTAAGGCTTTTTCCCCTTTTTGGCGTTCCCGGAGGGGAGCCCCGGGCACCCTTTTCGGGTCGCACAGTGGCTTCCTTCCGTGGCCGTCCTTATCTACACAAAAAAAAGGAGCGACCAAGAAGAAAAGGAGAGAAGGGTACGGAAAGGAAAGAAGAAGGCGAGGAGCTAAGGGAGGGTGGAGAATCGGAAACAATGTTCTCTGAGGAGGATATCTCTGATCCCGGTGACAGTGGTATCCTGAAATGTTCGCAAATAAACAAAATGGGGTGTTCTGAGGACGCTGTCCGTATTGTTCGATGGCAAGTTGAAAGTGTTCTAAGAACTCTCGCGTTGTCCTGAAATGTTCGTAAATAAACAAAATGGGGTGTTCTGAGGACGCTGTCCGTATTGTTCTCTGGCAAGTTGAATGTGTTCTAAGAACACTCGCGGTGTCCTGAAATGTTTGCAAATAAACAAAATGGGGGTGTTCTGAAAACGCTGTCCGTATTGTTCGTTGTCAAGTTGAAAGTGTTCTAAGAACTCTTGCGGTGTCCTGAAATGTTGGTAAATAAACAAAATGGGGGTGTTCTGAGGACGCTGTCCGTATTGTTCGTTCTCAAGTTGAATGTGTTCTAAGAACACTCGCGGTGCCCGGAAATGTTCGTAAATAAACAAAATGGGGGTGTTCTGAGGACGCTCTCCGTATTGTTCGTTGTCAAGTTGAAAGTGTTCTAAGAACTCTCGCGGTGTCCTGAAATGTTCGTAAATAAACAAAATGGGGGTGTTCTGAGGACGCTGATCGTATTGTTCGTTGTCAAGTTGAAAGTGTTCTAAGAACTCTCGAGTTGTCCTGAAATGTTCGTAGGGGGTGTCCTGAAGACGCTGTCCGTATTGTTCGCTGGCAAGTTAAATGTGTTCTAAGAACACTAGCGGTGACCTGAAATGTTCGCAAATAAACAAAATGAGGGTGTTCTGAGGATGCTGTCTGTATTGTTCGTTGTCATGTTGAAAGTGTTCTTAGAACTCTCCCGTCGTCCTGAAATATTCGTAGGGGGTGTCCTGAAGACGCTGTCCGTATTGTTCGCTGGCAAGTTGAAAGTGTTCTAAGGACACTCATAATGTCCGCGGACATTAAAAGTTTCCATAGGCCATAGTTGAAATGTTTGACTCTATGAGTGTGATATGCTGGGTGGTGGTGGCCAGGGCATAGAGTGTTGGGTGCATGGCCATTTGGCCATGCACCCAACACTCTATGCCCTGGCCACCACCACTGCAGCATATCACACTTATAGTTGCGTATAACTTTGGGTCAAAAACAAATTTATAAGGAACAAAGTTATAAGATACTATGGGTCTGATATGCTGCGATGGTTGTGGCCAGGGCATAGAGTGTATAATATACTTACTGTTTGGTTTAGTAACTGGAGTACATGTATTTCTTGTTCATTTCTGTGATAAAAGAAAATAGCATGTTAGTATTAATATTTTGTAATGACTTATTACATTGTATAATCAACATTTTTTTTTTTACCCTCATATTTAGTAGATTACAAACCAGAGTACTGTGCAATTTGCTCAGTTTCTGTGTTCGTTGCTAAAATTATTGGGTCTGTGGGAGAAAAAAAAAATCCATGTTGGATTTAAAAAAACCTTTTTCTGTTATGCTACAGTTTATTTGTTTGTTTGTTTTCAGAGTTCACTTGTTGTTTCTGACTAATGCTTTATACATTGGCTTGTTGCATTTATTTGGAGCAGTAACATATTATTTATTTGTTTGGATATTGTGCAATTTTGGAGCAGTTAGATACCAGTAGGCGTATTATAACTGTCTATTTTGTTTATATATTTTAGTGGTATTGATTTACCGGTTTGGATATTGTTAAATTTTGGGACAGTTAGATACCAATTGGCATATTCTAACTGTATATTTGTTGCTCTAATTTAGTGGTATTTATTTATCTGATTAGTTGTTGTCGAATCTTTGGGCAGTTAGGTAGCTTTTGGAATATTCTAACAGTATATATTTTTTTTACTACAAGTTTACTTAAGGTTTAAGTACAGTTTAGTTATCGAATTTTGGTTTTAAGAACATTAAATAAGCGTTTGTAAGATTTGCTGGTAATCTCTGCTTTAGAGTAATGGTACTATCATCACATTCAAACCATCCACGTTTCATTTTTACATATGCAGTGTAGTGCCCTGAATTGATTGTGGCTCCTGCGTGGTAGATTATACCTATTGTTGTGAAGGTGTTCTTACCAAGTGATATTTGACCATGTGTGAATCCAGTCAGCTTGCACTTGTTTTTGGTACCATCTGCATTGTAACATAGAAGCATTAGTATTACATATTTACTATGTGTTTGTATTACTAACGTGGAGCGATTATCCGAATTGCAGGTAGTACATAATCTACCATGGTTTGCATTTTGTACAAGTTGCTGAAATGGAATGGATTCACAATTAGGTATTGATATATATATGAAGCGTTCATTGGGGATTTCTTCTTGTGTCACATTGTTGCAGAGAGTGCATGTATGTTTCCACATGTATGAAATCTGGAAGATTTCATTTATAGGTATATTTTTATTTTCCAGTACTTGTAGTAAGTACATTAGAAATTCTTGTGGATCTTCCTGTGAGTTTATAGTGAATTTAACCATTCCAGCACAGTAGTCCAATTGTTGTTTTATTCCATAAACACTATGGGCCTCATTAGGACCCAGGCGGTAAGGGGTTTACGGCGGCGTAAACAGCGCCGACCCTTACCGCCTGATTCCGAGGTCCCTTAGCGCCATGGAGGATTTAACACCTGCTTTTAGCAGGTGTTAAAATCCGTGGCGCTAAGGGACCATGTTGTTAATTACGCCACCGTAATTTACGGTGGCGTAATTAACGCCTTCCCCACTCCCATTATGCCCTATGGGGCAAAAATGGGAATGGGGAAGGGTAAATGGGGATTGGGGACTTACTGCCCCGCCAACCTCGGTTTACGCCATGGTGGTAAAGGTACAACCAAGGCGGTAACTTACCGCCTGGGTCGTAATGAGGCCCTATACGTGTTATCAGGATTGTTTGTTGCATTTCTGTGAAGTACTAACATTTGCAAACACAATTGGTCTGTACTGTATAAGTAAATGTTGTCAACAATTGGTGGCAATTGAAATAGAATATTCATTGCTACATTTACGTAGCAACATACTCCAACTATATTTGAGAGTTTAAATGGACCAGGTAGTTCTGTATCTGATTGATTTTTTTTTTAGTTTGTCTTCCTTCTTTGATGAAGTACCTGGTTTATTTTCCATAATGGGTTCTTTTATATTTGTGGTAATTGATTAAGTATTAGTTTCTTTCACTCTCTTTGGAGGATTTGCAGTGATATCCTGTTGCATTTCTTTTTGATTTATTTTTCTTTTATAACGTTTTACTTTTTGTGGAACAGAATATGTGTTTAGATGGGGGGTGTATAGTGAGCGAAGTCTATTTTATTCTAAAATGCAAGGAATATCAGCGTTTACTTTACTTGCAAGAGTTGGCATTAAGGCATCAAAGTTGATTAGAAATAGACTGTCAGGTGTACGTAAGCGTGATAGTGCTACGTAGCTCATGCCTTCTTTAAAGACTGTGTTACCAATATCTATCATTGCTTTGTCTAGGGTAAGACCTTGTGATTTATGAATCGTGACTGCGTATGCAAGAGTTAGAGAAAATTGTTCTCTGCGTACATACATGTCTTTGAAGAGAAGGAATCGAGCTGTTGAGCTTCCTATCCTTTTTACTTCTGAAAGATTGTCAAAGAGAATATTGACAAACTGAATTTTGTTGTCACGTGGGTATGTTTGAAAGCCAACAACTGTACCCAGTGCTCCATTAACTAGTCCTTGGTCCACGTCAAGGTTACGTATAAGCATTACTCTGCAATTTAAGGATAATTTTAATATCTTTTCTAAGCCTGCTGTGTTTGAGATTGATTTTTCTAAACTATTTAGTCTTGTTGTGGCTTGGTCACACATGGGTAGTGTCATATCATGTACATCTAGTTTGCCTGTGACGCTAATTTCCATTATTGGTTGCATTTATTTACTTAACATTATTTTATTAAATTTGAAACAGCTTGCAAGAGTTGGCATTAAGGCCATACAATTGACATTTTTGTGGGCTAATTGTTCCATAACATCTGTAGCACATGCATTATCGCCATACAGTGCATTAATGTGCCGGGTTTTCAATATTGCTTCTGCTTCTTTAGAAAGTACACCAACACTGATACTTTTTAAGATGTTGGCATAAGTGAGATCTGCAGATTGCCGCATGTTTTCTGTTTATTCTCTGTATTGGAAATGTTGCCAAAGGTTGAAATTTCCAATGCTGCCAACAGTTTTACGGCAGAGTTTGTGTCCTAATGTTTTAAAGATAGGCTCACCTTTTAATGGTGTCAATTGAAGAAGATCTCCAAAAACAATAATGTGTTTTCCTGCAAAGAGCTCTTCATAGTTTGTTTTGAGTACTTCTTGTAATCTGAGGTGAATCAAAGCCAACATTAGGTTGGACACCATGCTCACTTCATCTATTAGTAGCATTTTCATTTGTTTCAATACTCTGCGTAGTTCCATTGCTGCTTCTGCAGAACGTTTGCAATAGTCTAATTTGTTTTGGTGTTCTACTGGCAATAGTAGTAATGGGTGTAACGTGACACCACCTATGTTGTAGGCAGCTAAACCTGTGGGGGCAATGATAACAGCTGATAGTTTGTTGTTTGTCAATTGTTGAAGGAACTTAGTGATGATTTTGATTAGGAATGTTTTGCCAGAACCAGCTTCACCACTGACGTACAGTAGTATAGGTTTATAATTATGGCAGGAACATTCTTTATTTTCATGTTGTACACCATGTGCAATTTGTTTTGTTACTTCTTGAAAAATGCTACGTTGCTCATTGTTTAGTTTTGATTGTAGTATTGTTAAGTCTTCTTTATCTTCATACTGACACATGGTGTTTTCTACTTCTATCATAGCTTATTCTGCCTCATTTATTATTAGTGCTTCCCCCAGTGGTTCTTGGCTTCCTGTTACAGAAGGTTGACTACTGTCAGGAGTTTCTTTATCTAGTTGGGCCTGGAGTTCTTCTTCGTGTTGCTGTTCATTGTGCAACATTATTTTGTACTGTGTAAAGTTTACATCAGTTATAGTGCTTTCATTTGCTTTGAAAGCATCTTCATATGAGTCATAGTTATCTAGTATTTCTTCTTCTTTTCTCCATTGTTTAAAGAATTGTAGCAGGGACATATAATATACTTCTTTATGTTGAGGAGTCTTTAATGACAATTTGATATGATTAATTAAATTTGGTTTGGTGAGTTTAACTAAGCTGCCTTCACAGTTTGTCTCTCTGTATTTACCTTTTTTTTCATCAGGGGTTATATTATTTTTGTATGTGTAGTTTTGGGCTATGTGGTATAGACACATGGTTTCCAAAGTATTACTTCTGTTTGGGTAGTATGTGTCCAATAAATTGTTTTTTAAAATGTCTTGGCTGTTGGGATCACGTTTGGCTATTGTTTCTATATCTTCATATGATTTTAGAACTCTTTTTCTAGATTTAGCTGGACCAAGACTTAGCCATACTATATTTTCAGATTTACCATACAATGCAGTACCAGTTAAACGATCAGCTGCTTCATATGATCCACATTCTGTATGGGAGAACATTTTTATGCCCAAGCTGTTTAATTTCTGAGACACTGTTTTATCTGAAGACAGGTCATTCCAGAGGTCTTGGAGCTCTGTCTTTTCTGCTTTGGTTAGGTATGCTGTGACACATCGTGCAACTGCAGTAGAATTGTCTGCAATGTACCACACATCTATGTTTGCATCCCATAAGTGGGCAATGATTGCATTATAATCATTGATATATTTTTCTTCTTCTTTTCTTTTTATGTAATATGTATTTTAGGTGACTTACCTTTAACACTTTGTCTAACTGAAGACATGAGGTTGTTCACTTGACCTGTATTTGTAACTGGTCTAGGGAAACCAAATCGACATTTGGTGTAGTATTTCCCTTTGTTTTTGTATTTGCCACAACAATATTTTCCACATTTATGTCTTTGAATTTGTAAAATTTGTGCATGAAGATCACTATTTGTTGCTTCCAATGGAATTTCACAAGTGACATATTTTTCAATAAACTGTAAAACAGTGGCATCTTTAATCCATAAAAGCATGTGGATATGTGGTGCTCCTCTGGCTTGGTATTCTTTTCTCCAAAAGAAGTGTTGCACTTCTCCAAGGGGAGGAACAGTTTTATTACAAATAAAATGTAGCATAGCAATGAAGCGATGGTGAAAATATCTTGAAACATTAACAGGATCCAAAGAACAAAGTTCTCCAGGTGTTAGTATACTATGTTTGTTTTGTTTTTGTTTGATATGCATAGGAAATCATGTAAATCTTCCCATGCTTATTCTGCACAGCTTAATGTAACAAACTAAGTGGGTGGGCCAAGGTTTCTGATCATACAACGTACATCTCCATGACGTCGAAACCAGTACTCTTTAGTACCATGCATATTTGCTAATAGATTTTAAATATTTGATTGTAAAACCTCATCCTTTTGTTGCACTTTTTGTAATAATTGTGTAGCTGTCATATTTTGAGAGCGTGATCCTGATTTTAATATGTGTGCAACTCTGTAACATAAAGTTGCTAGTTCACTTTCAAAGAGTAGATGGAATATGTATTCCACATTTTGTCTAAATCTGGGATCTTCAGAATACATCCGTAATGAGCGGTATTCTGAAGCTGATATTTGAATAGGTCTATCATCGTACCTTCCTCCTTTGCCAGTAGGAAAGAGTAGAGGAAAAGCACGTGCTTCTATACTTTTTTCCCATATGCTGATTGGTGATCCTTTTGTTTGATTCATTTGGTACGTTTCCAGTGCATCTTTTATGGTGTCGTTAGAGTGCAAAGGATGAATTGTATAATGGTCTAAAGTATTTGATATTGTAGCAGGATCTAGGAGCTCAAAATGACCAGCTGTTTGTGTTTCTTGAATTATTTCAATTGTATCCTTCAAATTTTCTTCAATATTAATTTCTATGTAATATTCATTATTCTCTTTAAGATATTGCAAGGCTTGTCTAACTTTATGTAAATCTACCAGCTGTTGACATATTTTTTTGTCTTTTGTAGGTACTCCATTTACTAAGATAATTAAAGATTGCTGCATTGGATGTTGCACTCCTAGAGTATACACATTTTCTTTTAGTTCTAATGGTAAATAAACTACTTTTCCACGAATGCCTTTTACCAATTCAGAGGGAAGTAATTTTACTGTTTTTGGTTGAAGGCGTATTATTGCTTGAAATAGGTGCACTGATTGAATTATAATGCTCTCATATAAATTTAGTTGTTGTAGGGGTTTTGGTAGTGGGTATAATTCCAAATTATTTGTGATAGCAAGTGAAGGAGTTTGGTTGTTGTCAAGTTTCGTAGTGCAGTAACTGCAAAGTATTAAGGGGTCAGTTATTTCGTATTTGTTTTCTGCTACAAGGTAGAGATCTAATTGAAACCATTTAGAATCTTCATTGTCTTCTATTTTGTATGATAGGTCTACAGTTGTTGTGTTACTTTTATAAAAGGTTCTGCGGCAACATACACACACATGGTTTGGTACTTCAGCTGATGTACTTTTAAATGTTAGTATTTCTTTTTCGTATGTGTTTAGTAAAAGGTTGCCATGTGTAGAATTGTTGCTAATTTGGTTTAAAGCCATTTCATTCTGTAAGTTGCTTTCACTTCCACATTTTATTTTCTGGATATAGTCAATTTCTTCAAGTAGGTCTTTTGCTGTACCATGTAGAAGAATGTTATTTAAATTTGCTAGTGCTAAAGCAGGGCTTTTAGCATAGTACAGTTTATAGATTAGATTTCTTATAGGTGAATGATGTGTTGATGTCCTTTGATATCAGGGAAGGTGCTTTTACAAGTAGGTCCTGTAATACAGGCCAATGAATGTCCTTGTAGTCCTGTGTAGATGCACACTGGACAGGCATCCATATTTTGCAGTAGTTTAATTTTGATTTTGTCTTTGCTTTTTACATATTGATTAAGGAATTGGCATAAAGACTTGAAAAATTGTTTGGGAATGTTACACATTGACGTGCATGGCCATTTGTACACTAGATGTTCTGGTTCAGTTGAATGGAGGGGTAATTCTAAGTTTTCGGGGCATATTTTTGTAAGGAGTACTTCTTGTTCCATTATGGTATTATTCACTTTTTCATAACCTCGACCACTGCTATGTATGGCAATTGTATTTGTTTGATTTTGTTTGTACGCTTCTTCATTAAAGTATGGTTCTGTGCTCGTAGTGTGATTCCATTCATCTCCGCAGATACTTAAGAAGTTCTTTCTGTTAACATTTCGTTTATTGAGAAGTCTTTTTTGTAATTTAGTTATTAGTTTTGTTAGTGATTTCATTTTGTTTAATACTAAAATAAATAACTTTCTTTTGAGAAGAATTGCACTATCAACGCTTCTAAGATTAATTTCCTACGATAGGTTTTAAGCATTGAACTTGATTTCTCTCCTGTTTTTATAAGATTTTGAAGGACTTTGTGACGGTACATTTTGGCTAAAATACTTTTCTTGGTATGCTTACTTTGCACTATATCAAAATTTAAAGAAGCAGTTTTATCTGTAGTGATAGCTGATTTTCTGTTAATTGGTTTTTGGTTTGTTTTACATTTTGATAGAGGAGGCAAAGTTTTTGTACTTGAAACTTCTTGTGTTTCACTAAATGACTGTATTAGCTGTTTTGTTTCAACATTTTTTACAAATTCTGCCAGAGATGGATGCTTAGTTGGACACTTTTATTTTCATTTGCTCTACTTCTGCGTTGCTTTCTACGGACTTGACTTTTGGTAGGCATTCTTTAGGGTCTGTTGAAAAAAATAAAGAAGGTATGGGTTGGGGTGTTCTGCAATGTATGTGTGCTGTGTGCATGAGTGTTTGAGTAAGATGAAAAAGATGTATGTAATTGTGTGTGATTGTGCATTGGCAACTACAACTAGTAGGGATGGGTATTCTGGAATTTATGTGCTACTAAACTTGGGTTCAGATGACAGAAGAAAGTAAGCTAGTGGTGTGGAGAAGTACAAATAGTAAATCTAATGTATACAATTAAAACAGTTGTTTGTTCTATAATATCAAAATTCTAGCGGTTGAGTTGGGTAATTTGTGTGTCCAAAAATAGGAATTTGTGGGCCATTCTGGCTGTAAATCGCTGTTTAAGACGTGGGGATTTTTGGACAGAATGGCGCACAATCTCTATTTTTAGGCACAGAAATAGCATGAATTAACTTTAGAGTGTGTTTGAGTAATAATACAAATATTATGGTGATATTCTACTTACCTTTTTTCTAAAATGAACAGGTTACTTCTTAGTTCTTCTTTGTTCTTCAAATTCAGCTGCTTCTTTTCAGGAGAATGGTCTTCGCTGCAATTGTAAAAGAAACAAATTAGTAATTTTGTTTGTATATAGCACTGTTTTTAATTTAGACATTGATTTTTTTAATTGAAATCCTCAGCACCTTCCTCAAAACCATTAAAACTATATAATTTACATAAGATATGTCGCACCAGTTCAATACATATGATATGTTCTTAATGAACAAATTGTATTGCAATGACTAACTAGCAAACAAAATATCTTTACTATGTCTTGTGAAATTCATAAAGTACCACTGAATACCACTATTTCTGTAACTAAGCTCTTCCAGGTAATAGTGCCTCAATGGCCCTTATTACAAGTCAGGCGTTAAGGGTTTAACGGTGCCGTTGGCGCCGTTAACCCTTAACGCCTGATTCACACTTTAACGCCTGCTTTTTGCAGGCGTTAAAGTCCAAGGCGCTAAGCGACCTTGGTGCTAATTACGGCACCGTAATTTACGGTGCCGTAATTAGCGCCTTCCCCATCCCCATTATGCCCTATGGGGCAAAAATGGGAATGGGGAAGGGCAAATGGTGAATGGGGAATTACCGCCCCACTCACCTTAGAATGGGGCGGTAATTCCGCCATCCACCATGGCGGAATCCGGCATGGACCATGGTCCACCGCCTGACTTGTAATGAGGGCCCATGTCATGCTTAAATTAAAGTAATTAAATAAATAAAGAAATACAAAATATTATGTAATTGTATGAGTATTATTTTTTGAGATTTGACCATAGAGTGTGCATGCATGCAATTTTGTTTGAATATATGTAGTCTATATATTTCATTTCAAAAATGTTACTTTAACATGATTTGAGTGTGTGTGTGTATAAAGAAAGTAAATAGTATAAAGATTTATAATTGACAGTTGATTTTAGGAGATTGAAAAAAGACAGTAGATTAATTTTACAGATTACACAAGCTAAAAGTCAGTTTGAAAATGTGTTCATGTACTGTACAGAAAATATGCATACCTCTAGTTTGTGTTCATGCATATAGATATGCATGTAGCTGCAAGTAGAAATCTTGGAGACTTGTACAGTATTTCTTGCAGATGGTGCTTGCCAATGATATGACACTTGTACTCAGAGAGATTCACAGTACATTTGCAGTGCTGATCTATGATGATGCAGTTAGATTTAGAGGTCTTGAATGTGATTGGTGGATGGTCATGTGACTTCTTAGCTACATCCAATGAGTGAATGGCACAGAGAGTGAAGTGGAAATGGTAGAAGGGCTGTTCATGTTACGATATGTCCGCGGACATGGCGGTAATTCGCGGACATCGGGTGTTACATACGGGGATTTTTGGGTTCAGAAGTCATGCATATGAGAATGAGCACTGAAAGGGATTGGTCATGAAAGCTTAGTGGGTGTGTTGTGCCAGGAGAGAGTTTCTCAGATACTCTTTTTGCTGAGAGAACAACAGATAGCTATGGCTGTGTGTTTCAGAAAACAGATTGTTTGGATTTTGGGAGATTTGTGGATATATTGGTTGAAGGTGCATGTAGAAAGCTGTGGAGTAGCTGTAGATCTTGGATTTCCACATGTGGAAGTACACTGGCATGGAGTACGTGGAATGAAGTGGTTGGACTTGCTACCTCTCTGTGCTACTTTGGAGACAGAGCAACATCCAGACATAATTGTAATTCATTGTGGAGGGAACAGTTTAGGACATGTGTCTGGAATGTCTTTGCAATTTGCTATGAAAGAAGGACTTGGGAAGGTCATGTACATGTTTCCTAATTCTCAAGTAATATTTTCACGGATTGCGCGGACAAATGTGGCTTCGTTCTTCTTCATTTGGTCCACAAATGGAAAAAGCAAGGCGCAATGTTAATAAGGCTGTTTGTGCCTTTCTAAGAGATTTTGGCATGTCCTCTTTTCACAATGAAAATATTATGTTTCGTAGTACATACATTTTTCGCAGAGAAGGAGTCCATCTTACTTATGCTGGCAATCAGATTTTTCTGAGAAATGTACAAAATGCTTTGTGACCTTTTTTAGAATTACAGCATCCATTTTGAAGTAGGTGTTGAGTATTTATAATTTTTGACATGCAGAAACCTCCCAAAGGCTCTTTTCACAGCCACCAATTCCTCCCAGAGAAAATTGCAATGGTTATGATAGGGTAGCACCCCAAATTTTTAGATGTCCGCGGACTGTCCGCAGACTTCTAAAAAATACAAAGGGCCCTGCTTCATTTATTTTCACTTCTATTTTTTAACTGTGAAAGGCGGCTCTGAAAAGAGTCTTATTTTTTTTTTATTTCTGTTATTTTGTATTTTTTTTGTTTTTTTATACACGACACAATAGGAGAGGATGGTAAAGGAGGGTATGGGGGGACACCAACCACAGGGATAAGAAAGGGCGAGCTGAGAGAGGAAGATGTAGAGTGGGTTTTCTTTGGGTAGTGAGCAGGTCTTCTCGTGCTCTGAGACGATAGTCTCAAAAGCACTGCGAAGTTGCTCCCCCCTGCAGAGTACTGTGTTGCAGTACATACATACAACTGTGACCCTCAAAAGGTAAGGGTCATCAGAATTCTGCATGGCCTGTGAGGCAGATTGAGGAAGACGCTATCCCACAGAGGTGGTCCTTGTGGTGACAGGATCAGAAACGGAGGATGAAGTAGAGGAAATCAACCTTCTACGCTTCTCACAAGGTACAACCTTGCGAATGGCCCCAGAGTGAAATGACCTTAGGTGTTGCTTCATGGTAGTGGTCCCAAAGCTGTACGAACCATGCCTCCCACGACTGAGTACCATGTTGCACTCATTGCAGGTGACAGGGTTCGCACAAGCCTTAGGACCATTCCCATGAATGGTAAACAACCGCCACACCCAAGACTCACGCCTAGTGCGGTTAGTAGGGATTTCCTCTACCTCATTCTCGTCATCCTCTTCTTCCTCCTCTGCATCCTCACTCCTGTTCCCCTCTTCAGGCCCTTGGGAAGGTGGTGGAGGTGGAGGGGGTGGGGGTGGTGCTGAGGCAGATACAGCACCAGGTGGCAGCAGTGGAGCCATGGTTGCCATCAGGTTCTTGATGGATATCTGCAAGTGGCAGGAAAAATCGCAGTGCTCTGAAGAACAGTCAGAAACACAATGAGAATAAGCTCTAGGGCATGGTCTTTTATAGGGGTGCTTGTACGCGGTCCATGGACATGCGCGCTGTCCGCGGACAGATCGAACACAAAAAAGGTTCAAAAAGTTTCAAAAAGTATGTAGAAACTCATGATTAGTATGTGGGACTTGTGCTATGGTGAATTTTTATTGAAAAATATTGTGGATTACTTGAAAATGTACTTTTAAATTGTTCGGGGACATGAACAGTGTCCGCATTCAGAACACGCAATCATTGTGGGCGCGGTCACATGATCCCTTCGCGAACATGTCCGTGAAGGAAGCGCCTGTCCGCAGGACACCAAATGCACGGACATTGGTTTGCGCATGCGCGTTGATGTTCTATGGACACTGTTCGGGTCCTGAAGTAATTAAAAGTGCGTCACACGTCAAACGAAAATTTCTGGACACCGCGTGTGTTCTAGAACAAATTGAAGTTGCTAGCGAACAGTACGGACAGCTATAGTGTTCTTCAGGACACCTCCATTTTCATTTATTTATGAACATTTCAAGACACCAATTGTGTTCTTAGAACAGTTTCAACTTGCTAGCGAACACTACGGACAGGTATAGTGTTCTTCAGGACACTTTCGTTCATTTACGAACATTTGAGGACACCGAGTGTGTTCTTAGAACAGTTCCAAATTGCTAGCGAACAGTACGGACAGGTATAGTGTTCTTCAGGACACCTCCATTTTCGTTTATGTATGAACATTTCAGGACACCAATTGTGTTCTTAGAACAGTTTCAACTTGCTAGCGAACACTACTGACAGGTATAGGGTTCTTAAGGACACTTTAATTTTCATTTCTTTACGAACAGTTCAGAACACCGCGTGTGTTCTTAGAACTGTTTCCACTTTCTAGCGAACAGTACAGACAGGTATAGTGTTCTTCAGGACACCTCCATTTTCATTTATTTAGAAACTTTTCAGGACACCAATTTTGTTCTTAGAACAGTTTCAACTTGCTAGCGAACACTACGGATAGGTATAGTGTTCTTCAGGACACTTTAATTTCCGTTTCTTTACAAACATTTCAGGACACCGCGTGTTTTGTTAGAACAGTTTCGACTGGCTAGCGAACAGTACGGAGAGGTATAGTGTTCTTCAGGACACCTCCATTTTCGTTTATTTATGAACATTTCAGAACACCCGCGCTGTCCGCGGACACCTACATTGTTTTTTTTTTTTAACGGAAACTAATTACAACACAATATAAAAATTTAACTTTATTTAACATATATTAATAATTTATGAAAGAGAAGGTGAGGCAGAAACGGAAACAAAAACAGGAGAATTAGGGGTTTCAACATGATTGGTATCAGGTGAAGAAGGGATGGAAGTCTCATCAAAACGTTTTGGGTTCTGGAGAGGGTTTGGGGATAATTGACTGGGATAGGGGGGACAAGTACATGTGGGACAATGGTATGAGGTTTTTGTTTTAAAATGTTCTTCAACAAAAGTTTTCAAATTATTAAAATTGGTCAACAATAAATCAATTTTCTCTTTTATGCTGTCAAGCTTGTTATCCACAACAGTTTCTTCAGAGGTATTTTCTATTTTGGTATGCTGTGTACAAAAAAATATATATATGTTAAATGTATATAAAATAATAATAATTAAATGGTTTATATTGTAAAGTGTTTACCATTAGTTTCACTATCTTCTGACATTTACTCATGTGGGAAATGCTCCTCTAGCCATTTCAGAGTACTAGACATTTCTGTGAGAAAAAAAAATATAATATATTTTTTTTTAATCTAATACAGAAAGTTTATAGATATATGAGTAAAATGAAGTACACTTACTATTTCAGGTAAAATATGTTCTAAGTACTCTGTAGGTCTGGTCTTACAGAATGTTTATAGATATATGAGTAAAATGAAGTACACTTACTATTTCAGGTAAAATATGTTCTAAGTACTCTGTAGGTCTGGTCTTGCTCTTAGTTCTGTAGTGTCTGTGAGGTAATTATGTTGGAAGCCAATTTATCTTCTTTTGGTATATTCCATTTTAGAAAATATTGTATTTAAATGAATGGTTAGTGTGTTACATATATGGGTTACATTTCTTATGTATTACTACATATAATGTGTATGTGTGCTGCTTTTTGAATTTGTTAAATGTTCCTATGTTATGATATAACAATCAAACATACCCCCCCAGAGTTTTTAGGTAGTGGTACTGTTCTTCGAACATGTCTGCGGACATTAAAAGAGTTTGCGGACATCAAGTTCAGTAGAAGGGGTTCAGTATGTTCCATATTACATGTAAATAAAGTCAAAGTTATTATTGTTAAGTTGCGCTACTAAAAACCTATGAAATTCGTTGAAAAAACTTTGCTAAAGGGACATTATGGTTAAGTTGCGCTACTAAAAACCTATGAAATTCAGTAAAAAAACTTTGTTAAAGGGACATTATGGTTAAGTTGCGCTACTAAAAACCTATGAAATTCAGTGAAAAAACTTTGTTAAAGGGACGTTATGGTTCCAAGTAAAACCGAAAAACCCTTGAAATTCCCCAGTTATGGTAAGCTAAGCAACCATAACTCGCGCCACCACCGTGCACTGCTAAACCTAACACCCAGGACATCAAAGCTGACATCACAAATGTCATTGATGACATCACTGATGACATCACATGTGCATTTATCTTTCATGAAAAGTCTGTACAAGGGATTCTTAGTGTAATGTCAATAAAAACAGTGTCAAGGATTATTGGAATAAATATCAAGTGCTAATCAGTGCATTAAGCTATGCATTGATATAAATAGCATTCTATTATTAACTTCAATCCAGTATACTAATGTACTCATGTAGAAACATAGGCATTGTGTGCAGCATACATGATGGATATGCAATATTCATAAACTTGCCATGTTGAATAGTGAAATGATAACTGTTTTCATATTAGAGTTTTGCATACAGTGAAACTTGTGATCAGTAGGTAATAAAACCCACTTACTACATAATTGCATTATTATAGACAAATCACAAAGAGACAACACCACATACTAATATGAATATATACAAGGGAATTGAAGTAAGAAAAAAAACAGCAATAGTAGCAGAAAGTGTTCATAACCTAACTTATTACCTTTATGCAGAGAAATGATTGCTCTGTTTCAAAGCTGTTACTTACCCTATTTATATATATATCACATGACTTGTCTGGACCCTAAGCAAAATAGTGTGAGTACAACATATAAAAATATGAGCATATACAGGGAAAGTACGGTAATAAAAAAACATCAAAACTATCAGAAAGTGCTGATAAATCTACTGATAATTTTAATGCACAAAAAGGATTGCTGTCTTTCAAGGTTGTGTCTTCCCCTATGTACATGTTTCATATGATATGACTGGAACATAAGGGAATTATTGTAATAACATACTTGAAGGATAAGTCTACAAATATCGTACATTTACAATTTTTAGTCCCTGACTGTTACTGAAGAAAATCATGTGGCCTAGATATGTCAGGAAAGGAAAAAAGGGAGAGCCAGACATGTGATGTCATCAGTGATGACATCAATTACATTTGTGATGTCATCTGGTGGTGCGAGTTATGGTTGCTTAGCTTACCATAACTGGTGAATTTCAAGGGTTTTTCGGTTTTATTTGGAACCATAACGTCCCTTTAACAAAGTTTTTTCACTGACTTTCATAGGTTTTTAGTAGTGCAACTTAACCATAACGTCCCTTTAACAAAGTTTTTTTACTGAATATATATATATATATATATATATATATATATATATATATATATATATATATATATATATATATATTATACACACATGTGTGTGTTAAACTTATGTGGGATTTGAATATTAAATAAATAAATAAATATTAACCATTACAAACTAGCCTGATTCCTGGTTCAGTGTGGCCTGGGGGGTATTTTTAGAAGGATGTGCTATGAGTGGTATATCATTCAGAATATTGAATGTATAGACACAAATAAAATAAGGGTTTCATTGCGCACTACATGCTAGGCGAGGCCTGGGTGTGTGCCTGATTGAAATCCCTTACACAGCCGACCGGGGAAGTGGGCAAGGAACGTCAGCAGGCTTTGTTCTCTCAGGAGTTGAGCAGGCATTCAGCCTCCCTTCACCTTGCCTGTTCACAGTTGGAGTTTCCACTTCAGCCACAGAGTCATCCTCCAAATCGCTGCCTTCTGTAGAATTGTAACTGGGCAAGATCCAGCTGGTTAGGGTGCCAGTTCTTTCACTTTTTTCATGCTTCTTTAGATCTTTTCCCCATGATAGCCAGCTCAAGGGAGGCAATCCCAGCCTTTTTTGTCAACAAGATTTATTTTAGGGAGGCTTTTCTACCCAGTTGCTTTTTTCTGTGAGTCTGATAGGTAGGACAGTGCACAGGACCATCCCTGGGGAAAAGCTGTCCCCGAGATATTAGCTATCTATTCTCCCTTTTTCAAGATGCCGCTACACCCAGGTCAGTTCCTATTACATTTGGGCTGTCATATGAGTAGCCGTGGTTCAGAGGTGCTTTAGGAGGCAATCATGGGAGGAGTGGGGGAGAGAGAAAGGGGGGGCTACATTTACAGGGACGTAACTCTCTGCATTCTGCCATGTCTGGTTTGCATTTTTGCAGCCACAAAGCCTGAGCAGAATTTTAATTGCAAACTGCCTAGTGGACAGAGAGGACTGAATATCAGTAAACTGGTCAGTATGGACAGCACCAGTGGAAAAGTAGACAAAAACGTCCAAATCAGGGCACATGTAAGGGGAATTCAAAAGCCTAACGCTGAGTCTTGATCCATTTGGATGGGATCTTTAGTTGAGGCTAAGGGAGCCTCCAAGTTAGTATTGCATGGAGATTTCGGCTTTGCGCACCCCAACAAACTCTCTTTGACAGAGTAGCAAAGGTCCAGGAGGGAGTTATTGTCTATTTTGCTCAGATTGGAATTAATGTCCAGCTCATTGGCATCAGTGGAAACGGGCAGGTCTGGGGGCTCATGATCAATGTCGCTAATTTGCACCACCACTTCAGTCTGTGTTACGGGAAAAAGATTGCAGACTCATAGCGTTTTTTGCCGTTTTATTGTTCTTACAATTGGCCTTATCAGATAATGATAGAATCATGCACGCTCGTTACGACGGAGAAGTCACTTCGTCCGAGCGGTCTCTAGTGTGCGCATTACTCAGCAACAGTGTCTTGCATTCACGCACGGACACAGGATCCCCAACGCAACTGGGAGCAAGCCCCATTACACCTTCGGACCCTCGAGTGCCCAACTATTTAATATGCACTAGGAACAAGCGTGCACAATTCTATAATTATCTCAACACAGAGGGAGTTGGATATACCCTCATTCACCCAGAAACTGGTGTTTCAAATTTCTCCTATAACTAAAACAGGGGAACCTAGAGGCAGTTGGATATAGCCACATCCACCAAGAAATTGGTGTTCTAACTTCTCCTACAATTGAAACAGGGGAACGGCTCACAAGCCCTTCACTGTAGCAAAGCTTTGCACACAAGACTATTAGGACACTCGTCTCCACTACTAGTCCCACCGTCCTGATGAAGGCCACCACATTGCATGCTTCAGTAATCAGCTTTACTCTTTTGGCTGAAACACAATAGTGTTGACGACCCTTCCACCATTTCAGTGTCCATTAACAGCACTTATATTTGTTCACTTTTACTCTGTATTGTGCCCACATGTTATCTGTAAATTAAGTTCCATCGTTATACAAAAGAGAAAAGAAAAATTGTGTTCAACTAATCCAGTCAATTTGACTGGACTGTACCAATGTGTATTATGTACAACATTGTAAATTGACAAGTGACTCTGATTGTTTTTACTATGACAAACGAATGTGCATTAAAAATCTTGGGGGCAAAAACCCTTTTGACCCTCAGAAAAAACTGAAAACTAAAGTTTTTCTTGATTGTGTAGGTGTCTAGTTATCAAAGTGTGTGTAATCTCTCACCGTGATTATTGTAAGATTTTATAAGTATATACCCGTCTGGGAAAATCAGGGCCTAGCCAGGAAACCGTTTGCATAACCACCTCCACTACTCCAACCCCACTGACCCCAAGCAGCCACATTCAGTCCCCAATCCTACCAGTCCAATGTGGATCAACAATCTAGCTCAACTCCTTTGGCCTGCCTCCACGATTAAGTACACCTGCCACATAACCTCCTCAAACAAAGAACTGACGGATCAAAGACCGGAATTAAGGCATCCAACCATATACTAATGATACGTCAGTCACGAGGATTCAAAGTCACATATATTTATTCAGTAACAGCATTTGATCAAATGGATCTCAGCACCCCATGATGTGAAAGGCGGACACCGTGAGGTGAGAGAGAGTGAGAATCAGCTCAACACACACATATATAGCAAATTTCACAGCATTAGAAGGTATTGCCCGGCCCCCTTTGTTCCGACATCATCAGGCTACGGTTCAAGGGGTTACTGCATAATTCATTACAATAGGACATGATACATTCTTGCTGCCAGTGCCAAGACAATTTACTATCTTAGAACCGGGTGCATCTGGTCGGAGAAAGACATATAATGTTCCCTATAATAAGGTGGCATTCCTTGCTTCGCCAGCTAATGTTATCTTTTAGTGCTAAGGTCAGACAGTTCTGAAGCAGAAATGGATAACAACTCCTGTGGAAGAGCACATACAACCATGTATAATTCTTTCTAACTGCCTGCCATAATGGCTTAACTAGACAGGACAGCACCTGGGTTTGCTGATTACTCGTGCTTATGTACAGCTTCAAGGTTCTCTCATTATAAGACAAAACAATTCATGTGGCAGCCTGGCATTCCAAGCTATGTAAACAACTCAAAGTTCAAGCAGCGGTCGGTTACTGTGCTCAAGCTGAAAACCAGAATATATATATGCGATGAGCAGAGAGCAGAACAACAACTCAAAATGGCCTCCTTACACAAAATGGCTTCTCAAGCAATGGGTTAGGGTTCACATGTTGCAACATTGTTTCATGATGAGAAACTGATACGAGTCCTCTTAGGCCAATACATAATCAGACACCATAATTGCATTTACATTTCTACAAAGCCTCCTTTTGGCCTAAGCCAAGAGAATCACCCAAAAACTGCATCTTTCTCACACCAGGTGTCTGAGTTGTCATCGGAACAACCCAAATCATTCTTATCGAAATTGTCCATGGACATGAATTCTTTAATCGTGGCAACCTGTGCTATTATTGCATTGTTGGTGATTTTGGACAGCTTGGGTTTTCCGCTTGACTTTTGTGACAGCCTGCGCACAGCTACCCCCTATCATGTTGCAAATGGCGTATGACACTGCACGCAGCAACAACAGAATAGTATGATACCGAGTATCATGGCCAGGAATGAGAATATCTTCCACCCCCAGGATCTTAGCATGTCCCAGAACCAGCCACCAATGTTCCAATCTCCCTTGGGGACATGAATTTCTGTACTTAGTAGATGCAACATTTTTATCGCATTGAACACTGTGGGGCGAGGAGTCAGGTACGAAAACACAGCACACAGATCCCACTAATTTGCATACACCTCCACGTTCTGCCAGGATGACATCAAGCACCATCCTATTTTGAAGGGCCACCAATCGGATTGCTTTTTGCTCCAATGTCATATTATACATTAATAATTATGTCATTATGTCTGTTGTTTCGTTAATTGTTTTCTCCAAGACTCTAGCTAATATTCTAATGTTGTATGAGTTGATTACCTGTCCACAGAAGGGTACAAAAGATTTTTCCACATCCCCAAAAATCTCCCAGGTTGTATCACCATCTACCTGTCACCTGGGGTGTGGTCTGGAAATGTTGGAAGTCGTTGCAAGATATACTCCTGGCAAGAGTATCCCCAAGTAGCAGGTACCTCCTCAATCCCTGGGTAACCATGGGTATGCAAAAGGTAATTTGTAGATGCACTCTGCAGGTTTCTTAACAAAGCAGAATTTCAGGTAATCCTCAAGTGATACTTAAAGGATTCAAGGTGCGGGGGAGGAAAAGTAGCCCTGGGACAGGTCCACTGATACGTCTATGTAGGGAGAAAAAGAGGATCCAACAATTTGGAACCCTCCCGTCCCCTGCACACTATTACTAGTCCGTCATAAGGCGGTTCAACAATTGTATATATTAAATCAGTGTATTTCAATCACAATTAGAACTGGACAAAACATTATGGACAATGATTCGATAAAAAACACAGTTATTTAATGGGTACAACAAAATATTCCTCCTTTGTTACTTGAATGCAGAAATCAAATGCAAAAGGACAACGGATTGTGTAAATCAACTTAGCGATACAGACTCTATGGTTGTTCATTGATAAGGGTTGTATAGACTAAGGTGGAATCATGCACACTTTTTCAGGCATAAATAGGGGTATACGTAAATGTAGAGACCAGCATGTAATACCACAACATTATTGAACTTGTCTAATGCTCTCCTCGTTTTGCGTAATTGGCACGTAAAAAGGGTCCTTTGATGTCTCTAATGGAAATCCATATAGTGCACTGGTGCCCTAAGACTCTACTAAAGTACTGGCCTGACTTAGCAAGATAAGGGACTTTTAATTTTAGTGAATCTATGGTATAGCTGGGTCTAAAGCCCTGCATGCAGAAATCACAAAATGGAGTAGAAATACCTTAATAAAAATAGCTTTTGCTCCTTAGGCTTTGTTGTATCAAGCACTGTGTATTCTAACTCAATTGCTGTGGCTGGAAAAAACTCTCCTTGCCAAAAGTGGAAACCTGAAAGTCAACACAGTATGCACATGTAATAGGGAAACTAGCATGGCTATGTACAAAACAAATGTCATAACTAATGATATCCTAGGAAAATATAATGATGTTACTCTCACCTAAAAGAGACAGTGCTCTCTTATCTCCATGGAGAGTATCACTTCTGGGAAATATTTTCCAAATGCCTTGTGTGTAGTAGTTTATGGAAGGCTTCCTCCCCCCAGTTAAGCCACGAGCAAAAGCTGTGAATAAATATTGGTTTCACGTTACTATATATGATATAGTAAGTTACTACGGGCTGAAGCCACAGTTGATTATGTTAAATAAAAGCACTCACCACTCTGGATGGATGATTCGGTGCAAAGATGTGCATGCACTGAAAGTACAGAAGCAGTGCGCGTTGGATATATGCGAATCCTTCTGTATATTGTAGCAGTCTCGTACTCTTGGCTAATCTGGTGGGAAAGAAACACATAAAGTGTTTAGTAAAATAGTTACTGAGTAACATGCTAGAGACCTAGTCTGTGAGTATCAAGTGTATGACATATGTACAACACTAACCTGAATGATTATGCATCTCCTTTCACGGCTGACACATGATGCAGGTTGTTGAATATTTGATTCTCTGGCTGTGCAGGGGATGCGTGTCTAATTCTGCACTCAGAACGCCTCGAGAGCGCTCTCTCAGGTGGGATTTCCCTGGTAGTCTAGACAACCGTTTAGGACACCTTGGAGCCTGTCTGTGTTGCCGGTCTCCAACAAGTGCGGAAAAGAAACTGAAATAAATGACAGACTATAGGTAATACTGTTAATCTAGGATATGAAAAAGGACTAATGTAATGGTGAGAAAAGTGTGCCATCTTGGAATTAACCATGCTGTATGGCTAATGTACTATATTGCTATATAGCCCTCGTGATGATAATGGCAACTTATGTATATATACCTAAGTGCAGTGAGTAAAGTGGGTTCACAATCATGGTGAAGGTGTGATAGATATTAGTGATTTTCATAACGTCATATTAAATGCTCAGTAATAATAGAGGGACATAATTATATAGGTGTGGGGAAATGTGAAGGTTGAACATATTATGGTTTTGTAACAGCCTCAATACTGTGGTGGGATACATAATAGTCTGGATACTTATTACATTCTGGTCTCTACAACCTAGTTCACTCGTGCATCTCCAGTCATCAAGCATGAAAGGGCTATTGCTGTACTTATTCTCATGTGGAGATTGTCGGTGGGCCTGTAAAACAAAATCCGGACTGGGGCTAATTTAACAGGTGTTCCACCGCTACTTTATGCATTATGTACATGCACATACTTATCTCCTCTGTCTACAACCTTTGACCATGGGTATGCTTCATCCCCACATACAAAATAAATGGGACCCCTATGTACAATGGTCTGTCTTCCTGCCCTAAAACAGCAGTATTTGTGCACCTATCAAATTTACCCATTTGGCGAGTGCCATTTTTTCGCATACAAAACGGAACAGTGTGTGGACTATGGTTGATTGTGTAGGAAGGTGGTATGGCATCCCTGTTGCTCACAGGAGCCATCTTGAAAGTGATCATAGATTGATAAGGTCTGGAAAGCCTATCGGCGGGTCTGGTGAATGCAATGTTTGGTTTGCTTTTATCTGCGAATATCAAACAACCCAATGGTGTCAATACAAGTCTCCCGAAATCATTATTTTTAGTACTATTGAAGTTCCCTGTAGCACTATCATTCCATCTTCCAAAAAATAGCGCTGTGAGGGAGGCATAACAGGCAGTAGTCAGAGGAGAGGATGTATGTACCAGCCCAGCCCCCTTTTCCCGTGCTGTGGCAGATGTGAACATACCCAGCAGTTGGTTTTGTTCAGGATGGCATGTGTAGCGTTCATTATCAGTAAGAGGGTGTTGTTGTCACAACCCCCTCTATGTTTAACATCCTGTGGATGAACAGTATGAGAAAGGACATGTGGGGTAACCATTGTAGTAGTGCTCCTAGTTGGTAACATAGCATTAAGTGGATGTAAGTGCTCTAAATACCAACAGGATTATCAAACATATTGCAATACATGTGAATATCGAGATCGATACACATTTGGCCTTCGAGGACCCTCGTTTCATCTGTATATGTATAACTTCATCAAACTGGTCATCAGCATTGCCGGTACGAGCAGACCCAAACACAGGCATAGTTCTCTAAAAGTTTCTCAGTGTCCGTTATAAAGCCTCGCTGTCAAGCTTTTTCAGTTTATCTGTAGACAGCACCTGATCGCATCGCTATTGTTGTCTGTAGGCATCTTGTCTGTCTTTGCCAACCCCTGCCCTCTTTTCAGCTTCCAGCTGAGAACTAATGGGGCCTGGCATAAAACAAATGTCCTTCAATCCGTTGATTCAAAAAGAACATAGAAAAAGCACAGAGGTGTTGGATCAATGACCTTGCTTCTCCCCACAAAGACCAAAGACCGCTCCCTCACAAAAACACTGGGAAAGCGCGTGTCAGTGCCTCAACTCAGCTTCATATGCTCCCTTTCCCTAACCCCTCCCCCTGGCCCTTCAAGTGGCAGGGCCGAAGGTAAAGGCCACTGCAAATGTGTAGCACTCCTCTTGTCACGTGGCCACAGATTGAACCTGGTTGCATCAGGCAGTGAGTGGTCAGAAAACAAAACGCTGCTGTTTCCGAGAACAGGTGCAGATGCAGAGACAGTGCTGTCAGAAGATTATGCAAGAAATGGAGAGAGCAGCAAGCAAAGGTGACACTGCAAGCTCCCCAGGCCCTTCAAGCTCAGCAAGTAGATTCAACTCAGGCTTGGCATTCTGCGTGTCGAACAGTGCTGATGCATTCTGGGAGATGGAATCATAGACGTCTTTGTTGTCTCACTTGTTTTAGGGTAGAGGAAGCGGGATCCTCTTAACATGCGTGGCATGGATCCAGTGCTTTCGGCCTTCGACACGTACTTCAGTCTGCGTGGCCAGGAGGACCTGGAAAGGGCCTTTCCACCGAGGTTCAAGGCAGTTTCTTCGATCAACGTTTTTCGTGAGGACCCAGTCCCCTGGCCGCAGGCGATGACACGGTCCTTGATATTTGGCTGGAAGAGCCTCTCGTACCTGCTGATGAATCAAATGCAAATTTGATAACAGTAATCGGCTAACAGAGGATATTCTATCTCGCTCAGTTTCCTAGGTCTAGGTACATTCCACACATTCGCTGGCCTCCCCATGATGATTTTGTATGGGGAGAGCCCCGTTCCTGACTGTGCGGTTGTCTGCATTGAGAGTAAGGCTAAGGGCAAGGCATCTGACCATTTCAATTTGCTTTGGGCACATATTTTTGCTAGTTTATTTTTCAGAATTCCGTTGTGATGATCCACTCTGAGCATGCCTCACTGAGTGAAAACATTTGTCAATTTTCAGGCCTGTGCATATTTGCAGTATTAATGCTGCAACAAAATGCGTGCCATTTTCGGACCAAATTACTCTTGGTAACCTAAACCTGGGGAAATACTCGTTTAACATGGATTTGGCCATCGACATAGCTGTACAATCTTTCAATGGGTAGGCCTCAGCCCATTTACTAAAAGCACAAATTACCACCAGGACATATGTGTAGTTCTGGCAATGTTCCAATGCTATTAGCGCCATGGCTACCCCCTTACTGGATACCGAGTCCGGGTTCCCTGAATGGGGAATTACCGAGCCATTACAACCTTTGAGGACACAGTATTTCCCCATTCAGGGAATCCATCCCCATTCCCATTTGACCCCCATAGGGCCCGTTGTTAGCATGCTGGTCCTTTAGCGGCTCCCACTAAGGGCACCTGGTAAAACCAGCCGCCCTTAGCGGTACCCACTAAAGCACCTTGTGATGCAGCGTTAAAGGGTTAACAGCACCGGCACCTTTACCGGCGCCATTAACCCCTTACTGCCAACCTTGTAATGACCCCGAATGTCACAGTTTCCTTTCTCCTTTGGAGAAGGTAGCAATTCATCCGGATTCAAAGCACATCTCTTAATTTGGATATGTGGAGCAAAGAGAATCAGCTCATACCTTGTTAGTCGAACCGACGTGAGATGTTGTGTCTGATTTCTATTTAACAGAATGTCTACTGAGTGATGTACCATGATGGTTAAAGAGTAACCCAGAACCATCCCATCACTTTGCTTTACTGACGCAGTGGCAGCAGTGGCAGCTCTCAAACAACGTGGCAAAGCACATGCTACAGGATCCAGTGTGGAGGAGAAATAACCGCACAGTCTATTCTTCAACACAGCCAAAGCGCAACCATCCCTTACATGCACGTACAGGACAAAATATTTTTCGTAATTCAGTGTGCCCCAAACTGGAGCTGAACAAAATGCAGCTTTTAGCAAATTGAATGCTGTCTGGCAGTCCACGTTCCATGGCAAGGGCGAAGGAATATCCTTCTTCGTCAATGCCAACATAGGCTTAATCATCAAAGAAAAATTCGGGATCCACTGTCTACCTTATGAGGCAATGCCAATTATAGCTCTGACCTCTTTCTGTGTATTTGGGCCAGACATATCAGATGTGCTCCGAATTCGTTCTGGCGTCAAGCGTTTGCCCTCTTTCGACAGGAAGTAACCCAGATAGGCCACCTCCTGGTGACAATACTGGAATTTCTTAAGTGATGCTTTATGGCCATGTTCTGCTAAGTGTGTCAATAACAATACAGTGCCCTCCTTGCAAGCGTCCTCTGAATCTGCGGCTATCAGCAAGTCATCAATATACTGTAATAATGTGCATGTGGAGAGTAGTTCTAATGTGTCCAACTGTTCTTTCAGGGCCCTGCTGTAGATGCTCAGATTTTCTCTATAGCCGTGTGGTACTCATGTAAAGGTGAAAGAGCGCCGACCTAATGTGAACGCAAATAGGTATATGCTAACAGCATGCACTGGGATGCTAAAGAAAGCATTCTTCAAATCTACAACACTAAAGTGAGTAGCGGTAGCTGGAATCATTGTCAGAATTGTAGTGACATCGAGGACAATCTGGAATTGGGGTTCAACAATTTTGTTAATCACACGCAAATCAATAATAAAACAGAATGGAATTGCACTTCCCCCTTTCTTGTATACTGGAAGAATCGGACTATTACACACACTCCCTGCAATCTCTTCATTACGCCTCTATGTACCAAATCGGAGACAATGCTTTTCAAGGCCTGTTCACCCTTGACAAATATTTTATACTGTGGTATACGCGGAAGGGTAAACCCTGGTTTCAAGGTAATGTGGACAGGTTCAACTTGCAAAATACCGACATCATTATCATTCACGGCCCATAGACATGCTGGGACTGTGCTCAATTCAGTTGCTAATGGCATAGATACAAATTGCAAAACTGAATTTTGTTGTGGTGAAATTGTCAAATATAAATCACAGCATTCAATTTCTTTAATTAGTTCAACCCCAACAAATTCTCGCCATAGTTTTTAGTCAGTAGAAATGGACACTGCTCAGTGAAGGGACCTAGTGTAATGGGCACCAGCTTCGAAACCGGCAAATCACTGGCGTACCTGAGAACCCTACGGAAACATTGCTTTGCCCTGACAGTGGTATATTTGGAACCCACTGATGGTCGATTGAGCATTTCTGCACCCCGGTGTCTACTAAAAATACATGCTCCTGTTATGGTAATACATGCACAGGTCTCCTTAGAACCTTGTGCATGTAGATTCCATTTGAGAGTGCCTCGCCAGTTGATGCTTCCACTGCAGCTACCTGGGGGCCTCAAATAAAGCTCTTCTCTTCTCCCATACTTTGTGCCTCTTTATTTCATATGGCGACGAGGATGGGAGATACATGACCTGCAAAGCACTTGTGTAAGAGCTACCGGTTATGGAAAAACGCCCATCGAGATAATGGGATATGTGTGGGTGAACCTCAAGTTCCATGACAGAGAAACATATTGCAAACACTTTGTAGCCAAAGATGGCTCCTCCGTTGTGGGATGGGAAGAACAAGCCGCTCTTCGAGTAAGAATACACCCTGGAGAAGAAATCCCTGTGCTGAGTGTGCTCAATAATGATATGGACATCAAATCTAATTTAGCAAAACAATTCCCCACGGTGTTCTGCGACAAGATTGGACTCCTAAAAGGTTTCCAACACAGAATAATCCTCAAAAGAGGTGCTGTCCCAGTGGCCCACCGAGTCCGCAGTATTCCCTTTGGAACAAAAGAGGCGTTGAAGAAAGAAGTTAAGCGCCTCTGCGATGAAAATATCATACAGCCCATCGAAAGTTCAGAATGGCTTGCCCCAATTGTCTTAGTAAAAAAACGGACGATTCCATAAGAATGTGCATCGACTTGAGAGACCTAAACAAAAACATATGGGTTGACAGACACCCACTTCCCAATATATCTGAACTCCTATCGACCATGAAACCTGCAAAATACTTTACAACTCTGGACCTCTCCTCAGCCTATCACCAGATTGCTTTGGAAGAGAGCTCAAAGAACCTAACATCTTTTGTCACACCTCTCGGTGCATTCATGTTTAACAGAATGCCATTCGGACTTGCTTCAGCCGCAGCAGTCTTTCAGAGACTCATGTCACATCTATTTGGAGGACTTGATGGCATACACTGCTTCCAAGATGATATCCTCATATCAGCCAGTACAGAAGAAGAGCACAACGCAAAACTTGTGGGTGTCCTACAGGTCATACAAAAAAGTGGGCTCACACTCAAATTAGAGAAATGCAACATAAAGTGCGACCGAGTTTCATACCTGGGCCATTCCATTGACGCCAACGGCATCAGCCCCAAGAGGAAACTCATGGACACCATAATGAATATCGCCGAGCCTCAAAATAAAGACCAATTAAGGAATTTCCTCGGGATGACAGAATACTACTCCAAGTTTATAAGCAACTATGCTGATAAGACCAAAAACATGAGAAACATCTTGAAGAAGGCAACCAAATTCATATGGTCCACTGAATGCAAGAACGAATTCGAAGAAATCAAATTTCAAATTAACCAAGCCCCAGCCTTAGGAATGTTCGATTGTAAAGCTAAAACCATCATATCCGTAGATGCAAGTAAAACCGGACTGGGTGGTGTCCTAGAACAGCAACAAGATAAGGACATCGTGACGATCGCATTCGCATCGAGAGTACTGAGGGGAGCCGAACTAAACTATTCCACCATTGAGAGAGAAGCTCTCGGTCTGAGGTGGATTCTTCAGCATTTCAGGAACCTAATTTGGGGCTTACCCGTCATACTGAAAACAGACCATAAACCTCTAGTAAATGTCCTTCAGTCCAAAACTCCTCACCTTATATCACCGAGAATAAGACGTTGGTTCCTCGACATCATGCAATACAACCTCCAACAATGCTATATTCCTGGTCCACAAAACCAAGTAGCAGATTGTCTTTCCAGATTATCGACCAACATCGACACTGAGATTGCATCTCCAGATGAGGACATAATAACTGTCATAAACCCTGCCATCTCGAGAGATGAATGGAAAATTAATGCCAATACTGATCCGGAACAACGAGAAATCAGGGAAGCGATAGCTAATGACTGGGTGGAAACGGGAGAGGCTTTAACAACCTTCATTCCCTTCAAGGAAGAATTATCGATGGACGATGAGCATATCCTCAGAGGCGATCGAGTAATCCCACCCACCCAACTCAGAAAAAAAGTACTCCAACTGGCACACGAAGGTCACCTAGGAAGAAGCTTGACGAAAAACAAGTTGAGAAACAACTATTGGTGGCCAGGAATGTGGAAAGAAGCAGAAGAACTGGTCAAAAATTGCTCCACGTGTGCCATGAGTGACAAGTCCAAGATCTTAAGAAAGACCCCCTTACAGCCTATTGAACCTCCCAAACATGTGTGGTCTAAACTGGCAATCGACATCATGGGTCCATTCGAGAACCTCAAAACAGTCAAAGTATATATCATAGTACTTGTCGATTACACCTCTAAATGGACAGAATGGGGAATAGCTGAGGACAATGTGACCTCAAAGAAAGTCATAGATTTCCTGATAGAGATCTTCAGCAGGGAGGGAGACCCCAAGGAATTGGTTTCGGACAACGGGTCTCAGTTCATATCTATGGAATTTGCTGATTTCCTCAAGAAAAGGTCCATCAGCCACATAACAACATCTTTGTACCATCCAATTTCAAACGGACTTGTGGAACGCATGAACAGGCTCGTGAAGAGCGTAGTCCAACTGGCCACGGCCAACAACCTCCCGTGGAGAGAAACCCTCAAAGAAGCTTTGCATGCGTATAGAACTACCCCACACACCACCACGAACATAGAGCCCTTCACCCTCATGCGAGGTAGGGTTGCAACTAACCGATTCAGACCGGCGTGGATGTTCTTATACACGGGAGAAGCAAGGGTGAACATGGATCTACTTCAAAAGACAGTAAGAGAAAAACAAACAAAATACAAAAGACAATACGACTCCAGACATGGAGTAAAAGAGATGATGGTTCGTGAAGGAGACTGGGTACGTGTCAAAGAACCGAAGAAAACTCTCAAGGGTGAATCCATCTTCAGACCTCCACAGAGTTGTGAGTTGTCATGGGAAGTCTGTCATCCTCGATGATGGAAAGAGATGGTCTGGAGATTATCTCATAAAAGTAACAAAAGACATCCAAGAGACCAGCATATCTAAGGACAACAGTCCTGACAAACCATCACAACACACCTCACATTCCCCAAGAGAATCCCTCTGTGAACATGTGGACAACGACAGACCTCACTCCATGCATCAAGGAGTGCCCACTGGAAGAATGTCCAGAAGGAACCGCAAAATCATCCAAAACTTCAACAATGACTATGTTTATTACTAATGTACCCCAGTTTACCCATCTTCCCTCTGCCTCTCCCACTTGACACCCTTTTTTTTCCCTTTCACTTTCCCGCTTTTCCCCCACCTGTTTTTCCTTTTTCTTTTGCCTCACGTGGGGGAGATGTTATGGTAATACATGCACAGGTCTCCTTAGAACCTTGTGCATGTAGATTCCATTTGAGAGTGCCTCGCCAGTTGATGCTTCCACTGCAGCTACCTGGGGGCCTCAAATAAAGCTCTTCTCTTCTCCCATACTTTGTGCCTCTTTATTTCAGCTCCCTATTCCCAAACCTCATTTCTACATAGGGCCCTTTTTGGTCAATGGGAATATGCACTGGTTCAAGACCCTGTTTTGGGCTGTCCTATGGGAAAAGTACATCATCAGATGTAAAGTCTTCACTGTAGTATGCATTGGAGGGATTACCGAATATGTTCTTGCCACCTGCATTCTGTTGTTGGTTCCCTTGGTCTTCTTGGCCTTCTTGGGGTTGTGTCTGTAGCTGTGATTGTGAATTATTCGCATAATTATTCCTCCCAAGGGCCCCTAGACCTGGACGTCCCCTCGATCATTTAGATAGGGTACCATTCAATCTCTGCTGTCGAAGTGGGCATTGTGCGCACCAATGGCCTTCTTGTCTATAGTATGCACACTGGTTAATGGATGGGGGGCCCAATTGGGTCTAGCCCTGTGGTGCGTATTGTCCTCTAAACTGTGTGTTACCACCTCTAGCTCCCTGTGCCACTTCCTGAAGCAAAACCATTGTTTTTTAATTCACCTTTCATTTTCTCCACCTTGTCCTTCTCTGCATTCCCCCTATTCTCATAATACTGAGCCATGTGTAGAACCTCAGATTGCGACTTTGCTTGCCATTACCTCTCAGACGTCATAATCAGTGTCTGAATTTCAGACAACAAGCCTCGCACAAACTTGTCGACATACAATCTTTTACCTGGTTTCCTACTCGTGTCCAATAAAATCCAAAAACACTTCCTCAAACCTATTAAAATATTCTGTAGCACCTTCTGACTTGTTTTGCATGCAAGCAGTGAGTTTGTCCCAAACAATCCTTTTCTCTGGGACAATCGTTTTCAATTCAGTGACAATGTTAATATAATCTGCGGGGGTCGCACACCAGCCTTCCTATCCCTGTCTGCCAGTATCTTGCTAGCCCATGCGTCGCCTAATCCTGGCCCGTCATCCACAGACCTAATCTGTTTCCATATGTCAGCAGGCAGAATCGCAGGAAATAACAAATGAATATCACACAATGTAAACACCAATGAATGTAGGACAGATTCAATTTCCTTATAGAATCCAGAAGGATTCTTTCTAATATCTGGAGTTGATTGTTTAAGCGCAATTACTTCTTGGCGGGAAAATGGGACATGGACAAACTGGGAAATGTAATGTGCTTCAATCGTGCGTGCAGCACCTCCATCAATGGCTGGGACCTCTACCTTGGAACTGATGTTGGCGGAACTTCTCTCATAGGTAACTGCATAGTGGGCGGGTCAATCATGGGAAGGTCCAAACGTCTATTCAACAATAGAGCCAGATCAAGAGACAATGCAGTCAATGGAGTTTCTGGTGAAAAAGCTCTTTTATAAATCAGCATTAAATCAGCCGGGAAACATGTGTTACGTTTCATACAATCGTCCTGCAAATACTCGACCATCACGTGCAACACTTTCCTTTGCATTGCAGCTGTGTAGTGACAAAATGTATCATGAATTTCAATCGGGGGAATAGTGGCATCTGAAATCCACCTAAGGGCATCTCTCACACAAATACGCATCTCTTCACTAACCGGTTTTGAAGGAGGGAAATACTGCTTCTGAATAAAAAATGTTTGCGTCTTATTCTTGTCTACAAGTGATTTGTGCAAACAATCAAGTTTTCTCTTGAACACAAATATTCTAATCAAATAATCTTGCATCTTCGCACTATTACTGCAAGTCTGGGCAAGGGCCATCTGATCACGCAAATCTTGCGGCGCAACTTCATCTGTTAAATCTCCCCAAATCTCAACCAAATATAAAGCCATTCTTTCAATCAGTACCTTTTGGTTGGTGAAATCCCCATGATCGGACAAAGCAGATGAAGCGGTACCTTCATCGCCCTCTTCAACATGTGTCTCGGCTAACTGGTGCAATTCTATCCTTCTTTCTTTGCAAACTGTACTTCGGGTTTCTCTGTAATAATTATTATAGGCTTCCGACAGTGAAGCAGGACCACTTGGGCGAGGATCAACATACAAATCCGCCTTGCTAGGTGACGGGGGAAATGACGCCGGTGACGCAGATGCGAGAGAGAGAGTAGCAATTGCAATGGGTGGGACAGGTGCCAATACAGGAAGGGGCGCAAGCAGAGGAGCAGCCGGAGGTGGTAGATAGGAGGCGGTGCAATGCAATCACCAATTGGGTCAGAGCTTCGCTCATTCAATATCTTGTTTATCAATTCGTCTGATGCATGCATATCCTGAGAGGGATATATCTTCTGTATCTCTAACTGGAATGCCCTGTCTAAACCCCTGATTTTATCTTGTTGTCTCTGTTGGTCATGCTCTAATGCTTTCTCAGCGTTAGTCTTGTGTTTGCGTGCATGCTTTTCTCTACTTTGCAAGCGTTGTGTTGCTTCCTTCCTCCAGTCCCTAATAGTGTCAAATGCAGCGGGCATAGCCTTCTTGCATAACAATACTGTTTCTAAGTGTGCTATGCAGGCTAGCTTGAAACTGCCATAATCTGGCCATTGAAGTTTGGGTGCATCCCTAGTTTGTCTGTGCCAAATTGTATTAAAAACAATTGCTCCTAGTCCATATTTTACATACATTTCATATGCCGGTGACCCTTCCGGTGGCGCCGGTTGTCGATACTCCAAAGATCGTCTTACCGTACTGCAAAAATCTGGCAAAGCAGGATGTCAATGTCCCAGGCATAAATAACAACGCGTACTCTCTTTATTTGCTCTTGCAAGGCAACTCTCAACAACAAATGTCAGGGATATCGGGTATCAGGGCACTACTCACCTGATTTCCACAATCATCCTGAAAGACGCAGTCGTTGTGTCTGGCGTGTCCTTGCTCAAACTGCCTCAATTCCGGGACCCTCACCGCTGTGCTTGCAAGATGTGGTCTGCTGGCCAGAGAAGGGCTGTGCGCAGATCTGCGGAGGAATCACTTCTCACTTTGCATAGGGGTGCCCCTAAAGCACACGCAGAAACTCGGTCTGGTCACCTGGTCCTCACTCGCCTCTGCGATGGGGCATCAGTGGGAGGGTCCCTATATGGGTGCCATTTTGACAGATCAAAGACTGGAATTAAGGTATCCAACCATATACTAATGACACGCTAGTCACGAGGATTTGAAATCAAATATATTTATACAGTAACAGCATTTGATCAAATGGATTTCAGCGCCCCACAATGTGAAAGGCGGACACCGTGAGGTGAGAGAGAGCAAGCATCAGTTCAACAGACACATATATAGCAAACTTCACAGCATTAGAAGGTATTGCCGGCCCCCTTTGTTCAGACATCATCAGGGTAGGGTTCCAGGGGTTACTGTGTAATTCATTACAATGGGACATCATACATTCTTGCCGCCAGTGCCAAGACAATTTACTATCTGAGAACCGGGTGCATCTGGTCGGAGAAAGACATATCATGTTCCCTATAACGAGGAGGCATTCCTTGCTTCGCCAGCTCATGTTATCTTTCAGTGCTAAGGTCAGACAGTTCTGAAGCAGAAATGAATAACAACTCCCATGGAAGAGCACATACAACCATGTATAATTCATTCTAGCTGCCTGCCATAATGGCCTAACTAGACAGGACGGCACCTGGGTTTGCTGATTGCTCGTGCTTATGTACAGCTTCAAGGTTCTCTCATTGTAAGACAAAACAATTCATGTGGCAGCCTGGCATTCCAAGCTATGTAAGCAACTCAAATTTCAAGCACTGGTCGGTTACTGTGCGCAAGCTGAAAACCAGAATATATTTATATATGTGATGAGCAGAGAGCAGAACAAAAACTTAAAATGGCCTCCTTACACAAAATGGCTTCTCAAGCAATGGTTTCAGGTTCACATTTTGCAACATTGTTTCATGATGCGAAAGTGATACGAGTGCGCTTAGACCAATATTACGCCAATATATAATCAGACGGCATAGTTGCATTTACCTTTCTACAGAACAGCTGGCAGCACTTCCGTTGAATCCAGCACCATAGCTTTGTCCATGACTCCCTGGTAGACCACACTTAGCTGCACATCAACAGGACAGCATATTGTTGCAGCAGTCACAATTTGACCACGCCATGTACATATGACATAGTATTGCACCGGAATGCATTGTGGAATTTGTACAGTTACTTTTTGCCATTGCAATGGCCTCAAAGAGCTGTAGGTGAATGCTCAGGTGAATGCTCATGGAGGACTGGAGGTCCAAGGAATCAGAGATTTGTCCGAGTGATTTTGAATGCGTGTGTTCATGTTAGCCTGCACACAGGTAGGTATGAAGGGGTGGCAATGTCCCTGCTAGCTACCCAAGTAGAACAGGCTTGTGGTTAGGTGTTGTGAAGGCTGTCCAAGAGTCTGCGAGTCAAGAAGACTGCCAATTTGTCCAGCTGGACGGAATAATCAATCGTGGGACTCAGACGCTTTCCAGTGGCAGAGGTGATGCAAAATATGAGAGCAGGTAGTGGGTGATTGCACATGTGTGTGGGTTGGGGGCCGTACCTTTGGAGGGATACAACACTTTATAATTGAGTGCACACGTGATGAGTGTAGCCTAATTATCCACAGTGATGCCACATCCCACTTCAACACCCTCAATGCTAAATAACCATATTAGTGAATGAAGTGTGGGTACATCCACATTGACAAGCAAGTTCCAATGGAACACCGAAATATCAGTGGACCAGAAAGTTATTCAATGTACATTGAAATCAACCTACAGTAGCCAAAAGGTCAGAGGTTAAAGAGCTGATACAACAAACAACCAAACTAGGTGGACAATGTGGCAATAGACATGAACAAGTTGGTACCCATCACCAATGAGAGACCTTGAACACCATTATGATACATCTCACACATCAACACAACCATCCCCATATGCACACCATTACACACACAACAAATAAATCACTCCATCTACACTAACACACTGACAACAAACATGCAGTGCCCCTGCACAAAGAATGGAATTGTGCCATGGTCACCTCCAGCCATCTGATAGCCCCACTCCTGCATGTGAGAAAAACATGTGCACATGTCCAAGTCAATCAAAAGAATACCACCATGTCAAGCACTGACAACACACAACATCACCAAACCCACATGAACATATTGACCAATTGAGTATAAACTCACTACAGCACACAACTCTCATACACACATCCATACCATGTACACAATTCAACAAGATGCCTGCAACGCATGCATGTAGGCAAGCAACAGATGTGCATGACAATGCTGTTAAAAACATGTATCCCAAAGCATGGGACCTCCCCACGTTTATGCAAGAGACCATCCATGGTCATTGAGCATGAATGCAACACCAATCACACACATGGAACATGCACCATGTACCTCAGCAAACGACACACTAAGAACATGTCACAGACAGTGAGGCCCCAACCCACATGCTTGTCATATGATTCATGCCTTGGAGAACATTAAAAAAGTAAATTGGCATATGGAAAAAGAGACAGAAAACCTAAACCTAGAAAACTATTTACAATGGCAGCGGGCTACTGCGTCACAATGTCTGACAATGCTTTGTCCAGGGCTGACTCACTTTCCATATCCTCTGCCTGTAGGTGGGCCTCCTTTGTTGCCTTGAGGGCTTGCAGGCTGTCCATCATCTGCCTCTCTGCTTCCTGCTCTGCCCTGCAAACATTCTCCAGGATGGCGGCCCATCTCCTTGCCTGCCTCCTCCACCACCTCAGCCTTGGCCCTCGCAATGGCTACCTCCCTAGCCTGCTTCTTCTTCAACACCAGCTGACTCTCAAACTGAGCTTGGATGGGCATCATGTCCCGTAGGCATCTCCATTCCTCCTGCTTCATGTTGCTCAAGTGTGTGCCTCTTTGCCTCCTCTAGGTGGTAATGCCCTACAAAAACTGCCTCCTCACAGTCCCCATATTCAGCTGCCTGCCAGTGCACAAGCAGCATAGGTACCCCCTCTGGATGACACTTGTCGTGGGAGTACAGCATCTGCACTGCCCTGAAGTGCTTGCTGTCCATCCACTGCCTATCCATGTGTGAGCACCTGGGCAGGCTCAGTGACCGCCTCATGTTCCATCGTAGGGACTTCCACCTCGGGTAGGCACGTAGGCACAACCAGATTGGGCAGTGGTGGTGGGACTGGTGCACAGGGGACAGTGGTGGTAGGTGGCATGGAAGCCTGACTCGAGGATGACTCGGGCTCAGATGAGCAAGTGCAGGAGGGGTCCATTGCAGTGTGCAGCCCGGAGAGACCCCCCAAGAGCAGTTGCTAAGTGGCCCAGGAACTGGTGCATCTGGTTGTGATGCCATAGAAGAACCACATCAGATGCCTGTATGGCATCATAAATATATGCCGTCTGCCTCATGATACCTGACAGCACAGGCTGCACCCTACCTTGGATGGCCTCATCAGCTGCAAGTGAGGCATCGGTCTGGGTGGAGGCATCCGGGAAGGTGGTCACTGCTGCAGCAGATGGCCCAGGGACAGGAGGTTGTACCGACCCCTCAATGGTGGACTGCACATCCTCATGTCTCTGGGACATTGGTGCAGCCTGAAAACCCTCCTCGATGTTCGCACCTGACCCTGTGGCCTGGCCTGCAATGGCCTGCTCCTCCACCTCCATCACCCAAGATTAATCCAGTGAAACCTCGGTCCTTCTTGGCCCCTGCGTGGCATCACCCTGTCCAACGGCTGCTGAGGTCCCACCCTACAGCAATCATCTCCTGGGACTTATCCTCAGCAGCCTTGCTTGATAGTGCTGCTGCTTGGCCAGCAACATCGCTCTCGGAAATAGACTAGTTAATATGGTGTGGCTGGGGTCTGAGCCTGTGTCTGGAGGCCTTGTCCCTGCTTCTCCACTCCAAAGCACTACTTCTCCCCTTTTTTGCCAGCTTCAGCAACTGTGCAAAAGGGGACAAAGAACATAGACATCAGTTAAAGTGACAGTGCATGTGTGGCATACATAACATTAACAGTACCATGAATTCAGCACAAGTCAACCAGCAACTGCCACACACACACACATGCCCATGCAATCAGCACGAATACTAACACATAAATGTAAGGATAATGATGAGTAACATTAATGAGACATGCACATGTAAACGCAGCACATTGATGAGTGGTCACATACACATTGCAAGAAATCATTACATGTCACAATGCTAATGCCATGCCAAAGTGACCCAAGTGTAACCTGCAGGCAGGGCCATGGGAAGTGCACCTGGGCACATGTCTAAGTATAACCATTGCCTGGCTCATGAAATCACATTGTCCACTCACATAAACATGCAGTGTGGGAAAGGATACAAACAGGACTTCCACTAGGAGTCCCTCATGGGACAGGGACACCTGACAGTCATGGCCTATACAGCGGCTTACAAGTACAAGGACACAATGCCCACATCTGTGGCTATCCCATTGATGACCTTGAGCAGTACCCTCCTGAGAGGCCCAGGGACCCTGGCTGCTCTATGGAGCTCCAGTAGCACTTCCCTGGGACCCCTACCATATCCTGTGTCCTGCCTGGCCCTTCAACTGCAGGCCTTGCTCAGCCACTCCCACTGCAGCCAGGCTGTAGCTGAACAGCTGCTCTGCTGCCCAGGTACCTGAATGGAGGTGCCCCTCAAGCTCCCATGCCACATGTCTGTCCTACAGGGAGACACTTTCCGCAGACTCCAAGGCATGCCCAATGTGGGGTACATGTAGCCTTGCTGCAGACAAATGTCTAACACAGCCAGGTCAGCGGCAACTTTGGCAATCTTGTGGGCCTGGCCCAACCACAAAGGCAGTTGGGCCAGGCTGTGCTAGCCTTAAGGCCACCATCCAGGATCCTGCCTTAAGCCACTGCCTGCTAGCGGCATGGAACTATCTGTGGGTTGAGCATCATCAAAATGACTTGTGCCCCCTGAGCCGTGCCACATTCCCCATGACCACTGTCGGATGGCAAATTACCACTGTGCAGTGTGCACTTTCCATGTCAATTGACATGACTGAGGGACTCCTGGACATGAAATAATGATCCACTCAGTAATATACCTTAATCTAGCAGTTTGCCACAACTGATCTGAATATGTAGCCAGGGAACAGGGTTGGCTGGCCTTGGGATGAGCTTTGCACACTTAGGTCTATCTGTGTGACCTGAGTACCAGTGCATGGCCCAATACTGCAGGTTGGGGGCTCTGTTGGTCACGCACATTCCAACGGCCCAGCTGGATGGGTGGGAGGTAGAGCTTGTGCACAGGCACCAATCTTGTGGGAAGGGGGCTGCTGCTGCACACTTCTACACCGCAGTTCAAGGGAAGGGTGGGCTGTCACCCTGTGGAACTGTTGTCATCCTGGACTGCAGTTGTTCAATGAGCTTGGTTGAGAAGTTCAAGGGAATGGCTCATGTGAGTCCACACCCACTGCCTGTTCGGCAGACCCTGTGGTCATCCCACCACCTTTTTACCATGACATGACAACTGGGAAACTGCTGGCTTGCTCTGGCTTTGCTCTGCATGGAGGGGAGACACTCCCTGAGGGGGCATGTCAACCCCTTCCCAGCACAGTTGATATGTCATTGCTTGTCACAATGGCCATGGCTGGCCAAGCAGTCCAACCCAAGATGAACCAAGTGCGCAAAATGATCCTGTAGATTTCAGGGAGCCAGGTGGCCAGGTTGCCCTGCCGTTCCGGTGCAAGTCATCTGCGATTCATTTGTCAGCCAGGCACCCTGCTAGGCCTCAAAAGAACTTGGCCTCTCAGAAGAGAGCTGCCAACAGGCAAATCTCTACTGTCAAATTGCATGGGGCATGGCTCTTGTCTGTCTTGGAGATGTGCAGAGCCTGGGATTGTCAGTGAGAACTAAGTGGAGCACAGACAGGGCCCTTACACACTGTCAACAGAAAGCCAGAGGAAGGCAACTATGCTTACTTGTAATCTGTGTACCCTGGGTGACAGAGGAGTGGGATTTGCCAACAGTGTTGTGCCTCCTCAGACACAACAGGAGTACATTCCAGATTGCAGCCCATCCGGACTTCCTGAGCAGGTCAGCCCTCTGGCCCTACGATGCATTCCTAAGGACGAACATCATATGGCCAGCAATGGATCACAGACCAAGGATGACATTTGGCACAGGTGGCCCATGCCACTAGTCTCCTGGCTAAAGACCACATACCCCTGCAGTGTGCTCCCCAGGAGTCAGGCCACAGGGGTAGGGGGTGGACAGCAGGTCCCTTTGTAGGGTGGGCAACTGCTAACTGCATGGGAGTATAGTGCCCCTGGGGGACCTGCCTAGGTAAGAACAGCGCACTGCTGGGTACAGCATAGCTGTCAAGCCGCCCTGTTCCATGCAGGACCCATCATGCCAGTCATGAGTTGATTAAGCACAGAATGAACCCTGCAAGCAGGTGGAGAGGTCTCACAAGACCTGCTTATATACAATAACATTTTTATCCAATAAAATGAATCTACATGCAACCCTGATAGTTTGACCTCAAAGAATGCAACACTTACAGGCCCACATTGTTCAGGTAAGAGCTGCAATGATGTTGCTCCCAGCCTCAACAAATGCCATGATGACATGCCATGTCTGCCTCCTCATGCAATGGGCTGGCATATCTCACTGCCAACCCTGAGAGGTAAATGAAAAAAATGTCATTACCAGACATCCATACACATGTGTCTGTCTCAGCTGCTGAGTGTGGTTGATGCAATCTTCATTTGCAAATTAGCAACCCATAGAGGTGTTGTGCATGTATGTCCCAGATATGCCCCCAACATCTCATTCTGCCTTCTGTACTTGTCTGAGTACTTGCTGTTAGCAACTCAGATTCCATGTGCACACGTGCACTCACTCCCCATGAACTGACGGTGCACATACCTACACGTGTCCACTTCACAGATGTCTACTATCACATATACCCAGCATCGGCATGAGGCTGCATGCCAGTGAAAATTAGCGCAATACACATGGTGTGTGCAGAAAGGATTACCTGAAATCATGAATATCCATAGAGAACACACAAACACTGTAGGGCAGTGCACCCACTGGGTACTCATCATCAGCATTCATCATCATCATTCATCCATGCATGCTCGTCAAGGGTCTGGGTGTGGAGTGCTGGGTAGAACCTCTCCAGCAGCCAGATGTTAAAGGTTGTCATCTGATGGCGGCCGCATGGTGCACCTCTAAGTGGGCACTTTGCTCAAAGGCTGCCTTCGCCTTAGCTTTGCACCATTGCTTGAGGTCGTGCCAGCTCTTCTTTACATTTTCAAAAGTACAGACTGCCACCCCCTCCTCATTGATGGCAGCCATGATGAGCTCCTAGATCTTCAGCCATGCTAATTACCCAAGCTACGTCTCAGGGTTAGAGAGGGCATCAGAGTTTTTCTGGACCCGATCACCCAGGATGACAACTTCTGCAAAGGTGAAGTTGGCAGCCCTCTGACTCACATTGGGGGTGTCAGTCAATGGAGAGGATGATGGAGCAGACATGGCATCCATTGAGGCAGGTGTGGAGGAGCTGGGCCTTGACGACCTACTGTGGAGCTGTGGTGGTGGCATAGAGAGGGAGAAGTCCCAAAATGACAGATGGGGTGGTCACAGAGACTTAGGGTTGAGCCTCAGGAGAACAGGCAATGGGGAAAAATAGGCACTCCAACACAGTGTTGGTGGTCAGCATGCACTCAAACACTACCGGGCAGCAGCAGGTGGTGAGGTTTGAAGGCAGTACAGGACAGGAGGAGGCAATAAATAGCATGAGACAGCAGGAACTGATGTGGCCCATGTACTTACGGGAGGCAGCAGTGTGAAGATAAGAGTAAGGGGTCCTAGCGCAGCATGCCTACGAAGCCCAATGCAGTGACGGAAGAATTTCCAGTTGTGCACAAGAAGATACAGAGACAGAGGATATACAGAAATAAGACCTGCATTCCCAGCACAAATATTTTGGGGGTGCCTTGCAAGCCGTTGCCTTTAGAGTAGGCTTTGCAATCCTTATTTTTTCTTTTGGAGGTGCCATGCGCCTTTCCTTTAAGTAAGGCATTGTGTAACCTTTTTTTGCTAGGGGTGCTTTGCAAGTCTTTCCTCTTAAGTCAGGCATTGCATATCTTTTTTTGTTTGGGGTGCACTGCGAGCCTTTCCTCTTAAGTTGGGTATCACATTCCTTTTTTGGGGGGGGTGCCTTGTGGTGCCTTGCAGAACCACTTTTTTATGCTGTGCATCACACCGCCTATTTTTCTGGGGGTACATATGAGATTGATTGTACCATGACCATGAGTGGGAAGGCTCATCAAGAGGAAGAAGATGAGGATGAGGGCAGGAGAGTGGTGAGCCCATAAGTTCCCCGGCACCACCATGGTCCACTAGGGCCAAGAGGGACCCACCTGCAGAAAAATAGGTGGCATCACCCCATGAAGTGGCACACTCAAAGGAGAAGGGGCCCTTGGGGAAGAATTCCTTCACAGATGTGGAGCTGGAAATCCTCACAGAATTTGCAGAGGTTCACTATTTGGAGCTCTACCCTTCGACTAGCAGTACCCTAACCGCCTCTCAGTGGATGAGAATGTGACAGGAGGTCATAGACCTAATCAATGCCTGTGCCATGAAGAGGCGTGCTGCAAGACAGGTCCAGAAGATGATCTTGGACCTCTTGCGATGGAACAAGGATAAGCTCAGTGGGAACCTGGCCTCTGCCTAGGCCACTGCAGGCATGCCAAAGGAGGAGGAGCTGACTCCATTTGAAGAGGTTGTAAGTGGACTGATCAGTAGTGAGTAGGTGGTCGGCGTGGGAGGCATGGACACTCATGTGACCACGTCAGGTGAGTGCTATATGTGCATTTCATATGTGCTTTCATTTTTACATGAAATACAAATGTTGTGGTAGAGTTGGCTGGAGTTCTCAGCCATCCCTGGGCATTGATGAAATGCTACTGTGTACACTGCCATCACAAGATTTGCATTCAGGGAGGTGATTGCATGGGTTCTTTGTGCAGTTCACATTGAATTCACAGCACACATCAATGTATTCCGGATTTCACTGCTGTGCCAATGCACCTATGTGTGGTAATAGCATGCAAGACACATCTCATTGGACACAGTCACAGTGCTATGCATGTGGATAGTACATTGTGAATGTAAATCATGACTCACAGGGAATAACAGCAAAGTGTGGCCGATGTCACAATCATCCATTCCCTGGCACTTGCTGCCTCCGGACATGGATGAGCGACAATGTCACGAGGTGCCTTCCAGATAGGAGTAGTAGTGAATAGGCTATAGATGTTTCACTGATGTACAATCCACATTTGGACTGTCAATTGAACAATGGCCATGAAGGGTGCACTGGTCATTTCCATGTCGCACTCTCCTCACACATGGTTGAGATACATGTGAGTGTGACTAAGCACTTATCTGGCTGAGGGAAATAGGACAATGCGTTTTAGGGACATCATGGCAACACATATGCCTGCATGAAGTTCAGGTCAGCAGGTTTACAAGTCAGACTTCCACATGTTGCAAGAAGACAAGGTTGGGGTAGAGTAGGGGCTCACAGATGATGCATGGACCTCCAGTCATCTACTGGCAGGAATCACGTTCTAAATCATGCCTGTGTGCATGTATGTTCTCCTGATCCTACAAATCATGCCATGTCGCATGCCCTAATTTGCCCTGAAATTATTGTACAGGTCAATGAATGGCATTTATCTGTGCCTTACAGGTCACAGTGTGCTCAGTTATAGTGTGTAACATATGTATGGCTGGCCATGTTGTGTCTGTATGCATTGTAATTCACATATGCATGTTCTGCCAGGTACTCACACCTCTGTATGTTGTTGTCCGTCTTTGTGCAGGGAATGGCACAGATGATGAAGAGGAGGTGGAGGAGGAGGATGCACAACCATCCCCCAGTGCACATAGGGTTGTTGTGCCTGGTGGAATTCCCCTCAGCCTACAGGCAATCATCAGTAAGACTATTCGGACTCATCACATGAAGCTGGTGAATAAGATGTGGAGGACTTAATGAGGGACATGGAAGGTCCCCTAATGGGTAGTATGGATGCCATGGAGCTCCAAGAGTAGCTTGAGGCCACTGAGTCCGAGGAGGAGAACCAGGACACCCGGGTCCGGGCATTGGGATGGCCCACGTCTATGGTGGATACGGCTGCAAGATTGCCTTTGCCCGTCATTTTATTTATTTTATTTATTGGGTTATTATGCAGCTATACAGCAAATGGTGTTTTGAGGCGCACAAGACAAGAAAGGGAGGATGGGGAGAGGGATAAAATAACCAAAAAAACCAGCCCTATTATTCCTGGTGTCATTGTTACGAAGTTCGTTGGTCGTGTAGAGTATGAACAACCCCTCTGTCCCCAAGAAACACCCTGACGGTTTAGAAATATCGTCAGTGTGAATATTAAGGCCACAGGTGGAAGTCCGGAAAACCAGGACGCGGGAACAGCCGGCCTTGAGCGCTGTAAGGAAAGGTACAGTGGTTATACAAAGAAACAGGGCCCGAATACCTATATGTGCAGAACCCCAAAATACCTGAATACCTGTGAGGTCTTGGGTCAAGGCGTGGGTCTCCTAGCTGTAGCTGGAACAAGCTGTAGGGTAGAACAGGTAACCACCTATTGTAGGACTGAGGCCCTAGCCAGTGAAGGGTTAAGCAAGTGGAGTCCGTGGAGCAAGCGTGGGTCGGTAACAGGCAAATCCAAAGTACTTGAAGGGTTAAGCAAGAGGAATCCGTGGAGCAAGCGTGGGTCGGTAACAGGCAAATCCAAAAGTACTTGAAGGGCTAGGCAAGAGGAATCCGTGGAGCAAGCGTGGGTCGGTAATAGGCAAATCCAAAGTACTTGAAGGGTTAAGCAAGAGGAATCCGTGGAGCAAGCGTGGGTTGGTAACAGGCAAATCCAAAAGTTACTGAAGGGCTGAGAAGGAGCAATCCGTGGAGCGAGCCGAGGTCAGAATCAGAGCAGGTCCTTGAACGAAGAGAGAACGTCACGTGATCCAAAACAAGACAGCTGTGAAGCAACGCCTTCGGTTCACAGACTCCTTTTATCCTCGGAAGGGTCGTACGTAGAGTCACGTGTGATGCAAACCGAAAGCGTTGCCATGCTGCTAGGCAACAGAAGTCACGTGATCCGTGAAGCGCCGGGAAGCGCCGGTCTCCGCAAGGGATGTGAGTTCCTGAAATGACGGAGCCTCCAGTTGATCTGCCACCGCCGTGAAGGGCGATAAACACCCGTTACCCCAAACCTGTCATGCCGTGCCCTGCTGTGTGCGACGTGAGTGGGGAGCATAATGCACGAGCGTCGGGGAGTGCGGGAATGGGTAGACAAGGAGGGGCGAGCGGAATGGTGTGTCCGCGGTCTAGGAAGCGGTGTGACAGAATCCCCCCTCAAAGGCCCACGACCCCGTGGGCTAGCAGGATTGTCCCTATGAAAACGAGAAACCAGAAGCGGAGCCTGGACATCCCGGGAGAGAACCCAAGAGCGATCCTCGGGACCATAGCCCAGCCAGTCCACCAGGTATTGAAGCCGACCCCGATGGAAACGGGACCCAAGGATGGCACTGACCTCATAAACATCCTGAGAAGCCACCGAGACAGGAGCGGGCGGGACCAGGACACGGGCAGGAGCAAGGTAAGGTTTCAGGAGAGAAGTATGGAAGACCGGGTGAATCCTCCAAGAAAGGGGAACCGAAAGCTTGAGAGCCACGGGATTCAAGACCCTGGAGATCCTATAAGGGCCCACAAAACGAGGCAACAACTTGCGACAACCAGGGATCCGCAAATGCCTGGTTGAAAGCCACACCCGGTCACCCACCCGATACTCCGGGGCTGCAGCCCGTTTGCGGTCAGCCTTCGTCTTCATAACTGTTTGGGCCTCACGGAGATGGACCAAGGTCTGGGCATGGACACTGGCCAGATCACGAACACAGGCATTAGCAGCGGGAGTAGCAGAGGGAAAATCAGGAAGTGGAAGGGCACGTGGATGCTGCCCGTATAGAGCATAAAAGGGCGAGAAACCAGTGGTCGAATGACGGGAGTTATTATATGCAAATTCAGCAATATACAGTAGTTTGGCCCAAGAGTCCTGGTACTGGAGGGACAAACACCGCAAATACTGCTCCAGAGCCTGATTTACCCGCTCGGTCTGCCCGTCGCTTTCGGGGTGATAAGCCGAAGAGAAGCGAGCATCGATCCCCAGAAGTCTGGTGAGAGCGCGCCAGAAACAGGACGTGAATTGTGACCCACGGTCTGATATGATGACCTGTGGCAAACCAAAGAGACAGAAGACAGATCTGAAGAATAAGCGAGCCAGGGTTGGAGCAGATGGTATACCAGTACAGGGGATAAAGCGGGCCATTTTGGTGTACGAATCGACAATAACCCATATGGTATCGTAGCCCTGTTTGCGGGGTAGGTCAGTGATGAGATCCATCGAGACGGTGTGCCATGGTCTGGGAGGTACGGGTAGCGGTAAGAGTAGCCCTAAAGGCCGTCCTTTGCGTGTTTTACATTGGGCACATATGGAACAAGTGTTAACGTAATGTTCGACATCTTTTCTCATGGAAGGCCACCAGCACCAGCGTTGCAATAGGTCCAGAGTACGCTGTTGCCCGGGATGGCCGTTTACCGCAGCATCGTGTGACCATGTTAACGCCTGGTTGCGTACGTCACACGTAGGAAGGAACAATTTATCGTGGATAAAAGGTAACCCCTCATGAAGGGCAATGTCCCATTCGTTGAGTGCCTGAGGGTTCTGGGAAACCCAACGCCTGATGTCAATAAGCATGGTGGGGGATGGAGTACATGTACAGATGACATGGCCCTGTCCTAGCAGTGTGTCGGGGTACACGGACAAGGACTCCCCTCCGGGAGAACGGGATAAGGCATCAGCCTTGCCATGAATGCTTCCTGGTCTGTGCTTGACCACAAAATCGAATGCAGCAAAAAACAAATGCCAACGCACCTGTCTGCTGTTTGCACATTTTAGAGAGGCCAGGTCCTGTAGGTTTTTGTGGTCTGTATATACCACTGTCTGATGTTTTGCTCCCATGAGATGATGACGCCACGTTTGTAAAGCATCCTTGATGGCCAATAACTCTTTTTCGGTTACCGTATAGTGTGATTCAGCCACCGAGAACTTACGTGAGTGATAGGCCACTGGATGAAGACAACCTGTGGTCGGGCATGGTTGAGACAACACTGCGCCTAGAGCAAACGAGGAGGCATCTGCCTCCAGAACGTAGGGGAGATCGGGATCAGGATGCTGCAAAACAGGGGCGGACACGAACCTGGCCTTGAGTTCCTCAAAAGCCTTCTGATGAGTGGAGGTCCAAGTGAACGGGACCAGGGGGCTGGTCAGAGCGGTCAGTGGAGAAACAATAGAAGAGAAGCCGACGATAAATCGCCGGTAAAAATTTGCGAAGCCGAGAAAAGACTGGAGTTGTTTCAGAGTAACAGGAGTCGGCCATTCAGTGACGGCATGGACCTTAGATAAATTCATGGACAGGCCTCCAGGGGATATGTGAAAGCCCAGAAACTCCACTTCCTTGGAATGAAATAGACATTTTTCAGGTTTGGCAAACAAGGCATTAGCCTTAAGGCGAGAGAGCACTTCCCTAACATGCCCGACGTGTTCCTCCAGGGAGGATGAATAGATCAGTATATCGTCCAGATAAACCACCACGAACGTATCCAGGATATCCGAGAATACGTCATTGACAAAACGTTGGAACGTGGCAGGAGCATTACAAAGCCCGAAGGGCATTACAGTGTATTCGAATAAACCCTGTCGGGAGCAAAACGCCGTCTTCCACTCATCCCCAAGCCGCATACGAACCAGATTGTACGCCCCTCTGAGGTCCAGCTTGGTAAAAACGGATGCTTTAGTCAACCTGTCCAGTAGCGTGGATATGAGCGGAAGAGGGTACCTGTTTTTTATAGTGATGGCATTTAGCCGTCTGTAGTCCACACATGGACGGAGATCGCCCTCCTTTTTCGGCACAAAGAAGATCGGACTAGCAGCTGGAGAACAAGAAGGACGTATATGGCCCAACTCCAGAGCTTTCTGTATGTAATCCTTAAGGGCTTGCTCCTCTGACCGTGACAACGAATAAATCCTACCCCTGGGAATAGGAGCATCCGGAACCAGGTCAATCGGACAATCGTACGGTCTATGAGGGGGAAGGCCCTCAGCAGTGGCTTTATCGAACACCATGTGAAAATCGTGATAGGCCGCAGGTATGTTGGCTGTGACAGCCCCCACAGTGTGTGAAGGCACAGGGTCCGAAACTGTGTCGTTGAGATGGATGGTGGTCATGGCACCAAGAATCGAGGCAGGAGTGGACAGTGAATCTGTGTCGATGAGACAGAAATGTTGACACACATCCGACTCGAACGTGACCTGTCCGTTGCCCCAATTGATCAATGGATTATGTTGCCGCAACCATGGTATTCCCAGTATGATGCCGAACAGTGGTGTGTTAATCAAATCAAACACCAGGGTTTCTCTATGGGTGTTTTGAATCACCACTTCCATAGGAGCAGTTTGGAACCTGATCGGGCCGGAAGATAGCGAAGTACCGTCCACTGCATGTACTGGTTCTGGATGTTCCTTCCTAACCAGGGGCAGGTTGAGACGATGGGCCAGGGAAATATCGATGAAACAACCAGTGGCCCCAGAATCGATCACAATATGGACTATGTGTTTGATCTCCCCAGTGGGTTTTAGCAGGGCATGGACCACTATCGGTCTGACAGGGCCAAAGGCAGGTTCGGAGGGGGTCAAAGATAGGCTTGCCGGTGCCCCCAGTATCATGAGCGAGCCCTCGGAAAACCCGATGCTTTGTTCTTGGGGCGTCTGGGGCATTCCCTTACAAAGTGTCCATTTAACCCGCAATAAAAGCAGGCATTGTCATTTCTCCGGCGTTCTCGTTCGGATAGGGTTATCGGACTACGGACACCTCCTATTTGCATGGGTTCAACAGGGGCGGTGGATATGGGATGTCCAGAGTGGGCAGAAAAAGATGTTTCGGCCCTTCTCTCGGATCTCCTTGCGTCTACTTGTAACGCAAGATCCACCAAATCTTAGAATACCGAGGGAAGGGCAGGAACCACTGAGAGAGCATCTTTCATGGAGTTGCATAGGCCACGATAGAATACGATCGCTTTTTTCTCCTCTGGCCAGGATGTCTCAGCAGCGAGTTGGTTATACTTAGTAATGTACTCTATCAAAGTTTGTTTGCCTTGTGTTAGATCTAGGAGTTCGAGGTCTCTGGAGTGGGCTTTATATCGTGTATCAAAGACTTTGGCCATTTCTGATACAAGAAGATCGAAGTCATAGAGGGCGGGATGGTCGTTCTCTAGCATCGGATTGGCCCAGGTGGCCGCTACCCCAGACAAATGGGATAGAAGAAATGCGGCCTTTGTAACAGAATCGGGGAACGCTAAGGGTCTACACAAGAAGTGTAACTTACATTGATTAATGAAAGTACGATACTTCCGAGGGTCCCCCTGGTAACGTTCGGGGGCAGCAAGGGGAACAGGCGTAGGAAGCAGTATGGGAGTGGGTGCAGGAGCCATAACCGGGGCTGGTTGGTCTGAGGGGACTGTGTCACCGAATTCAGCATCCGTGGGTAAAGGAAAACGTGTGCTTTGAAGGGCATCCAGACGGTGGTGTATTGCTGCCGTGGCGGTAGTCATGTCGGTCCTAAGGGCCGCCACTGCTTGTAACAAGGCGGTCACTGGATCCCCGGCGGAGGGATTCATACTCTGGACGACCAAAAAAAGGCTTCACAGTCTGTTACGAAGTTCGTTGGTCGTGTAGAGTATGAACAACCCCTCTGTCCCCAAGAAACACCCTGACGGTTTAGAAATATCGTCAGTGTGAATATTAAGGCCACAGGTGGAAGTCCGGAAAACCAGGACACGGGAACAGCCGGAAGAACCCCTTGAGCGCTGTAAGGAAAGGTACAGTGGTTATACAAAGAAACAGGGCCCGAATACCTATATGTGCAGAACCCCAAAATACCTGAATACCTGTGAGGTCTTGGGTCAAGGCGTGGGTCTCCTAGCTGTAGCTGGAACAAGCTGTAGGGTAGAACAGGTAACCACCTATTGTAGGACTGAGGCCCTAGCCAGTGAAGGGTTAAGCAAGTGGAGTCCGTGGAGCAAGCGTGGGTCGGTAACAGGCAAATCCAAAGTACTTGAAGGGTTAAGCAAGAGGAATCCGTGGAGCAAGCGTGGGTCGGTAACAGGCAAATCCAAAAGTACTTGAAGGGCTAGGCAAGAGGAATCCGTGGAGCAAGCGTGGGTCGGTAATAGGCAAATCCAAAGTACTTGAAGGGTTAAGCAAGAGGAATCCGTGGAGCAAGCGTGGGTTGGTAACAGGCAAATCCAAAAGTTACTGAAGGGCTGAGAAGGAGCAATCCGTGGAGCGAGCCGAGGTCAGAATCAGAGCAGGTCCTTGAACGAAGAGAGAACGTCACGTGATCCAAAACAAGACAGCTGTGAAGCAACGCCTTCGGTTCACAGACTCCTTTTATCCTCGGAAGGGTCGTACGTAGAGTCACGTGTGATGCAAACCGAAAGCGTTGCCATGCTGCTAGGCAACAGAAGTCACGTGATCCGTGAAGCGCCGGGAAGCGCCGGTCTCCGCAAGGGATGTGAGTTCCTGAAATGACAGAGCCTCCAGTTGATCTGCCACCGCCGTGAAGGGCGATAAACACCCGTTACCCCAAACCTGTCATGCCGTGCCCTGCTGTGTGCGACGTGAGTGCGGAGCATAATGCACGAGCGCCGGGGAGTGCGGGAATGGGTAGACAAGGAGGGGCGAGCGGAATGGTGTGTCCGCGGTCTAGGAAGCGGTGTGACAGTCATTCGGATCATTAAAGTGCAATAACAAGAAGTGCTGGGGAGTGGGGAGGGGGGGAAGTGCCGATCAGAGCAGAATGTGTTAATGCTAAGGAGAGAAGGGAAGTGCAGGTAGGAGTGGAGGGCCCACACATTTTGGGGGAGGAGGTGGGTACGGGGGCCCTGGGCTAGGCGAGTGCTAAGGGAGACCAGGTGGGCAAGTGCCACGGGACTTCAGGGAGTGCAGGGAATGAAGGTCCACATGCTAAGTGTGAGGATAGGGCCGGATGGGCTCAGAAGGAGTGCAGGCCCACCAGGATACTGCATGGGGAAGGGAGCCCAGAAAGGAAATTGAAGGTTTGTGGGGGTCAGGGGAGAGCGAAGTGCTAGGGTAGACTGGGCGAGGAGGGCCTGGTGCCTTGTATGAATCAGAAGGATCCAGGCAGCCATTCAAAATGCAGCATGGGGGACATAATCAGGGGAGGGTGAGAGGGAAGGAAGAACTTAAGGATATGTGGCTCAAGCCTGAGAGGAGCAGGGAGGCCATTCCAGAGGGAGGCTCCTGTGGAAGAGATGGATCTTACCCCCACAATCGTCTTGGAAAAGCATCTGATCTGCAGAGAGTTGGAGAAAGAGGACCAAAGGGCTCTAGTAGGAAGGTATTTAGGGAGAGAGAGTTGGATGTAGCATGGTCCCAGGCCCCAGAAATCTTTGTGGATGATGCAGAGGGTCTTGAACTTGATCCTCACAAATATCGGGATCCAGTGGAGAGATTTTAGGGCTGGAGAGATGTGGACCCTGAGGCCAAGGATAAGTCTTGCAGTCCTATTCTGGATTAGGGTTTCGGGCTAATAGTCTGTCGTGCTTAGGACAATAAATTAAGAGAAACTATTCAGTTATAAAGGAGGGTATTACAGCCAGCAGTGGTCACAGCAGGCAGCATTAGCCCAAGGTCACCCAAAAGGAGAAAATACATACACTGCTATGAGACCAAAGCGCTACACCGTAAACATTAGTGTATTCACATTCGTTATTCACAATGAGCCTCATTTCGTGTCCGGTGGTAACTGTGCCAGTGCTACCGGTGGGTTGCCGCCAGACCCGTAAACATGTACTGGTGCCTGACTTCCCGGTGCCACGGGGAGATTACAAACCTAGTGGCCTGGAAAGTCAGGGACCAATAAAATGTTGTTCCCCATTCCCATAGAGTCCTAGAGGACATGGAAGCAACCGCACCGTTGTTAACGGTGCCGGTGCTTCCGTGACGGGTCTGCCTACCATGGGCGTTGTACCCGGCACGGTCAGACCTGTCTGGCATGGTGGCTCCGGCAGGCAGAACTGTAATATGCCAGTTGGAAACACAGAGCTGTTAAGCTTACTGGCACCCCTGTTTCCGGACTGGCAGGATCTGAATGAGGCCCAGTGACCCATATGTTATTGATGCACTTTAGAATTTAATTGGTAGCCAACACATGTTTCGTCCTGAAGCCCTCAGGTCTTCCACAAGGCTAACATATTACAGTTACAATAAAAAATATGCAACGATACAAATTAATTACCAGTTTTTTTCACATTTTGCGTGAAGCCATACATCCAAATTAGAATTCAATAATGATCAAAACAGGAAAAACAAAAAAAGTCAAGAGGTTGGGGAAAAACAAACAATACACATTTGGTTGTTTTGAAAGGCTGTTTGGGCCCAGGGACCACACCATCTTCAACTTTATCTCTCGAAATACTCTCCCCCTAGACCACTTCGTTCCTCTGACACCAGCTCCTTGTGTGTAAAGTGTTTTGTTAAGCAGAGGGCTCGGTGTCGCTCACTTTCCTCTGTGGGTTCCATCCTTTGGAATAGCCTCCAGCTTCCGCTGCACCATGAGCAGGATTTTCTCAAATTCAGAAAGCTCTTTAAGACTTTCCTCATTTCCTCCTCCTTCCCCCTTCTCTCCTCTGCTAATCTCACAGTTGCTAAATCGGTCCTTATGCATCTTTGGGGCCTTGACCTCCCACACCAGTTTTTCCCAGCTCTCTTCTTTCCACAGCACTCTGCATCTGCATACCCTCTGCTCTGGGGACTCACACTTACAGCTCTCGCTGCCCAGGCCGTGTAGCACTCAACATTCTCACACTTCATCCATTGTTCACCAACGGGCTCAGACTCCCCTGCACTTAACCCCTCTTTTCTCCTCCTTTCTGCACTTGCACTTGTACATTCTGAATACTTACAAGGCATAGCAGGTTTACCCCCTTTCTCATTCCCCTCTGCTCTATAATACTGTGTTACAATGTTGTAATTGTACTTCACATCCTCCTTCACTGCCCTGTGGGCACTTTGAAACAGTATATTCTTATTGTTTAAGCGCCTAACAAGGAAACAATAAATAAATAAATAAATACATAAATAACATAAAGACAATCCCTCATGTCAGTGCTCATCTCTGTGTATTAATATCTTGTAAATGTTTTCCTGGTGAAAAATGTCAACATGCTGACACTTTTTAAAGCAGTCACTCTAGACATTCAGAAAGTGATAGAAAACGATAAACATGAAGTTAAATATGATAGTTATCTAAAGCTGAGAGACAAGCATTAACCTCCCAGAAGAGTGATAAACACATTGTGATTAAGGTAGCTGATACGGGGATAATGTAGTAGTAATGGACAGAAATGACAACATTAGTATGGCAGAAGCACACCTTAATCTACCTGGCTGTTATGAAAAACTGAAGTTCAATCCAGTTAGGGATATTATGGATAAGCAAATGTATTGCTTGATATATGGACTTCTGACTGATGAGGATAAAAACATTCTTAAAGTTAGGCAGTCCCAGATTGCCAACAACATATTTCACCCGAAGATTCACAAAAGAATTGACAAAATACCATAAGGGTGACCGATAGTCAGTGGCATGGGCAGACTACTCAAGAGATACTTCAAATACATTGACACAATAATTTACAAAGAGGGTCCCAAATTGCAGGCGTATTTGAGAGATGCAATGCATTTATTAAAATTATTGGAACAATTTGTTTGGGAAGATAACTTTTTCCTGGCCATGCTGGACGTCAAGTCCTTATATACGTCTATTGATCACAAATTGGCACTAAAGACTATTAACTACAAATTTGCTGAAAGATCTGCATCATACTCCCTCCATATTGTTATGTTGAAAGATTTGGCTGAATTTACATTACAAAATAATGTTTTCCTTTTCAACAATCTTATGTTCAGGCAAACTCGAGGGGGAATTATGGGGGCACTCTATGCACCCTCATTGGCAAATCTCTTTATAGGGTGTTTTGAATACTCATATGTTTATTCTGAACACAATTTCTCATCTCGCATAAAACTCTGGTCAGGTACATCGATTATGTTTTTCTTGAATGGCAAGTCACTGAAATTAACATGATGGAATTTGTGGCATATTTGAATACGAATGTCTTTGGCATACAGTTCACAGGGACTGTTCACCCTATGAAAATTGATTTTTAGATATACACCTGTATGTCAAAAATGGTAAGATCATGTCTACAACCTACAGAAAGCTTGCAGAGTGTTATTGACGAAAAGGTGCTTTAAACTGAGTGACTTTAAAAAAATTCCACTTGGAGAATACATTAGGGTGAAAATGAACTGTCAGGAGTATGTTGAATTTGAAAAAGAATCCAATGTTTTGGATAAATGATTCAGACAACAGGGGTACACTCCTGAAACACTTACTCAGTCCAAAAATAATAGTGTTGGTCTGAACAGGAAATACTTATTACAACCAAAACCAAAGAAAGCAACTGTTAAGTATTTCAATGAGGCAATACACCCGGGTCTCACCTAGCGTGTAGTGCACAAATTAAATACTTATTTATTGCGTCTATAGGTTCAATATTCTGAGTGATATACTCATATCACACCCTTCTCAAAATACCCCCAGGTCACACTGGACCAGGAATCAGGCTGGTTGGTAAAGGTAAATATTTATTATTTAAAATAAAAATCAAACACACATTAATATATATATATGGGGCAGCAATCAACAATGTGGTGACAAAACTATTCTGAAAGTAAGTAGGGCAATTGAATTCACTTACAGCAATACAGAAGATAAAACACAAGAAACAAAAGTTTTGGTTGGTGAAAAGATAGCGTTTAAGTTAAGATTCCCCCTGCAAAGTACTCAATTCACAAATGAGCAATTCTACACAGATGAACGTAAGTAGCAGGTATCCAGGAATGCAGAAGAGTATACAGTGTTTGAATATAATCTTCCCTCCCCAAACAAGAGAGAAAAGCATTTTTGGGAAATTACATTGTTTTAAATGACAGTTGAAAATGGCTTAGAAAAACAATGAAAGTGTGGAAAAATCCTTAAATTGATATAAATGCCCATGGGAGCAATACTAAACAGGATCTAACAGACATGAGCTACAATATGAGCAACAGAACACACTTTAAATCAGAATGGGAGGTTGTAAATACTTTGAATGGGAAAAGACACGTGTAAAACTTTTGCAAAATGCGAATTCAAGCCTACATTTCATTATGCGATTTTTTATAAAAACGGGTCAAATACACTGTTTCGCAATGTTTTGGTTGTGGATGTGGCTACAGGTCTTAGGTTTAAGTGAGAGTTGAAAGTAGGTCTATAGCTATAAAATTGAAGAAGTTATGTAAGTTTAAATGAGAGACGTTTTTGAAAATAATAGAACAAAGAAAAGCAGAAATTTGGTTTTAAAATGACAGATTGGTTTTATTTAAACTATATTAATGACTAAGGAAAAGAGAATGCCACCCGTGAATCTCCACAGTTATGCATGGCCGATTGTAACCCTTCACGTTTGCGTTATGGGAATTACTTTATTTAATCCAAATCACTAATGGTTTATGGTCTATTACAACAACTGAAAGAAAATCAGCGCTAACACTAGGGATTACAAAAAGGTTTGCAAAAATGGTTCTGACAATATTAGAGGTTCTTAAGTTAAAGATGGGATAGGTTGAGGGATGGGATAGGGCAAGGCAAATATACAATGGGTCACTAGGATTCCTATTGATACTTACATTCCACTGTAATTTAAGATTGGACCATCAGGTTCTGGTCATCACGGATCGGGTCTACAGGCAGCAGGGCACCTCTGGCGGAATTGGATCAGCTGGGTGGTTCTGATCAATTGGACTGGTACCTCAGGCTGGATTGGATTGTCTCTTCTGGTCACGAGACACTGTAGATCAGCGGTATGGCGAGTTTCAGCAGGCAAGTATGAATGGTAGCAAGACAAACTGGATTAGAATTATTTCCCTGAAGTTTTTTTTGGGATGGTTTCAGGATTTGGGCCTAGCTGAAGAAAAGGTCTACAAAATCATGAAGTCTAGTCTTGGTAAAGAAATCTGAAACAGGAACAAGATGAAGAATTCTGGAACAGAGCATCACGCGGAAATCAGGATGTAGTCAGGAATCACTGTCTGTGTGTGGTGAAGTTCCAATATTTATCATGCCAAGTGACATGACTCAGTTTATGGTAGGAGCAGAATTTCAAACCACACCCACATGGCTGATAGGTCCAAGGCACTTGCCTTTTTCTGGTTGGAAGTCAGAAAGAGCTTTCATATTTTATGATTTGATTTGGGAACTCCCACAATTATTTGAACCACAATTTAACTTTCCCATAAATACACATTTCTTTAATTATGCCGTCTAATAAAATCGGACACATACATTACATATTTTGTGGGTTAGCCTTACATCTAACTCCCTTCTCCGTGAGAGCTGTCTTTGTTGTTCTGTGGAATTTTGTCAATTTTAATCATAACGGTTTGGCCTAACAATTCCTAATTCAGTACATATCTGTGCGATTACCGTTAGCACATGGGTATACAATATTATATTTGCAGCATCAATAGTTTTGCCACAATTATTCTTTTTGTGTAACTTTGGTTTCTTATGTAGTACAGGGTTCATTCACGTCTTCACAGAAAGAGCATAAAATTAGATTCACAACTACCAAGTTTTAGATTTGTCGTCCTTCATGTGGAAAAGTTAAACGTTTTCAAAACTTAATCACAAATAGGCATTTAAACCAAAAATGTGTTTAACAGTTTTTTCCCTTTCAACTGGCAACAGCTGTCAAATTCCTTTGACCAGGGTGGTGATCCAGAGGGAAGTTTCCTGCCCCTCCCCTGAAGGGATCAGTTTTCAACCTGCCATTGTCCTTGGCTGGGCCCCATAAAATTGTCTAATGAGTTATTTGTTCTACATATGCGAGAAACTCCTGGAGCAATTAAGCCTTCCTGCTAGCAGTGGAGTGTCAACCTGAAGTGTCAATCTTTCCCAGGCTGGGCACTGTCAAGTCAGAATTAAATAATTTATTCCAAACTGGGTTTTGTCTTTAAGATTCACCTAAATCTTTCATTTAGAACATATAAAAATGAACACAGTTTATAGGGGACTTTGACATTAAACGAATTAGGCCTTTCACAAAAACATGCTTTTAAACAGGCAATTTTGCACTTCTTCATGGAAAAAGCACATTTAAACTGAATCCTTTACATCAGAGTTTCCTCTGCAGCACACACATTTTATTCAGCACCGGTTATTCATTTAAGTGCTTGGATGTGTCTGCAGTCTGGATGTATCTATCCAGCCTTTGCTTGGAGTTCTCTCTGCACAGCTGAAATAGTTACATGTTTTGACATTTTAGCTGCATTTTTCCTGTGGAACTGAAAGAAATGTTGCTGGGCTGCATTTTTCATAAGATACATTTCTTAGCTGCTATCATCCAATAAGGCCTGGTTTCTCTGAGCCCTCTGGAGAATCTGTAACCCTTTTAAATTCAATGATTCACTGAAAAATGAATGGATTTAGCGTTTTTGGTTTTTAGCCCAATTCTGTGGCCTTGCTTAATGTTAAATGTAACAGCACCCACTGGCATGCTCCTGCAGTGAGTTCTGTTTTCACCCCCACTTTGACTGTGTGTGGCAGGGGTGTGCAGCTTTTTGTGATTTGTGACCCACACATAGTTTTGTAGATTTTTGCACGCACAGGGGTTAGCGCATCCATTTTTGGCTGTTTCTTTCCACATTGTTAAATTGATACAGTGGGGCATATCAGAATGGGCCAAAATATCCCACATAACCCCTCCCCCGACTTCGGATTGACTTTGAGTCATTGCGAAAGTCGGGCATATGGGATTTTTCTTTCTGTCCATGCGAAGAACACCAGTTTCTTCTCCCGTCAGTGATTGATGCGACACGCTCTCCTCGCCGTTTCTGGTTTGAATGAGAATGATATTCCCGTCTTCTCTCATGCTTTCTTTTCCAGTGTGGAGTGACACTCTGGATCTCTTGGGTTTTTCCTCCCGGGTCCCCGAGGTGGTCCTCCTTGGTGATTAGGTGTATTCAGTGCCAATACTAGAATACAGAACATAACGCAGTTATTAACTTTTTCCCACTACTGTTTGCAGGGGGATTACAGTAGAGGGATAGACGCATGCATTTAATGACAATTTAAATATTCCCTGCATGTATTCAATGACAATTTAACTATTTACTAGGTGTCCATATTCTCTCCCTCTGGGTTTCCTGTATGCTATTCTATTTGATGCAAGGCATGCCTGGGATGGCAACTCTTTAGCTGGTTTATCTGGACCCACTTGTCTTCCCCTTCTGTCAAATTTCCCTTGGGGATGCGGATTCTGTAGGCGACTGGTAGGATTTTGTCAACAACTTCAAAAAGGTCCCCGCAAGCTAGGCAAAAATTTGCGCTCCTTGGCTTGGTTCCTTTGGAAATTGTACATGTAGACCCTGTCTCCTACTTGATACTCCTTTTTGGTTGTCTTAAGGTCATAGTGGGTCTTCATACTGTCTGCAGATCTTTCTAGATTCTGCTGAGCATACGCAAAAGCTTGTTGAAGGTGTTTTATCAGATTCTCAACATACTCATGAGTTGTGGAGGCATTTATCAAGGGCTGCTCTTGGGTTCTATAGAGCAGATGCTGGGGTAGTACCATACTTCGTATAGTCATCAGCTAAAATGGAGACATTTTAGTTGCAGAAGAAGGGGTAGATCTGATGGCCATCAGGACAAGGTGTAATCGAATATCCCAACTTGGCCCAGAATCTGCCACAAACTGTTTTAATATGATCACAATGGTTTTATTATATCTCTCAACTCCACCACGAGAGGACCGCTGGTATGCAAAGTACAATTTCCTTTTTACCACAAGTATCTCCTACATCTTTGTCATCACTTTGCTAGTGAAGTGACTACCTCGGTCTGACTCAATCCTTTGGGGTAGTCCACAATGCTAGAAGATGTGATTGATCATCAGGGCAGCTGCTGCTTCTGCCTTGCAATTTGGGGCTGGGAAACATTCCACCCATTTAGTAAACAAGCATGTTATGGTTACAATGTACTTGTTCCCCCTAGAGGAGCAAATCATGGGCCTGATGAAATTGACTTGCAAATCTGACCAAGGCAGTGTCATCCCCCTCTTTTGGTGGGGAGGGATGTTGGGTGAAACAGTGCATACACAAGATACTCCTTCAAGTATTGGTCAAGGTCCTGCCTCATGTGTGGCCAGTATGCAACATCTCGCAAGATTTCTAATGTAGTATGAAACCCCCAATGACCGCCTGCGGCGTATCATGGGCATGACTTAGCATCAGGCTTCGGAACGAGGTAGGGAACACCCACTGGTCACACCCAGATATGGATCTCCTCATCAACAAACCGTCTTGGATTTGGAACATTTTTGGAGATATCATCAACACTCTGAAGTCCTCCTTCGCAATGCAATCGGTATCCGTCAGTGGAAAGTTGTAAGGGTCCTCAATGTGTTGATAAAACTTACCTATGATTGGATCCCCTGTTTGAGCCAGATCAATATCTGGGGTCTCCTTACTCCACTGGGCAGTTGAGAGTTCATTGTGAGCATTTGTCTGGGACCTAGTGACAGCAGTGACCAGGATTTCCCCCAACAGGGACTCAATCTCAAGTAGATCCCCTTGGATGGCTCTGGTTTTGACCAGGTGATCTGCTGCCTCTACTTTGGAATGACCCTTGATCTTTTTCCAGTAGATGGTCATCCCACTAGAGGTGACCAGACCATCAATATTTTGTATTAAATTTCCAAGTTTTAATGGTTTGTTGTTAGCACATAGCATGCCTCTGGTTTTCCAATTAACCAGGTGCTCCACGAACCCGTAACGGACATAATCTGAATCAGTGATTATGAGCAGTTTGTGGAGTTGGTGTTGGACAGCAGTGAGGATGGCTTGATGAACTGACATCAGCTCTGCCACCTGACTAGTATGGGGATCGATTTTGTACAAAGCGGAGGGTTCCGGGCATCATTCACCCAGGCATTACCCACGTCAGCCACTAGTTCCTTTTCCCCGTTGTTGTCAACATGGTAGGAGCACCCATCCACATAGACAGTGGGCATTCCCTCACACTCGTCTTCTTCATAGACTTTGTGTCGGGAATTGAGGTACTCCTCCCTGTTGTCCTTGATTTTAAGACTTTCGTCCTCGAATCAGTTTTCTCTGGCACAATCATGCAAGTCAGCCAGACCTTGCGCGAGGGGACTCTTCTTGTTTTGGCCATATTTGACCTCCACAGGAAAGCCTTGCATTGACAGAATCCAGGAAGTAATTCGGGAATTACTCACATTTCTGGCCCGGATTCTGTCACTTTGAAGATATTGCAGAGGCTGGTGTGGAGTCTCCACTATGATGTGTTCCCCCTGGATGAACGGGCGGTAATTCTTCAATGCCCACACCGTTGCCAGGAGTGCCTTCTCACAATCGTTGAATTTTTCCTCCACAGAGGATAAAGTCTTGCTTGCACAGGAGATCACTTTATTGACATTGTCATGCTTTTGGTATAATACTGTAGTCAAGCATGTATTTGAGAACCCTGTCTCCAAGAAGAACAATCATGCAAGTAAGCCAGACCTTGCGCGAGGGGACTCTTCTTGTTTTGGCCATATTTGACCTCCACAGGAAAGCCTTGCATTGACAGAATCCAGGAAGTAATTCAGCAATTACTCACTTTTCTGGCCCGGATTCTGTCACTTTGAAGATATTGCAGAGGCTGGCGTGGAGTCTGCACTATAATGTGTTCCCCCTGGATGAACGGGCGGTAATTCTTCAATGCCCACACTGCCTTCTCACAATTGTTGAATTTTTCCTCAACAGAGGATAAATTCTTGCTTGCATAGGAGATGACTTTATTGACAATGTCATGCTTTTGGTATAATACTGCGGTCAAGCATGTATTTGAGAACCCTGTCTCCAAGAAGAACTCCTTGTTTTTCACAGGGTAAGCTACACACAGCGCTTGTGAGAGGCTTTTTTTGAGTTGCTTTACTGCCTCGGGTTGTTCTGGACCCCACTCCCATTTGACCCCCCCTTCAATAGATGGATCAGGGGTCTTGTGATCTCTGCGTAATCTTCAATGAACGTTCTACCATAATTAGTCAGTCCAAGGAGGATCCTTAGCTCACGCAGAGTTGTGGGGTCTTTTAGTTTCAGGAGTGCTTCCACTTTCTTTTCCTGGGGACCGAGACCCTCAGGAGTTATCTCATGCCCCAAGAAATTGGCACGGGTCCTGCACCACTGTGACTTTTGGAAAGATAGTTTTGCTCTGGCAGCCCTCAACTATGGCAGAACATAACAGATCTCCGCTATGTGTTCCTCTACAGTTGAGCTTTTGATCATAACATCATCTGCATAGGCCAGGTTACCCTTTCACCCAAGTCGGGCATGGCCTTGTGCAAGAAGATATTAAATTAATTGCTGGTGTTGATGTATCCAAAGGGAGTCCAGGTCCATGTGTACTGCTTCCCCCCAAAGGTAAAGGCCAGCTTGTATTGGTCCTTCCTACTGACAGGTACGGTCCAGTACCCATTGGTCCGGTCAATGGCAATGAAGGGAAGAGGCCATCGGGACATGTGGACCTGTTTGTTTGGCTCCCTTAGGTCAGCACAGAGTCTCCACTGGCTGTTCGGTTTTAAAATCCCTAGCACCGGATTATTAAAGTTGCTGTGGACTGGACGAATTATCCCATGGGACTCAAGGTTTTTAATTATTTCTGTGAGGGATTCCATGGAAGCGAGAGTCAAGCGGTGGAGTCATGCCAGGGTCCGTGGGAACTGTTGTATGGATTTCGGTGCGACCGCAGTCATATGAGTCCACCACAAAGAGATCTTGAAAATCTAAGAAAACTTGTTTCAACTTTTGCTTTTGCTCCAGAGTCTCACAGGCATCAGCTAGGTTGACTCTCTCTTCAACCATCTGCCTGAAGCCTGAAAGGACTTCTGGTTTGGCTATCTCAGCAGCCTGCTCCAGCTGGGTGGAGAAGTCCCTGGTTAAAGTATTGACCTGGAATGATGGTTCCAGGCAGGGAAGGCAGTCCTTGTGGACTTGAAAGATCACCTCATCCCTCCTGAAGTCACAGGTCACCTCTTCCTTACCATAAGGGCAGGCAGAGTACACCAGGAAATTCCCCCCATGCCGGGTGAAGATCCTGTACCGTGTTGTGTCATTGTCGCTATCACTGTCAAAACAGTCATTGGGGATTGGTCCTATCAGTACATTACCTAAATCTATGGAAAAATGTTGGTCATCAACCGCCATTCCAATAATGGTGCCTGCGCCCAGAGTTATACTCCTAAGGTCGTTTGGTCCACCACTATTGGAATGGTGTTGTGTTCTGTATTGACTAATGGTGTTGGGTTTAACCCCGACCCTTGCTGTTGGAGATGGGCGTTGAGGTGAACATATGCATCAGGATTTAGCAGTTTCTGGCCTCTTTTAATTTTTACTTTAAGTGGGAATAGTCGGGTCTGTTCTGGATTGGTGACTTCCTCTCCAATTTGAACTACAACTGCATACGGCAGCAATTAAGCTGACCGAAATGCTTTCTCTGGATCATCAAAGTCCATGGGACTACCCGCTAATCGGGACCAGGCTTTGAAGTTTATCAGGTCCATACTAATGATAAAGCGATTGAGAATGTCACTGCCTAAATAAAATGCAGCCCGGACATCTTGCACGACCAAACTGTTATGCAGTATGCTTTTGTTGCCCATTGAAATTGTGAGCATACACCTGCTAGGCAGGACATTGTTTGAATTGAGAGTTTCCAGGTCCATTTCCCATTTGTCTATCAATTTAAATGTGGGAATGGCTGGATCTTTTGGGAGTTTTCAGAACATGGCTTTGCTGATGAAGCTCTTACCGTTGTTCACGCCCACTCGGGCGAGAACAGAGTCCATACCCTCATTTAACATAATAGGGATGAACAACTGTTCTCCAATTTTCTGAATGTCAGGAAAACTTTGAGCTGGTTTCTCATCATTTTGGAATATGGAAGTGGGATTTTCTGATTGTGAATTGGTATAGAATTTCAGAGTATTTCCTTCCAGTGTGGAATGTCACTTGTGACTGGAAGGAAGGTTGATTTTCAGAAACAGAGAGGAATTCCCATCACCGGTTTGTTGCCCTACTGCAATTACTGTCACATCAGGGATTTGGTTGTTTTGAAAATGGAATTCAATAGGATCCTATTTTTGATCAACCATGTGGCATGTGCCATTTAAACTAACATGGTTGACACTATGTTTTAATTTTATTGGTTGGTTAGTCTGGGTCCAGAGGACCTTGTTTACAAAGTCTATTTGAGGAGACAATCTACGCAGGATGTCATTCCCCAGTAAACATGGTGTGCCCTCTGGAGTCACAACTATGACCGGGTGTTTCACCTTGTGTCATCCAATTTTAATTTCCAACTCCGCAGTCCCCTCGACAGGAATTTCATTCCCATCGAAGTTCTGAAGTGTCCAGGAAGAGCGGTGGGAGGGGTCTGGTATCTCTCCCCCCTTCCTGCATTCAGCTGATTAAAGGCTCTCTTTGACAGAAGAGTGGCTTGGGATCCAGTGTCCACCAGTGCCAAAAATGTACATTGCCCTTGTACTTGGACTGGGGCATAAAATCTTCCCTCCTTCTCCACAAGGGGGCAAAGATAATGTGCATTTTGGGAAAGTTGGTGGGTTAGTTTCTAGATTCTTGACTCTGACATAGGGGTAGTTTGAGTAGGATTCTGTGTGGAAGCTTGGGGATTTGTAAGAAAAATATGGCTGTTGGATATTGGGGGAGTTTTGGGCTCCCATGGTTCTGATTTTGCCCCCCCCCCTTTTGGAGACAGCCCCTGGAATATGTTTGGGCAAGGTGGTTTTCCAAGCAATAATTCTTGGGTTCAATGGTGGGTGATTTTGACTCAGCCCCCACATTCAACCAGTCTGTATTAGGATCTCTTGGGACCCATTGTTCTTTGGGAGGAATTCCCCCATCCCTGAAGGAGAAGATCCTTTTCCCAGAGTCCTCTGAGGACCCCTTTCCTTCAAATTGGAGGACACTAACCTCCTCCACAAAATGGGTCTTTTTAGGTCCTTTATTTCTCCTACCCGCCCTCTGTTCGTTGGGTTGCAGACTTTCAGGGGCAGGAGATTTTGGTTCCGGTTCCTGGGTTTGCAGGGGCTTTTCACAAGTGGGGAAGGAAGCTTCCTCTAAGGCTTTACATCCCCCTTCTTGCCTGTACAATGACCCAGTCTAACGATCTCTTCTTGTGAAAGTCCCTCACCAGCTGGGTCATGATGTATTTAGGGAGTGCATGGAAAAAGGTGTTAATGAACTCCCTTCTATCTGTGCGCACCCTCCCGGTGGTCTGTGCAAAGGCACGTTTGAGTTCTTGCACAAATTCTTGTGGGGTCTGATCTTCCCCACACTGCAGATTGTAGGCCGCCTTCCAGGCCTCTTGGGGATTTTTAAGGACAGAAAAGTGTTTTAAGATGGCCGCCCTGTAGGTGGACCATCTTGAGTGGTTCTGATCCTCCAGCCCCGCAAAGATGCTGGAGTACTAAAGGGAAAATATCCATTTTACATATTGGATGCAACTCTGACTATCTTTCAGATGCAAAGAATCCATCATCTGTTCGTATAACTCAAGGTGTTCCCAGACTGAATACTTTGCATTTTTGTGATAGGGAGTTATAACACTCCCAATGGCCTTAATCTGCTGCAGGGGATCATTTTGTAGAGCCCTCTTGATTTTCTTGGCCTTTTTGGTCTTAGTCACCCGTGTCCACTCATCCTCTGACTCAGAGGCACTACTATTGGAGGTGGCTATCTGATCCTCTAGGCACTCCCTGATTCTGTGAGCTTGAGAAGGGCTTGCAGAATGTGGGGTCTAGTTTCTTGATGCCTGTGGTCCTCCGAAGAGTCTTCTGACTCTCCACTGCTCCCAGGATTGGCTGAGTACCCCCCCACTGCCGTACCTGGGAAGAGGTTTTTAGGATACTCTTTTTTGGCTTGATTTCCAGGAGTTCCGTACCAAATTCTAGTAACTGGTCCTTTGGTAGGCGGTATTTTTGAGGATCCAATTCCCTGATCCTCCCCTCACAGGAGTCTTCCTGATCAGAGAGGCTAGCCCTAACATTTGGGGATGTGTACAGAGATGCCCGTCCATCAATTTCTGGGAGGTGCTGATCTGTCAATCCTATGTTACCAATTCTGCTGAAGTCTACCATCCCCATGGCCCTTGGTTCATATGAGCCAGTGGACATGAAGCTGGTGGAGTTCATGGTCCTGAAGGGGTTAGAGTCCCTGAGGACAGGGGTCCTTCTGTTATGCTCAGGGGTTTCTCTGTGCTTCATACCTCTTTTCTTTCAGCCCCTATTCCCTGGTGAAATGCCAAAATCTGAATCTTTTGCTCCTTTATCAGGGCCTTACTGGTCTCAATAATTGGTTCTTGCATTGCTATCTTTTCGAGGAGCACCTCATTCTTTTCACAAAGAGCCTCATTGTCTCTCTGTCCTTCCTGCCTGGTTTGGAAATACTGGGCCAATTTCTTCTGCAGGAGACTCACCTCCTGAGTTTCATCATTATTGGAATGGGTGTTCTTTTCCAGAGCATCCTTCACCCACCTGGTGTGCTGCAGTAGCTTCTCATATTCTGTTTTTGCTTCCTTGAACTCCTGGAGGGCCAGCTTTCTTTCCTCTAGCTTGGTTTTTGATTGGCTTACTTCCTGGCCTAATGCATCCCTCTCCTTACTCAGGGTGCCCCTCTGTTCAGCCAGGCCATCCCTCTGTTTTTTGAATGCATGGGATTTCTGGTGCTCCTTATCAAATTCTGTTTGAGATTCTAAATCTTTAAGAATTAATTTATTGTTTTCCTCTTTTAATTGACTAACCGGTCTTGTAAGAACAGGGCCAGGCATACACCAAGAGAAATCTGTCTAGAGAACAAAACCAAAAAGGATCTGGGCAGGATAGTCTGCGTCACCACTTTCGGACCACTCAGCCAATTGATCCAGAGGACCATCAAAAAGAATTGGCATCTGGTCAAACAACCTGGCACACTCAACAATGTGCCGTGTTTTGCCTTTAAAAAGAACAGGAATCTCAAGGACACACTGGTGCACACTTTCATAGAACCACCCCCGCAAGCACCCAATACGCTCTGGGATCTACCCCCGTTAGTTGGACACCACAAATGCAGACACTGTGTGGCCTGCCCTCTGACCTTACAAAAGAGATCATTTGAACACGAGAAAGTGAAATGGAAAATGCAAGATTTCACTAATTGCAACATATATATCATACAATGTCCCTGCGGCCTCCTCTATGTAGGGAAAACAATACGCACCATAATAATGCGCATGTCTGAACACCGCTCGAGCATTAGAAATTTGTATTTGTATTTATTTTATTTGTATAGCGCAAAACCATGCCCGGAGGCTACCGGGCGCATATCTTGAGAGCAATGGTTACATAGGTTGCAAACAGTGATTATATATCGAACAATAAACATAGCATAGAAATAGGCATAGGTAAGTAGTACAACGATACATAGTTTGTCGAATAGTACATCCATACATAAGTTATTGCATCGCGTTTTCAGAATGTGGCTTGGGCATTGGAAGTGACTAGCCAACATTTGGCTCTATGTTTGAAAAGGTTGAAGGAGGGGAGGTTTCTAATAGTCAAGGGTACAGCGTTCCACAATTTGGCTGCCAGGACTGGGAAGCTGGATCCGCCAGCTGTTTGGAGCTTGTATCTAGGTATCAGTAGGCTTTGGTTCAGGATAGATCTAAGAGAGCGAACTGGGGTGTACAGCGTGAATCGTGAGGAGAGATAGGTGGGGGCCAGGTTATTCATGCATTTGTAGGTTAGGGCAAGCGATTTTAGTGAGATCCTTTGGGAGACTGACAACCAATGAAGGTTCTTCCTGGTATCCGAAATGTGTGCAGATCTGGGGATGTTGAGGGCTGCCCTGATGGCATTATTTTGTATGATCTGGAGCTTGTCTAGGTTACCCTGATTAGTGCCCTGGTACAATGCATTGCAGTAGTCCAGTTTGGACATGACTAGGGTCCTAGCTAGGGTAGTACAGTTGTGCGTGGAGAGAAAAGGGCGACATGCTGTGATCAGCGTGCAGGTATAGGCGGCGGCGACCGCAACTGCATTTGTTTGTCTGTGAAGGGAGAGGGTGGAATCGAGGTAGATTCCAAGCATTTTGGTATCTTTGGAGACTTTTATTAGATTTCCATCGATGTTAAAGGAACTGAACATAGGGTTCAGCTTGTTTAGTCTTTACTGAGTACCTAAGATGAGGAGCTTTGTCTTGTCATCATTGAGACAGAGCTCATGTTGGGCCATCCAAGTTTGAATGACATGGTAAACGTCATTTAGGGCTTTTGAATCTACTGTGTAATCACCCGTGATGGGGATGAGTATCTGGGTGTCATCAGCATAATTTGTGTAGGTGACACCCAGATAGTCGAGCACATCAAATAAGGGTTTAGTAAATACATTATAGAGGGTAGGGGATACACACAATCCTTGGGGGACTCCGCAGGGGACTGGTGCAGGGTCAGCTGCGGAGGTGGGCGAGAATACCCTCATCTGTCTGTTATCCAGGAAGGATTGAATCCAGTTAGTGGCCATGTCGGAGAAGTGAGCTGCAGTTTTCAGGTGGTGACAGAGGATTTGGTGATTAACCAGACAAAGGCAGCAGATGAGTCTAATAGTAGTAACAGGGCTAGTTTACCTTTGTCTTTGAGATCCTCAATTTGGGTTTTGAGATCGAGGAGGGCTGTCTCCGTCCCGTGCTTCGGTCTGAAGCCGGATTGTCTCGTGCCTAGTAGGTTGTTTGATTCCAGATAGTTCTGTATCTGAAGATAGGCTGCTCTATCTAAGATTTTTAGCAGAAATGGGACCGTTGTGATGGGCCGGTAATTGGTTGGAACCTCCGGGTCTAAGGTGGGTTTTTTTAGGAGAGGAATAACCCAAGCATCCTTCAGGTTATTAGGGACCACTCCCGATTGAAAGGAGGCGTTGATAAAAGTGGTGATAAAAGGTGCGAGGTCAAGAGCCGACTCCTTAATGATCGGGGCTGGACAAGCGTCCCCTTGGCAGTTGGAAGGTTTTAAGTTGCAGATGATTTTTTCAACCTCCAGAACGGTGAGCGATGTGAAGCTGAACGGCACCGGGGAGTCAGGGGTAGTTATTTTAGGTGACCTGGTATTGCTGAATATAGGGGTGTGGAGGGTATTTTGTTTGGCATTCATTTTGGATTGCAGGGTGGATATTTTGTTAAGAAGGGCATTTTGTATATTGTTGCACCAGGTGCTGTCCTTGGTGCATGTGTCCGGGGCAGGTGAGAGAGATTCTAACTCTTTGAGGATTTTGAATAATTCTCTAGTGTTCGATTCTGCCTGGGATATTCGTGAATTGTAAGTCTCCTTTTTGGCTTGTAATATGGCCTCCTTGTAATTAAGAGAGGTGATTAGAACGGAGGCTTTATTAGCTGCGCTGGGGTGACTTTTCCAGAGGGCTTCGGCCTTGCGCTTTTCTTTGCGCAGAGCGTTGAGCTGCGGGGTGAACCAAGAGTTCAGATGGGACTGTTGTTTGGCTTTGCAGATCTTTAGTGGAGCTATGCTCTCAATGGCATTGGTCATTAGGCTGTTATAAGCGTCTACTAAGACAGTGGGGTCCTTATCCTTGTGCTGTACAGCAAGAGTGTTCAAGCAAGGGAGGATAAGAGGAAGCAGTTTCTCCCTGGTGATATCTTTTTTATTTCTGGTAGGTATAGCGGGGGCTATGGTAGGTGTGGGCTGGGGGTTGGTGGCTGGCAGGGGGAAGGTAATAACATGATGGTCGGACCAGGCTCTCATAACGATTTTGTCGCTGTGTATGAAAGCGACTCCTCCTTTTCCTTTCGACAAGTTGGAATGGCGGTCGTTTCTAATAATGGTATAACCCTTGGCTAGGGATAGAGCGAGGAGTGGGCCAGAGGCGTAATGTAACCAAGTTTCGGTAATAGCTAGAAAGTCAAGGTTCTGGACAGTGATGAGGTCTGAGATGTCAAGGGCGTGAGCCGTGAGGGATCTTGCATTGATAAGGGCTCCCTTTAGAGCTGAGATGGGTGAGGTGGAGAGTGGAGGACTAGGCGTTGTGGTTGAGTTGGGCAGTGGAAGGGCAGAGCGATTGCGCAGAATACAAGGTGGTCTGGGCAGTCTAGTTCTAAGTCTGCTATTTCTTTGTTGTAGAGTACATGGGATGTTTGGAGTGGGTTTGGTAGAAAAGTGCTTGAGCCAAAGGGCTGGGTCATTGAGGTAGGGGTTCGATGGAGGGTCGGGATGGTAGAGCATGGTTGAAGGGAGAATATGGAAGGTCTTAGTGTCGCTTGCACGGTAGCTGGCAGCAGTGCAAGCTGATAGTCCTAAAAGGACTGTGAATATAAGGTCAATGCTGACACAAGTTCTTAGCTGCATGTCGCAGCTTGTATTTCTCTAGGGACTGGGGATGTATTTAAGCGGGCTCAGGACAAAGGGTATAAGGAGTTAAGGTGGCGCGACTAGGCAGCCAACAGCAGTGCAGAACAGGTCAATAGGCACAGTATAGGGACATCTAGATTTGAAATGGCACGATTGGGCAGCCAATAGCAGTGCAAATCAGGTCAATAGGCACAGTACAGGGACATCTAGATTCAAAATGGCACAATTGGGCAGCCAGTAGCAGTGCAAATCAGGTCAATAGGCACAATACAGGGACATCTAGATTCGCAATGGCACAATTAGGCAACCAACAGCAGTGCAAAACAGGTCAATAGGCACAGTACAGGGACATCTAGATTCGAAATGGCACAATTAGGCAACCAACGGCAGTGCAAATCCAGTCAATAGGCACAGTACAGGGACATCTAGATTCGAAATGGCACAATTGGGCAGCCAGTAGCAGTGCAAATCAGGTCAATAGGCACAATACAGGGACATCTAGATTCGAAATGGCACAATTGGGCAGCCAGTAGCAGTGCAAATCAGGTCAATAGGCACAATACAGAGACATCTAAATTCAAAATGGCACAATTAGGCAGCCAATAGCAGTACAAAACAGTTCACTAGGCACAGTATAAGGCATATAGATACGAAATGGCAATGGACAGGCATTACAGAATATAATTGTATCTAATGGGGGATGTAGAGAGAGGCCTGAAGGAGAGGGGCAAGTAAGAGATGCACAGCGTGCAGCGGTGGGTATAGAGCATGTGGTCCATAATAGTTATAGCTGCGAGTGAATGGCAAGGGCGTCCAGCGTAGGTGAGTCGGGTGGTGAGATCTGAAGTAACCGAGTGGCGTGGCACATTGTGGACATGGACAGCACACATGTGTACAGCCGTGCGGGATGGTGGCGTTAATTGGACAAGAGCGAGAGAGATGCGCTGTGAGTTAGACAGTTCTAGTCAGCAAATGGGGATATGCTTGTTGCAGCGCCGGCTTACCTGGAGCAGAACGGGCAGAGTTCCTGGCCCTAGGCTCCTAAGGCTCCGGACAGGCTCGAGACAGGTGTAGCCTTTGTGCTACAGCCTTTGTGTGAGGCCGGCTCTCACCTGCCGGCTCTCATTGGCTGGTAAGGCTGGGGCTGGGGCCAATCAGTGGCCGGAATGGTGCAGCAGAGAAAAAGTTAGGAAGCTGCTGGACCAACATTGAACATGACTGCCATCTTAGAGGGGGGTTCGCCTCGTGGGGAACAATGGCGGTCGGCTGCCTGATGCCTGGTAGGGTGCAGCAGGTGGACTGTTGGGATGATGCCACGTTAGGCAATGCGGTGCGCATTAAAGCGCGGCTGTTCCGCAATAAAAACGAGAAAAATGCTAATTCTCGGAAGCGGTAAAAGCGGCGTGCATAGGTGCCAATTGGCTTACCTAGCTGCTGGTGGGTGCATGGCCTCTTGGCAGCACTGCTCCTGCAGTGCTAAGCGTGTGAGCTCCTGCTCCAACACGGGACAAATGGGCTGGGCAGCAGGCTCGAGACAGGTGTAGCCTTTGTGCTACAGCCTTCGTGTAAGGCCGGCTCTCGCCTGTCGGCTCTCATTGGCTGGTAAGGCTGGGGTTGGGGCCAATCAGTGGCCGGAATGGTGCAGCAGAGGAAAATAGTCAAACATTTCATCCAAAAGAACCATAAGGACACTGATTTGAGATGGTTCATCCTTCAGAAGGTAAAACCAGCAAAACGTGGTGGAGACCTGAATAAAACACTAACACAACTAGAACAACGCTGGGTTCACAAACTCAATACTGTACATGCCGGGCTGAACATTTCAGTTGAGTGGAAATCTTTCCTATGAAATCCCATTCCATGGTGATAGAACAGATCTGTGATTCTATATATATGAACAGAGTTAATTCTGTCTGTTTATTCTATAGAAATCAAAAAACCAAGATAAAAAGAATGTATGTTGTGTGAACTAGATACAACAGTCACTTGATGTACCATTACTGTCATCACAAAACAATGTGTCAACAACAAGGCAAAATGTTTATTGGCATAAATGTAAGATTGTTGTATTGGACTCTGTATGGGACTTTTCTGCACCCTTGATTTGGTTTAGTGTGATGCTGTCTCTAGAACCTCACCTGTACTGTTCTACAACACTCGTACAGCATATCCTAGCCTAGGGATCAGGCCCCGCCCCCAGTGTCAGAAGGGAGGGTTAGAGGCATTCTCTTTTTACTTTTGCGCCCGTTCTCCTACAGTTGGACTCTCAGTGCTGGTTGCCATGACAACCCATACCAACATAGGGTTCAGATTACTCATTGGGATCTCCACACACGTGAGGACCTACATAAACACTTTCGGTGTACAATTCAAGCGATTGGTACAACATTTAACGCCCTTTTTTAACCCATTGATGGTTGCCATAGCAACCCGTATTAAACACAGTGGCTAAATTACACACTTGGATCCCAGACACATGGGGACCCATGTAAAATCATTCTTTTCACAATCTGAACAATTGATGGAAAGTTTTCACTCGCTTCTACAATTAGTGTCAACCCATCCCCACCCAAGATGGCCGCCGTATAAATGATCATGGAGTCCTAGCAACAGCGTTACTAACGCCTGGCCAGGTCCCCATGAATCGTAGAATGACTCAGCAGTTCGTACGCTACAGCGGCAGACTGCGAGCAGGTCCTGTACTCTGACAGGTAAGGCCATTTTGCCCGCACTCAACAGATATTCAGAACCACTGAGGTGCCCTTAGTGCCATAAAATACTAATTGGATATTCCCGTTCGATTTATGTTTTTGGCCGTGGGACCATATTAAAGAAAAAAGAAACTAGGCTCGTTTACAAGTGAAACTTCACCTCCAGCTGAGAGGTAAGAGTCTGTGTTATGAAAAGAGTGCCCGCCATAACCGAGTTGTTTCCGATCCCTTCTTAGGTGATCTTCATACCAATAAAAAACTCTTTTCTTTCTGTTTTTTCACAATAGGATCAGACAGATATTAGCCCTTGTGGTTTATACAACTTCCAATAACAGAACCTTTGGAATTAATACACCCATAGGTGAGCTGTATGTGTTTTCAATACTGTACAGCGCATGATTTATTCTTCTTTAAATAATCGGTGCATGAATACTCCCCTGACAATTGCCTCCATTCACCCTGCAGCACAGACATCATACAGTACAGACGCCCGTCCTGATGAAGGCCGTATACCAGATGTGGTATATTAAGCCCACCTAGAAACGGCTGAAACACTGTGGTGTAGACGCACTATCACCAACTGCAGTATATCCATGCTGCTTTACACAATGAAAATGACTTGTTTTTGTTGAAATGTTCAAGTGATGTTGTAAATGTCCAATTGTTTATATGTTTGCCATTTTAATGCAAACTCCTTGACAAATGAAATTTGAATTTGATTTTGTCTTACACACACAAAATGGTTGTCTTACCAAAAAACTTTTGACTCTGTGTGATGTAAATAGTTTCTGTACTTTAGGTCACTGACCTCCCCTTTTTCTTGTTGCAAACTCTGAAACGTCCATTTTATGTTGAACTGTACTAACTTTAGATAAAGAATAAGATTGATTCTACAACAGAGTTTGAAAATATTTATTCTTCCTTGATACAGAGGGTGACAAAAAACAGGAGTATTCTGATAGCACCTATTTCTCTTGAACCTATTCAATTGTAATCATTGCTCCCTACTAACCCTCCTGGGTAGAATAGGCTCCCAATCAGGAGCCCTAACTTTTGAATCTGTTTCAAGGCTGGTCATGAGTGGATGACCATGTTTAAAATGTCCTTTGGTCACTATCAGTACAGGGTGATGGCTTTTTTTTCTCTATAATGCCCCAGAAATATTATACTGTTTTAGGGATTCTATGTTTCTAGCGAGGCTTTGTTTCAGGTGTATTTCGATAACATGCTGATATTCTTGTCTACCTTTGAAGGGGACTTACCTTTGTCCAATTGATACTCCTGTTTAATAGTGGCAATTCATTGCTACACCATTAAGGCACATTTCATTCGCCTGGGAGGAATAGCCAGGGCCCAAGAGATGGCAGACGTTTTCTTTAGCCAAGTGATCAGAGTCAATGGTCTTCCCAATTAGATAGTATGAGATCTTGGTCACAGTACACGTCTTGTTTTTGGACATCATTGTGCCAACACCTTGAAACCAGTACTGCTTTTACCTCTGATTGTCATCCATAGACCAATTAATTGATGGAATGAACCAATCAGTCCTTGGAAAAGTAATTGAGAAGCTTCGCGAACATCCTATAAAGCAACTGAAATACTTAGCTAACTACAGCAGAAGTTGCACGGAGACATACATTGCACTGAGCCACCAGATACAGCCGTAGCAGAGTTGTGATGGATATCACCCACATCACCTGCCATTGGCACTCATAAGACCCATTTCTGCCCTTTGTATGGCTGTCTTTATGAACCACCTTCAAGACATCCACCACCAGACATTGGAACAACTGCACATCACTCAAGATGAGATGAAAAGTACTGACAATAGGAAACAATCCCCTGAGAAAGCCTTTCAGGTGGGGGACAACGTATGACTGTCTACTCTACACCTGCCTGCACAAAATCTCCCTCACAAACTTGCTCTCAAGTATGCTGGACAGTTTCATATTTCGGCATGCATTTCGTCTTTGGCTTTCCTTCTCCAGCTGCCCACCGTCTGGCGAATATTTTTTGTCTTCCATGTGTCTGTGCTGAAGCCTTATCACCTGGATTTCTTTATCAGCCCATTCCTCAACCATCTCCCATTCTGGTCTCTGGTATTCCGGGATACGAGGTGGAGGCATTCTGGGATGCACAGTTTCCAAGGGGTGGATTTTCTTCTTGGTAGCCTGGAACGGCAATACGCCCTGTGATCTTGCCTGGCAACCTGCCTCATATGCTCCATGATCGGGTTGGTGCTTCTACCTCCAATTTCCTTGGAAGCCCAGCACCCTGTCTGGTCTTGGAGGTGGGCAGCGTGTCACAGCACGTGAGTGGTTTACATACCAGTGGCGGCACTATCCCTTGTGGGGCTCGAGGTACGCTGCATTGGGACGTGTGCAACATTTGCGCTATTTCCTTCCTAACCCGGGCACTGGCATGGAGGCTGCAATGTTGCTAGTTAGTGCAGGCACAGGGGACCAGTGGCGAGATTACCCATGTGGACAGTGTTATTCGGCATGTGCCCATTGCCAGTGGCAACAGCGGACTGGTGGCTAGGTGTTGTTCTTCCAGTGGTGCAGGTAAAAGTCTGCCAGGTCTGTGGCTTATAGTTTGCCTATCTGACAGTCCCTTGTCCTGTATTTCCCTAGTCTTGTAACCTGCTACCTGGACTCTGATTACATTTCTGTCCTTCTCATCCTGGTTTTACCCCTAACCTGCTAGTAGGTGCTTGTTGGAAGATTCTATCTGCCATTGTGGGAGTATTTCAACTACTCTTCAGTTGGCTTTGCCACCCACTTACAGTACTCACACTGTTCTGATGCTACACTTCTCCGTGGATGGTGTTGCGTAGGTGGTATTGGGAGGGTTAACAACCTTCCTGGTTGGATACCTCTCCTATGTCCGGGTGGTGGGTGGTCCTTCCATGCTGTCTATACACTGAACCAGATTGGGGCTACTGCCAACGTGGATGCATCAGAATGCCTGCAGCGTTTGATAACAGGTACGAGAACAAAGCAAAAGTTACAGCTTGACACCAGTCACTTATTGGCTCAAACTCACAGTTACAGGGTTTTCACACCCAGCCACTTCTTTGCTAGAATTACAGTCACAGGGATACAACACCCAATTTGTTATTTGAAATCCACCCAGAATAATAGTGGCTGGCTCACTTCTTCCTGATCTGGAGTTACAGTGCCCCTGTTCACACTTCAGTTAAATAGTGTTATTTCCACTTTTTGTAAATTCTCACTCTTCAGGGATGTATTGCCCTTCCCACTTATAAGGGCTATCGTGCCTTTTTGACACTTAACATATATGGGTGCTTCCCCACTCATATGGGATTTGGTGCGGTTCAAACTGGCAACCATTTCTATTTCCTTCAGGATGCTAAGTATGTCTATATCCAAGGGCTCCCTCTCAGCCTCAGTCACAACAATTGCGTCAGCCTCCTCTTCTGAGTAAGGATCGCCAAAAGCTTCTTCTCCTGAGTCCTGCATCCGGTTCTTCCTCAATGCCCCCGACATCTGGCTCTCTCTGCCACTTCATGCTGCTGGCTTTTGAAAAGATGTTTCTCCTTCTCCTAGTTCTCATGTAGTGCCTTACTCTGGGTTCACCAGTTTCTCTCTCAACAGCTTCTCCCACGGCTTTTTACAGGTCCCATCTATTTGTTCCCAAATCTTTTCTTACATGATTGTTCTAATTCAGTCTCTACATCTATGTGGTTCTGCCATATGTTAATTGCTCTGATCACAGTCTACTCCCTTCCCTCTCTGGGCCTGTGGCTTCCTGTGCTGATAAGCAGACCAGCGGCCATTATGAGATCAGGAAGACATCCTGCCTTTAAAGCAGGTCTCCAATTGCTCCTTTTCAGTCCACAACTGACACACTGCAAAAGACTGATCCACACCCTCACCAAGTTCATTAAAATGAAATGGTTTATCCCACAAAATGTATTTAATTTTGTGGCGTGGTTTTGTATCAATGAATTGAAGCAGAGGCATTGCTAGGGGGGCTGAGGGGGCTATAGTCCTGGGTCTTTTGGTTGTAGCCCAGGATAGAAGCCCAGGAGCTACAACCAAAAGGCTAGCTAGCCCCGAGTCCCGACAATCTCAACATTAGCGTAGCCCCGGACCTATTCCTGAGCTAGCAACACCCCTGAATTGAAGCATGCACGGGTGGACTGGGAACCAAAAGTGGCCCTGGAAGCAATTTTTAAAGTGCCCTCCATTTTGCATCAAGCTCTCGAAGCAAGGTTGCCCAACCCAATGCCCCAAGGCACTAGGAAGATAATGGCTCAACATAGTGTACTTTAAAGCACATTATTCCATATCAAACATCCTGCCTCACCACACGCTCACAACATAAGGCAGATTGTTACGTTAGCAATGTTGACAGTTACGGCACAGTGAGAGCAAATATTTAGCCTAGGGTAACATCATTTATTTACAAGGTGGAGTTGCAATTTGCACCCAGTTTGCTCTTTGGGCATGGGACCATGTATCTTTTCAGCTCTATCTGGCAAATCCGTCACTGATGCCCGGTGTGTCCTTCTTACTCTCTATAGTCTAGGATTGGTGCTTATGGATGTGACCAGGATTGGTGGCTGGTATCTCTTTCAGGGCCCTGTCATTCCCAAACCTTACAGCCTCATTAAGATTGGGCAGCCAAAGAGAAGAATGTTTTTTAGAAGTGTCTCAGGCATACCAGCTATAGGCAGAGGCAGCTTTTGGTGTCGGTGGGGCAGATGGTTCCTGCAGGAGAAATGGCTTTCTATATGATTCAAAGTTTGTGTATGTTGGTAAATAAATTCAGTGGAGGTCCATTCCCATTCCCCTTAAATAGGCACAAACAAGCAAGCGTGCCAATGGGCTGCAATTGAGCTTTTTACTGCACCATTTCTGGGAATGAAATTAAGTAAATGACATACACCTTATGATTAGTTCTCTTGACTAACATATGAAAGAAATCGAATTGATACCAGGATACCAACGTACACAGAAGTTGTTTATAACAGGTTTATGATGCCTACCTACAATGTATGAAAAGTGTATGTACAAAATGCCAGCATTGCTACTATAAATCACTGATTGTGTTGCATGGGTTGACCAACTCCAAGTGTGACGGGTTTTCAGGATAGTCCTCATTAATATTCATGAGAAACAATCTGCATACATTTAGAATCATTGTATGCACATTTATCTCATGAATATTAATGACTGGCATTCTGAAAATCCGACATGGATCTGGCACTCGAGGCCTGGTGTTGGACTAACTGTCATCATGAGGAAGCTCTCCTACCCCGTAAAACACAAACAAGCACGCATCACACTTAAGGTTAACTAAGACACAAGGGAAGTGGGAAAGAAAGTGTGGATTAATAATTCATCTGCATCTAGTGAGTTCAGGGAGAGTGTTGTTTAGCTGGGGAGCTATCTTGGAGCGGTGGAGCACATTATGCTGTTGGACCACTGGCAAATATCAATGGACCTTTTGGATTTCGTTTCTGTTGAACTTTTTCATTGATGGACTGTATTAAACTCTAAAATGTGCCCTCTAACCGGAACCATAACAAATACCAGCGGGCGCATGCATCGTGCGCATCAAGTGAGTGCACAGTGAGTGCTGATTAGCTGTGGAGTTATCTTGGAGCTAAGGAGCAAATTATGCTGTTGGACTGCTGTTGAACCACTCGACCGCTGGCTAATAACATTGGACCTTTTGTATTTTGTTTCTGTTGGACTTTGCCATTTATGAACTGTGGTATGCTATTTAGTCACCCCTTAGTACTCACTGCAACTCCATACAGCTTATAAACGTTCTAACCAATTCTCTATTTATCATAGGTGAACTCTAAGCTCCACCCCCTAACCAAGAACAGCTACATAGAGCAGCAGGTGCACGCATTGCACGCGGCATCAAGTGAGTGCACAGCGAGTGCTGTTTAGCTGTTAAGCTGAGAAGCTAGCTGGGGGGGTTTTAAACTGTAAGTGTGGTCCTTTATAAAGAGTGTTCTTGTGGCAGTGGTGATCAAGCTACTACAAAACTCAGTGCCTGATGTACACTTTAAAAACAGCTATGCCACTGGATGCAGATAAAAAGCTTACAGCAGAATTAACTAAGATGCCCACACCTGCAAACCAAGGTGTAGAACTAGTATTTCATAAAAAAAAATAAAAAATACAGCATTCAAAATCGCTAACTGCTGATATTAGACCGTTTGGGCAACATGGCCCTCGGGGAATGACTCCTGCCTCTGCTATACAGGCATTTTCCAGTTTCAAACACGGTAATCTGCAACCACTACTGCCTTTTTTTGTAACTACCATTCCAATGTGCTTAATTGATTTGCACCATATTCCTGATGCTCCCATGATTGAAAGTCACAAAGAAGTTGTGGCAGTAATAACACCTGTAACAACTAGGAGAGTAATGCATGCAGTAGATAAAATGCAATTACCAACACTCTACTCTCAAATGTTCAAAACCTCATTGAAGGAAACGTTGGCCAGACAAGTGCAGCCACAGACAATTGGGAGCTATTACCCTGTCCCATACATACTGACCGCTCACTTAGCCTTGACACGAAAATCATGAACACTGCACAAGTAGTTTGTGAAAGTTAATTCAATGAATGTGGGCGCAATTGCCTGTTAATTCTATCACACTCGCCTATCTTATACCCTGATTCATCTAACTCAACTTTTAACTTTTCTGCCACTTCCCCCATGTCTTTTGTAAAACCACCCCTGAGATCCTCTTTTGAACTAAATCCAGCACCTATACCCTTGTATGAGATCACTTTAACTGCAACAAGCAACAGGATGACTAGTCTAACCAAAATCTTTGAAAGTCTGGATAAGAAGACTGATGCTCAGATTTCACTTCTTAATCTTCTGTCATTAAAAGTCGATTGGCTAGCATCAGAACTTAGAAACCAACATCAGGTCTTACTACAAGAGCAAACTAATTTGGCTTCATTTACACCTCCTTGTGAGGCTCACTGTATGAAACTACAACCGTCAATGGTGCTCGGAGTTGGTTCTCAGACATTGGAGGAGGTTGCTATCATAGATCAGGGCGGTACCATCATACAACTTGATCCCACACCCCCCGCAACATCTGAAGTTGTTATTGAAATACAAAAATATGATGAGGTGCTATTTCATGTATTTAAAAATCAAAAACAAAGGGAAAAAAACACACATACTGGTAACACCAAATACAAATATAAAGATCAACCTGCTACAGTAAGATCTGCCAAAAGTAAATCCCAAACATTCATAGAGGCATTGACCACCCTTATAGGCCTACCTTGCAACTCAAATCTGATCAAAATCCTGTAGACCAACAAAGAAAATCCAAAGGAGAGGACCAGAGGAAAAATTCCCTCTCTAACTCATATGATCCTCTAACAGCAGACACATCTGCAAACAGTTGCATGAAAGACGATGAGTTAATGAACCTATTGACTTAATCCATTTCTTCCCTTCCCCAATGTCCATCGATCCAGGATTCCCTCATCTCTATGTCTTCCAATCGGGAATTCTCAATGAATAATAAAGAAGAAAGTGTGAAAAGTAGCAATGAGACCTCTGAATTTCTTACACTGAGGCAAAAATAGAATTCAATCTTGCAAGCTCCTGAGAACTTAACAGAATATACCCATTAATGCAGAAAGGTCTAGTTACCGTTCCTTCAAAACCCAGGACTCTCGACATAGTCCTCAATGTAACTTGTACAATTAGGAGCATGCTCATTCATTCCAAAAAGAAGGATACTTAATTTCCTCATCACTAGCTGACATACTTGATGTCCTCCACACTGAAAACTCTGACCTTAAACAACCGGATTCTCTATTCTTAATTATGAAAGACAGACACAGAGAGGATACTTTCCCTAACAAGATGACAATTTGAACCGTGCTCAAATATATACCTACATTGAATTTAATACAATCTCAAGATATCTAATACATTCAATTTATTAACAAACATAGGATGGATACAGTCAAATTGACCTTTCTGTCGCAGATATTGAGTGAGCTATTATGGAGCACGAAAGATCAATTGAACCATCATGGTTTCAAATTTGAACTGGACAAAGCAACACAGCATTGTAAATCGCTGCACACCCCACTTTACAGCTATGCCATCTGACTCAACACAGTCTACTACATTTGAACCTTTATCCATCAATTGTCAAGGAAAATAGGGATATCTAAGATGTGAAGTATCTTTTAAAGATGCTGCACATAACCCTTTAGAGACAACTTGGTTGTGGCTGAAGAACGCAGTCCATGATACCAACTATCGAGATAATCATTAATGCCAGGCAAGTTTGATTTCCCATAACCTCAACATGGCTGTGTTGACCACAAGATGATTTAAACATTTGACGCTAAATATCAAAACACATCCCTTAGCCTCTTATGATATTATTACACTTCAAGGAACATGGTTAACCACTGAGCCATCTTGGCCATGCTGTGAAATCTGCTGGATTCCGGGCATTAAACATGCCAAAGGGAGATCTTCAGCAGGACTCCTAACAGCAGTCCAATTAGAGCTTGGGTGCCTGTTATCACTGTGGGCATTTCCTCATCCATGTATTCAATTAACTAAACGTACTTCTTCAAAACCTATGAATCCTCACGTCAAAGATACAGCCATCTTGAATTTGTATTGGAACTGAATTGCAATTCCAGATGACAACATTTTTGAACGAATTGGCAATATGTTAAACTTAAAGTATGAGTGAACCTTACATTGATACTATCCTAATTGTAGGAGATCTTAATATCAGATGTGTTAGCACCAACAACTTTCTTCTCTTCAATCGAGCGGCTCGATGGATCAATCTCATGGGAGAGAGGGGCTTCACAATGTTAAATAGAATGCTTGTAGGTGACGCTCCCCCACGCCCAACTTGGCACAGAGATACAATGTCTGCTATAGTTGACTATGTGTTTATTACCACATGTTCAATTAACAAATTAGAAAGATTTGAAATCATTCCAACAGTAGTGATCATAATATTCTAGGAATTACTTGGACACAAACAGTCCATAATCAATGTGATTATTACAGGTCGTCCATAGAACTACAGGGGGGAGAAATAGGGTGAAATGGCCTGCATCTAAACTTCATATTCTCCCAGCTTGTTTATACAAAGATCTCTATTGCTTAGATCTACACATGAGTGTACTTTACACTAAAACATTACATCTCTTTGTAGAAACAGCCCAAAGAAGTTATCACCCTAATTTCACATACACATATGCCAATGACCCTGTAGTTCTAGATTTGAAGGCCACATTGAGAAGAGAAAGGAAACTTATTAAGCTAGATAATCCTCCCGACATAATATATGCATTAACTAAAATGTGTAACTTTCATAAGAATTGGATTAGACAACACAAAGCCTACAAACTACAACTAGAAGAGAACATATGATAACGGCCTTAGCATCTAAATCTAGTGCCCAGATCTGGACACTACACAAAGATGGTATGAGCATCACCATGTCCTCCCTGTTCATTAACGCAATCAGTGAACAAGCATGGGTCATTCACTTCTTGACCCAAGTTGCCGAGCCTACTGCCCCTATTAACTCCCCTACTCTTTGTAAAAATTATCTTTGTCTCCTAGTATTTGATCATGCTGATATCCTTATGCAAATCAATAGACTAAGTACATCTAGAACCCCAGGTCAGGATGGATTATCTAATGCTACCCTGAAGTCCCATCCTGATCTTCGGGCTTCCATTTTGTCCTTAATATTTCAAAAAGTGATGTGCAATGGTCACATCACTTTATCGTGGAAATATTCCGTAATCATTCCCAAGAAGGGAGATCGTAAGTAACCTACCAACCATCTCTCTTCTCTATTACCTGTGGACGATTATTGCCCGATTAGTCCTGATGGAGTTTCTCAAATGGTTGATGGTGAAAGCTCAGATGCACAATCACCAATCAGGATTTGTCCCAGGTTTAGGAACAACTGTTAATCTATTTCCATTGACAGCTATTAAACATCACACTTTACTAACTAACCAACCAATATACTTAGCCGTCAGAGATTTTAAACAAGCTTGTGACTCTATCCCAAGACACTTACTATGGTATAAAGTATATAAAGCTAGCTGCACATCCTTCATTCTTAACTCACTTTACCAACTCTAGTCTAATACCTTTATTTGAGTTAAGTTAAATGAAGTGGACCTATTATACCAGCCTATTCCAACATATCGATGTCTGAAATAGGGATGTATTTTAGCTTCAGCATTATTCAATTTTTACTTCAAGGACTTGAATGTACACCTGCAAGCAACCAGATAATTTCAGCCCAAAGTAGGAGAATCCCCTGTGTCATAGCTGCTCTATGCGGATGATCTTGTCTTGATAGACAAGACACCAATAGGGAACATGATCTACCTTCAAAACCTATGCACTGGATAATTCTTTATCGATTAATATACAAAAATCAAATGTACTGATTATGTCCCCATGAAAAAGCAGAAAAACATAGCTTTTAAATGGCCAATAGAAATGGAAAGGCTAGACATAATCCATGAATTCAGATACTCGGGGCAAAATATCAATGATAACAAACACGATACGCCATACAAAAGAGAAATTAAGCATACAATGGAAACCGTGACCTTTAGTACACCGCAAATATGGCACATTTTCCTGTTTTCCAGTTATAAACGTATACAAACAAAACTTTGTCCCTGTCGTCATTGATGGGGCCCAAGCCAAATTTCCAGAGCATCATCCAAAATGGGAGTATTTTGAGGGCCTCTATTGGAAAAAAACTCCTATATTTACCCAAATGTTTTTCCATCCAAGTTATCTGCTTTGAGCTAGGTCTGATATCAGTTAGAATTACTGCAGTTTGGCATTCCCTAGCACTTTATAGAAAGTTCTTACTGACCAAAACATTTCCACTGAGTCTAGTACCAGCACTTGCATCTGCCTTAGAAGAAAAATATGACAAATCGTTAAAATCATGGAAAGCCCATTGTGTAGCATTAATGAAGCAAGCAGATATTGAAGAAGAATTACTTATCTCTAATCCTGACCGTGCAAAAAAGAAATTGTGGCACTTTGACTGGGGCGCAACCTGGGACAAATGCAACCAGTACAAACTGTTCTGTAATGGAAACTGTAGTGATGAGGCAGACACGAGTGAAAGTAAGATTATACTAGTTTATTGCAACAGAGCCCGCCGGCACAACCACTCCTTCTGCCTCTCAGTCAACTGTCGCTCTCGTCACGCGAACACCCATCTCCAATGGTAACTATGAGGCAGGGGCTCGCGTGACGACGCGCGCGGCTCATCACATGCATTGAATGCTACTCTCTACATATCTTCCCCTTTTGGAAGAAAATAAACATTTCACACACCAAACTTACAAAAGAACATATTACATTTTTTTTCCAATTAGGAAACTATCAAGACATAACTGCTACTGTAAACTATACTAGAAACCTAAGAAAATGTATTTAATAAAACCCACTGTTCAACGCTTTATTTAACATAGTCTTTTAACCAGATGGGTTTAGACCTCGACCTGCCTGTATTCTTGACTTTGTCCTCCTTCCGCTCATCGTTCTTGCCACAGTCACCTCTACTACGATTCTCTACTCTCCCTTCTCTCTCATTCACTCCCCGCACTTTTGCAATCCTTCCTTTAGACCATACTTCTCCACCTTCCAAGATTACAACAGACTTCTTTACTGCAGAAATGTTCTTAGGCCCCAAGTATTTACTCTCTAAGCATTTGTTCACCACCCCGGGGTTCTTCAAATATACTCTCTCCCCTACTTTCCACTCACGTTCTTTCACTTTCTCCCGAACATTGAAACTTGCTATATTCCTTTCTTGGTTGACCTTTATGAGTCTCATTATGTGTGTTCTATCTACTTGAACCACCTTGGCCACCCCTAAACAACCCGGACACATTTCGTTCCTGGTTCCCTCCCTTCGAGGGATACAAACGGCGACACTCCCGTCACCGAATGTGGCGTTGTTACATAATGCCATGTCATTACATTCAAAACCTCTCTCCATGGTTGTTTCCCTCTCACAGCCAATTGTAAACCATCTTTCAGCCAACGGTTTACCCTCTCAACCAGTCCATTCACTCTAGGATGATACAATGCCATTTTGATGTGTTTTATATTGTAACTACCAAGCAATTTCTTCATAGCTTCTGACACAAATTGAACACCATTGTCCGATACCAGTTCAGTTGGAACTCCTTCTCTAAGAAATATCCTTTCCTGAAATGCTATCAACTCTCTTGCAGTGACTTCTCTGACCGCTTCCCACTCACCCCTTTTTGAATGGTAATCCACAAGTACAAACAAAAATCTTAGACCCCCACCTAACCCTCTTATAGGCCCCATGATATCCACTGCAACCTTTGACCAAGGTTGATTAGGAACAGAATTGGGAACTAATGGGGTCTCACCCACTACTTTGGTCTAATCACTCGCTTGGCATAACACACAATCCTTCACCCACCCCTCAGTCATTTTGTCAATTTTAGGCCACCAATAATCCTTTCGCAATTTCCTTTTCATGGCGCCCTCACCAGGGTGACCCTCATGAGCCAGTTCTAATAGACTACGTTTGACTGACTCTGGAGGAACAAACCACCTCCCTCTCCTCAGTTTATTCTCATACATGTTCAATTCCTCTTTTAGCTCCCACCAAACATCAAACTTCCTCTCCAAATCCTTCTTTTGAGGCCATCCCTTCACAGTCCACTCCTTGACTAACTTTAACTCCAAATCCGATTCCTCTTCCTTTGACCACATCTCTTCGCTAATTGCATCCAACCCTTCAGCCACAACTGATTCCTGAACTTTGCTCTCATCGATATTAACGGTATTATTCTCAATGGGAAGCCTGGAAAGGCAGTCTGCCACTACATTTTTCTTTCCCGGCAGAAAACTCATCTCAAAATGATATGCCTGTAATCCTAATCCCCACTTGCTTATTCTAGGAGAGCCTAAAGCCCACCTTCCACTCTCAAACAACTGCACTAGAGGTTTGTGGTCAGATCTGACCGTAAAACGTCTGCCCCACAGAAAGTATTTAAAGTGCGTGATGGCCCAGAACATAGCTAACGTCTCTCTTTCGATGACAGAGTATTTACTCTCTGGTGTCTTCAATGCTCTGGATGCAAAAGCAATTACCCTTTCATCTTTTCCTACACCATATTGAATTAATGTCGCTCCTAGTCCCAACACACTGGCATCTACCACCAATACGGTCTTATCTAAAGGGTTGAATTTTCCAATCGAGGGGGCTGCGCTAATTGCATCCTTAATGCTTTGAAATGCGGCACAACACTCCGATGACCATTCAAATCTGGCACCTTTTTTCAACAACATTCTTAATGGGCTAGAGGCTATCGTGAAATTTTTAACAAATGTATGATAATATTCCACAAGGCCCAAAAAGGACCTCACTTGATCCTTGTTGGAAGGTTCAGGTGCGTTTTTTACCGCTTCAACCAAACTCCTTTTTGGTTTCACACCACATTTATCAATTTCGTGTCCCAGATATTCCACTCTGTCAACTCCTATTTTACATTTCTCTCTCCTTACAGTCAAATCCACTTCAGACATTCTGCTCAACACTCTCGACAGCACCTCATCATGTTCAGTTACAGAATTTGCATATATAAGTACATCATCCTGGAATTTCACGATGTTCTGTATACCTTCCAATATGGTATCCATCACTCTCTGAAACACAGAGGCTGCAGAAGCTAGCCCAAATGGTATTCCGCAATATTTGAACGATCCAAAGGGCGTTATGAACGCTGTGAGATGCTGGCAGTCTTCTTTCAAAGGAATCTAATGATATGCCTGAGAAAGGTCGATCACCGAAAAAACTTTAGCTCCCTTGAGTGTGGATAATGTGTCTCCAATCATCGGTAAAGGACGTCTGTCGATCAAAATGTTCCTATTGATATCTCTCATGTCTACACAAAGTCTCAATTGTCCATTGGGCTTCATAGCCACCACAATAGGAGACAGCCACTCTGAACCCTCACTTTGTTCTATAATGCCCTTCTGTAACAGAATTTCAATTTCCGCCTTTAATTTTCCTCTTAAGTCATGGGGTACAGGTCTGACTTTATGTACTCGTGGTATTGCACCAGCCTTCATTCGTATTTCGTGCTCAAATCCTCTAAGCATCCCCAACCCAGGTCGGAACACCTCAGGAAATTTATTTTCCCACTTGTCATTAACTTCCGCAACTGTTACCGGCTCCTCCACATTTTCCTGTATACGTATACCTAGTTTATGTTGCTCACTCCACCCTAACAGGGAGGATCCTTCTTGTGTCACATATATGTCTGAGTCACAACTTCTTCCTTTGTATTCAACAGTTGCCTGGAATTTTCCTAAAATCTCGATTCTAACATTGCCGTATGCATATGGTTCTATGTTGTGCTGTCTAAGATCATTGATTGAACCATGCAGCCAGTTCTCATAACTCTTTTTGGATACCAAAGTCCAAGGTGAGCAACTATCCACCTTTAGTGTGACCACACTTCCATTTATCAAGAATAAATCGGTGGGAGATTTCCCCTTGTTTGATAAGTCCGCTATCTCCAACACATGTTTGGTTTGTTGGTTTTGAAGTAGACTTTCACTTTCTTCTTGTTCAGGCACTCTCATCCCTGGTTCAATATAGTTCACTTGGTTAGCTCCTCTGCATACTCTAGCAAAATGCCCTTTCTTATTGCATTTTACACACGAAGCATTTCTTGCAGGGCAAATGCGCTCATGGAGATGTGTCGATTGCTGCCACACTTGTAGCACTTGGTTTCTTTGTTCATAATGGTTTTATGGATTTCTCTCACAGCTGCCACTTTGCCTTCTTGTTTTTCTCCTTTCATGGTCGCCATGTATTTATGTGTTTGCTCCATCCCTCTGGCAGTCTCCACTGCCACCTCCAGAGATGCATCTTTTGTCAACAATCTCTCCTGTATTTTCAAGTTACTAGTGCATCTCACTAATTGATCTCATATCAACGAGTCTGTTAATTGACCAAATTCACATGTGTGACTCAGAGACCTCAATGCTGCAATAAAATTCTGCACTGGTTCACTGGGATCCTGTGTTCTCTGGAAAAACTTGTGTCTCTCGAACGTTATGTTTTTCTTCGCTTCAAAATGAATTTCCAGTTTTCTTTCTGCCAAGGTGTATGGATCCACCTCACCTTGGCCTTCTAGCGGTGGCTGAGGGAGACCATCGTATACACTGCGACCCTCCGTGCCCAAATTATGTAGAAGTATTGCTTCTTTTCTGGACGCAGCAAATGTATCCCCTCCAATTGCCACTAAATAAGTGTCAAATAATTTCTTCCATCTGTCCCATCTTATTGGTGGGACACCAGGTTCCATCAAGAAGGGTGGAGGTGGGGCCATGCTAGCTGCTGCCATGTTGAGAAACTCTGGTGCCTTTAATTCCCACTCAATATGTAATATTAACTTTGTAGCAGTGGAGACAATACAGAGATATTTTACTACTTTATTTTCCCACAATTCTTCTTTTGAAAACATTTTAACTCCTTCTCTGTAAGGTTGCAACTCTTTCTCTTGGTTCCAATAAGAAAAACAGCCTCTGTTTGTTTACTTCTTCTTTTCCGCGTGGCAATATAGCATGTTTTGTCTCTGGTAGTGGGCGTATCACAAGAAGCAAGGCTTAAGAGGCAACCTGGTTTGGACAGCGCCGCCGCAATCACTCTCCTGCTGTGCGGTTCACTCACCTCCCCGCTCCCTCAGTGTCCCTCCTCACCTGTCAGCCATCGGAGGCCGGGGAGCAGGGCAGGGTTCCTGAAGTTGCTGCCACTCATCAGCGAGCCGTTAACAGGCTCTGCCGGCACCTCGCACTGTGCTCCCTCCCAGTCAGAGGCACAGGAGGCACCGGAACTCATAACGTGTGGCCTTGAAGTGGATCGTGCTCCATCGCGGGCTCTGCGTGAGGTCTTCTTCTTGTCGCCAAGTGTAGTGATGAGGCGGACACTAGTGAAAGTAAGATTATGCTAGTTTATTGTAACAGAGTCCGCTGGCACAACCGCTCCTTCTGCCTCTCAATCAACCGTCGCTCTTGTCACGCGAACACCCGTCTCCAATGGTAACTATGAGGCAGGGGCTCGCGTGACGACGCGCGCGGCTCATCACATGTATTGAATGATATTCTCTACAGAAACCTTATAATAAAACCTGTCCATAAAATACCGATATATCTTCAAAAATTCCCAGACCTGACATTTTTTTGCTCACTTAATGAGATTGCATTTCAATGTATGCCCTCTAATGCACTCTTAGCCTCTCGCTTCAAAAACTTGGGCCACAAAAACTCTTACAGATTTTGTGGTCAAGCTAATCAAATTGAAATCTTAGAACATTTTCTTGTACAGTGCTTTGAGAAAAGTACGGTTTCAGAAAATTATTTGGCGATTTTATACTTTTGTTGCCCCATCAAATGTGGATTAGGATCTTCAATGCACAACACATCTGCTTAATTCTAGCCACAATAAGTTTCTCTTACATTTATAACTGGAATTTAGGAATTAACGTTGATGTGTTTTGGTCTAAGTTTTTAATGTTCTGACTGGCACTAGCCTTTAAAACAACTATTTCAAACAATGCTCCTTGCTTATTTTGCACATGTAAATATAGATATAACTTTGCCAGTATGGTTACAACAATGTGACTATAACTATGTGAATGGTTTTATAAGTGAATGGATTAATTTAAATGCATAGGCATCTCCATGACTACTATGGGAATGTATTTTATCATTATGTGTCAGTGTTCTGTTTTTCTACTGCGGTTTTATAAGTTGATGGATGCATTTAAATATATATGATTCACCCCGACTGTGGAAATGGATTGTAAGCAAATGTGTCTCTTGATTCTGTTATTTAAAAGGTTGATATTTTTTTCAACTAAATCAAATTAAATACAAAAAAGAAAAATTCAGCAGGCACTTGAAACATGAAAAGGAAATGTATATTTATGGAAATTCTATAGCACACTAGCTCTGCAGCTTTTTATGTATCCAGGTGCTGGCAGGGAAATAAAGACCAGCAATTTTCAGATAAGACAGGTGTTCAATGGTGCACTGTCATCTCCTTTATTCTCATTTCAGTGTTTTCCCCAAACTGAGTCTAGAACATTTGAATATAAACACCTGCGTTTATCTGGCAGAGCTGTGGTCTGGGCTTTTGAATACTGTCCTAAATTCAATGCTAGCCTATAAATTCTAGTTTCCCATTTAACGCTACCCCATGGCTTTCTATGTGTGTGTGTGGGAAATTTGGGAAATTTTCCTTGACGCTGGAGTGAAAAGCACCAATGATGTTTGCAGGGAATGGTGACCTGAATGGCACTAGTATAAAGCAGAGGTAGGCACAAAACAGCCAGCAATTCCTCTGCAGATGCCTATTGTGAAGTCATTGCCCCAGATGTAAGGGTATCAATGTTCTTAACTAGGACCACAGATCAGGAATGGCATCAAGGCCCTTCAATCTTTTCATTTGAAATGGTAATCGAACCTCAGGGCCACCCACGATCACATGCCCCATGTAGCCAGTATTTGGGCACAGCAACATACTCTTAATTTAGGATATTAAAAGTACACTTTATATTGTGCAATTTACAAGTTGCCATTACTGGCGCCTTCAAGCCGTCACCCCCATCGGGCCTCTTGTAGTATCCTTCATATTGTTTGTATACATTAGCCCTTTGCTGACAAAGAGTAATTACTTGCTTTTCAGTAAACATTCAGTGTTTCAGCTCCCACTGGCTGCACATCTCTCGATAATCTGTAACCATTACCACCCTCACTGCATTCCGTTGTCTCCATTGTAATGTAAACACCTCATATGGAGCCTCACACTGTTTTTGCCAGGTGCAGGCAAACAGCATTTTGAAATGGGCACATATTAATTCTGGCACATCCTCAACCACCTCTGCCACAGATGTTAGGTAGTAAACTCTTAGGGTATTTTCAGCCTTCATACAGGCTTGGCTGACCAGTAACAGCTAACATATGGATCATGCAGGTGGTATGAGGCCTGGCCCTCATTACGACCCTGGCGTTGGACCATGGTGCTAACAGCACCATGGTCCATGCCGGTAACTTACCGACTCCACCATGGTGGAATGGGGAATTACCGCCCCATTCCGAGGTTGGCGGGGCGGTAATTCCCCATGCCGCCATGGCCCTTCCCCATTCCCATTTTTGCCCCATAGGGCTCAATGGAAATGGGGAAGGCGCTAGGTATGGTGCCGCAAATTGCGGCACCGTACTTAGCACCAAGGTCCCTTTGCGGGTTGGTTTTTAACGCCTGCAAAAAGCAGGCGTTAAAATCTCCAACCCGCAAAGGGACCTCGTAATCAGGCGCTAAGGGATTACCGGTACGGGTACCCTTACCGGTACCGGTAATCCCTTAGCGCCAGGGTCGTAATGAGGCTCACATGTAACGTAAGGGAGGTGTACATTGAAGCCACGTGTAGCTGATGGTGGGAGGTGGGGCAGTGTTAAGTAAGGTTATCGGTATGTGTGATGTCCCACGCTGACACTATATTTAATTTGAAGCTTCTGCTCTGGCTCAAGTCTCTGTTTATTGAAGTCTCTGAAATGTAGTTTATCCCCAGACTGTTTTCTTGTACAGATGTAAGTCTATCAACTCGTGCTATCTAAAAGTTTCTTTCGCTTCATGTTTTTTTTATCAAGTAAAAATCTGCACACCCATGCCTAGTGTGGCAGAGCATTGTACAAACAAAACCCCTCTACGTTGTGATAGTGGTGCTGTTTGCAATAAATGAGTGTTGTGTAGGGACCACAGCACATTCATATTTATAATTTGTCATTTATAACCCGCTTAATACCCAGAGGTTTCTAAGCGCAGACCCAAGGATTAAACCTCTGTTGCTCATTGTCGTCTTACTTCCAAGGCACGCGCGTTACCTCTGAGCTATCCTCCCAAGACTAAATTAGCAGAAATTAGTTGACGTCTGCATGTCTGCTCATTTTTTAAGGTACGGCTATGGACGAATAAGATTGCTAATTTTACTGCACCACTACCTGTTTCATAAAAGTATAGGCATTTTATAGATTTTAAAAGAATGTTTTTTACCTTATCAGGCTTCCTGCTTCTTTCGATCTCGCACAATTCAACCCAGTTCATGTGCAAGGACCAGACTGAAGCCATGGTACCAATTTAGTGAGCCTTAAACTACGGGAAAACAATCCCTGGCAAAACCAATAGTTTTGGCGTTTACTGCTGTTCTTTGAATTTTTAAGCACCATGGTTCAAGGAGGACAGTGCAAAATGTTAAAGGAGGATGTAATAAGGGGTGTTGGTGTGCAAGATAATGAGGAGGAGAATAGAGCAGGGGACGACGCGATTGAGAGAGGGTGACATCAGTTATGAGGTAAAGGAAATAAGAGCGAGAAAAGTTGAGAGTGAGAGGTTAACAAATAAAGGGAGAGGATAAGAGGAAGGATGAGATGGGGTAAAGAATGGGATGCAGTGGTTGGGTGGGTTGTAGAGAGAGCTGCGTGGGTGCGGGTAGAGAGAGTGGAGTAGGGTGCACGGGTGGCAGTAGAGAGAGTGGGAGAGGGTGGGGCAGAGTAGAGAGGGTGGGGTAGGGTGAGTGGGTTGGGGTAGAGAGAGTGGGACTAGGGTGAGGGGTAGAGACAGTGGATGTATGGGGGTGCAAAGAGTGGATGTAGATTAGGTGGGTGGGGTAAAAGAGTTGGGGAAGGTGGGTGGGGTAGAGAGAGTGGGGTTAGGGTGAGTGGGTGTAGGTAGAGAGAGTGGAGTTAGAGTGGGTGATTGGTAGTGGTAGAGAGTAGAGGTAGGGTAGGTGGGTGGGGGTAGAGAGAGTGGAGGTAGCTGGGTGAGTGGGGGTACAGTGGAGGCAGAATGGGTGGGGTAGAACAAGCGGGTGTAGGGTGGATGAGGTTGGAGATAGTGGAAATAGGGTGTGTGTGGTAGAGAGAGTGGGGTTAGGGTGGGTGGGGGTAGAAAGAGTGAGGCTAGGATGCGTGGGTTTGGGTGGAGAGAGTGGGGATACAGTGGATGGGTGGGTTAGAGAGAGTAGGGATATGATCGGTGAGTGTTGGTAGGGTGGGTGGGGAAAGAGAGAGTGGAGTTAGTGTGGATTGGTGGGGGTAGAGAGTTAGGGGTAGGGTGGGAAGGGGCAGAGAGTAGGGGTAGGGTGGGTGGGTGAGGGTAGAGATAGTGGAGGTCGGATGAGTGGGTGGTGGTTGAGAGTGGAGGTAGGGTGAGTGTGTGGGGCTAAAGAGAGTGGCATTAGGTAGAGGAGGTAGAGACAGTGAGGATATGGTGAAAGTTAGGATAGAGAGGGTGGGGATTGGGTGAGTAGGGGTAAATAGAGTGGGGGTAGGGTTGGTAGGGGTGGGGTAGCTAGAGCGGTGGTAGTGGGGTGGGTGGTAGATGGTTGGGGACAAAAACATGAAGAACAAAGAAGCCTCAGGAAGACTCATAAAAAGAAGTCCAAAAGAATAACCCAACCAGCACACATAACAGGGGTGAGGTGGGTGGGGGTAGAGAGAATGGGAGTCAGGTGGGTAGGGTTATAGAGAGAGAGGTAGTAGGAGAGAGAGTGGGCATGACATGGGTGTGTGGTTGTAGAAAGGCAGTCTCAGGAGGACCAAAAACAGATCAGCTGTCAAAAGTAGCCCAACATAGCCCAATTGTCCATGAAATAGCCCAAAATATCCCTGCGTGCAATGCCCCCGACTTATTTGTTACAAAGCTGCTGGTTAGAGCAAAACGCGTTAGGAAACTTCTCATTGGGTAGTATGGCAAGGAGTTCGGAAAAATAGATTTGAGTGATTTGGCTGTTTCATGCTGTGGCATTGCCAGTTGCTATGCCAACCAGATGTTCTCAGTTCAGCACCCCCATTACCCTCTCTCTCTTCTGCAATAATGGTTTTGCCAATTGTGCGGCACAAGCCGCCCAAAAATGATTTTGCCAAAGCCAAGAATGATATAAAGTATGGGAATAAGGCTACTGCTCTGCTGACTGACACTGACAAGCAGGCAACTTAGCCCTGGACACAAGACTCCAGGCCTGAATGAAAATAGTACAAATTAGTAAAAACTACAAAGGAAACTCAAGTATTTCCCCTACGTTCTACTGATGCACGAAAAGAGGCCCAGGGTGCAGAAAGTCACCAGACCAGTCCAGGCTTGGGAGCACGGCGAACGGCAGCATTGGTGTGAGATAAATGATAGCAGCACTGCTGTGTGCTGGCCTCCCAGACACTGAACTCCACAGGTGGATACATGCTGTGGCTCCCAGTGCCATTTTAACGTGTTGTTACTGTGTTTTTCAGGTGCAGTTATAGGCAAACTAATAAATAGCTACTTCATTGATTGACTTCAACAAGTATGTCCTGTTGTTAACCCTTACATGGATATGATCTTGTATCATGGACATTCATGTAATCTGTGTTCCCTGTCGCTTTTTTGCTTAGGTATGTTTTGGGTGATCCACTCGCAGTATACTGTAAGGTTCAAACTGCTGTATGGTGCACGTTGTACTTTGAAACAAATGCATTATAGGATCTTATCTTTCGCAAATGTTCATTGATGTTGTACAGTTGGAAAAAGCATGACCAACCCACGGAAACACTACCGTGGTATAGTACTCTGCAAGACAGCACAACACACACGTCTATGTGATAGGTGTAAAGATCTGTTGTAGTGGTCACTGAGGCAGCGTTTGAATTTCCAGATAGACACTGCTCTTCCATCTCTACAGCATTTCATACCTGGCAATGGATTGTACAACTAGATTTTAATTGAACAACTCCTCACTCCAAATGTGTTACAGCTCCTCACATTAGACAGACAAACACGCATGTGCCCACGAGTGTTGTTCTTATTATGATAACTAACATCCGTATTCTGACACTGTGAACAGACAGTGGTTGGAGAGTTGGTGTGTAGTTTCACTCTTTAATGTTGTTTTAGGGGCAGGGGTATGATGATGCAAGAGGACATCAGAGCATTATATGACTTCAAGTGGAGGATACCAGAGAGATGAAGTGGTTTACTCAACAGTATGCATCTAGAATAATGCAGTGGGGTGGTGGGAGTTTTGGCCAGGTCTGCTCCATGTCTCGGTATCTTTAGATGTTTATTGATATTGATGGTGAAATCTAATGTCAAGCAATGGGCCCTTTTATCATTATCCATAGGTCTGCAACATGCATTTTACTGCATTTGTAGACATGTTTTGACATACGTTTCTCAATAAATATATACATAAATTAATAATGTACATTTTGGCACTACTGTGCACTATTTCCATCTAGTTTGGCTTTCATTTGGGGGTGAGGGGCTGCTGTGTGCAGTAGCACATTTGTCGTGTGGGCAATGTTAAAGGTTGTATGCTTGTGTGTTGCACATATCATTACAGACTAAGCTGGTGGAAAGGTCTATCAAGTGGAAGGAAGATCAGGTGTCCAAGCAACCTGCCCATAATCGTGATGATGGAGCACATGTTGAGGAGGGACAGATTGGAGGAAACATTGTGCGGGAGAGTGTTTTCAGTGCAGAAGAGGGACTTTTGCCTGACCTGAGCTACTCCCAATCCCCAGGTTCATTAAAGGATTCTAAATGATCAGTGATGTCAAACATATCATGTGCACCTCTTAATTGAAACTCTAGAAAAGGGGCAAAATGAGCTGGCTGGATAGAACAAGCAGCAGGTCAAACCACAGGATGTACTGCCATTGGTCTCCTCGTTTGATAGCCACTGTATCATTGAGGAAATACTCGTGGGAACCAACTCATACCTTTTACACCAGGCCCCAAGCCTTTGTGCCTACTATGCTGAAACATCATCACCAGTAGTCCTCAGACTGTCTTACCCTACAATACCCCTAAAGTACACTCACTATATCCTTCAGCACCCTATCCACCCAACTTTAATGTAGGACCCAGTGGCACAACGCAACTCCCATGACCCCAGAGGGGTTCTCCTTTTCACTGGGGCATCAATTGAACACACCGGGTCAGTGCAGGAGGGCATCAAAGTCTGTGCCTAAGATGCCAGACAACATCTGCATACAGGCCTTATAATGGACAGTGTGAATGTTTCCTTTGACTGAGTGAGCTTGACTTGCATTAATTTGCAATTTACCTGTAATTTACCTCTCTCAGTGGATTATTTATCAAGCCATTACATACAAGGATGGCATTCATTATCTCCTCTAGCAGCAGTCTGCTAAGGCACAGGGTTGGGGGGGACCCTCTTTCAAACCCTCCTTTTTGTGTCTGGCATCACTCACTATGCACACAGCCTATTACTGGCTCTGACACCCCGTCAGCAACCTTGACCTTACTGGAAACCACTCCAGCTATTAGCATGATGGAGTCCAGTGCAATTATCTGGTTAGTAGTCTCAACAACACCCCGGAACCCTTAAGCATTGCTCAAGGTCGTAGGACATCCACAAACATGACTTAACATGATATCAACACCACACACACAACTGCCTCCATGAATGTTCTGCAAAAAACAATAGTTTTGTCTCCTTGACTTTTCCCACTCTTTCCCTTTCACATTCTCATTGAACACATTTCCTTTTCACCCTACGTACCATGTTCTGGCTGCCACCATGGGTGGGGTCACTGTTCAATTGTACAAGAACAAGGCTATGCACTTTAAAGCCAAACCACTACAATGGTATTGTGCACAGTATACTAGACAAATAGCAAAACACAACATGACCCATCTCACGTCGATAACACTGTCCATCATAGCTTCCCTCACACCATCACTTCTCTGTGCACTAGAAATGGTCACTGTGGCAAATCATATTCCTCCTTGCATCCTGGTGTCCCATTTTGCGCCCATGGTAGTACATATCCTTCACGCACAATACTTAGTGTCAAGGAAAAAGAGCACAGGTGACCCAAGACCACACTAGCCAGTGAAAGATGGTAAAGTCACATTGTGTTCAAACATGTGGTCAGTTTTAAATAGTATCAGCAATGGATTAAAATAGTTAAATGGCCTGAACAATATGCCCTCCCTGCCTCTTAATCTTAGGACCACAATGCAGTTCCTTCCCTTTCAAGGTTCCTTGTGATGAGATCCAGCACTGCATAATAAGGTCAATTCATTTTTAAGGCCAAAAAGGAGGAATGTTGCTTACATCTGCACAACTCCTTGTCAGTTCCCCTCTGCCATTTGGTCGAGCAAGTCTCTGGCTCCTCCATCTCCATGCAATACATAAGCAATTACAATAAAATGTGTATGAAAATTGCGTAACATAAAAATTTGAAATAATTAACCATTAATGTCATATATGAGGTGATTATTGATCTCATCAATGATGTTGTTTATGATGCCATTCGTGAAGCCATCAGTGTTATCATAAGTGATGTTATGTATGATGTAATTAGTGATGTGACCAGAGATTTCATCAGTTATATCATCAGTGATGTCATCAGTGAAGTCATCATTGTGGTCATACGTTCCACAACAGGCTGAACAAAGTTAAGATGGACTTGCTTCAAATACGATTGTGTAATTTCAAGGGTTTTGTTGCATTAAATCTGATCACCTTAACTCTCTTAACTAATGTTTTTTCAACGAACTTCAAAGGTTTTGCTGCTATGTTTTTTCATGGTAAATCAGATCACCTTAACTCTTTCTTAACTAACGTTCTTTCAAGAATTTCAAGGGTTTTGTTATACTATAGTTTCATTGAGGCCAACTAGCCATGGCCTTAATCCTTGGCCATTGTACGTGTTGCACCAATACGTTTCTTTGGGGCTTACTAGCCATGGCCTCTGGCCATGGCAATGGCACAAAGACCCATTACCCCTGCCTTGTAGATGTGATCACTGCAGGTGTAAACCCCCCATACGAAACCTGTGGGATTCCTCCGATAATGGCGACAAACTATACATACAATGGCAATGAACGATCCTTGCCTGCGGTATGCCACCGATATTCTCTGTATAATGCTCTATCCAATTTCATAGGGTATCCTCTTTTCCCCATCATTAGCGTGATGCAAATGCATGCTTTTTCCTCCTCCAAATAGCTTTGTGAGTACTTCTTATTTTCAAATTCCCCAGCTATTACCCAGGTAATGGCTCGCATTGAGAAAGAAATAATGGTGGATATTTATTTCTGAACAGCCTCTTTGCTGCAAAGATTAATGGGAGATATACCTATTTTATTTTAGATCTGAAGGCACCCCTCTCCCCATCAAATATTTTAAAAACTACTGAATGTATTTACCCCAAACCTGTCCCCAGGAATTAAGTCTAGGCTTTGTGCCCAAGTTGGTTCTTATTTGGCCCAAATCCGGTCAAGCTATTTGTACTTCGGCTTTATCAAATTTGGGCTTTTTCTCTGTGGGAAAATGAATGGGAGTAGGTGGAAAACATACTTTATTTTCTTTCTTAAGAACCTTTTCATTTTTTAACTAATAATTTCCAGAATGTCTAGTCTGGGGAGGCCCTTGACAAACTTTTCGTTAGGAAAATCTCAGCCAAATCCATCCTGCAAGTCAAAAGTTATCATTAATAGAATTGTCAGATTTGCTATGGCTAATAGAGATCACTTTAACTATAGGGTGGTGACTGCCACCCTATTATATATATATATATATATATATATATATATATATATATATATATATATATATATATATATATATATATTCATTGAAAAAACTTTGTTAAAGGGACGTTATGGTTAAGTTGCGCTACTAAAAACCTATGAAATTCAGTGAAAAACCTTTGTTAAAGGGACGTTATGGTTCCAAGTAAAACCGAAAAACCCTTGAAATTCTCCAGTTATGGCAAGCTAAGCAACCATAACTCGCGCCACTATCGTGCACTGCTAAGACTAACACACACAACATCAAAGATGACATCACAAATGTCATTGATGACATCACTGATGACATCACATGTGTATGTACTTTTCATGAAATATGTGTACAAGGGATTATTATTATAATGTTGCAAAAAAAGTGTCAAGGATCATTGCAATAAATATCATACCCTAATTAGTGCATTGAACGATGCATTGATATAAATAGCATTCTATTATGGGGTTCTATCTAGTATACTAAGCTACTTATGCAGGAACATAGCATTGTGTGCAGCGCACAAGATGAAGGTATAATATTCGTAATGTTAATATGTTGAATAATGAAATGATAATTGTTTTCATAATAGATTTTGTGTACTGTGAAATATGTAATAAGTAGCTAATAAAACCCATGTATTACATAATTGCATTACTATAGACAAAACACAAAGAGACAAGAACACATACCAATATGGGTATATACAGGGAAAGTGAAGTTAGCAAAAAAGCACAAGTAGTAGCAGAAACAATTCATAACCTAACTGATTAGTTTCATGCAAATAAATGATTGCTGTTTCAAAGCTGCTATTTACCCTATGTATATGTATCACTTGATGTGATTGGACCCTAAGGAAAGTAGTGTGAGTACAATGTATACAAATATGACCATATACAGGGAAAGTACAGCCATAAAAAAACAACAGAACTATCAGAAAGTGCTGATAAGTCTATTGATTATCTTTATGCACAAAAAGGATTGCTGTCTTTCAAGCTTGTGTCTTCCCCTATGTATATGTTTCATATGATGTGACTGGACTCTAAGGGAATTACTGTAAGAACCTACTTGAAGGATACGTCTACAAATAAAATACATTTTTTAGTTTCTGACTGTAACTGAAGAAAACCATGTGGCCTAGATATGTCAGCAAAAGAAAAAAGAGTGAGCCAGACATGTAATGTCATCAGTGATGTCATCAATGACATTTGTGATGTCATCTTTGATGTCGTGGGTGTTAGTCTTAGCAGTGCACGGTGGTGGCGCGAGTTATGGTTGCTTAGCTTACCATAACTGGCGAATTTCAAGGGTTTTTCGGTTTTACTTGGAACCATAACGTCCCTTTAACAAAGTTTTTTCACTGAATTTCATAGGTTTTTAGTGGCGCAACTTAACCATAACGTTCCTTTAACAACGTTTTTTCACTGAATTTCATAGGTTTTTAGTAGCGCAACTTAACCATAACGTCCCTTTAACAAAGTTTTTTCATTTAATTTTATAGGTTTTTTCATTGAATTTCATAGGTTTTTATTAGTGCAGCTTAACCATAACGTCCCTTTAACAAAGTTTTTTCATTGAATTTCATAGGTTTTTATTAGTGCAACTTAACCATAACGGCCCTGTAACACAATTGTTTTGTACTGCATTTCATAGGTCTTTATTAGTGCAATGTCACCATAACATCCTTTTCAATAGATGAAGACCACTAGCCTCTTAGGTCCTCAAAGTGGGAACTCCAGGTGGTAAAAAAAAGATTTTCTTCCCAAACCGGGACGCCTGCGGCGTCCCGGTGTAGGAAGGAAAATCTTTTACCAAGATGGCCACCATGGAAAGGGAAGGCAGGGTGTATAAAGAGAACACAACAGGGCATGAGCAGGGGGTGGGGGGGACAGGAGAGAGACACGGGGCATGAGCGGGGGGTGAAGGGCAACAGCAGGGAGACACAGGGCATGTGTGGGGGGTGGGGGGAACATGAGGGAGACATGGGGCATGAGAGGGGGTGGGGGGTAACAGGAGAGAGACACGGGGCATGAGAGGGGGGTGGGGGGTAACAGGAGAGATACACGGGGCATGAGCAAGGGGTGGGGGAAACAGCAGGGAGACACGGGGCATGATCGGGGGGTGGGGGGCAACAGGAGAGAGACACGGGGCATGAGAGGGGGTGGGGGGTAACAGGAGAGAGACACGGGGCATGAGAGGGGGGTGGGGGTAACAGGAGAGAGAGACGCGGGGCATGAGCAGGGGGTGGGGGGGCAACAGCAGGGAGAAACGGGGCATGAGTGGGGGGCAACAGCAGGGAGAAACGGGGCATGACCGGGGGTGGGGGGCAACAGGAGAGAGACACGGGGCATGAGAGGGGGGTGGGGGTAACAGGAGAGAGACACGGGGCATGAGCGGGTGGTGGGGGGCAACACCAGGTAGACAAAGGGCATGAGTGGGGGGCAACAGCAGGGAGACACGGGGTATGAGCGGGGGGCAACAGGAGAGAGACACAGGGCATGAGCGGGGGGTGGGGGAACAGGAGAGAGACACAGGGCATGACCGGGGGGTGGGGGGTAACAGCAGGGAGACACGGGCATGACCAGGGGGTGGGGGGCAACAGGAGAGAGACACGGGGCATGACCAGGGGGTGGGGGGTAACAGGAGAGAGACACGGGGCATGAGCGGGGGGTGGTGGGCAACAGCAGGGAGACACAGGGCATGAGCGGGGTGTGGGGGGTAACAGGAGAGAGACAATGGGCATGAGCGGGGGGCAACAGCAGGGAGACACGGGGCATGACCGGGGAGTGGGGGGAACAGGAGAGAGACAAGGGGCATGAGAGAGGGTGGGGGATAACAGGAGAGAGACACGAGGCATGAGAGGGGATTGCGGGCAACATCAGGGAGACACGCGCCATGAGTGGGGGGTGGGGGGTAACAGGGGAGAGACACGGGGCATGAGCGGGGGTTGGGGGGCCACAGCAGGGAGACACGGGGCATGAGAGGGGGGTGGGGGGGTAACAGGAGAGAGACACGGGGCATTAGAGGGGGTTGGGGGGTAACAGGAGAGAGACACGGGGCATGAGAGAGGTTTGGGGGGTAACAAGAGAAAGACAAGGGGCATGAGCGGGGGCAACAGCAGGGATACACGGGGCATGAGCGGAGGGGGGCAACAGCAGGGAGACACAGGGCATGAGCGGGGGGTGGGGGGCAACAGGAGAGACACACAGGGCATGAGCGGGGTTTGGGGGGAACAGAAGAGAGACACGGGGCATGAGCGGGGGTGGGAGGAACAGGAGAGAGACACGGGGCATGAGCGGGGGGTGGGGGGTAACTGCAGGGAGACACGGGGCATGACCGGGGGTGGGGGGTAACAGGAGAGAGACACGGGGCATGAGTGGGGGGTGCGGGGCAACAGCAGGGAGACACAGGGCATGACCGGGGGTGGGGGGCAACAGGAGAGAGACACGGGCATGAGTGGGGGGTGGGGGTAACAGGAGAGAGACACGGGGCATGAGCGGGAGGTGGGGGGCAACAGCAGGGAGACACGGGGCATGAGCAGGGGTGGGGGGTAACAGGAGAGAGACACAGGGCATGAGCGGGGGTGGGGGGCAACAGCAGGGAGACACGGGGCATGACCGGGGGTGGGGGGTAACAAGTGAGAGACACGGGGCATGAGAGGGGGGTGGGGGGCAACAGCAGGGAGACACGGGCATGAGCAGGGGGTGGGGGGAACAGGGGAGAAACGGGGCATGAGCGTGGGGTGGGGGGAACAGGGAAAACACGGGGCATGAGTGGGGGTTGGGGGAGAAAAGGAGGGAGACACAGCATGAGCAGGGGTTGGGGTGGAACAGGGGAGACACAGGGCATGAGCGGGGGTGGGGGGCAACAGCAGGGAGACACGGGGCATGAGCGGGGGGTGGGGGGCAACAGCAGAGAAACACGGGGCATGAGAGAGGGGTGGGGGTAACAGGAGAGAGACACGGGGCATGAGAGGGGGGTGGGAGGGCAACAGCAGGGAGACACGGGACATGACCGGGGGGTGGGGGGCAACAGAAGGGAGACACGGGACATGACCGGGGGAGGGGGGGAACAGCAGGGAGACACGGGGCATGAGCAGGGGTGGGGGGAAAACGAGGGAGACACGGGGCATGAGAGGGGGGTGGGGGTAACAGAAGAGAGACACGTGGCATGAGCGGGGGGTGGGGGGCAACAGGAGGGAGACATGGGGCATGACCGGGGGTTGGGGGAAAACGAGGGAGACACGGGGCATGAGAGGGGGGTGGGGGTAACAGAAGAGAGACACGTGGCATGAGCGGGGGGTGGGGGGCAACAGGAGAGAGACACGGGGCATGAGTGGGGGGTGAGGGGTAACATGAGAGAGACACGGGGCATGAGCAGGGGGCAACAGCAGGGAGACACGGGGCATGAGCGGGGGTGGGGGGAACATGAGGGAGACACGGGGCATGAGAGGGGGGTGGGGGGTAACAGGAGAGAGACACAGGGCATGAGAGGGGGTGGGGGTAACAGGAGAGAGACACGGGGCATGAGAGGGGGGTGGGGGGAAACAGCAGGGAGACACAGGGCATGAGAGGGGGGTGGGGGTAAACAGCAGGGAGACACGGGGCATGATCGGGGGGTGGGGGGCAACAGGAGAGAGACACGGGCATGAGAGGCGGTGGGGGGTAACAGGAGAGAGACACGGGGCATGAGAGGGGGGTGGGGGGTAACAGGAGAGAGATACGGGGTATGAGCAGGGGGTGGGGGGCAACAGCAAGGAGACACGGGGCATGAGCAGGGGGTGGGGGGCAACAGCAGAGAGACACACGGGGCATGAGCGGGGGGTGGGTGGGAGGGATACAGACACACGGGGCATGAGCAGAGGGTGGGTGGGAGGTATACAGACACGGGGCTTGAGCGGGGGTTGGGTGGGAGGGATACAGACACACGGGGCATGAGCGGGGGGTGGGTGGGAGGGATAAAGACACACGGGGCATGAGCGGGGGTGGGTGGGAGGCATAGAGACACATGGGGTGTGAGCGGGGGGTGTGGGGGCGGTGAGAGACACACGGGGCATGAGCGGGGGGTGGGTGGGAGGGATAGAGACACAAGGGGCATGAGCGGGGGGTGGGTGGGAGGGGAGAGACACACGGGGCATGAGCAGGGGGTGTGGGGGCGGTGAGAGACACACGGGGCATGAGTGGGGGGTGGGTGGGAGGGATAGAGACACACGGGGCATGAACGGGGGGTGGGTGGGAGGGGAGAGACACACGGGGCATGAGCAGGGGTTGGGGGGAGAGACACACGGGGCATGAGCAAGGGTGGGGGGAGGGGAGAGACACACGGGGCATGAGCAGGGGGTCAGGGGGAGGGGAGAGACACATGGGGCTTGAGCAGCGGGTGGGAGGGAGGGGAGAGACACACGGGGCATGAGCAGGGGGTGGGGGGAGAGACACACGGGGCATGAGCAAGGGTGGGGGGAGGGGAGAGACACACTGGGCATGAGCAGGGGGTCAGGGGGAGGGGAGAGACACATGGGGCTTGAGCAGCGGGTGGGAGGGAGGGATAGAGACACACGGGGCATGAGCAGGGGGTGGGGGGAGAGACACACGGGGCATGAGCAAGGGTGGGGGGAGGGGAGAGACACACTGGGCATGAGCAGGGGGTCAGGGGGAGGGGAGAGACACATGGGGCATGAGCAGGGGGTGGGTGGGAGGGGAGAGACACACGGGGCATGAGCAGGGGGTGGGGGGAGAGACACACGGGGCATGAGCAAGGGTGGGGGGAGGGGAGAGACACACTGGGCATGAGCAGGGGGTCAGGGGGAGGGGAGAGACACATGGGGCTTGAGCAGCGGGTGGGAGGGAGGGATAGAGACACACGGGGCATGAGCGGGAGGGATAGAGACACACGGGGCATAAGCGGGGGGTGGGCAGGAGGGATAGAGATGCACGGGGTATGAGCGAGGGGTGGGCGCGAGGGATAGAGACACACGGGGCATGAGCAGGGGGTGGGCGGGAGGGATAGAGACACACGGTGCATGAGCGGGGGGTGGGCGGGAGGGATAGAGACACACAGGGCATGAGCGGGGGGTGGGCGGGAGGGATAGAGCCACATGGGGCATGAGCAGCGGGTGGGCGGGAGGGATAGAGACACACGGGGCATGAGCAGGGGTGGAGGGGAGGGGAGAGACACACGGGGCATGAGCGGGGGGTGAGTGGGAGGGATAGAGACACTGGGCATGAGCGGGGGTGGGTGGGAGGGATAGAGACACACGGGGCATGAGCGGGGTGTGGGTGGGAGGGATAGAGACACACGGGGCATGAGCGGGGGTGGGTAGGAGGGATAGGGGCATGAGCGGGGGGTGGGCGGGAGGGTTAGAGACACACGGGGCATGAGCCGGGGGCGGGAGGGATAGAGACACACAGGGCATGAGCGGGGGGTGGGCGGGAGGGATAGAGACACACGGGGCATGAGCGGGGGGTGGGCGGGAGGGATAGAGACACACGGGGCATGGCAGGGGGTGGGCGGGAGGGTTTAGAGACACACGGGGCATGAGCGGGGGGTGGGCGGGAGGGATAGAGACACACGGGGCATGAATGAGCGGGGGGTGGGCGGGAGGGTTTAGAGACACACGGGGCATGAGCGGGGGGTGGGCGGGAGGGTTAGAGACACACGGGGCATGACCCGGGGGTGGGAGGGATAGAGACACACGGGGCATGAGCGGGGGGTGGGCAGGAGGGATAGAGACACACAGGGCATGAGCGGGGGGTGGGCGGGAGGGTTAGAGACACACGGGGCATGAGCGGGGGGTGGGCGGGAGGGATAGAGACACACGGGGCATGAGCGGGGGGTGGGCGGGAGGGTTTAGAGACACACGGGGCATGAGCGGGGGGTGGGCGGGAGGGATAGAGACACACGGGGCATGAGCGGGGGGTGGGCGGGAGGGATAGAGACACACGGGGCATGAGCGGCCGGTGGGCGGGAGGGATAGAGACACACGGGGCATGGGCGGGGGATGGGGGGAGGGGAGAGACACACGGGGCATGAGCGGGGGGTGGGCGGAGGGGAGAGACACACGGGGCATGAGCGGGGGTGGGTGGGAGGGATAGAGACACATGGGGCATGAGCGGGGGGTGGTTGGGAGGGATAGAGACACACGGGGCATGAGCAGGGGGTAGGGGGTAGGGGAGAGACACACGGGGCATGAGAGGGGGGTGGGTGGTAGGGATAGAGACACAAGGGGCATGAGCGGGGGGTGGGTGGGAGGGATAGACACACACGGGGCATGAGCGGGGGGTGGGTTGTTTAGGATAGAGACACACGGGGCATGAGCAGGGGGTGGGGGGAGGGGAGAGACAAATGGAGCATGAGCAGGGTGTGGGGGGAGGGGAGAGACACACGGGGTATTAGCAGGGGGTGGGGAGAGTGGAGAGACACACGGGGCATGAGCAGGGGGTGGGGCGGAGGGGAGAGACACACGGGGCATGAGCGAGGGGTGGGTGGGAGGGATAGAGACACACGAGGCATGAGCGGGGGTGGGTGGGAGGGATAGAGACACACGGGGCATGAGCGCGGGACAAGGCATGAGCGGGGGGTGGGTGGGAGGGATAGAGACACACGGGGCATGAGCGGGGGGTGGGTGGGAGGGATAGAGACACACGGGGCATGAGCGTGGGGTGGGTAGGAGGGATAGCGGCATGAGCGGGGGGTGGGTGGGAGGGATAGGGGCATGAGCGGGGGGTGGGCAGGAGGGATAGAGACACGTGGGGCATGAGCGGGGGTGGGGGGGGAGAGACACACGGGGCATGAGCGGGGGGTGGGTGTGAGGGATAGAGACACACCGGGCATGAGCGGGTGGTGGGTGGGAGGGATAGAGACACACGGGGCATGAGCAGGGGGTCGGGAGGAGGGGAGAGACACACAGGGCATGAGCGGGGGGTGGGGGGAGGGATAGAGACACACGGGGCATGAGTGGGGGGTGGGTGGGAGGGATAGAGACACACGGGGCATGAGCGGGGGGTGGGTGGGAGGGATCGAGACACACAGGGCATGAGCGGGGTGGGCAGTAGGGATAGGGACACACGGGGGATGAGCGGGGGGTGGGCAGGAGGGATAGAGACACACGGGGAATGAGTGGGGGGTGGGCGGGAGGGATAGAGACACACGGGGCAGGAGCGGGGGGTGGGTGGGAGGGCTAGAGACACACGGGCCATGAGCAGGGGGTGGGTGGGAGAGACACACGGGGCATGAGCTTGGATGGGGGAGAGACACACGGGGCATGAGCAGGGGGTGGGAGGGGAGGGCTAGAGACAGACGGGGCATGAGCGGGGGGTGGGTGGGAGGGCTAGAGAGACACACGAGACATGAGCGGGGGTGGGCGGGAGGGAGAGAGACACACGGGGCATGTGTCGGGGTGGGGGGGAGGGAGAGAGGCACACGGGGCATGAGTGGGGGTGGGGGGAAGGGACAGAGACACATGGGGCATGAGCGGGGGGTTGGGGGAGGGAGAGAGACACACGGGGCATGAGCGGGGGGTGGGGGGAGAAACAAAAACACGGACATGCCACACGGACATGTGTTTGTGCGGCAGATCCCGCTCCTCGGCCCTCCGCTGGCCACTGTGTGCGATGGCGTGAGCGGGGGGCTGGAGGAACAGGGGACACATGGAGCATGAGCGGGGATGGGGGGACAGGAAGGACACAGGGGGCATGAGCGGGGGTGGGGGGGACAGAAAGGACACACGGGGCATGAGCAGGGGGTGGGGCAGACACGGGGCATGAGCGGGGGTGGGATGAACAGGAGACAGACACGCTCCTGCTGACCTGACAAAGCCTCTCATGCGGGAAAGAAAGATGGCAGGCGTCTCTGAAGCCAGATGCACTGCACGCTTTCACCGTATCCAATGAGAGAGCACGTCAGATGTCTGCGGACATCACTCAAGCTGCTGGCCCAATCACTGTCCTGTCTGCGGAGCGAACAGGGAAGTCCGTCCGCGGACCGAACACAGATATCACTAATTTTGTTTGCCCTACTTTTTGGTCATTTTAAAAAAAAACTACTGGGCGGATTTTCACCAGATTTGCAAAAGCACGCTTTCGGGACCAAGCCGTTGCTCCTTGTCCAAATTTGGTGAAAATCCGTCCAGCGGTTTGGGCTGTAGGCGCGAGCAAATTATTTTTCCCATTCTGTCTATGTGAAAAAAAGACATTTTGGAACCCCCCCTATAACTTTTCCCCCCCTGCACGAATTATCACCAAACTTTGCAACAAAATTCAGAGTGGGCCATATACTTTCTTTGCAAAGTTTGGTGAGGATTCGTCCAGGGGGAGCGAAGTTATAAGCCGCCCAAAAAGTGCTCTTCCTATGGAAACAGCAACTTAACCATAACTACACTGCCACTATCGTGGGTGTAGGTATCTAAGCGGTGCTTATTATTAAGCACAGTGTGGTGCTCATTTATCGACCACGGAAGGATGAAAGGCTGAGTTTGGCCTTGCCGGGATTCGAACTTGCATTAGCAAGCTGTGCACGGATGTCTGAGCGAGCGTTGTACTCGCTGTGCCACTTGACAGGCTACAGTGAAGTGGCACAGCGAGTAGAGCGCTTGACCGCCTATAGACAGGTTAAATTATTTCTATTAACCCAACCTGTGTCGTCTGCCTTTTTTTTTAGAGCCCTCTAAATGACAGGGGATCAATTTGGCGGTGATAGTGCACGGTAGAAAACATTATGCCACTTTCAACGAACAAGTTCAACTTGAGCAGTCTTTAATGCTACTCTATTGTAATTATATTTGGTATAAAATAATCTAAAGGGTTACTTACAGTACAATTGCAATTTCCATTGTCTACGAGTAGTGCAGTCCCAAAATACGACTCCGCGTGTGCCAACGATCTTTCGCATAGTGATATAATATATAAAAGTGGTTTTGTTTCAGAAATTTCATCCTTATCTTCTCTTACGTTTTAGAAACACTCCTTCAAGAGAAGTCTTTCATCACAATCTCTGTCTGTCAAGGTCAAAACACAATACAACCTTATAGTCTGCTTCGTGAGCCTCTCCGGGGCCCGAGAAAAAAATGGAAGCAGCTGACCTTCACTGTGAACGAGCATAAATTCTTACTTTGCAACATTCTGTGTAAAGCCATCTGTGAGAAGTTGGTTTTTGCATGCCATGTTTGTATATTGTTTCCGTGATATTAAAAAAAGTTTGCTTAAGGGACGTTATGGTTCTAAGTACAGCCGAAAGACCCCTGAAAATCACAAGTTATGGTAAGCTATGAAAAATATCTCGCGCCACCACCGTGCACTGCTAAGACTAAGACCCAGGACATTAAAGATGACATCGCAAATGTCATTGATGAAATCACTGATGACATCACATGTGTATGTAATTTTCATGGAATTTGTGTACTAGGGATTTTTATTATAATGTTGCGAAAAAAGTGTCAAGGATATTGCTATAAATATCATACCGTTATTAGTGCTTTGAACAATGCATTGATATAAATAGCATTGTTTTATGGGATTCTATCTAGTATACTGAGTTACTAATGGAGAAACATAGCATTGTGTGCAGAGTACAAGATGAAAGTATAATATTTGTAATGTTAATATGTTGAATAATGAAATGATAATTGTGCTGAAATGTTCGAAAATTCACAAAATGGGGGTGTTCTGAGGACGTTATTCGTAATGTGTGATTGCTTAGCTGTATGCAATGAGGGAATGGCACAGAGAGTAAAGTGGACGCCGTCCGCGGACACCGCGGCTGTTCGTGGACAGCGCATGCTACATCCGGGTTTTTCCAGGAAATCCAACATGGAAAGAAGACTGTACGGATCAGCCAATCAGATGTCGAGGTTGTGGATTTGTGTTGAAAGAGACTGTGTGTGGTGAAGATGGCAGAAGTAGAGAAAGTCAAGGTGTTGGTGCTTGGAGATATGTTTGTGTATGGTTTACAACAGTACGCTCAATGCAGGCATGTTGCAAAGAACTTTGATGTGAAAGGAGTGGAGGTGGTGTGGAGCACTGTGCCTGATTGCAATGTACAGGGAATTGTACAAGTTTGTGAGGATATGGCCACGATGAACAGTCCGCATGTGGTAGTTTTGCACTATGGTGCTTTCCATTTGGCCAACTTCATTTCCCCCTACTTTGTTGGCTGATTTGGAACGCTTGGTTCAAGCCGTAATGAAGATCCTTCCAAATGCGAAAGTAATTTTTTCTGGATTACTACCTAGGGCAATATGGGACAATAGTTCAGTTTTTTGTCCTCAGCAAAACATTGCTAGGTGTGTCATCAACCGAGGCATGTGTGCCTTCATGCTTAGAGCTGGTATGTTCTTCTGTAATAATGAGAATATTGATGCCAGTAATGCTGTTAATTTTAAAGAAGATGGCATTTCTTTATCTTTTACGGATAATGCCTTTCTATTTTGGAATGTAAGGGTTGCTTTGGAGAAGGTTATGTGAAGATTTTAGGAGTAAAGTAAGAAAAAAAAACAAGAAAAAAAATACAAAATAACAGGTGTCTGTCAAGCATCTGTAAAAAAACCCCCAAAAAACGGCTCTTTTCAGAGCCAACTTCAAAGGGGAAATGGGGCACACTATTTAAATTTACATTCACCACGCTCAGATTTTCGATATGTCCGCGGACATGGCGGTAGTCCGCGGACATGAAAATCACTACGAGGGGGTTAGTATGTTCTATGTTACATGTATATGAAGTCAGGGATATTATGGTTAAGTTGTGCTACTAAAAACCTATGAAATTCAGTGAAAAAACTTTGTTAAAGGGATGTTATGGTTAAGTTGTGCTACTAAAAACTTATGAAATTCAGTGAAAAAACTTTGTTAAAGGGACGTTATGGTTCAAAGTAAAACCGAAAAACCCCTGAAATTCGGCAGTTATGGTAACATAAGCAACCATAACTCGCGCCACCGTGCACTGCTAACACTAACACCCACGACATCAAAGATGTGCATATCATGTAAGCTTATTTTCGAGGCCTGTACAGCAATCTGTCATTATTTACTTAGTCTGGGAAAAAAAAATATTTATATCTAGTAATGATTTTGAAAGTTTGTGTTGCGTTGCAATTTAATATTGCACATTACCGCCCTTTTGGTAGTTTGTGTGCCGTTCAAAATTCATATCGCACAATAGCGCCATCTGTACAATGTCACTACAATTTCCACTATTACCAAACGACATTTATGTGACCATCATATTTTTTTGACTACTATACAGATTGTACATTGTCGCCTTTTCTAAGGAGTCAATACATTTCCCCCCATATAAAAATAATTGTTTATAGAAATGTAATGTGTTACCCTTTACATTTCCGTTAAGGCTTTGTATTCTTGCCTTTTTTTTCTTATTTTATCCTCAGCTACTTCCTTCCTTACTGTGAATGTCATGGACTTCAGCGTCCGACTTATGTTTTTTTTAATCGTCAAGTGCAGCTTTTCGTCACCGGTTGTATCATTGAAGGGATGACCGCATCGGACCTCTATGTCCGTATGCGGTTGTAGCAGTAAGAAGCAACATACCATCCTTTCTGGTGTCATAGTTCAGAGCCATTCACATGGCCTTGTAAATCACTGTGACAGGAACACGCCTTCTGTGTCAACAAAGCACAATTTCAGTGTGCCTAAACAACAACGTCACCATTGCCAGTAACATTATACGTAACATACTATACTTTCTGATGGACTACATCACAGCGATTGGTGCCGTCTTCACAATGAATGTTTGAGAAAACTGACTACTGTGTCGCCACTGCATACTGTGTATGTGTTAAACACTGTGGCACCAATGCATGGTGACTGTGTGGGAAAACATCAACGTGACCGTCAAAACTAACATTTCAATTGTGCAGCAGAGACACAAATTTCCAAATTCTTTGCAACTGAGAACTGGGCGATGATTTAACACTGTGCATTGTGAAATAAAAGTCAATTACTACTGCTCACATGTTAGTGTGATTTTTAACCATTTCATGTTCCCCTTCATAATCTGCCATGCTCCGATGCGGGTTGTAGTATGTTCTTTCATAGGTGGCATATCTCGTGACGTAAGCCTTTATGGATTCATTTCTTTACGCTGCCACGGTACGTTATCCAGAGCGCTGTTGGAAACCACTTGCTTTGGCAACGTTTGGCTCAGGGCTATCTTTTATGCTTTGCTTTCGTGCCATTACGTTACTTTCTGAAACCCAGATGCCCCAATTACCGAGATCGGTTCTGCATGAAGATGCTATGCTGTCGGATTTGGTATCTTTGTATAAGGGGAAAAATGAGATCAGATGCAGTGAAAGTGTTTGCTGTACAGAAACGTTTCAAAAGCAATGTTTCCTTATACCTTCTCAGTACACCTTTCTTCACCCATCTCACCTTGTGACACTTACACAAAAATGTGTGCACAGGTCAGTGGTAATGGTGTTGCTTGCAATATTTCTACCATTACTGCACTTCGCTTCACAGGGTTTGTTGTGATTTTGTCCACACATTAGAACAGTAATTCTTTGCCTTCAGTACGCACATTTTAAACATATTCCCTGTACGTTCCACACATTTATGGAAAGGTGATTGGGCACGAACAAACACCTTTGTGTTTTACATGTGGTACTGTTTTCACACTTAAAAAGTCTCGTCATTTACATAACGCAACAACGGTACGCCTTTCGTCTCTGAAAGGTACGCTGTAGGTATGCTTACTGACCACAATTTCGGGGCTGTAGGCCATAGGCCATGCACCCAAGACTCTAGGCCCTGGCCACAACCACTGCAGCATAACTTTACAATGCTAGCAAACATTTTGATTGTGATATGTGGACTGCTTAGGGTATATGTTTTCAGAAATGTTGATGTGTGTTAGTTTGTTTGTTGGATTGTGTTCAGATTTTTGGTATTGAAGACTGTAGGCATTTTGGGTTGTATTTATAGGTGAGGTGTTCATTTGCATTGCTGTGGTATGTTGCAGTGTTTGTGAGTCTAATTATTATATACTTACTGTTTCCTTTGTTGAGGTTGTATGTTGAGTTTTGGCCAGGCCATGCAGTCAAGATTGTAGTGTTTGGCAACAAGCACTGCAGCATAAGATACCCATGAAAGCAAACATTTTGGATTGTGGTCTATGATCAAGTGTTTGCTTGAATGGGTGTTTTATGCTGTGCTGTTTGTGAGACCAATCATTACATACTTACTGTTTCAGTTTTTGTGGTTGTATTATGTTTTTTCATGACATGGGTAGATGGAGCAGACATTTTTTTTTCATCACTGTGATAAAAGATTTTTTTTTTAATGTAGGTAGTTTATAATGAGTATTGCATTGCATAGTATATATTTCTGTATTTTATCGACCATCATAGTTAGTACTTTAGATGTACTATAGTTCAAACCAGTGTACTGTGCAATTTGCTCCGTTCCTGTGTTTGTTCATTAAATCATTGGGTCTGTGGGAAAAAAATCTATGCTGGATTAAAAAAAAACTTCCTACGTTGTGGTACAATATATTTCACTCATTGATTTCGGTAGGAGGAATTGAATAGGTATATGTTTTTTTATTTGGAAGTGGTGGTAGTATTGGTGCAATTAGATAGCAGTTGGTGTATTCTATTTGTTTATTTCTTTTTCTATTTTAGTGGTATTTATCTATCTGCTGGCTTGTTGCAGAATTTTAGGACAGTGAGATACCTGTTGGCATATTCTAACTGTTTATTTCTTGTTTCATTTTAGTGGTATTCATTTATGTGTTGGCTTGTTGACTAATCTTGGGGCAGTTAGATACCTGTTGGCATATTCTAACTGTGCATAGTTTTGAAGTTGAAGTTTTGTTTATGTTCATACAAAGATTACGTATTAAATTTTGGTTTTAAGAATATTAAGTAAGCGTTCACAAGATTTTCTGGTAATCTCTGTTTTACGGTAATGGTAGTATCATTACATTCGAACCATCAACAATTCTTTTTTATATATGCAGTGTAGTGACCTGCATTGGTTGTGGCTCCTGCGTGGTAGATTATACCTTTTGTTGTGAAGGTTTTCTTACCAAGTGATACTTGACCATGTGTGAATCCAGTCAACTTACAGTTGTTTTTGGTACCATCTGCATTGCAATGTAAAAGCATTACTATTACGTATTTACTATGTGTCTGTATTTGTAAGGTAGAACGATTATCTGAATTGCAGGTAGTACATAAGCTGTTACAGATTGCATTTTGTAAAAATTGCTGAAATGGAACGGATTCACAGTTAGGTATGGATACATATACAAAGCATTCATTAGGAACTTCTTCTTGTGTAACATGGATGCAAAGAGTGCATGTATGTTTCCACATGTATTAAATCTGGAAGATTTTATTTATAGGTACATTTTTATTGACTAGTACTTGTAGTAAGTGCAGTAGAAATTCTTGTGGATCTTCTTGTCTGTTTATAGTGAATTTGACCATTCCAGCACACTAGTCCAATTCCTGCCTTATTCCAAAAAAACTTTAGGGGGTAATTCATAGAATTCAGTGCACAAGTGGTGCACGCGGCTGGCGCACAGTGTGCGTGTGCGAATCCCTGCGCCAGCCGCGTGCGCTAAAATCCATTTCTGCGCACAGCGTATTCATGGATTCCAGCCACCAAAGCCAGCAGTGGCGCACAGTGGCGCAGCGACCCTGCAGCAGCGCCAGTTACGCCCCCAAGAACGCCTCTCGCGCAGGGAAAAGCCATCAAAATCCCCAATCCAGCGCAAAGGGCTGCGCTAACCCTGTACCAGCACGGCAAGCGGGCTATGTGTATCACTGGGGTGCGTGGGAAGTACCTCACGCGATTGGCCCCGTGCGAGCAGGGTACGCGTATTTCAGGGGTGCGCGGGAAGTTCCACACGCGATTTCCGCAGGGTACGTGTATTTCAGGGGTGCGCGGGAAGTTCCACACGCGATTGGCCCCGTGCGAGCAGGGTACGTGTATTTCAGGGGTGCGTGGGAAGTTCCACACGCGATTTCAGCAGGGTACGTGTATTTCAGGGGTGCGCGGGAAGTTCCACACGCGATTGGCCCCGTGCGAGCAGGGTAATCATATTTCAGGGGTGCGCGGGAAGTTACACACGCGATTTCAGCAGGGTACGTGTATTTCAGGGGTGCGTGGGAAGTTCCACACGCGATTTCAGCAGGGTACGTGTATTTCGGGGTGCGGGGGAAGTTTCACACGCAACATCAGCAGGGTACATGTATTTCAGGGGTGCGTGGGAAGTTCCACACGCAATTTTATCAGGGTACGTGTATTTCGGGGTGCACGGGAAGTTCCACACGCAATTCCATCAGGGTACGTGTATTTCAGGGGTGCGTGGGAAGTACCACACGCGATTTTATCAGGGTACGTGTATTTTGGGGTGCGGGGGAAGTATCACACGCAACATCAGTAGGGTACGTGTATTCCAGGGGTGCGCAGGAAGTTCCACACGCGATTCCATCAGGGTAAGTGTATTACAGGGGAGCGCGGGAAGTTCCACACGCGATCTCATCAGGGTACGTGTATTTCGGAGTGCGGGGGAAGTATCACACGCAACATCAGCAGGGTAAGTGTATTCCAGGGGTGCGCGGGAAGTTGCACACGTGATTCCATCAGGGTACGTGTATTTCAGGGTGCAGGGGAAGTATCACACGCAATAATCAGCAGGGTACGTGTATTCCAGGGGTGCGCGGGAAGTTCCACACGCAATTCCATCAGGGTATGTGTATTACAGGGTTGCGCGGGAAGTTCCACACGCGATTCCATCAGGGTACGTGTATTTCAGGGTGCGGGGGAAGTATCACACGCAACATCAGCAGGGTACGTGTATTCTAGGGGTGCGCAGGAAGTTCCACATGCGATTCCATCATGGTACGTGTATTACAGGGGTGCGCGGGGAGCACCACACGTGAATTGCATGTGTGGGTCTTCCCAGGTGTTCCCTCTACACCCTACATGGCCCCTGCAGGTGGCTCACACCACAGGGGCCTACCCTGCACATGTCCTGCAGGCACCCCATCCACCATGGCCATGCCCCCCAGCCAACCCACATGTCAACTTGCACTACTGCCCACCAATGCATGTCCCCCTGCACCCTCAGCCACCAGGGGCACCCTCCACCAGGCCCCCACCCATGTCTCCCACCCCCCCACCACCCAGCAGTGCAGGGTCACCATCCACCAGGCCCCCACCCATGTCTCCCACCACCCACACCCCCCAGCAGTGCAGGGTCATCCTCCACCAGGCCCCCACCCATGTCAACCACCCCCCCACCCCCAGCACTGTGGGGCACCTGCCAGCAGGCCCTCACCCATGTCTCCCACCCCCCCACCCCCCAGCAGTGCAGGGTCACCCTCCACCAGGCCCCCACCCATGTCTCCCACTCCCCCCCACCCCCAGCACTGTGGGGCACCTGCCATCAGGCCCCCACCCATGTCTCCCACCCCCCCCCACCCTCCAGCAGTGCAGGGTCACCCTCCACCAGGCCCCCACCCATGTCTCCCACCCCCCACCCCCCAGCACTGTGGGGCACCTGCCAGCAGGCCCCCACCCTTCGATCACCCCCCCCACCCCCCAGCACTGTGGGGCACCTGCCAGCAGGCCCCCACCCATGTCTCCCACCCCCCCACCCCCCAGCACTGTGGGGCACCTGCCAGCAGGCCCCCACCCATGTCTCCCAGCACCCCCACCCCCCAGCACTGTGGGGCACCTGCCAGCAGGCCCCCACCCATGTCTCCCACCCCCCCACCCCCCAACATGTCATCACAATCTAGATCCCTGGTCCCTATGGTCAGCCTCCAAATGCAAAACACCCACCCGAGTATTGCATCCACCCACTCATAATTGGCAACTACATGACAGAACACCAATTGCAAGTTCCGAAACAAACACATTTCCCTCACATACACCCAATGGGTGTCAGTGAATCTCAAAACCCATATCATGATATGCATGAAACCAATGAGATACTACACATTGAAGTTCACTAAAAAAATATGTATTAAAGGAAACATAAATAGAATCAAAAATAAAGAAACATAAATGGGAATGTACAAAAATGAAAAGAAGCATGTCCGTGAAAAAAAGCAAAACCAAAAATCATAATCCAAAGTAATGGTGTCCAAAGTCACTGTCCACAAAACAAAATCCAATGGGAAATAAAATTGAAAGCCATTGCTCCATGGTTAAAATGTGAAAGAAAAATACAATCCAACAGTGAACTATGTACATACGAACAAGCCAGGGTCCATTATCCCAACAAAAAAAATGAAACCTATCTAACTACACTAACTAATAAAATAAACTACATACAAAAATGTGGCCAATGTCCAAAAGGTCCAAAATAAATCCAAAAAAAAAGGAAACCTAACACTACCTACATAACTATGTACAAGGGCAGTGGGCTAGTTTGACGGCTCACTTTTGGATGTCCCGGGCCAGGGCATCATCGAACTCCTGCTCAATGTCCCGGAGGCGGTCCTCCTCCATGGCCCGAGGGTCCGCAGGGCCGTCGACGTGTCCACCTCCAAACCCCTGCGGATTGCCTCGAGGCACTCGGCCCGCCTCAGGGCCCTCCGCATGGAGTTCTCCGCCCTGGCCATTGTGAGCCGTGCCTCTTCCGCCCGCTGCCGCTCCGCATCTATGGCGTGGCCCAACCGCTGCCACACGGAAGACACTCTCTGTCCTGGGTCCTCCTGCCCTCCGGCCGATGCCTGCCCCTCCGATGTTGAAGGCCCCGAGCCTTCATGGTTCCCACCACGTTGCTGCTGCTGCTGTGCCTCTGCCCGTGCACTGCCTCCTGCTGCCTGCACATCCTCCGCCGGCTGGGGTGCAGTCGTTGATGTGGCCACCCCTGCTGGACGTCCGACTCCCGACTGTGGCAGGGATGCCTCCTCCACCAGCCTGGCCGCACCGTCAGAGGCAGCTCCACAGGGCACCCAGGTGACTGATGGGTGGGAAGATGGCACGGAGGACGACTGGCGCGTAGGGGGTTCAGTTGAGGAGGGGGTCGTAGCAAGCCCCATCATACGGAGGAATCCAGACTGGGTGACCTGTCCCAGCAGGCTGACGTGGTCAACGAGCCATTCGAGATGACGTGCAGTCTCCTCATGAAAAGACTGCAGGTCACCTCGCATGGCCCGTTGACGCAACGCCACACCAGTCAGAACAGGCTCAACCCGGACCCGGATAGCCACGTCCGCAGGCAGAGGAAGGCCAGTTGTCGTGAGCTCATCCCCTACCTGAAAACGGGTCTGGACGTAGGCATCCCTGCTGGTGCAAGATGATGCAGGGACAGGATCAGGGACAGGATTGCACACAGGCACCTCCGCGGCGGCCTCTGCTGCCTCCTGTCCCTGGTCCTGCACTGCACCACTAGCACCAGTGGGATCCCCACCTCCAGACCCAGTCTCTGTTGCTTGCACGGCCTCCTCCTCCACCAAACCCCCCACCAACCTGGATGACTCCGTGCCATCTTCCCCCGTTGGGCCCTGTGGGGTCCCAGCTGCCCCTTCTGCTGCCGAGGAGTCCAACTCCAACCTCTGCCTCTTGGACCTCCCCCCGGCAGCTGCAGCCTGGGACGCGGCACCGGACTCCTCACTCCCCGACGAGATGACAACATGGGAGGGGAGCTGGGCCTTGCGTCTCCGGCTGGCGGTGGGATCCTCCGCCCTCTTCATCAGTTGACGCTGCAGACAGGAAGAAATAAAACACAGGCATCAGGGCACTGTACAATGGACACATACACACATGACAGTTGTACATGAGTGGCATTGGCAAACCTCAGACATGTCATCACAATCCCCAACACACATGTCATTTCAACTCGCACACATGAGCCATACCACAGCCATATCGCAACTGCCAGCACCATCCATACACATACAACAGCATGAGCAGGCAAAGGTGAGCCAGACATCACATGCAACACAGGAAGTGCACCACACATGTACACACACCACCACACTTGCATGCATGTGTACACCTCTGCCAAGTGTCGCAGTGTTCAGATGGGCATCCATGTCACATCTGCCGATCAGGCTTCCACATACCGCTGTCACATGCATCCATGTTGCATCACTGTTGCACCCTTGTCAAATACACACAGATGCACATGTACACAGTGCTGATACATGCAGCTGAAAACAACATACATGCGTGAAATCACGGACATGTCTACTTACATACACATTCATCCAAACATGTGTGCCCACACAACTGCATTTGGCATGCAAGCCTACACACACAAGCACCATCCATGTCTCACACATTCCAGCCGTTGCATGTGTTAGCCCCACAGACCTGTACACCCCCACCCATACTCGACCCCATACAAACAGATGTGCAACCTGCACACTACTGAAAAATCACCACACGCACAGCTCACAATCAGGATGCATGTACACTTACCGCTCGACTCCAGACGGGTCTGCCTCTCAAGGACCTGGACGTGGAGCGCTGGGGATATGCGATCAAGGATCCCCATCTGTAATTCCAACAAGTGGCCCCGGCACCCCTTGGCATCCGCTGCCTTCAAGAGGCGCCGGTACTTGTTCAGAGTCCTGGACCTGAAGTCCTCCCAGCACTTCTTGACATGTTGGAAGTCGCGGACTGCCAACCCCTCCGCGTTGATGGCAGTCACGATGTCAGTCCAGATCCGAGTCCGTACTTCCTTGTCGGCGCGGGAACTTCCGAAGAGGGCATCATACTGCCCCAGGACTTGCTCCACCAGGACACCAACTTCGGTGGCACTGAAGCTGGTGCCCCTCTGCCTCTCTGGCCGGGGGTTGTCAGTGGTCTCAGATGTTGTTTGCACCGACATGTCAACCCCAGAGGCAGGAGTGGGTGGGCAACTGGGTCCTGGGGCTGGGCTGTGGAGCGATGGAATCCCAGTCGGGAGTCTTCGGTTCCAGCAGGGGTGGTCATAGCAACAGCACCCCTGGCTGATGTGCAGGCAGCAAATGGCAGGGCACGTGGGCAGCAGGCAGTCAGGCAGCTGCAGATGGCAGGTGGGAGCGTGCTCGGGGCTCTGGGGGGCAGTAATTCAGCCTTCTGGGCAGGAGCGTGGTCTTCCGTGTGCTTACGCGTGGCCAGCTTGATACGGAGTGATTTGGCACGTGAAAATTCTGCACGTCAGCGTGTAATTCGAGGAAAGGCCCTTAGCGCGTAAGCGCGTCTGCACGCATACGCAATTTCATTGGACAGAAGGCCCCTGAAGCGCAAGCGCCCCTGTGACGTGACGCGCACAGGCGTGCATTGGCATTTCAGCGCGCGTGAAAAACCTCACATCCGCGTGTAATCCGAGGAAAGGGCCCATGCGCGTAAGTGACGTGACGCGCGCGTGCGTTTCCTTCAGCACGGGTTAAAGGTGAGCGGACCCAGTAGTTCGCTGTACGTGCCTTTCGTGGAGACCGACGTGTGTTGCTCCTTCCTGTTGTTTCGCACGCCATCGCAACTTCACAGCTATCAAGGACGTATCTCTTCTTTTGGCGGGGGTATTGGCTACGCATGTTTTTCTGCATCGCGCTAGTCAGACGGTGAGTCGCACACGCTCTTTTTCCCACTGCGGGTGCCCCTGTGTATCGCACCCATTTTCGATGTCATAGTAGCCTGCGTGTCCCACTCGTACGCGTTATTCGTGTTACTGGGTGCCACCGCGTACTGCGGGAGGTTGAATCCACGCACGTAGGCTGCAGGGTTGCGTGCACGGTTTTACTGCAGTTTTGGGGTGCCTGAGCATTGCGTGACCCGTCACCACATCACCGGGGTCACATACAGCCTTGCAGGTGCAGGGGGGCTGTTAACATCTTGCTTCCCACCCCCTTCACCCCAATTGCCCAGGTCAATTGTGGTGTACACCTCCCATTGGCACCACTCCATCTGTGCCAGCACTACTACATCAGTGCCATGGTTGGGAGGCCACCAAAGGTGAGGGGTGCCTCAGCTCGGCGTCCTCCTCGTGGCGGGCGTGGTCGGGGACGTGGCCGTGGTGACCAGGGAGTAGGGGGGACTCCAGGGTGTCCAGGGCGGCCACAGAGGGGGAAGAGGCAGGGGTGCGCCACTTGAGCACAATGTTGTGCCATGTGTCGGTGCAGTCATGCCACCACCCCCTGTGGTTCCGGGGGATGCAGCTCCTGCATCTGGCACTGGCACCCGTTCGACCCGGAAGTCCGTTCCATCGACTGCCACGGGCCCAAGGGTAGTGGTAGCTGCAGGTGCAGCTGTGGACACCGCCACCCAGGCTCAGGGTCTGCCAGCGCAGGCTGCGTTGGCACTTGAAGAGCCCTTGGTAGATCTCCAACAGGCCAGGGGGGAACCATAGGGGCAGGCCAGGCTGCTCAGACCAAGACACGTGTCCCTGGGGCAGTCATGTCATCTGCTGCCACGAACAGCCGGGTGTTGGCAAGTGCAGGGGCAGATGCACCCAACAGCACCCCGGTTGTGAGTCTGCCAACCAGGACCGTTGCGGTGAATGACCCTGCCACAGCTGATGTTGCTGCGCAGGGTCCATTAGTGGGCACCCAGCTGCCACTGACACAAGTCAGGCCTTTGGTCATCCCTCCACCTGCCACTTCCTTGGCTCAATCCACCGAACCCACTGGCCATACTGGTCAGGGCAGCATTAGCCAGCCAGGGTCTGCGCCACAGTCCATGAGGAGGAAGGTTGCACCTGCAGCACAGGCTGGGACCCCACACACAGCCACGACCTCCTGCACATCGAGGAAGAAGCCTTTCTGTAAGCAGGAACTGGACTTCCTCGTGGACTACGTGCGGGGCCACAGCCGTGACATGCTAGTGGGTGCCAATAGTCAGACTACGGCTGCCCAACGTGACACCCACTGGAAGCATGTTGCGGAACATGTCAGTTCATTTGGCCATGAGGTGCACACGGCGCAAGAGTGCAAAAAGCGTTGGAATGACATCAAGCGCAGCACTAAGGCTAAGCGTGCCTCTAATTACAACTTGACTCTGGTGACTGGCGGTGAGCCTTCACCAGAGGAGGAAGAGCTCACTCTGCATGAGGCTCTCGTTGCGGAGTTCATACCACCTGAATTGGTCGAAGGAGTGGGAGAGATGCTGGACTTTGATGCGCAGTCCAGTGAGTGTTGATGCGTGTTTGTTGAGGACATGTGTGTTTCACTTGTGGGATGTGTTGTGCATGATTGCTGCTACATGTGACGTGTACATGGTTCTGATGTGTAAGTAATGCAATGCTTCCGTCATGCATGTCTCTTCTACCTGCATGCGGGACTCCCTGTAGGCATGCTCCCTTGCCCCTCCTCTGCCACTCTGCACCCCAGTTCCACCTTTGCACTGGTCTGCTTCAATCTTGCCAATGTGTAGTTTCTTGATCATGTGTCCTGTGTAGATGCTAACTTCCAGCGTAGAATCTGCCAGACATATGCCATGTGGTACAGCCTTAGTACTCGATGCAGGGTATCTCACTTGTACTGTGCATGGGTCAGATGTCCCGCAGGGACATGAGTGCCCATTCATGTTCCATGGGCATTGCACGCATGCCCCTATGTGTCCTTGACTGGATGATCACTGTAATACAAGTCCTTGGTTACATACATTGCCTGCCATCTCATCAGCCTTCCCATGTCAACTGTGGCTCAGTCCTGCGTTGCACACATGTTTAGGCTCTGACAATCTGTGTGGCTCACAGGCCTCAGCCTGTTCAATGGCCAATGACTCTGTCCAACTCTTGTTGTGTCTTCTTCACACGTGGGCGGCCTCCAGAGTTTTCATCATGTGTCCTGCCTACTGTCCCAGCATCATTTGCAGTGTTGTCATTTGAATCACATTAAGCTGTTGATGCCAGTCAACACTGCCTGTCAATACACAGGTGTATGGTCAGCCTTTTGATACCATGCTAGGCATCCCTGCTTTGGTACTGGGGTGGAGGGGTGCTTGGCTTCTAGATATGGTACACATTGAATGCACAATGCACGTGATGTCTGAATTTGACATTGCACTGCCTTCACATTTCCTGGCACACACCATGGAGTCCTTGTACATGTAGGTAGTGAGTGGCGTACACATTTTCTGCACTGCATAGACCCACTTCCATGGAAACTGCCACCTTTCAACAGGTCTGATCACAGAAGCTATTCAAAGTTGACCCAGCATGCATGCCAGGTTATATGTTGTGTGTCACATGTCTGCCGGATGCATTTGCTCTCTGTGTCTGTGTGTGTTGTGTGCTTCTGACATGTGTAGTGACCTTTTTTCTCTCTATTTTTCAGGTGATGACGCAATGGAGGCGGAGGATGGTGTTGTCATGCCAGACACAGGGTTGGTAAAACCACATCAACCCGGCACTATTGGGGGTCGTGGGGTGGTAGGCCACGAAAACCCCCAAGTGCTGAAGTCCATCTTGTCTCTGGCTGCCTATGAGTCCAGCCTTGATGATGACTCTGACGTCCATGTTGAGTTGGATGAGTGTCAGGGGTGAGTGATTCTGATGTGGACACTCCTCTGTCTGCGACCCCTGCACTGAGGGATCAGACAGTCTTGGTTCCTCCGCCCGTGGTGGATCGGGACGCAGGGTCACCCTCCACACCAGTCACTGATGTGCCTGGGACATCACGTCGACGGGGGCATGTAGTCGTGCAGCCGCGGGCGGTGCCAACACAGCGAGGACCCCCGGTCCTTGGGTCCCGCAGGGGTCAAGCCCGGCAACGCGGTTGCCGCGCGCAACTGCTGTATACTGAGTTGGAGCAAGACATGACTGCCAATTACGAATGGCAGGGGGCAGCAATGGAGAACATCGCTGAGAGCATGGAGCGTGTGGCGCGATCTGTGCTCCCCCCTGCTAGGCAGGTGCTTCTCCAGCAGCAGTCGGCACGGTCCACGGCCCGCTCGCTCAGGCTGGGCATTGCGGCCTCAGACAGGGCATGCCAGGCTGAAATGTCGTCTCTGTGTCAAGCAATTGCTGCTCACGCAGAGGCGCACATGGATGCCCTGAGGGAGGAGTATGCTTCCCTCAGATCCACTCTGGGTGTCCTTATGATGTCCCAGAGGCAGCAGGCAGAGGAGAGGTTTGCACAGCTTGAGCGTACCATCTCGGCTGAGCTACAGGCTTGCCGGGAGGTGCAGCGGTTGTCCAGCCAGGCCTTGCAGGAGGAACTCCGTGTTACACGTGCTACCTTGCAAGAGGAAGCACGTGTATCACGTGAGGTTCTGCATGCAGACCTACGTCACATCGCCACACAGAACCAGGCTCACCCGACCGGCAGACTTGCTGCCGACGAGGGGCAAGCTGCGACTAGGCGTGGCCAGGCTACTGTGCCACGTCCTCCTTTCCAGGATGAGCCAGACTCGGACGACCATCTATCTCCCACATAGGTCGGGCTGTGCAGGCGTTGAGCCCATGGAGGTTTTTTTTTTGGCTCAGCATCATCGCATGTGGATGTTGAGCAGCACCCTGTACCTCCCCCTTCCTGGGTGCCTCCCCTTCCCCCCGGGTCGTATGTGGCCATTTTTGATTTTTCTTTTAGTTTAGTTAGTTAAGTTTCTGTTTGATAGTTAGTTTAATTAGATAATGTAGGTTTTCCATTGTTAGTGTAATTAGTTAATAGTTGATTTAGTTTAAAATTGCTAGTCTATTGTGCTTTCATGTGACGGTGCGGTGCTTTGTGGCTTTTGAAGGCATCCTCTGTCTGTTCCAGCTGGGCCCTTCAGGCTTGTCTTGTGTATGTGTTTGCTGCTTGGGGTCCTTGACTCACATATGCCACTCCTGCCTCCCTTATCCATGGGCTCGCAAGGATGGTTCGGTGTTACAGAATTTTACACAAGGGCTTTGGACTGTCATATCTGTGGCATGTCTGGTGCTGTGTGACTTGTGTTGACACCCTTAGTGGGGATGATTTTGGTGTTATTGTCCACTGTTCAGCTTTTGCTAGATGGGGTGTGTCATGATTAATGTGTACATTAATTGCTATGCAATGTGTAGTATGTTTCATATCTTTACTGTAAACGTGCTTGTTGCAATTCATGCTGTAGATAGTGTTCCACACTTTGGATGTGAAAGACGGAGTGATGGTGTGATTTGTGATGTGACTCTCTGACATGGTCAAGTAATGAGATGCCTGATGAGACACACACAGATGACTTTGAAGCATTAAGCATGTGTTTCATGCCCTTTCTGCAGGGGGATGAGCCTCCAGAGCACCTTTGCCAGCATACATGGCCCATTGGATGACGGAATTCTGGACCCGTTTGTTGGTGCCCACATGCACATGTGTGCACAAGCAGAGGCACAGGGATTGCAGACCCACAGCACAGGGCGGCCACGACACAGCAAAGCTTGCACCAGGCGAGTTGCACATGCAGGCTTAGTCACATCACTGAGGGTGAGCTTAGACGAATATTGGTGTTGAAGCACACAATGCAGCTCAGATGTGTTGGTGGACTGATGGCTGTTGATAGTAGGGTTGTGTGGGACACATGCAGGGGCACTGGCACATACCCTCCGGTACACCAAGGTCCATTGAGGCACTTGTATCAACCATGTAGCCTTCCAAGACATGGAAAGGGGCAGCTCACAGGGACATACAGCAAGTGACATACTCGGGTGCAGTGCATGTCTTTTCCATGTACTTTATGATAAATGCACTGCCAACTTTGTTTCGGTCATGGTGGTACACAACTTGCTCAGAAGTCATGGCTTGCTATATGGGTCTGTCTGCTTACCCAGGGAACATTGCATGTTGTGTGAATTGTGACACATTGGTGTTCCATTTGCCACGCACCCACCGGCGGCTGACTTACTGCATTGACTATGTATGACCCGTCACAGTGGTGATGTTATATATGGGTACGAAGCATCTACACCAGATTGTCTGTTTGTAGAGTAGTTTGTTGCTATGGGGCATGTTTGGTATGTGTTTTTGTGTAATTGGCACGTACAGGTTGTTGACTGTGGCTCTCTTTGCAGCATTGCAGTGGTCCTGTAACCGGACCTGAGAGTGCGCAGGCAGGAGGCCAGCACTCAAAACCAGAGCTAACTGTCTTGTTGTTTTTCTTTCGAACTGCTCTGCATAGGCTTGCTGGGGAGTGTACTAATTTATGGATGTATGTGTGGTCAATTTGGTATGTTTTTCTCCCTAATCACCCGTAATCCTATGCAATTTTGAACCCTGTACCCTCTACCCGGTGTTCCTGCTTCCCGTACCTATCCAAGCAATGTTCCCTGACCCTCTTTCCCCGCTGGGGTTGCGGATGCCTGTGTAAGCCCCGAACTTGCAGGCGCCAAAACCCTAGAGGGGGTGGTTGGTTCGTACCACTCCTGAGCCTGGACTACAGAAGGCCATGACAATGATGTCCAAGTTTGTTTGGATTGTGTATGTGTTCATGCAGGTAGTACATTTTCGTGCATTCCCTAGTTTCATGTGTCATTCCTCCTCCCCTCTCCTGCCACTCATTCCAGTCATCCAGTGTGTCAACACCTGTCCCGACTGCATATCCCTGAATCTCCTTCCCCACCAGGGTCTCAGGGGCCTGTGTGAGTTTGTCCTTGCAGGCACCCGGGACATGGTGGGGGTGGTTGTTTCGTGACACTCCCGCGCCTGTACAGGGGACCTGTGACAGTACACATCCGTTCATGGTGCATCATCCTATGTCATGTACCACACATGTTTCACATCATGTCGTGACATTGTTTTACTGTGCTACCTTGGTTGTTGCATCATTGTGGTAGTACTTGGCCTTTGTGAGGTACTGCTACGTCAAGTCATCTACTGGAGGGTGTTCTGGTTCGTTTTTCTGGCTTGGATTTTGTGATTTTGGACATTGATTATGAGGGTGCAGGCACCTTTTTACACACAAGGTGGGAGATGGTGACAAAGGGTAAAGGTGATCCTGTGGCCAGGTGGAATTGAGGTTTGAAGGCTCCATGACCCAGGTGCAGTTGTTCAGTGGGTCATGGTCATTTGTGAGGGAGGGAGGGTTGTTGTTGATAGTTGCCTTGCCCTGCAGTGTGATGGGAACTCTGACATTGTAATGGTGGTATCCTATGTACATGTTGTGTTCTGCTGATCAATGCCTGTTCATGTGTTGTGTTTACCTTTCAGGTGCGAGGGGATAGTTGTGGTTTGACATGCTGGGGTGTACACATGGTGAGTGTTCACATGTGATGTGTAGAGAACACTAATGGTCACTTGAGTGCACATGCATATGTGGAGTGCATGTCCTTGCAGAACCACACACTTGCACTCTGATGAACTACATGTACTCCCACCCTTGCATATCCACGTGTACACTGTTTGCCTTCTGGTGCCCACTGTGTCCCTGCAGCACATGTTCTGTGACCGATTATGGATCCTGTACATGCCTAATTTGCTGTTTGATGTGGTCTGTCACTTAGATGTGATGCCCAGGGTGTGCATCACACACAATGGCTGTTCACTGTGCTGTGCGCTGAGCAGTGTGTTGCAGGAGTAGGACACTGCACACATGAGCTGCAGTGTTGATTTTGCAATGCACAATGTGCATGTAGACAAGCATTCATTGTTATGTTACGTCTACGACTCTTGTAATGCATTTGGAAATGACTTATTGTCTGATGCCACTGTACATTTAGGACATGGCAATGTGTACCTTATCGTTACTGTGTTGGTGTATGGGTATTGCTTGCCATGTCATGTTGTGGTTTGGGAGGGTTTGAGTGACATGACGGTGATGGCCATGGCCTGTTTTGCAGGTGTGTGTGATGCACACCTTGCATGTCAGGGTCATCCGCTTCTCAGAGCAACTAGCTGGGGGTAGATCTCTCTCCGTGGCAGGGCCCTCCCTCTGGAACAGCCTTCCTGCCTCACTTGCACTTGAGGGGAACCATCTCCAGTTCTGGAAGCACCTCAAGACCTTCCTCTTTGCTTCTGCTTTCTCTCTGCCTCTCCCTTGCAGAATTCTTCACTGGAACTGCACTGGAGCTGCAACTGGGCCACTCTCACCAACCTCGGCCCCTGGCCCAGCCACTCTCCACTTGCACTGCCTCCCTGGCAACCCCTGCACTGCGGTACTGTCTCTCTATCCCTACAGCCCACCCTTCCCAGCACTTGTCTGCACTTACCTTTGCAGTTGCCACCAGCCGACCTATGTATTTTTTTTTTGGTCTACTTCCGCTGTACTGCACTCCCCCCTTTCCCCTTGCACTTTTCCCTTCCCCCTACCCCTGCACTTGCACAATCTCAATGACCCCTGGCCTAGTAGTACCGTTGTCTGTCTTCCCTTGTTCCCCCCTCCCTGCCTCATCGCACCTTGAAATACTTCTGTATAGGCCATATCATGTCATATGTCATATGTGTGCCTTTTGGTCACACGGGATAGCTTGTGTTTAAGTAGCTAGGGATGCAGACGATGTGGCACTTCCATGGCAACTATCTCAGGGTGGTAGGGTTGTGACAGTTGACTGTCTCTTCATCATCATCGATTGTCACCTGGTATGTGCCAGGCCTGTGTGCACTCCGCAGGGGTGGGAGTTTAGGTGAAAAATGTGGCCACAAGCTGAGTCCGGGCTTCCTCGCCACGTGCCCTGTCCCCTCCCATGGGCAGTGCCTGTGCCTGTGGTTGGGGATGTGGGGGCACTACCATGTCCACCGGGACGCCCTGCCGTGTTGCAACAATGTGCAGGACACATGCTGCCACAATGATCCTGCACACTACTGGTGGTGCATAGAGTAGTTGCCCACCAGAGCGGTCAAGGGAGCGGAAACGTGACTTGAGCACTCCGAATGTGTGCTCCACTATGGCCCTGGTTGCAATATGGGCGGCGTTGTATCTTACCTGTGGTGGTGTGGTGGGGTTCCGGATTGGCGTCATCATGTGGTTGCTCAGAGGGTAGGCACTGTCCCCTGGGGAGGTGATAATAGTTGAGATTATTAGGGTTTGGATATTTGTCTGTGTGTGACTTGCATGCATGTGCAGGGCATTTGTACTGACCTAGGAGCCATGTGTCGCCATGCTGCCCAGCTTCCAGGGCCCGGCTCAGGGCGGACATTCTGTATATTAAACTGTCATGGGTGGAGCCAGGGTAGTTTGCATAGACAGAGGTGATGATTCCCTTTGCATCGCATACCACCTGTACATTGATGGAATGCCAGTGCTTGCGGTTTCGGTAGATGTTCTCAGTGGCCCTAGGTGGACGTAGGGCCACATGGGTGCAATCTATGGCACCGAGCACTTTGGGGAAGTGTGCCACCCTGAAAAAATCCAGGCCTGCCTTTCTGCGGGTGTTCTGGGCATGTATATGTGCCTGCGGACTGAGGGGCGCGCTGTCATGATTGCCAGTACCTGGTGTAGGCAGCGTGACTGCGTGGCCTGTGAGACCCCCCCCACTATGGCAGTGGTCCGCTGAAATGACCCAGTGGCCAAAAAATGCAGGACATTGAGCCGCTTCTCCAAGGGGCTCAATGCTTGGGAGCAAAGGGTGGGGGATGTAAGGTCATCTTCCCACTCCCTGACCAGGTCTAGGATGATATGGGGTGGAAACCTATACCTGCCATAGACCTGGTCGTCAGGCATCCCAAAAAGGCTTGTCCGTGGTGCAAAAATGCGTGCCCTGGCTATTCTCCTCCTCCTGCGGTGTCCCACGATCAGTGCTGCGACAAATGGGGCATTCATCGTAGCTGTATATACGCGTTTGTTGTTTGCGCGCACTTTTATGCTGTGCGCGGGGACGCTTCCGCCTGCCTTCGTGTGGCGGACACGTTGACGCCTGTGCGCGTCTTTTGCCGTTCGCGGGTTTCCTGTATTCGGATCCATGAATACGGGTTGTTCGCGTGCGTGTGGGCGTTCCGTGTAGTTCCCTGCAGTACTTCCCCAGTTACGCCTTCTTTTTCACGCTTTGTTCCCCATTCCGCGTGTTACGCCCACTGTTCCGCCCACTTTGGTTGTGTGCACCGCGCTATGTGCGCTTTTGCTGTGCGCGTAGCGCACGCCGTGTATGCCTGCGTGCACCATGGCTGGATTGGGCGCATGGACAGCGGGAAACACGCGCAGCGTCTTCCTTGAATCGCACGCGTGCGCGTGCACTACATTTCTCACGCTTGCGCTCCCTTGCACCTGCTTGCGCATGGATTTTCGGCGCACGTTTGTTCCATGAATCGGCCCCTAAGTGTTGTCAGGATTGCTGGTTGCATTTCTATGAAGGACTAACATTTGTAAACACAATTGGTCTGTCCAGCGTAAGTAAATTTTGCCAATATTTGGTGGCAATTGGAATAGAATATTGATTGCTAAATTTTTTGTAGCTATTTACACCAGTTGTATTTGAAAATTTGAATGGACCTGACAGTTCTGTGTCCAAGTCATTTGTTCGGAGAGTGCGTTCTTTCTTTGAAGAGGTAGTTGCCTTTGTTTGTGCAGTACATACTTCTTTGGTTGTGGTTCTTGATGAAGTAGTAGATTCTTTTAATTTCTTTGGAGGAATTGCTGTGAGATCCTACATAATTTGAGAGTGAAGTAATTTTCTTTTACAAAGATTGGCTTTTTGCAGAACCGGATAGGTTTTTAGATGGGGATGTAGAGTGAACATAGTCTATTATATTCTAGAATGCAAGGAATATCAGCATTTACTTTACTTGCATCAAAGTTGATTAGAAATAGTCTGTCAAGTGTACATAAGCATGATAGTGCTACATAGCTCATGCCTTCTTTAAAGACTCTGCTACCAATATCTATCAATGCTTTATCTAGGGTAAGACCTTGTGATTTGTGAATGGTGACTGCGTATGCTAGAGTTAGAGAAAATTGTTCTCTGCACACATACATGTCTTCGAAAAGAAGGAAGCGGGCTGTTGAGTGTCCTATCCTTTTAACTTCTGATAGTTTGTCAAAGAGAATATTGACAACCTGAATGTTGTTGTCACGTGGGTATGTTTGAAAGCCAACAACTGTACCAAGTTCTCCATTAACTAGTCCTTGTTCCACGTCAAGGTTACGTTTAAGCATTACGCTACAGTTTCAAGATAACTTTAACATATTCTCCAAACCAGCTGTGTTAGAGGTAGAGTTTTCTAAGGTATTTAGCTTTGTTGTGGCTTGTTGACACATGGGTAGTGTCATACCATGTACGTCCAGTTTGTCTGTGGAGCAAATTTCAAGTATTGGTTGCATTTCTTTTTTTTAATATTGTTTCATTAAATTTTGAACAGGTTGCAAGAGTTGGCATCAAAGACATACAGTTTACATTTGTGTGTGCTAATTGTTCCATTACATCATTAGGCCATGAATTATGGGCATAGAGTGCATGGATGTGCCTGGTTTTCAATATAGATTGTGCTTCTTGAGATAGTACACCAACTGTAATATTTTTCAAAATGTTGGCGTATGTGAGGTCTGAAGACTGACACATGTTTTCAGTGAATTCTCTGTATTTGAAATGTTGCCAAAGGTTGACATTTCCTATGCTGCCAAAAGTTTTAATGCATAGTTTGTTCCCTAAGGTTTTACAAATAGGTTCACCTTTAACTGGTGTTAATTGAAGAAGATCGGTGAAAACTATAATGTGTTTTCCTCCAAAGAGTTCTTCATAGTCTATTTTTAGGACCTCTTGTAATCTGAAGTGAATGAAGGCTAACATTAGATTGGAAATCATGCTTACTTCATCTATTATCAGCATTTTCATTTGTTTGAAAACTCTGCATAGTTCCATTGCAGCTTCTGGAGAAAGTTGGCAATAGTCTATTTTGTTTTGGTGTTCTTCTGGAAGGAGTAGTAATCGGTGTAAAGTGACACTGTCTATGGTGCAGGCAGCTAAACCTGTGGGGGCAGATACAACAGCTGACAGTTTGTTGTTTGTCAATTGTTGGAGGAACTTGCTGATGATTTTGATTAAGAACGTTTTGCCTGAACCAGCTTGAAAATGTACGTATAGCAGTATAGGTTTGTAGTCTAGGCAGGTACAATTTTTAGTTGCATGCTGCACACCATGTTCATTTGGTAAATTTCACTAAGCTGCCTTCACACTTTTCCACTCTATATCTACCTTTCTTCTCATCTGGTTTAAAATAATTTTTGTATATGAAGTTTTGGGCTATGTGGTATAGACACATGGTTTCCAAAGTGGTACCCCTGTTTGGGTAGTAATTTGTTTTACAAAATGTCTTGGCTGTTGGGAACATTTTTGGCTATTGTTTCTATGTCTTCATATGATTTCAGAACTCTTTTTCTAGATTCAGCAGGACTAAGGCTTTGCCATACTATATTTTCAGATTTTCCGTACAAGGCAGTACCGGTTAAACGGTCTGCTGCTTCATAGCAGCCACATTCTCTATTGGAGAGCATTTTTATGCCTAAGCTGTAAAATTTCTGGATTCGTGTTTTGTCAGATGATATGTCATCCCAGAGGTCTTGGAGCTCTGTTTTTTCTGCTTTGGTTAAGAAGGCTGTGACATATTGTGCAACTGAAGTGGAATTGTCTGCAATGTACTACACATTTATATTTGTACATCTATATATATATATCTATATATTCCATAGGAGGGCAATGATTGCATTGTAATCATTGATGCATTTTGATCCTTCTGTTCTTTTTATGTAATATGTGTTTTTAGGTGATTTACCTTTGACACTATGTCTAACTGAAGTCATGAAGTTGTTTACTTGACCTGTTGCTGAAACTGGTCTAGGTAAACCAACGCGACATTTGGTGTAGTATTTTATATTTGCCACAACAATACTTCCCACATTTGAGTCTTTGAGTCACAAACCAAGTGGGTGGGCCAAGGTTTCTTATCATACAGCGTACATCTCTGTGACGTCGGAACCAGTATTCCTTTGTATCATGCATGTTTGCTAAAAGATTTGTAATGCTTGACTGTAAAACCTCATCTTTTTCTTGCACTTTTTGTAGTAATTGCATAGCTGACATATTTTGATAATTGGTACCTGATGTCAATGTGTGTGCAACTCAGTAGCATAGAGTTGCTAGTTCACTTTCAAAGAGAAGTTGGAATATGTATTCCATGTTTTGTCTGAATCTGGGGTCTTCAGAATACATTTGTAAAGAGCAGTTTTCTGATGCTGTTATTTGCGTGGGTCTATCATCGTACCATCCTCCTTTTCCAGTAGGTAAGAGTAGAGGAAAGGCATGTGCTTCTATACTTTCTTCCCATATGCTGATTGGAGATCCTTTGGCTTGTCGCATTTGGTACGTTTCCATTGTGTCATTTATGATGTCTTTAGAGTGTAATGGGTTAATTGTATAATGGTCTAAAATATTGGATTCTGCAGCAGGGTCTGGAAATTGACGAGTTTCTGGTGAGGCTTGAATTATATCAGTGGTTTCCCTCAGGTTTTCTTTAATATTTAATTCTTTGTAGTATTCATTGCTGTCTTTTAGATATTGCAGGGCTTGTCTCACTTTATGTAAGTCCACGAGTTGTTGTCAAATTCTTTTGTCTTTTGTAGGTACGCCATTTACTAAGATAATTAAAGATTGATGTATTGGACATTGCACTCCCAGAGTGTGTACATCTTCTTTCAGATCTAATGGCAAATAAACTACTTTGCCACAAATGCCTTTCAGTAATTCAGAGGGAGGTAGTTTTGCTGTTTTTGGGTGAAGGTGTATTATTGCTTGAAATGGGTGCACTGTTTGAATTATGATGCTCTCATACAAGTTAAGTTGTTGCAGGGGTTTTGGTAGTGGGAATAATTCCAAGTTATTTGTGATAGGACGTGAAGGTGTTTGGTTGTTGTCAAGTTTCAGTGCAGTAACTGCAAAGTATTAAGGGGTCAGTAATTTCGTATTTGTTTTCTGCTATATGATAGAGAGCGAATTGTAACCACTTGGAATCTTCATTGTCTTCTATTTTGTACATTATGTCTACAGTTTTTGGGTTATTCTTATAAATAAAAGTCCTGCAGCAACACACACACATGGTTTGGTACTTCAACAGATGTACTTTTAAACTTTAGTATTTCCTTTTTGTATGTGTGTAGTAGAAGGTCGCCATTTGTAAAGTTGTTGGTAGTCTGTTCTAAAGCAATTTTATTTTGTAAGTGGCTTTCACTTGAAAAATATTTCCGCTGGATATGCTCTATTTCTGCGAGTAGTTCTTTTGCTGAACCATGTAGAAGAATGTTTTTTAAATTGGCTAGTGCTAAAGCAGGACTTTTGGCATAGTACAGTTTATGAACCAGATGTCTTATAGTTGTATTGTGTGTTGATATCATTTTGGTATGGTGGAAGATGTTTTTGTAAATAGGTCCAGAAATACAGGCTAATGAATGTCCTTGTAGTCCTGTGTATTTGCGCACTGGACAGAAGTCCATACTTTGTAATAGTTTTATTTTCAATTTCTCTTTGCCTTTCACATATTGATTGAGGAACTGGCGTAAAGATTTGAAAGATTTTTTGGCTATGTTACACATTGATGTGCACAGCCATTTGTATACTGGATGCATTGGTTCAGTGGAATGGAGAGTTGATACTAAATATTCTGGCAGTGTTTCTTGTTCCTTAATGGTATTCCTAAGTTTTTCATACCCTTGTCCATTGCTTTGTATGGCAATTGGGTTTATTTGCTTTTGTTTGTATGCTTCTTCATTGAAATATGGTTTCTGCTGGTGGTGTGAGTCCATTCGCCTGCACAGATGTTTGCGAAGTTATGTTTGTTGATAATCCAGTGTTTTAAAAAAAGTGTTTTTTGTAGTTTAGTACTTTGTTTTCTTAGTGGTTTAATTCTGTTTAAAATTAAAATGAATCATTTCCTTTTGAGAAGCATTGCACTGGCTATTCTATGATTAATTTTCAACGCAGGTTTTAAGGTTTGTGAGTGATTTCTCTCCTATTTTTATGAGGTTCTGAAGGACTTGTGGCGGAACATTTTTTGTAAAATAATTGTTTTGGTATGCTTACTTGTACATTGATATGTATAGGTGCAGTGTTAGCACTAGTGGTAGCTGCAGTCCTGTTAATCATTTTGAAAGAGGAGGCAAAATTAGTTTACTGGAAGCTGTTTTTGTTTCGCTTACTGACTGTATTAGATGTTTTGTTTGAACTTTTTGTACAAATTCTGCTAGATTTGGATGCTTACTTTGGACACTTTTATTTTGATTTGTCTACTTTTGCGTTGCTTTCTATGGATTTGCTTTTTGGTAGGCATTCTTTGGAGTCTGTTGGAGAAAAAAAGAAAGTATGGGTTGGGATGTTGTGCAACATATGTGTGCTTTGTGCATGAGTGTCTGAATATTATGGTAAGTAAGTATGTATAGGTGTGTGATTGTGCAATGTGCTGTTACTTCAGGTTGGGAAGGATATTCTTGTATTTCTGTGTTGCTATACTGTTGTTCAGATGACAATACAAAGTATGCAGCTGTTGAGGGGCAAGCAGTAATACTGAATCTAATGCTGCAGGGTTAATACAATAGTTTCTTCTACAATACTACAATTATATAGTGTTTGAGTAACAGTTAAAACATTATGGCAGTATTGACTTACTTTTTAAGATGGAAAGAGTAGGTTTCTTCTGGTTCTTACTTTAGACGCTGCTGGTTTTCAGGAGAGTGGTCTTCACTGCAATTGTGAATGTAAGAAGTTAGTGAATATGTGTGTTAATAGCACTCTTGTTAATGTAGACATGATTTTGTTTTTTTGCAGCATCAGTGCTTTCTGATAACTGTGCATAGCATGTAGATTCACTTTCTTTTGTCTATGTGCATTCTGTATATTTTACTTAGAATCTGTCAGTTGAACGTGCTTTAGAAATGATTACAATAGTAAGCACACAGAGCACACGTTGCTTCATAAGGCAATGTTATTAGATGTTAGGAGATACAAGAAATAACTGTATGGTTTTCTTGCTATTTATACATGGTAAATGGCATGAATTGTCAGGAAAAGCATGCAATGTATGCATTTGTGAAGGTGTGGGAAATGAGGTAGCAAGATTTGATGGGTTCAGCAGCTTATTACTCTCCAGGATAGTTGTAGGGAAGAAGGTTGAAATAAGAAAACCTGGAATAGTGGCAATGGTACAAAGCACGTTTACCTGACTGCACATGATTTGCAAACTACTGGGTGATCCTGTGGTGCTTGGAGATGGGAGAGCCTGAAATAAAATAGGGGTTGCAATGAAGGGTGTGGTGCTTGTGTTGCAGACTGAAGGGAAGGGGGAGATGTTGTATGTGTTGGCTTACTACATTGTTCGTACATAGTTGTACATGATGTCATAGACATGACTGCACCTGTGTATAGTTGAATGCTGTGGTAAATTCTAAAACGGAGTGGGCAACCAGCTGGAATGAGAGTGCTGTGAAGATTCGAGGAATAGTTCTAGATGCAGTGGTGTTGTTTCAGCTGGGAGCCTTTCAAATGATATTGGCTATTTGTGTGCATGAATAAAGATGCATGTACTCATCCTGGCTGCATGTCATTTTATAACACACTACAAATCCTTCTCCCACAATTATCACAATTATACTGTTATTTCACACATCTTTTAACATGAAATGCCAGTTTGTTAGATAGGTGTATGTGTTGTGTCTGATTACTATTATAATCATTTGTAAAGGAAGTTCAAATGATAGATTGCGTAAAATATCCAGATTGTATAGAAAGGAAAATGTGTGTACATCCTATGCACTATAATGCATTAAATGATTTTATAGTTGAAATATGGATAGATAGGTGTCAGTGGTTACACAAATGACAGAATGAATGAAGAGAATAACAGTTTGCACATTACAGTTAGTAATATAGATAAATACAAATTTGGAGAGCAGACAGCTTTGGAAGCGCACTTGATCATAGCAGATGGGAGGAATGACAGTATTTTTTTTTACAGGTTATAAATAGCTCTCAACTCACCCACTTTTGTCAGGTGTTACCTGCCTTGCAAGCAGCTGAATCACCCACCAAGTCCCTCATACGCTCTTTCACTTCTATGGCCTCTCACCCGCCAAAAAGAAAATCGGTTGTTTTCATCCTCCTTGGTGACACAAAAGGTTGGGAGCTATGGGTTATACAGGGTAAGTGGCAGTTACCCCGTTTATATACATTTATACAAGAGCTGTACATGTACTGTGCAGAAAATATTTTTAACTGTAGTTTGTGTTCATGCATGTGGGTGTGGATATATCTGGAATCAGAAATCTAGGAGAGTTTTGCAATAGTTGTTGATGTATGCACTTTGCAATCACAGCCCAATTGTACTCAGAGTGATCAACAGTACATCTAAAGTGCTGAACTGTGATGACAGAGTTAGATATAGAGGTCTTGGATGTGATGGTTGTCTGACTGCTTAACAGTAGCCAATGAGGGAATGCTGCAAAGAGTAAAGCGCAAAGGGTAGAAGGGCTGCCCCAGTGTTACGTACGCACTCCGCGGACACCGCAGTTGTTTGTGGACAGGGCGTGCCACATCCAGGGCGTCTGAGCATGAGATGGGAGTGTATTTTGGGGATTAGCCAATCAGGTATTGAGGTTCTGCTTCGTATTGAGAGAGGCTGTGTGTAATTAAGATGGCAGAGGTGGATAAAGCCAAGATGTTGGTGCTTGGAGAGATGTTTGTGAATGGTTTGGAGCAGTATGCTAAATCTAGGAATGTGGCTAACAATTTTGACGTAAAAGGAATAGAGGTGGTGTGGAACACTGTGCCTGGTTTCAATTTCCAGGAGATGCTAGACTTGTCAGGATATGGCTAGGTTTAATTGTCCACATGTAGTTGTCCTACACTGTGGTGCTTTGCATTTGGGCTATGCCAGTGCCCCTACTTTGTTGCAAGATCTGGAAAACTTGGTTCAGACAGTCATTAAAGTACTTCCAAATGCCAAGGTTATTTTTTCTGCTTTGGTAGCTAGAACAGTAAGGGACAATAGTTCTATTTTTTGTCCTCAGCAAAATGTTGCTAGGTGTTTAATTAACCAAGGCATGTTTGCTTTTATGATTAGTGCTGGCATGTTCTTTTGCAATAATGACAACATTGATTCTGGTAATGTTGTTTATTTTAAAGAAGATGGCATGTCTTTATCTTTTATGGGAAATGCCATCCTGTTTTGGAACATAAGGATTGCTTTGGAGAAGCTAATGTGAAGATATTTGGATGAAAATAAGGAAAGAAAAACAAAGAAATTTACAAAATTAAAGGTGTTTCTGAAGCAGGTATTTTGAGGCTGAGAGGCATGCAAATGAGACTTAGCAGGGAAAGGGATTGGTCAATAAGGTATACTGGGTGTGATGTGTAAGGAGATACTTTGTCAGTATTTTTCCTAAGAGGAGAGCAGATAGCTATGGCTATGTCTTTCAGAAGGCAGATTGTGGAAGTGCACTGGCATGGAGTGCGTGGAATGAAGTGGCTGGATTTGGTACCTCTATGTGCTACTTTGGTGAACAGCCTCACCAAGACATTATTATTATTCATTGTGGAGGGAACAGTTTAGGACATGTCTCTGGAATCTCTTTGCAATTTGCAATGAAAGAAGGACTTGTGATAGTCACGGGCATGTTTCCAAAGTCCTGAGTAATTTTTTCTCGTATTGCGCAGAGACAAATGTGGCTGCGTTCTTCTTCATTTGGTCCACAAATGGAGAAAGCGAGGCACAATGTCAAAAAGGCTGTTTGTGTCTTTTTAGGAGATGTTGGCATGTCCTATTTCCACAATGAAAATATTATGTTTTGTAGTACACACATTTTTTGCAGAGATGGAGTACATCTTACTTATGCTGGCAATCAGATTTTTCTGCAAAATATACAAAATGCATTGCAACCCTTTTTGGATTTATAGTAATCCTTTTTCCAGTAGGTGTTGACCATTTGAAGTTTTGAAACACAAAAAGACACCAGCAAAAGGCTCTTTTCAGAGCCACCACTTCCTCCCAGAGAAGAGTGCAATGGTTTTGATAGGGCAGCCTCCCAAAAATGTCAATGTCCCAGAAATGTCAGCGGACTTCTAAAAAAAAATACACAGGACCCTGCAGTATTTCATTGGCACTTCTATTTTTAAACTGTGAAAGGCGGCTCTGAAAAGAGCCTTTTTTCATTTTTTCATTTTTTTTCAGACATGACACATAAGGAAAGGAATGGAAGGGAGGGTATGGAAGGGGCACCAACCATGGCGATAAGAAAGGACAGGTGGAGAGAGGAAGATGTAGTATGGGCCTTAATCAGGTAGTTGGCAGTCTTTCTCATGCTCCCAGACTTCAGCCTCAAAAGCACTTCAAAGGGTGTCCCCCTGCAGAGTACTGCATTGCAGTACATACATATTACTGTGACCCTCAAAAGGTAAGGGTCTACAGAATCACGGATGGCCTCCGAGGCAGCTGGAGGGATGTGCTGCTCCAAAGGAGTGTATCTTGTGGTGGCAGGAGCAGAAACAGAGAATGCTGCAGAGGAACTCAACCTACTACGTTTATCGCAAGGTACAACCTTACGAAAAGCCACCCCGTGGAATTACTTTAGGTGTCGCTTCATTGAGGTAGTACCGTAGCTGTACAAACCTAGTTTGCCACGACTCAGCACCAACTGACATTGAATGCAGAACACCTTGCTTGCTCGATCTTTGGTTACTTCATCAAGAGTGGTAAACAACCTCCACACCCAAGACTCATGGTGAGTGCTAGTAGTAGGGACTTCACTACCTCACTTCCTCATCCTCGTCATCCTCTTCATCCTCCTCTGTATCCTCATGCCTGTTCCCCTCTGCATAGCCTTGGGGAGGTGGTGGTGGTGGAGGGGAGGAGTTGGGTGTGGTGCTGAGACAGAAGTAACACCAGCAGCAGCCATGGATGCCATCAGGATAGCTAGCAGGAATTTTCCAAAAGGAATTAATGCAGTAGCAAAAGCAGGCCCAACAAGGATCAATGTCCAGCAATGGCCTGTCTTGCTTGGAAATCCAAAAGCATAATGAGGATCAACTATGGGTTGTAGCCATTGAAAGGGGTGCTGGGGCATGCCTCAGGAACACCTGCGCTGTCTGAGAACACTTCAAACACCAAAAAAAGGGCTAATAAAGTTCCAAAAAGTATGTAGATCTCTAGGGACATTGTCTGGAACATGTGCAAGGCTGAATTTTTCCAGGAAAATACTTTGGATTGCTCAAAGAAGCACTTTTTTAATGTGCGGGGGCCCAGACCTTGTTAGCGAACAATGACCCATGCTTAGCGTGGGTGTGGTCACATGGTGACGTGGCAGACACTTGCGTAAATGGGATGGGTGTCCATAGGACACCAAATGTGCGGGGCAAGGTGCACGCATGCGTGCAGGTGTTCTATGGTTAGTGTTCGTGTCCCCAAATTAATTAAAAGTGCGACACACATGCAGGAGACAGTTTCGGACAGGCGCAATGTTCGTAGGACCCAAGGGTGTAATACACATGCGTGTGGGTGTTCTATGAACAAAGTTGAGGTCCCCAACCAAATTGAATGTGCAACTTTGTGGACAGGCAGATGGGCTATGTGTTCTATGGACATATTTATTGTAGTTGCAAACAACGTGAACAGAGGGTATGTTCTAAGGACACTTCATTGTGAATAGTTGCAGACATGCAGATGAATTTTGTGTCCTGTGGACCCCTCCATTTTGATTGCAAACAGGTATAGTGTCCTAAAGACACCCTTATTTTGGTTAATTGTGGACTGGCAGGCATCTTGTGTGTCCTAAGGACACCTCCATTTTGATTGTGGACAGTTCGAACAATTATAGTGTCCTTAGGACACCCTAATTTTGGTTAATTGCGGACATTCTGGACACCCGCGCTGGCCGCGGACACCCTAACTACCTTTTTAAAAAAAATAAGATACAGAGGAATATAGTAACAGCACACATAGGGCCTCATCACGAGTTGGGTGGTAACGCCGGCGGTAATAGCCCTACTGCCAAAACCACAGTGCTGTTAGCACCGTATCACGGGTTTGGTGGAACGGTTAGTGCCCATTCCCCATTGGGTCCATACGGGGAAAATTTGCGTTATTACCACCGGCGGGGGGAAATCTGCCAAGGCCCTGATTTGATCACATGATCTTAAATATGGCGGTAATAGCGCTACCTCCGCATTTAAGGGTTACCGCCAGACTCATGATGAGACCCATAATATTTTATTATATTATAAAAATACAAAAATTATGAAAGAGACGGGGAAGCAGAAACTGATACAAATAGAAGGGAATTAGGGATGTGTACATGTTGTATGGTACGGGAGGAAGGGATAGATGTCTCATCATAATGTTTTTCTTGCTGGGGAGTTTTTGGGGATGGTTGGCTGGGACATAGAGAAGGAGTAGGAGTACACCTTCAGTGCAGTGACACAGGGTTGTCTTTTAGAGTTGACAAAACACCAAATTACACTTGCACACCAATTTTCAATACCATTTCAATGTTAAACTAAGGATATAAAGTCTTAAGGTAGGTAGTAATATTCAAGGTGCAGGGGAGAAGGACTCAGCTGTGGTACCTAGGCTAGAATGCAATAGAGAACACAAAGAAATCCAAGTTATGGATAACTGCGTCCCCTGCACACTTTTGAAGAGGCCGAAGGTCTAAATAGATTTAATCATACAATTATGAAAGTAATGAGAAATGGGTTTAGCGTCTCTGACAATTCAAATATGTTAAATTTCATAAGCAAATTCATAAAAATTTTTTTTGCATAAAGAAAATTCAATAGGCCGTTTCTTTAGAGAAATATGGTCTTCTCCTTTTTAATGATTTTTTCTGTTCGCCCAACGCGTTTCGAGATTCATTTTCTCTTCATCAGGGGCTTAAATTTCAAAATAATTTTCACAAGCATCTATAAAGAACATATATGGATAATAGATTAGACAGATTACCTATTTTTCAAAAGAAAATCACCTTAAAATATCGTTTCAACACATCAAATTGAAGTTGTAAACAAAAGTTAACAATATTCTAAGATGGTTAGCACATCACTCGTGTTATTGGTAACCTGATTATACTTATAGTCTCAATCATCAAAAAATCCAACATTGAAGGGAGATGAAGTTAATGTTGGGTGTTTGTTGTACGGAAAAACTCGCCAGTTTTCCATGTTGTAACAAGGAGAAAGTTGTTTTTTAGGCTAAAATGCTGATGTTGTGTCCCATTCCTACTATGTATGTAAAACACCTAGGCCCTCATTAGGACCCAGGCGGTAAGGGGTTTACGCCGGCGTAAACCATGGCGCACCTTACCGCCTGAGTACGAGTTCCCTTAGCGCCATGGTGATTTTAACGCCTGCTTTTAGCAGGCGTTAAAATCCATGGCGCTAAGGGACCTTGTTGTTAATTACGCCACCGTAATTTACGGTGGCGTAATTAACGCCTTCCCCACTCCCATTATACCCTATGGGGCCAGAAATGGGAATGGGGAAGGGTAAATGGGGATTGGGGACTTACCGCCCCGCCAACCTCGGAATGGGGCGGTAAGTCCGCCAACCCCCATGGCGGAGTTGGCAGCTTAGCGCTATGGACCATGGTGCTAATAGCGCCATGGTCCTCCGCCAAGGTCCTAATGAGGGCCCTAGTCTTGCCAGATAAATGTAAGGTAAAGAGAACGAAGAATGGACTCACCAATCTTCAAAAAGTCTTTATGAGAAAAACTTTAGAACTGGGTCTGAAAGTGCACCCCACGTAGTCCAGTGCAATAGCCAGAACCTAGTTTTCTTGGGGGAAGGATGATAACAGTCTCCTAAGGTAAAGTAAAGTGTGAAAAATAAATATAGAGAAAGGGAAGGTTAAGGAAGTATACAAGATGGTGTAGAAGAGGTTACCCATATATCTGAACTTACTTGATCCGGGATCTAATGCAGAGACGCGGTCAGGAAGAGCGGCTTTCCGACCGCCTCGTCTGTTTCTCTGTTTATATATGGTAAATGGGTCCTGTGACGTCACTCGCGCGTGCGCGAGCGGCGTCAGAAGTGGTGACATCACTCGTGCACGCGCGAGCGACGTAGATGTTTTTCATAAGTGTTAAACAAATTAAGTCCGCTATGACGTCATTCGCGCATGCGCGGATGATGTCTGTAAATGATAATGTGGTACCGGGACGCACCGGAATTGTGTGAGTGCTGGAAATGCCGTTTGAATAAATAAAATACACCTGGCACTTTAAAAGCTACATGTTTTAGATAAATCTTACTTGTATAGTAGTGTGGAAAATGGATCTCTAATGGGATACTCGTAATGGCCAGTATCTAGGTATATTCAAAAAATGGGGGGGGAAAGAACATGACCCCATTTAGATAGTGATATTCTGCCTAACCCTAAATGAAAAGAATGGTATTTGTGTACCTGTAGGTTGCTAGATGTATTCCCAATTCGAAGAAATAGTTTGGAGAAGGAAAGGATTATTCCGTGTAGGGTTAAACCTTGGTGATTGGAGGAATACCACTCTAAGAAACGCTATTGTGTGGCGCTAATGTTATCTAGACTGGGTTTCAAAGGAAGGTAAAAAAGATGTTATGATCGCAGACCATAGTGTTGGACCCATGTTATGGTTTCATAAAACAATTTTGTGAATATGTAATCGAAAAAGTTCCATAATTGTCTATCCCAAGACAGATGGGTGTACAATCTTAAAGGGACTAGAGCCCTTGATGGATTTCTTACTTAATTTACAGCATATAAATCAGTTACAACAAAACATTTTAGTAAAATCTTGGAATACCTAAGGGTTCATGGAATATGGATATTCGCCTATGAAAATGGTCCTAGATAATACTCTTAATTTAATCCTAGGGGAGTCATGGCATCTAGTTTGTTGATCCAAAAGAGTTCCCTCTGCGTCAACAATTTAGGCAAGTTTCGCCCTCTGCTGAATGGACGTATGACCTCCAGAATTGCTAGTCTCATCTGGGAAACATTGTGTCTCATGTCTCTAAAGTTTCTGAAGATAGGTGAACTTAGATTTTTTGTCCTGATGCATGATTTATGTTCCTTCCATCTGTCCTTGGCCCTTCTATTGGTTTTCCCAACATAATAATTCCCGCATGGGCAGCGTATCGCATAAATTACATTTTTTGTGTCACATGTCGCAAAGTTCCTTAGAAAGATCTTTTTACCTGTTTGTGGATGACGTATATGGTCGCCTTTAATCAGATTGTTACAGTGCTGGCAATGTAAAAGGCAAAAGTGCCAACCTTGGGTTTGCTTAATGTCCTCTGTGATGTTGGTTTTATTCTTTCTGCTCTTATCAGTATTTTTTCATAACATCGAAGATAACCTACAACTCAGAGACACACCTAGGTACTTGGAGATGAAAAATAAGAGCACCTTTCACCCTCAGGTGAACCATCCTTTAATAAACTTGTTTAAACAAAAAACGATGAAGGATCTTAAACGCATAAAGTATGTACCCTCCAAAAAATGTAACATCAGGAAACATCAACTCAAACTCATAAAACAACTGGTGGAAGACAATACCCTCACGCTCAAACAAGCGGATAAAGGGGTACCCTGGTTCTCATGGACACCACACTCTACGACAAGGGATGCATGAAACTTCTGGAAGATAGTCGTACCTATAAACTACTGGGAAATGACCCAGGATTAGGAACATTGGCTATTATCCAAACAACAGTTGATAAAGCTGAAACCATGAACTGGATTTCAGAGAAAACAGCAGACTACCTACCAGAAAACCAGTCACCCCAGTATTTTATGGTCTCCCAAAAATACATAAGAATGCCAGAGACCCACCTTTTTGCCCAATAGTTGCAGGAACGGACAGCATTTTTCAACCTCTCGCCATTTACCTAGATACTGCTCTTCAACCATTGGTTCAATCAATAAGTACATATCTCAAAGATACCACACATTTCCTAAGAATCTTACATTCACTACAATTGCCAGAAGAAAACCTACCACTTTTCACAATGGATGTTAATAGCTTGTACACTTCCATCCCACACTCAGAAGGAATTGAAGCTATGGAATGGTTCCTGTTGTCACACAGAGAAGTCAATATTCAAAAAGCCTTCGCTTTGGAATTGCTCTACATTATCCTTTACAACAACTATTTTAGGTATAATGGACGATATTATCTTCAAATTTCTGGCACATCGATGGGGTCCTCAGTGGCCCCATCCTATGCCAACATTTTTATGTATCACTATGAGAAAACACATGTACTAGACAACCCCATCTGGAAAAACAAAATACAAATCTGGCTATGGTATATCGATGACATATTTGGAATTTGGAATGGCACAGAAACAGAATTGCTTGAATATTGGAAGCATCTGAACACCTGCAACCCAAGAATAGGGTTTACGTTGGAAATTGGCAAACCCTCTGTGAACTTCCTTGATGTCACAGTTGAATATACAGGCACAAACATCAAAACTAAAATCTTTCGAAAACCTACGGATGTGAACAGTTGCTTGCACCATGCGAGTCATCACCCGAAACACTTGAAAGACAATTTACCCTACAGTCAGCTACTATGAGTTAAAAGGATCACATCAGAGACAAACACGCTACAGGATGAATACAACAACATGAGAAAAAGATTCCTGCAAAGAGGTTTTCCTCCAGATACCATCAACAAGGCTATCGAACGGACTGAAGCTCATGACAGAAATGCTCTCTTACAAGATAAACAGAAGACTGAAGAAGCAAAAATGTAATACACATGCTCCAATACTCAAGTCAGAGTTTCCAGATAAAAAGAATCATTCACAAAAATTAGGAACTAATCAAATCTGATGAGACATTATCAAATCTATTCCCTGAACCACCAATGATGGCCTACAAACAAGGAAGGAACTTTAGAGACCAACTGATAAGAGCAAAAAGAATAAAACCAACATCACAGAGGACATTAAGCAAACCCAAGGTTGGCACTTTTGCCTGTTTACATTGCCAGCACTGTAACAATCTGATTAAAGGCGACCATATACGTCATCCACAAACAGGTAAAAAGATCTTTCTAAGGAACTTTGCGACATGTGACACAAAAAATGTAATTTATGTGATACGCTGCCCATGCGGGAAGTATTATGTTGGGAAAACCAATAGAAGGGCCAAGGACAGATGGACGGAACATAAATCATGCATCAGGACAAAAAATCTAAGTTCACCTATCTTCAGACACTTTAGAGACATGAGACACAATGTTTCCCAGATGAGACTAGCAATTCTGGAGGTCATACGTCCATTCAGCAGAGGGGGAAACTTGCCTAAATTGTTGGCGCAGAGGGAACTCTTTTGGATCAACAAACTAGATGCCATGACTCCCCTAGGATTAAATGAAGAGTATTATCTAGGACCATTTTTATAGGCGAATATCCATATTCCATGAAACCTTAGGTATTCCAAGATTTTACTAAAATGTTTTGTTGTAACTGATTTATATGCTGTAAATTAAGTAAGAAATCCATCAAGGGCTCTAGTCCCTTTAAGATTGTACACCCATCTGTCTTGGGATAGACAATTATGGAACTTTTTCGATTACATATTCACAAAATTGTTTTATGAAACCATAACATGGGTCCAACACTATGGTCTGCGATCATTACATCTTTTTTACCTTCCTTTGAAACCCAGTCTAGATAACATTACCGCCACCCAATAGCGTTTCTTAGAGTGGTATTCCTCCAATCACCAAGACCCTATACGGAATAATCCTTTCCTTCTCCAAACTATTTCTTCGAATTGGGAATACATCTAGCAACCTACAGGTACACAAATACCATTCTTTTCATTTAGGGTTAGGCAGAATATCACTATCTAAATGGGGTCATGTTCTTTTCCCCCCCATTTTTTGAATATACCTAGATACTGGCCATTACGAGTATCCCATTAGAGATCCATTTTCCACACTACTATACAAGTAAGATTTATCTAAGACATGTAGCTTTTAAAGTGCCAGGTGCATTTTATTTATTCAAACGGCATTTCCAGCACTCACACAATTCCGGTGCGCCCCGGTACCACATTATCATTTACAGACGTCATCCGTGCATGCGTGAATGACGTCATAACGGACTTAATTTTTTAACACTTAGAGATCCACTATCCACACTACTATACGTGTAAGCTTTATCTAAGACATGTAGCTTTTAAAGTGCCAGGTGCATTTTATTTATTCAAACGGCATTTCCAGCACTCACGCAATTCCGGTGCACCTTGGTACCACATTATCATTTACAGACGTCATCCGCGCATGCGCGAATGACGTCATAGCGGACTTAATTTGTTTAACACTTATGAAAAACATCTACATCGCTCGCGCGTGCGCGAGTGACGTCACCACTTCTGACGCCGCTCGCGCACGCGCATGTGATGTCACAGGATCCATTTACCATATATAAACAGAGAAACAGACGAGGCGGTCGGAAAGCTGCTCTTCCTGACCGCGTCTCTGCATTAGATCCCGGATCAAGTAAGTTCAGATATATGGGTAACCTCTTCTACACCATCTTGTATACTTCCTTAACCTTCCCTTTCTCTATATTTACTTTTTCACACTTTACTTTACCTTAGGAGACTGTTATCATCCTTCCCCCAAGAAAACTAGGTTCTGGCTATTGCACTGGAGTACGTGGGGTGCACTTTCAGACCCATGTTCTAAAGTTTTTCTCATAAAGACTTTTTGAAGATGGGTGAGTCCATTCTTCTTTCTCTTTACCTTACATTTATCTGGTAAAACTAGGTTTTTTACATACATAGTAGGAATGGGACACAACATCAGCATTTTAGCCTAAAAAACAACTTTCTCCTTGTTACAACATGGAAAACTGGCGAGTTTTTCCGTACAACAAACACCCAACATTAACTTCATCTCCCTTCAATGTTGGATTTTTTGATGATTGAGACTATAAGTATAATCAGGTTACCAATAACATAAGTGATGTGCTAACCATCTTAGATTATTGTTAACTTTTGTTTACAACTTCAATTTGATGTGTTGAAACGATATTTTAAGGTGATTTTCTTTTGAAAAATAGGTAATCTGTCTAACCTATTATCCATATATGTTCTTTATAGATGCTTGTGAAAATTATTTTGAAATTTAAGCCCCTGATGAAGAGAAAATGAATCTCGAAACGCGTTGGGCGAACAGAAAAAATCATTAAAAAGGACAAGACCATATTTCTCTAAAGAAAATGGCCTATTGAATTTTCTTTATTCAAACATTTTTTTTATGAATTTTCTTATGAAATTTAACATATTTTAATTGTCAGAGACGCTAAACCCATTTCTCATTACTTTCATAATTATATGATTAAATCTATTTAGACCTTCGGCCTCTTCAAAAGTGTGCAGGGGACGCAGTTATCCATAACTTGTCTTTTAGAGTTCCCAGTGACTCCATTTTTTTGGGACTGACTACTGTCTCCCAGAAATATGTTAAGTCGCCATTAACTTTATGTAGTCTCTTTAAACTACAGACCTAGTACACCCCATCTTACATGGAGTATTGGAAAGGGTTAATTCCTATCCCTTTTTGTCTGTTCCTCTTGGAGCACTGTTTCACTCCCTTTACATCAAGACTTGGCTGGTGGCAGTGGTAACTACCCTAACTTTGCTACTGCGGTTATCTTATATAACCTTGGTATTGTTTTAGGCTATCATATTAGCCTCGAACATAAACCTGCTTGACCAAATACATTTTATTTTGGCTACGGCTGAGTTTATTTGCCATTTCTTTTTGTTAAAGTCTTTCTTGTGTTCTTCTCTGTGCTCCAATGATTCCTTTATTCACCGTATTTTCGTGGGCTTCTGCACAGAAGCTCTCCTTAAGGCGCCTTAAAGTCTCGGTAGGCAGGATGTGAGGGAGGGGTCTTAGGACCCCTGCCATGGGTTCCCTTGGTAACCCAAGTCGCACTCCTGTTAGATTGGCTGGGTGACTGTCCTTGCCAGGACAGCCACCCTGCTGTGTGATTGACAGCCAGGCTGAATGAATGGGGGAAAACTGCATAAAAAGCAGGTCTCTGGGACGGGAAAGGCAGAGTCGACACTGGAATGAAAGAACCAATGAGGAGCTGTTGGAAGAGTACCCCTTCAACAACTGAACCGCCTGGTGAAGCCCTGCTGCAGGTTCGAATCTTCAGAATCCGTCGACAGAAAAGATCCTCCAGGAAACTTCTTTCCATGAGCTGGTGGGACCAACCAGTTTGCCCAAACTTCAAGCCAGGACCCCTCCTCTGGTTGAATTCGCTGTACAGAGCTACAGTGGGCCAGATAGCCAGGAGGGTGGACCCTGCTTGGGTTTTAAGGAGTGCACCATTTATTCGTTGCTTTGCTCTGCTGCTGGATTCTTCTCTGGATGGTGCAGGACCCTCCTGTCTTCCTACTTCTTGACAGTCCGACAGTCGCTTCAACAACTGTGAGCCTGCTGAACTGCCTGGAACGTCCGCATCAGCTACAGCTTCCTCTCCATTTTATGGTACGGTGCAAACCTGGTTGCTCGTTTCGTTCAGCCGCGGGAAAGTGTGTGAAATCTTTCTCCAATCTGAGTGCTTGTCCTTCTCATCTCTTTGAACTAACTTTTCTACCACCCAACCTCGTCCGAAATCCGCAGCACAAACTTTACCGCGAACTACCCTGAACCGTGTGATCTTGAGCAAAATACTTTTGTCCTATTGACTTTGGCCCTAAGCCTTTTCTACCTGATTCTATCACTGTAGTTCCTCTTGCTCTATTGCCCTGAGTACTTACCTGTTGGTGTGGTTCAATTTCTATTAACTTTGTCTTTCCCTCCCTTTTAAATTGCTGGAGTGCCATTTTGCTCCCACTTCCTTTTGTGAGCTTAACTCGTCTGGAATTTAATGGAAGTGGTGTGGTGTATTAAGAGTGTGATTTTTAAACTGCTAATAATAGTGTAATGTTATACAACTGAAGAGTGAAATAAATGTATATTCTTTTACTTGAAAACCTTGAGTCAGTGTTTGCCTGATTCATAGTAATTGCTGTCCTTTGTGTAACTATTTGATACTGCTCACTTACTCTTGAGATAAGTCTGGCTGCTCAGTCATCGCTACCACTTTACTGTGTAGCACAGGCTTGTACCAAAGGTGAATTTGTACTGTCACTTCTAGTCTTAATTGTGTGGGGTGTTCCCAAAGGGTACTGCATATAATTATGCCTAACAGAGGCATAATTTGTTATTTTCATTTGGTATGTTCTTTTGGTATGTTCCATTATGTTGCATATGCTATGTAGTTGGACTGTTGGTGTCTTACATATACAGTTTGCACTTTTTATTTCTATTTGAATGTAATTAATTTATATACTGGTGTTTGAGCATGTTTAGTGTATTTATTGCATGATACAACAATGCAAGATACCCCCTGAGTTTTTGGATGGTGTTGATGTTGGCTGAGTCCATCCACGGACATGCGCTCGGTCCGCAGACCTCATAACCACTAGCTTGGGGCAGTGTGTTCAGTATGGTATATGTTACATGTACATAAACTAAGGGAACTCTACTAAACACCTATCAAATTCATGCTATCTCTAGCTATATTCAGTGGAAAAGCTTTGTTAAAAGGGTGTTATGGTTCAGTTGAGCTACTAAAAACCTATGAAATTCAGTGAAAAAACTTTGTTAAAGGGACGTTATGGTTAAGTTGCGCTACTTAAAACCTATGAAATTCAGTGAAAAAACATTGTTAAAGGGACGTAATGGTTACAAGTAAAACCAAAAACCCCCCTGAAATTCGGCAGTTATGGTAAGCTAAGCAACCATAACTCACGCCATCATCATGCACTGCTAAGAGTAACACCCAGGACATTAAAGATAACCATATACTTAAGCATGTGCGCCTTGATGCCCCTGGGCTAAGTGTGCCATACAAATAAATAAATAAATAAATAAATAAATAAATAAAATAACGCTATCCTAGAAAAAACAATCTTGGAATGTGGGAACAGTTCAATTAACTTTGCAAATGCATCCTTCATGGAAAACTGTAAAGAAATTGCGGTGACATAGCCCAAACTGTTGCTTCCACAGTTTACAATAATGTCCGGATGCTTGAAAATAACCATATTCTCACGAGACAGGAGCAATTACACCCACTTCATTCCTTAAACTACATAACATGCAACTTCAAATTCTTCTAATCCAAGATTCGCAGACAATCCACACTTCTCAGAATACATCTTTAGTCAATTAACCCAAGAATCGCCCATGATCCAGACACTCTGCTCCCCATAGCCATAGCCATCTTCACTGCACATAACTCTTGCTACCCAGTCCTCCTGCACACCACAGCCATGAAATCTGATTGGCTGATTCCCCGATGTCCGGGGACATCCAGGACTTTCTGCAGTCTCTGCAGTCCCCTTTCCATGCCTGGGCTGCTTAAAGGACATGGATGGCACATGTGGTATCCATGGACTACTGCAGTGTCCACAGACACCCTAGCACAGGGTAGCCCTTCTACCCTTTTTACTTTTATCTTTGTAACACTCCCTTATTGGCTGCTTTCAAACAGTTATACATCCATCCACCAATCACATCCAAAACTCCACATGTAACCCTGACACCTAAGTTCAACACTTTAGATGTGCTCTTGACTTCTCAATGTTCTACTCACATCCACCTGCATCAAAAACAAAACTACTGTGGAACTCTCCAAGATTTCGATTTACAGTTTCAAGAATATCTGCACCTAACAAGACATAGGGCTCATTACGAGTAGGGCAGTAAGGGATACCGGGCACTGTTAAGGAAACCGGTGCCGGTAATCCCTTACCGCCCTACTACGAGTTCCCTTAGCAGGTCCCTCCTTTAACACCTGGTTTTACCAGGCGTTATGGATAGGACCCGTTAAGGGAATTCAGAGCCAATAACGGTACCGCAATTTGCGGTACTGTTATTAGCGTTTTCCCCCTTCCCATTGAGTCCTATGGGGGCTTAAATGGGAATGGGGAATGGTTTGGTGAATGGGGATTTACCGGTCAGACTGGACCGGTAAGTCCCCATCTCACCAAACCGGACACGGTACCGTTATTGGTGGTAGTCATGGCACAAATAGCGTCATGACTACCACCAACCTCGTAATGAGAGCCATAGTACAGGTATGCTTATATTTGGACAGTAATATTTTTCAACAGCTTTATAAATATACATACAGGGTTGTTGCTACTTACCTTGTAATATGCTTCTCGCTAAACATATTCTATTTTTTAACAACTCCACCAAATGCCATGTATTGCAGCATTCAGCACCTGCTCATATCAAGTGGCAGTTACTTACAATGTTCTGCATTTAAAAATGTTTGTTTTCAGGAGCATTTTGATGAAAGTTAAAAAATGCATATGTGCATTTATAGCATCACTGTGTGTAACTTTTTTTCTAAAAGAAAGGAAACACAGATGGGAGATATTTGTAGAAAATGTTTAAGTGGCATGCATACTTGCCAACAGGACCCATTCCAATCTGTTGGGAAATAACTTGTTTTAGTACCCGGGCGTGCCGGTGCCACAGGAAACATTTAACGTGGATTGGCTCAATGGCTAGTATTACCACAGTGTATTGGCTGGGGCCTCCCTCTGGTACAGCCTCCCTGCCACTCTAAAACTTGAGAAGAACCATCTCCGGTTCCAGAAGCACCTCAAGACTTTTCTTTTCTGATTGCTTCTGCCTTCTCTCCTCCTCTCCCCAGCTGAACTGCCCTATCTCGGCACCGTGCACCTGGCTTACTCTCTGATTATCGGGCCCAGTAACTTGCTCACCCTGCCACCCACCCGCACTGCCTCCTGGCAATCCCTTGCACTGGGGTCTGTATCTGTAACCATACAGTCCCCCCCTTTCTTTCTGCACATATTAGACACAACCTGTCTGTTGCCGTATACCTAGCACTTGCCACTTGTTGGATGCATTACCACTGATTGTTTTTTTTTTTTTTACTATTTATTTATTTACTCTTGTTTATCTGGATTCCTTGCTCAGCACTTTCCACTTTTCCCCCTACCCATGCACTTTCCTTGTTCCCTCTCCCATGCACTTGTGCGTTTTCAATATATGTGGTCCTAGTAAGATAGTTGTTTTTGTAATCACTTGTTCCCATCCCTTGCCTCGTCGTGCTCTGAAACACATGTGTACTATAACGATGCAAATAGAATATCAATATCAATATCAATATCAACCCTGTGTATGCATTTGCATGCATTTCGTGCCGGGTCTAATAGCCTCTTCACTCACCGCCGTACGCTGCCCCATTCATTACTAAGGATCGACTTGACCTAAAATGGCATCCTGTTGATCCGCAGTAATAAAGCAGTATGCGCGTTCTAGTCTTTTTACAACTGACGCATACTGCAGCGGTCGCTTTTTCAACCGGTAAAACAAAAGCCAATTGAAAAAAATAACAACACCATTAGTATCCCGGACCTAAAAAATCTGGAATACTAATGGCAATAATCCCCTCAACGATGGGCCATTACCGCCTAATGGTAATGCCCTCAGGGCCTCCGTTTAGACACTCACTACGCTCAGGCCTGTAACTATGGCCCGGGGGCATTACCTTAGGTGGTGATGGCCCACCAGCTCGGGGCTTATTGCCACAATATTGCACCCAAGAAACAATAGCAACCATATTTGTGGTGTGCACTATATCAATATAGCCTTCCTTTAACTCTTTTCACCTCACATTTTGAAGGCAGAATGCAAGTTATATAGCTTCTATAGAGTAGAAATAAGGCGCACAAAAGTAAAACCACAACTTTCTTCCTATATTAATTATTAAGTAGGTTCTAGCAGAAAACAACAAGAATGTTATGTTATTAAACAAAAAACGTTATGTTATAAAAATGTGTAGAGCACACATACGCCCGAAGGCACCCTGGTGCTAAAAAATGTGAACAGAAAACCTAACAATCAAATTTAAAACACAAATGTCTTTAGCAATCGATGAAAGGCGAGGTGGTCACTGGTCTTGCGCAATGGCAGAGGAAGGGCGTTCCATGCCTTAGTGGCAGCAACTGAGAAGGCACGTCCGCCAGTGCGCATCAATCTGAAGAGGGGAACTACAACAATAAATGCGGATTGAGAGCAGATGCACCGAGTTGGAGTATAATGTGAGAATTTATCCTGGGTGTATTTGGGTCTCACACCGTTAAAGGCACGGGGCACCATATAAAGGGAATTAAACAAAATCTGCTTTTCCACCGAGAACTAGTGCAGCTGCCTCAATAAGGGAATCATGTGGGTGCCAAAAGGGGCCGAAAGGTAGCAGCAGAATTCTGCAACAGCTGAATGCGGTTAACCAGATAGCGTGGCTGAACTAGATAAAACAAGTTGCAGTAGCCTAAACCACTCATAACAAGCGCAGCAACCACCAGGGCCTGGCATTTTTCAGGCACAAGAACTTTCCTGAGTGTGCAAAGTTTAAAATGGCCGCTCTTACATACTGCCACAACCTGACCATCCATAGTAAGAAAGGAAGAAATAATAACCCCCAGATACACTGATAAAACAGGTACCAGAAGAGGTCCAAGGGCGGCGGGCCAGCAGTCATTGGTCCAGAAAAAGAAGAGGTGAGGTAGTACCCACCACTATCACCTCAGTCTTACTGCCATTAAGTTTCAACCAGTTGGATGTCACCCATTCCCCTACCTCCTGAAGACAACACCTAAACTGACTGGTCGTGTCAGCCTGATTAAAAACAAGACGGACCAAGATTTTGTTGTTGTCGGCATGGGAATAATAGCATTTGATGTTCTACCTCCAAAACTGCTTTTGGTGGAGACATCTGATTTTCTTTTCTTTTGGCCGATTTGTACTCTGCATTATTTGTGTTGTACACTGAAAGGATGTAGTGAAATGGGAAGACTAACCTTACATAGCAAACACCATAAATGGAATTGTTTCCTGGTCTCTTATTACCAGTTACTAAAATGAGGTTTTGAAAAACATTATTGCTGAGCAAGTAGTTGAACATTATATTATAAATGTCAGTACAAACAAAATTCCCACTAAGGTTTTCCTTTTCAAAGTTTGTTTGTTTAAGGCTATTAGAAAGTATGCCTCTTCCAAGGTATGGAAAATTGCATCTTTTTGTGTCATGACTAGGTGTGGGTGTACACCGGTCAACTGATCTTGTGAAGCAAGATGAATATCCGCTTAGACATTTGACCAAGAACCACCAACACAGATTTACTGCAGGGTTTTGCTGGGCCAATCAGAGCCCCCCCCTCTGGCGGGCAGTTTCGTGGCTTGATAAAAGGTCCAACTTACTTTATGGCTCTCTGTGGGTTGTGCTTTGCTCAAGAGGGCACAACAAGGCTGATTAAAATGTGGAAATAGTATGACAGCGTGTTCTCCCAAAGAGTAGGACGCAACCAGGAAAATGAATGGTCTTTCCAGTTCGTAGAGCATCAAGGATATTTGATCCATTATCACCACCAACAAATAACAGCTGTGGCTGTCATTGCCGTAGCTACTGTGACAATCCCCTCCACAGTCTGCCAGATATAGACTTCCCTGTTGCCTCTGCCTTCAAACATTTGCAGACACAAAGTCCACTTGCGCCAGAATCCATTCACCTTCTTCCCTCCAGGGTTACCAATGGATGCATATACCTCGCGGCTGCCAGGGGAAGAGAAAGTCATGCAGAATGTGGTCTAAACCATGTAGTCATTGCTATATCCACTGGTCTACATGTTAATGATGAAGTGGATTTACCGGCCGTCAGACTAATCTATTGCCTGCCCTACTGATTAACATATCTAGTCGCATAATCAACTCTGGTACAGCCGTGTATGAAAGCAACAGTGATTGGGAACTTTCCTGCAGTGACTCATGAGTGGGAGGAAATACGGATTTTCATCTAATGAATATAGCAAAAGGTCAATGAACAGCATTATTTCCAGGTAAGTAGTGAGATAGCACACTATGTCATGCAGCCTGTGATATATTTGTCCAAGCTCAAATGCTTCCATCACATTTACCTAGTGGCACTTCGGGATACCATCACTGTAGGGAGTGTATCTGGGCTTTGGTGTCATGGACAATGTTGCACATCTGCAAAGACTTCTCTGGTGACCATACAGATCAGAGATTACACTGGGCACTGGCTGCTGGGGGAGGGCTTCAGCTGAAGTCTACTGAGCTCATCCCACTCATCTGCCAGAGGCCACATCATGTTGGTCTCAGGCTTCCCCAGGCAAAGTGTGGTCTTGCAAAAAGTACAATTAGCTTTGTCCCCTTCCATGTGGCAATGTCCTATTCCTTGCAATAGTGGTTTCCAGGACCATGTGATAATTCTGCTTATAATTGAAGGGATGATTAACTTCATCTTGCGCATCATCATCATTGTTTTCACATTCTGTGCATCTACGTGGTGGAGAGAAGCTTTAATATCCTGCTCCTCTACACTGTGCGCTCTTTATCCTGGCTCATGATGCTCCTCTACACAGTGTACAGTGCATACTGACAAATCATGATCCTCAAAACTGTATTTTGTGTTTACTGGCTCATCATTTTCCTCTTCATTTGTTGCTGTGTTGCCTGACTCGTTGTGCACCGCTACATATGGGATCTACGTGATCCGACTGCGGCTGATTTTGCGGCGTCCGGAAAGTTTGCATGAGAAAGGTGCGAACCACCAAAAGTTTGCACCTTTCTCATGCGAACACATGCACATACCCACACCCCCACCCATATCCACAACACACCCACGACACCCCCAACCCACACCCTCAACACACCCCCACCCACACCCCCAACATAAACAAACCCCACTTACCTTTTTCTTCATGCTGAGTCCCTGCAGCACCAGTTCCCTTTCACTTCCGTGATCGGGAACTGGCAGAGGAGGGTCCTTTTTTTTTTCTTTTACGGGTGCTGCAGGGGTTTCCCCCGCAACACCCTGCTCACTATACCACACTTTTGGTGTTCGAACCTTTGGTGGTACCATTTTTAGAACTTATTGTTCATGCAACCGTTTAGATATGGTCTTTTTGTACAATACCTACTTGTGGTCTTTCAGTAGAGGAAATCTACACATCTCTGACTTTCAGCCACTAAACGTAATCTCTGTTACCCTCAAAGAATTGTCAGACTTCTCCATGCATGCACCAAGTATTTGGTCTAACCATACAAAGGAGACACACAGAATTCCAAGACTTTTCATTTGCAAACATAATTTTAAGACTTCCTTTTTGCAACTTTGCAATCAATACAAGTATTGTTAATTTTACAGCCACTGAATGCAATCAGATGCCTCTCAGTGCCTCCAAACGATTCTGTGATGCACTTCTCAGTCTATGCCTCATGTGGTTATGTCATGCAGCATAAGTAGTAGCAACACATAATGGCCTGATCTATTTTAACTTTCTATGTGTCACTCAAGTCCTATGTTAATATTCTACATATGCCTAATTTAAATCATACACGAATTATCTACCTTTCCCTCAACTAAATCCTTTTCTATTTTCTCCTCAAATAAATCATAGCAATGTTTAACCTATTCCTCAACTGGCGCCTATTCCTTCAACTGTTGTGCAAACTCCTGCCTGTCTACACATAACAGATTCTGCAATTCAGTGCTCTACTTCTGATATTCAGCCAGAACAACCCTAATTGCCCCACCCAAAACCACACTCAATATTTGGAAACCCCTGTTTTACGCGTAACAGGCATCATTTGGAGTGGGTGATGTTTTTAGCTGAATATGTTTATCCATGCTTGGTCATGACATGGTCAATGCTAGGTTAGGTAGCACCAAATCTTAAAATTGCCGTCACTACTCTGACTGCACTTTGGAAGGCCCCTGAACATTTTCTGACCTTCTGTGGGCTCAGTTAGATAACATGGGCGAGGAAGCATCATGTTCTAAAGACAGCAATGAAACATTTGGATAGAGCTGTCTACCATCGTGGCACGCTGCCACCATCTGAGCAGATTGTGTTGGCATTCGTCTTTTTTTTAGTCATCGCTGTTTGATTTCTGTGGTACTAAAAATAAATTGTGCAAGTGAGCCTCCTGCATTTTGTGACGCCTTTTGAGGGTTGCCATATGGTATTGTGAGTAATAAAATAAATTAAATGTGCCAATTAGAGACGTGTCTCTGTGTTGTGCTGCTCGAACTATCCCCATCGTTTTGACAGGAACTTTTGCGGATCGTAAAGCAACACTATGGCCATTAAGAAAAGATTTGTTTTTTGTCTCTGTGATATGTTTAGAGTGTTCTGTATTCTTGAGAAGGTTTACAATGGGTCTTTTAACCATACAACGTGCTTTATACCATAACTTAAGGCTGATAAGTGTGAAAACTGTTTATTCAACACTGAACGATATAGAAATCGCTTTGCAATTCACTCATTCTTTCTCGTTGCAATAGCTCGTTGCAAAGTGCTTTGTGTACCCAGTTCCTTCAAGCTGACATTCTTTGCTCGCGTTGAACAAAAGGGAGGCCAAACAATACTGGTGTCTGATCTAGAAACGGTTTATGAATTATGTAGTAACGCCATGCAGTTCCTATTACAAGTGCATGATAAGAGCGGGCTATAGTTGCCGTTGTATTGAACGTATTCAGAAAATATTGGGTTCAATAACCAAGCCATTGAAGGGTGTACTTGAATGAAATATAAAGCAGAGAATGAGAGACCTCACCCATTCCTTCCCAAACAATTCCACCAATTCAATGCAGGGACTATTGTTCCTGCCCCATATCACTGTGTGAAAATATATCAGTCTAGAATGGCACCGATTTGTGATACGATTACTTTGATCACGCTACTGCCAAGTGCCACTCGAATGCCACAGTGACAACACTTCATGCCAGTTAAAGTACCAAAATGAAATGAATATGAATGTCATAAAGGGTGATGATGCTATGCAAAAGCTGAGTACCATAACACAACATAACAAAGCACATGCAACTCCACAAGATGTGGTTTCAAAGGACCAGAAAGTAGTCATTCCCTATCAGTGAAGTATGTAGCTAAAACGTGTGATTTAGTCAATCCAATCTCATATTAACGAGGAAGCGGTGTATAAAAACTCTTACTTATGTGATGCTTTAATATTAGGACATTATGCTTAGTGATTTATAGTTTTAAAAAGATATGTGTTGATTAAATTTGGTTTGGTATTTTGCTGTATTCCCTTTGTATTATTTGACATGAATTTTATGCCATTTTCTTTACATATAAAGGCTATTTTAATGCCTTGGTGATGTGGCTTTGAACTGGAGGTGAACTTCCAGTGATGGCTTCTAGGCGACGTTTGTGGCATCTGTGACTTGGCTCAAATGGAATATGCTACTTTCACATTTCAGGTGGAATGGTCTTGTGAAGCCTTTTTTAAACCCTCCATCATTTTACTGCTGTTGGTTTCAGTGTTCTTGTACTGTGTTAGCCAAGTGTAATATTAAAAGTGTTGTTCCCAAAATAATAACAAGATGATACTTTAGTTAGGTAACAAAGTAATTTATTTGCAAGCTTTCATAATCGGTACCCAGTGCCTTCTCCATGCTCACCAAGATATGCAAATAAAACCACCCTGAACGTCCAATCATCTATAGATGAAGCAGGCTTAATGAGTACCTTTCTGGATGGGTTGAGAACATCTTGAAGGGACTTCTAAGAGAAACCCCAGCTACATCCAGGATACCACTGACCTACTAAACAAACGGAACGCTATTTGTGGAGTCACTCCACAGTAGGATTTCTCGCATCATTGGCAAAGGGGTGTGCAAGAATTCTCTCTAAATCACAACCCAGTGGCTTACTCTATATCCAAATCCATAGAATTAATCTGAACCCACAACTATTTAATATTTGGTACTGATATTTATCTCCAAATGATGGGGGCGGGATTAGCGCAGAAATACAGGAAGTTTCGAATTTGCATCCAGCAATATTGTCTATCCGATTATGTGTATGAAATGCCTCTGGGGACTACAACGTTGTGGAAACGGGACAGCAATGTGCAGGAGCACATTCTCAATATGTAAGTATCCTTTTCACACCAGTATTCAGAAGATAAAGGGCCAAACCATGACTAATTGTTTCCCTTCCTTATTGGCTTTCTAGAAGCACCAGCATAACACTTGGATGGCTGCACTAAGGGATCAGTGGGACAACTGCCTTGTTCTTTATCTGCCTGATCAGCCTTTTAGAGGCAATACTGAACATGTGACCAATTGTACAACAAGTGACTGGCTCTGTTTCCTCACTCAAGTTTAAACGTAAGTGGGCATGCTGGGCAACAGGCTTAGATAAGATGAACATGCAATTAACTATGGATAAAACATACCAGCCTTTAGTAGGTATGAACATGACATTGCTGACACTACCCCATTCCTTCATGTCTCTTTGAGAGCACCAAAGCAGTGTTTCTTTCTCTTGCCTGCTTGTAAGTCATTTTTGTGGCCCCCTCTTAAATCTTTGTGACTGGAATGCATGGGGGCACTTCTGAAGTGTATGGCTCTTTGTAAGGGAAATACATCAGAAGCAGACACAAACAGATAAGACATTCCAGAGGTGAATCCTTGAGCTGTCCTACTATTACAAAAGCTTGATTCTTTCTATGCCTGATGAAGTAATCTGAAGATTGCAAAATCTTTCAAATAAATTACTTTGTTAGTCTAACTTACTATCTAGATGTCCTTTTGGGAGCAACATCATATATTGGGCAGCAAAAGCTGCACTATAGTTAAGGGGAAACCTACTGTCCATAGGAAAAATGAAGCTTCTATGGTTAACTTCGAGCCATAGATGGATACCACAGCTTTTGACATTCCTATATTAGGGCTCAGGTCCCCCAGGACTGGAAGGTTTTGGCAATTCTGTGTTACGGTTCATAAACTATTAAGGGTAAAAAAAAGGGTGTGTTTGTTTGTTTGGCACAAATCCATCCAGCAGTTTTTGAAAAAAGGATTTGGCGCAGAGTCGGGTGCCCCTGTAGACAAAAGTTAGTTATATCTCCCAATATGCATTGCAAATGGAAAGGTTTTTTGGTTCTGTAAGTCTGCCATTAGGTGATCCAGAATCAAGTTCCAAATCAACATTGGAAAGTCATGTAAAATGATACAAGTGGTGTACATTGGGTAGTTTTGAGGCCATAGAGCACGTGTGCAGGGTAAGGAAGGATGATTGAAGAAGATTTTGGGCTTTCAGATAGCCTGGTATTGGTTTTTGTATTCAGAGTGTTTTGCCGAGATTGAGAAGCGCCATGAACAGCTAAATAAAATAGTAAATACTTGAAAACTATGATACAATGAGATGCAAATATATAGTAAAAAAAATGAACTTAAAAAGCGTAGGAGGGTTGTATTAAGGTGATCTACAGTTCTGCTTTTTTTGTATTGATATCTAGATCTGTTTTATTTAACTTTTATTGCGTAAAAATAAACCACGTAACTCATTGGATGAGGTTTTCCTGTGATTCTCGATTCAGTGTTCTCTTCCATGTGGTTCTTGAAGTCAGACTTTGTACAGAAGTTTTAACGTTTCAAAAATTAATTTTAGCATTGTTTAATGTTTCCTTTTTTTGAAGGAAGGATGTGAGGGTCTATATGAGGTAGATTAGATTTCTGTTTTGGGAAAGAAGCAGTGGGCACAGAGATAAATCTGCACTAGGCTGCATGATTTCTTGATTTGTAAGGGAGCACTAATGAATAGAGTCTACAATATAAAAAAAGATAAATAATCTAATGTAAAAAATGAGGTTGAGATTTATTTAATAAAAGTTTATTTAAAAGAAATAAAAGATGCATGTATATTTGTTTGCGAACTGTGATTCTCGATTCAGATTGTATATTTGTATTTTAGAAAGATGATGGTGTTGTGTTAACTTCCTCTGCTCATATCATTTCTTCGGCCTCCACTCTAGCACTTCACCCCTCATGGTCACATACTGTCCACAGCTGGCCATGCCAATTACCAGCACGTAAACATTTACAAGATTCATTGTCCTTAATCTATTATGTCAACATATGTATTATCCCCAGTGACTGTTCCATTTACTCCCCTCAACAAATTGGTCAAAATGTCCCTCAAACCCACCTCATTGTAAGAAGCTCTCAGCTTCCCATCACATCTGATTTCTTATCTATTGTACAATATTTTGTGATCAAAAGAGTGTTGTTCCTCCTGTATACAAATAAATAAATGTAAATAAATGTAAACCAAAAAACGTTCTTATGTTAATATTTTTATTTCCAGTGTACTTGGCTAAAAAACAAGCCTACGACACAATCAAACAAATATAAAATGCAATGTAAAAATCAATATATAATCAATACAGAAACAGTGCACTGTAATACAATACATTACATAAAGTAATAAAAATGTTATTAGTCATATATTCATGTTCTTTTAAAATTATTTCCAAACATGATCTACAGCGGCTGAAATTACTATAGAAGAACCTGAATATATCATGCTCTAAAATTGATCAGTGCCAATATCAGATAGCCTATGAGAAAACCTATGATAACCTTCCACATAACAAGATAATAGATTTTTGCAGTCAATTAAAACATGTTGAGTCATCTCAATTTCTCTCTTGCAGAAGGGGCAGACTCTTAATTCATGTTGAATACTATGGCAAGCGCATATGTTTGACATAGTTTGCAATTGATCTAATCGTAAGTGTAACAAAACATCGGAGACCCTCTTTTCCTTGCTCATAATTAAATAGCTACATGGCTTCAGGAAACAAAAGCCTTGAAGCACATAAATAGTAATGTCTTCTTTGTAGCAAGTTTTGATATTAATTCAGATCTATCCCAAAGATTAGCTTTGTATTTTAATTTAGTAACTACTGGATTTAGGATAAGAGGATCATCCAATGAAAAGTCGATTGCTGAGAAAAATCTAAGAACTTCACTTTCCCACTTTTCAAAAACATGAGTTTTACCAAGCAACCCTTTGGCCATATTTGAAAAGCCTGTTAATAGCGAGGCTGACTTGTTATTCATATTTAAAAGATTTAAGTAAAAAACACCATGCCTAATAAACCATCCTAAAAGAGAGCAAAGGGCTAATTCACAGCATGTGGCTTCCACAGGAACACAATTAGGTAGACCCAAGAAATATCTCCAGATTTTCCCTTCCACATTAGATAACGTTGTCATTTCCTCATCGTAAAAAGGCTTCTAGACCATAAAGAATACCGGGGATAATGCAACTAATATATAATGTTATTAAACCGACTATTGAATAGCCACCTATACTAGAAATGAACATTTTGATGATACTTTTTAAAGCTTTTGGATTTGATGTATCTATGTAAGATTGTCATATTTAATCTGTGATTAATTGGGACTCCCAGGTAGAAACAATCCTGAACAATCTCCACCCAGGAGCCATTGATCCTCCAAACAAACGGACTCTGTTTTTTTCATCTGCCACCAATTTCCATAATTCGAGTCTTAGACACATTAATAACAAGGCCATTGGTTTTTGAGTAATTACATATATACATCGCTAATGGGAGTCCTATGGGAGTCCTATCAATCAACAAGGTGTCATTCACATAAGCATAAACAAGCCAAGCTAAGGGTCCATTATCAAGCTTTGGAGGAACACATCTGCACCCCTTGAATGATTCTGACATGTCAGAAACAAATATGTTGTAGAACAGGGGTGGCAATATACACCCCTGCTTTACCGCTACATTGATTCTGACGTCCTCAGGCATTTTTTCATTCGCATCCAGCCTAAAGCATACTGATGTCCATGAGTATAATTGCATAATCAAAATTGATAAAAATGTATTATACCCCTTAGCTTGAAGTTTATGCCAAAGATGCACTTGGGATATAGTATTGAATGCTTTTGAATAGTCGACATACCACACATGCAATCTCTTACTTTTAGTATACAGCAAAGTTCGTATCAAGTGAATCAAGGTGTAAATATTAAACATTGAGTTTATATTTTTTCAAAAGCCCATTTATTGAGACGGGATGATCTTATTAGTCTACACGCAGCCGTTTAGCTTTTTGAGAATACAACAGAAAACATGTTTGGCATTACATCTGCAAGGGCCAATAGTCGAGGATCATTCAGGTCTGATCTAGAGCCTTTTTGAAAATAGGTACAATGTTAGCCTTTTTCCAGGAAGGTGGAATAACCCTGGTAAAACAAATATGATTAAAAAGTCTATATAAAATCTCAGCCCATATGAGCAGCTGGGCCCTTATTGCAAAATTGGGGAGGAAGGATAGCTCAGTGGCAACACGTTTTTCTTGGAAGCAAGACAACGCAGCGCTACCCAGGGTTGAATCCCATTCCCATGCTTAGAAACCACTTGTTGGTATTAAGCATGCCACAAAAGAATAATTAGAATTAGAATAAAATTAGGGATGCAGTCGGGCCCAGGTGCCCTAGATGGCTTACGTTTTACTGTAATTTCCCATATAGCCTCCAACTCAAACCAAGGGCTATCAGCATCTCCAACATCATTATTGATGTCACTTGAGGAAAATCACAATGGTCGATCATCTTACCCTCTTATTTAAAATAACGTGTTTTAATATATTTCACCCAGCTGGATTCAGACACAGCATTTAACGGTGCTTTTTTTCTAACTTTTGGATACTTATCTACATGGTGCCAGAATGTTTGGCTATCAATGCAATTTAAAGCCTCGAGCATAATATTCCCATTTGCATTACATTGCGATTGCTTATGTTGTTTTATCCAATTTTTATATTTACATTTAACATTTGCCAATGTACTAGATTTGGCAAAAGCATTATTATAGAGTTGTTTATTTGCTAATCTAATTTCTGTTTTAAAGGCCTTTCACCTGGCAACAATTTGTTCGTCATATGCATTATTATAGCGACTATTAAGGTTTATCCTGTCCCCACTTCTGCTGTAAATACCTTGCAGAGCCCTGTCTATTTTGTTCAACATGATGTTGACCATTACAGATCTCGGGCTGTTTTACATCATCCTAATGTTATGTGTGTTACATGTTTCTTTAAGAAGATTATTAAATGTATCCACATTCCTGCCCAACCAGCAACTCCACACATTTCAATGATATTTTGTGTCTAGGACAAATCATTAATTTTATTTCAGAGAGCAGATTGATAGTTACAGGAATACATCTTCAACAGTTGTCTGCAGAGAATGAGAAAAACACACATAATCAATGTGAGAGTATTGCAAGTCCCTGAACCATTTATGCGTTGGCCATATGTTATCCTCAGACTCCTTTTTCGTTGTATCCAACAATATACAATCACAACCCTCTAAAAAAGTTGAGCAGGAGCTCAGACCTATATTCATGTGCTCAGAGTGAGCCAGCGGACTATCGTCAAGGATTTGTCAACTTGTAATAAAGTCGCAACAGTCATAAAAGGTTGTCCCCTCTCCATCTGTGACAAATAATTGTGTTGTAATAATTAACGAGTAATACTTCAGAGAAATCTGAGTTGTTAAAGCCAGAGATGGATACTGCCATAGCATTCACAGTGTATAGCTGCTGTAAATATTCAGCCATACAAAGCTCAGAGCTGGCACCAATTAAAAGGCCACTCACAGGTCTACCCATCCTCTTTTTAGAAGCAAAAAGAATAATTAAGGCATAGCCATCAAAATGGCACTGCCGAACGAGCCATGTTTCTTACAAACAAAATATATAAGCTCTAAGTAAGATCTTCTGGCCTTCTAGACTATTTAAAAATGGATGAAAGGCCACAGAGTTCCAACAAAGTGCCTTGAAACATTTGTGTATAGGCACATTATAAATGATCTATCAATCAATCAAAGTAACAAAATAGATCTATCCAGGGCGGAGTGATCACTCCACTCAAATCTTCATTTTTTGTTATATAAAGTCTCGGGTAACCAACTACAATCATCTGACCTTCTATGCAGCTTAGAATTCTCAACATTTGACTAGAGACGTTGTACATTTCTTCCCAGAACCGTAGTGACTATTTTAAGATTATTCAGTCCCTTAAATTTCCAGGTTGAATCAGCCTCCAACTCTGCCTCGATTGTTTGAATCAGCGTAATCTCAAAAAACATACTTTCAAAGCTGGGAGCATACAATAACAAATAGTCAATATACAACGGAGAGGTAAAAAGCACAATCGCCCAGTTAGAGGAACTGTCTTCTTTTGGTAATTAATTCAATGGCAGAAATATCATCCGAAGTAATAACTTACAAAGGAGGAATTTCATGTAAAATTTGCAACACTCTACTCCTATGTAGGAAAGGACTGGCATTTGTAGCCAAAGGTTCTAAAATCTTGATTTTGGAAACAATATTCTTGTTTAAACGCTCTCATTGGCCAAATCTAGCCACATTGGTATCGTTTATAGCTGGCCTGTGAACTTCAGGCACTGAATTAACCTGGTTAGTGTCAGTATTAATCGCATGTCGAAGTTGCAGCACCTCAGGCTCATGTTGAAATAGATTCAGTGATGCACAGCCAGCTTTGTCTTTAAGTTCTCTGTGAGGTTTGTTTTATCTAACCACTGGTCCAAAGAGGCCTCTATTCAAATCTAGCGTTTCAACTGCAATAGGGACACTTATCACCCTTGTGCCCGTAATGTTTTTGGCTCCAGTTCTGATCAGGGCTTTGCCCCCAGTAGCTTCCCTACTAGCTCTAATGTTAGTTAAAACACCCACATTATTTGCACATTTGATTCAGAAGATAAACTATTTTGCATTCCTTTTCATTTTCGTAGTAAGCACTTGGTTTCCATTCCTGGAAGCATTTGTTGAATTAACAGTCTGTACCACGAAATTGCGCACAGACTTTTCAACAGGCTCTAATACAATGAAGTCTTCATCCTGTATAGACAGGGGTTGAGGAGCTTGAGGAAGGGGTGAACAACATCAACTAAACGGCTTAAATCAAACATTTGCTCCTTTTGTGAGTCCACTATGTTTATACATAGATCGAAAGTCATTTTAACCAGAGTAGAAATTTCAGCTATTTCCATTGAACAAATAGAAGACATTTTAGGAATAGGTTCAAAAGCAGTAGGCAAAGAGAAAGCACTACACATTGCCAAGTCAGCATTTTCGATAGCTTTGGCACTGATGGTTGACCAAAGATGAGAAACCAGTTTCTCTGCCACCAAGTGAGTAAAGAGTAACGCATGTTTAATAACGAGTGATTGTCATCAATAAGCGAGTCGAGAGATGCGTTCAATTGCCGAGGTGACAGAACAATAGGTTGATGAGTATCCACAGCTGTAATTTCCTCGATAATCACCTGTTTTTTACGAGGAAGAACGAGCTAATTTTTTCTGCATTAATCAAGCCTGCCACGAACAGTTCTGTTATAGGTTGAGTATCCCAAATGATAGGCGCATTAACATCAGTAGTGGAAGGATTAACCTCGCATTTTAGCATAAGGTTTTGCAGCTTCCTTTCTATTAATGCTACGCCATGTATTTTTACATATACGAACTGGCATCTTTGTTGTAAATCTAGCAATATGTATTTTCCTGACAAATTGAACAGCTAAATGAGATATAAGCGCACAGTTTTATTAAAACTTAAACAGGGTTTCTTCCATATAAAACACCTGAGTCAAAAATAAAATATCTCAGATTAACGCTCAGTTGGCCAAACCGTCAGAATAGGAAGGTGTGCATAGTTTGTAAATGTCTCCTGTCAGCCACCATCCCAAACCGCTCAAACACGTTGCATACTGCACTTTGCGCACACACTCGCGCTGCGTATGTGTTCTTATAGCTCAGCTAGGTCTTAAAGGGGCCAGGTCAGTTTTTTCTTCGGGAAACGAAACTCTAAGATTGCCGACTAGAGAGAAATCAGCAGACAGCCTGACTGCACCAAACACTTTGCACACTTCACTTTGCACACTGTACTTCATATTAATATGAAACAGACTTCACAAGGATTGGGCAGTGTTGCACCATATGTTAAAGATATGTTTTCTTTTTTTTCATTACTCTCTGGAAGAGGGCGCTAGCCAATAAGGATTCTGGGAATGTTGGCTGTATTCTCTGGTATGAGCATGTGTCCTGAGCAGCCTGAGCAGCCTGAGTCATGCTGGCTAGCACCCCCTTCCCTGTGCCCCACCCAGATCCCTTTGCATTTCTTAACACCTGTGTATTTTCGTATGTGTGTGCTAAGGGTGTTCCTTTTAAAATAAAATACCTTAACTTCAACTTCACCTTAACTGTCCCTTCACTAAAGTTTTTTCTCTGCTCTCAAACCATCATTGCCACCATTTGCTGGAGCAAATGTTGCATAAGCAGTGTTTTCATTATTTATATAATGACACCCATAATATGATATGTTTATGTTATGTTTGTTGAATTTATATAGTGCTTTAAGCCAAAGGGGGAGTGGTCTGGTGTCCTCAATACCCCTAAGTGGTATCAGTGACCGATTTGAGGTCATTGGGGAAGGGGGAAGGAGGGAGGTGAAGGGGGGGCAAGGAAGGGGAGAGAGGTATGGAAGGGGAGTCAGGGGGAGTGAAGAAGAAGGGATTTCAGGGAGGAGCGGAAGGATGGGTAGGTAGGCGTGGAGCGGATGGAGAGAGGTAGGGAGTATTAGTGTAGGGGGCCAAGAGTTGAAAGGAGCGGAAGCGTGAGAAGGCACATGGGGCAAGGGGTACAGTGAGGAGGTAGAGGTCTGCTGAGTGGAGAGGCGGGAGGGGGAGTAGAATGAGAGGAGGGAAGAAAGGTAGGGGGGCAGGTCACGGAGAGATTTATAGACAAGCCAGAGGAATTGAAATTTCGGTTGTGAGAGGAAGGGAAGCCAGCCAAGTTGAGAGAGAGAGGAGGAAATAGAGTCTCGAGGGCCGAGAAGACATAGAGTACGAATAGAGGAGTGGTAGATGGATTTTAGGGGAGTTAGGTGAGAGACATGGAGTCCAAAGAGGAGAGAGGAGCAGTAGAAGAGGCGGGAGAAGATAAGGGAGGAGATTAGGCGTTTGGAAGCGTGGAAGCGTGGAATGTGAGAGAGGAGTGGATCTTGCGGATGTTGAGGTGGTGCCGGCAGGCTCGAGAGGTTAGAGAGATGTGGTTGGAGAAGGAGAGTGAGGACTCGAGATGGAGGCCGGGCATGGGTATATATGGGGAGGTTGGAAGGTGGAAAGTGGATGAAAGGAGGGGGCAGTGGGAGAGGGTGTTAGGAGGGAAGAAAAGCACCTCAGTTTTGTCAGTATTGAGGGAAAGAAAGTGGGATGACATCCAGGTTTTTATGGCCGTGAAGCAGGAAGAAAGAGTGTGGTGGAGGTCAGATGTGAAGGAAGAGAAGGAAAGAAAGAGTTAGGTGTCATCAGCGTAGAAGTGGTGGAAGATGCCGAAACAAGAGATGACTGGGGCGAGAAGGGAGGTATAGAGAGAGAAAAGAAAGGGTCTAAGTGCAGATCCCTGAATTCAGGGGGAGGCTGGAGGAGGTGCGGCTGCCCCAGGAGACAGTGAAGGATCAATTGGAGAGGTTAGAGGAGAGCTAGGAGAGGACAGAGGCTCTGAAGCCATAGGAAGACAGAATGCTAAGAAGTAAGGGGTGGTCTACGGTATCAAAAGCTGCAGAGAGGTCAAGGAGGATGATTATTGAAGATTGCTTAGCATAGCGAGCAGTGAGGAGGGAGTTGAGGACATAGGTGCGGGTGGTCTTGGTGGAGTGTTTAGGGCAGAAACCAAATTGCGAGGTGGGGAGGAGGGAGTGGGATGAGACAAAAGCAGAAAGTTGAGAGTAGGCTAGGCGCTCGAGGAGTTTTGAGATGAAGGGGAGAAGAGCGATTGGTCTGAAGTTGGAGGCAAGAAGAGGGCTAGCAGAAGGGTTTTTTCAGGATAGGGATTATGGTGGCGTGTTTGAAAGCTGAAGGGAAGGTGGCAGAGGAGAAACAGATGTTGAAGAAGGTGGTTAGGTAGGGGAAACGAGAGGGTATATTTTGGGGATGAGGGAGGTGGGGATGGGGCCAGAGAGGGCAGCAGTAGGGTGAGTTCTGGACAGGAGACGGGAGACACAGGCTTGGGTGATGGGAGAGAATGTGGACAAGTTGGAAGAATTGGAAGAGGGGGAGGGGGATGGAATGATATGATATGATATGGCATTTGTAACGCACCTATAGACAAGTGTTTCAAGGCGCGATGAGGCAATGAGGGAGGACAGAGAAAAAGATCTTACTAGGCCAAGAGACATTGAGATTGCACATGTGCAGGGGAGGGGAGAGGGGAAACATGTCAGGTCAAAAGGTAGGGCAGCAGTGCTGCACATAGGAAAAAAAATAACAATAACAAGAAGTGTGGCCAGCAGGTGGCAGGTGCAAGGGTAAGTGCAGAAAGCAGGTGTCCAAAAGTGCAGGTAGGGGGACTGTAGGTTTTCAGATACAGACTCAAGTGCAAGGGTTGCCTGGAGGCAATGCAGCTGTGCAACTGGGCAGGCAGGGCCCGAAATCAGAGGGTAGCCAGGTGACCAGTGCAGTATCAGACAGGAGATCTGCAGGGGAGAGGAAGAGGGAAGGCAGAAGAAAAAAGGAAGGTATTGAGGTGCTTCCGAAACCAGAGATGGTTCTCCTCAAGTTTCAAAGAGGAAGGGAGGCTGTTCCAGTGGGAGGCCCGAGCCGAAGAAAGAGATCTACCACCAACTCATTGCTTGGAGAAGCGACTGACCCTAAGGGAGTTGGAGGTGCAGGAGCGAAGATCTCGAGTAGGAAGGTATTTACAAAGAAAGAGTTGGATGTATTGAGGACCCAGGCCCCAGATGGCCTTGTGAACAATGCAGAGGGTCTTGAACATAATCCTTGCACCCACTGGGAGCCAATGCAAGGGTTTCAGTGCTGGATAGATATGATCCCTGGGCTTGAGGCCAAGAACACATCTTGCAGTCCTGTTCTGTATGAGTTGCAGAAGGCGGAGAGTAGAAGCAGGCAGATTTAGAAAGAGGCTGTTGAGTAGCCCAGCCTAGAGAGAACGGGAGCTCTAGAGACAGTGAGCTTCTGGGGAAGGAGAGGAAAGGAAGAATACTTCTGAGGATGTACAGTTGGTAATTTAACTTCTTAGAGACATCAGAGATGTGAGGAGAAAAGGAGAGTGTGCAGTCGAAGATGACCTGAGGTTCTTCGCCTCACAGTTGGGAGCAGGAAGAGGGCTAAAGGAGGTGTGCAGAGAGTGACAGGAATGGAGAGTGCAGGTGTGCCAATGAATAATCCCATTTTACTGGCATTAAGGCAGAGATCGTTGGCAGCACACCACTCCTGGATAGCAGACAGACAGTCATAGATGAGAAAAGGAGAAGAGGTGGCAGAGGGGAGCATGAAAAAGAGCTGAGTGTCTTCCACATAGCACTGAAAGTTGGAGTGGAGAGCAGCAATGCGGTGGGTGAGAGGTGCAAGGTATTGGTTGAACAGCCAGGGAGAGAGGTTAGACCCCTGGGGAACACCACAGATAGAGAGTGAGATAGAGGAACGGAAGGACACAAGTTGGACCTGGGGGGTCAGTCAGAGAGGAACGAAGCCAGCCAGGCCAGGGCCTGATTGGTGATCCCCAGGTTATCACAGAGACGATTGAGCAGGATGGCATGGTTGACCATGTCAAAGGCAGCAGAGAGATCAAGTAAGATGAGGACAGAGGGAGATTAGAATAGATTGGGAGCCTGTGATAAAATCCTTTACGGTGTTCACAAATCATAATGGGCACACACCTGTGTGTTCCTGCTGTCCAATCTTAAAGTTGAAGAGAGCAAATGGAGTAAGACATTTAACAATTAAAGGATGCAATAGCAATCCTGGACCCACTGAGGAAGGGCAGAAGGCATGAGCAGTCGTCGGGCCACAGATGATTTAAACACGATGGCAAAGTGTTATAAAATAAAGAAAGAGCTGAGTGTGCAGTTTTTTCAGATTTATTGTTACACGGCCCACGGTAGTGGCCGTGTAGTTATGGTTAAATTGCTAATCCCATAGGAAGAGCACTTTTTGGGCGGTTTATAACTTTGCTCCCCCTGGACGAATCCTCACCAAACTTTGCAAAAAAAGTATACGGACCGCTCTGAATGTTTTTCGGGGGGGGCCAAAGTTACCCAAAATGTATTTGTTTCCCATAAAGTAAATGTGGAAAAACCTTTGCGTACGCCTACAGCTCAAACCACTAAAAGTAGGTGTCAAAAAATTAGTGATATCTATGTCCGCTTCGCGGACACATTTCCCTGTTCGCTCCGCGGACAGGACACCAATTGGGTAATCGGCTTGTGTCATGTCCGCGGACATACGACATGTTTGCTGATTGGCTGGGATGAAGCGTGAGGTGCGTCGTATTGTTTTGATGCGCCCGCCATCTTGGATCCATGGACACCCACGGACAGCGCGGCGACGAACGGGGGAAAATACAACTTTGGGGAGTGTGTTAAAGTGTAAGAGTGTTTGGGGAGGGAGGGGGAGTAAGAGATGGGTCAAATGCTGTATTTGTTTAGGTGGCAGGCTCCCCTGATGTGTTCGTCATGTCCGTGGTCACCGCAGTAGCCCATATAGCACAGTTAAAATGTTTGATTCTATGGGTGTGTTATGCTGTGGTGGTTGTGGCCAGGGCCTAGAGTCTTGGGTGCATGGCATGCTGCATTGGTTGTGGCCAGGGCCTAGAGTCTTGGGTGCATGGCCGAAGTACTGTGCAATGTGCTCAGTTTCTGTGTGTGTTTCTTAAATCATTGAGTCTTTGGGAAAAAAAGTTCGATTAAAAAAAACCTTGTTTTGTTATGGTACAATACATATCTTTCTTTCTTTTCAGTGTTTATTTGTTGTTTCTGGCTAATGTTCTATTTGTTGGCTTGTTGCAGATTGTTAGATACCTGGTTATAGTTATTTATATATATTTTCAAGTTGCTCATCTATCTGTTGGGTTGTTGCACATTTTTGGGGCAGTTAGCTACCTGTTGGCACATTCTAACTGTTTATTTCTTCTTATGTTTTAGTGGTATTGATTTATCTGTTTGGTTGTTGCAGAATCTTGGGGCAGTTAGATACCTGTTGGCGTATTCCAACTGGTTATAGTTTTCTAATTGAAGTTTCATTAATGTTTATGCACTGATTAGTTATAAAATGTTGGTTTTAAGAATATTAAATAAGCGTTTATAAGATTTGCTGGTAATCTCTGCTTTAGAGTGATGGTACTATCATTACATTCGAACCATCCACAATTCTTTTTTATATATGCAGTGTAGTGACCTGCATTTGTTGTGGCTCCTGTGTGGTAGATTATACCTATTGTTGTGAAGGTTTTCTTACCAAGTGATACTTGACCATGTGTGAATCCAGTCAGGTTGCAGTTATTTTTAGTACCATCTGCACTGTAACATAGAAGCATTAGTATTACGGGTTTACTATGTGTTTGTATTTGTAAGGTGGCGCGATTATCTGAATTTCAGGCAGTACATAATCTGCCATGGTTTGCATTTTGTACAATTTGCTGAAATGGAACGGATTCACAGTTAGGTATGGATACATACACGAAGCGTTCATTAGGGATTTGTTCCAATGCCACATTGTTTCAGAGAGTGCATGTATGTTTCCACATGAAGGAAATCTGGAAGATGTCATTTATAGCTATGGTTTTGTTTTCCAGTACTTGTAGTAAGTACATTAGACATTCTTGTGGATGTTCTTGTGAGTTTACAGTGAATTTCACCATTCCAGCGCAGTAGTCCAATTTTTGTTGTATTCCATGAACACTGTATGGGCCTCATTACGAGGTAGAACGTAGCCATGGTGCTATTAGCACCATGGCTTCCCCCGTACCACATTCCGGGTCCGGGTTCTCGGAATAGGGACTTAACAGGTCATTCCAACCTTGGAGAACACAGTAAATCCCCATTCTGAGAACCATTCCCCATTCCCATTCGAGCCCGCATATGGCTCAATGGGAATGGGGATGGAGCTAATAATGGGCCCGATAATAGCGGGCCCATTATTGGCTCCCTGGTAAAACCAGGCGCCCATAGCGGGACCACCTAAGGGACCTCGGAATGCGGCGGTAGGGGGTTAACGGCAATGGCACAATTACCATTGCCGTTAACCCCTTACCGCCAACCTTGTAATGAGGCCCTTTGTGTTGTCAGGATTGTTGCTTGCATTTCTATGAAGGACTAACATTTGCAAACACAATTGGTCTGTATTGTGTAAGTAAATGTTGTCATTGGTGGCAATTGGAATCAAATATTTATTGCTACATTTGCATAGCAATGTACACCAGTTATATTTGAAAATTTGAATGGACCAGATAGTTCTGTGTCAAAGTAATTTCTTTGGAGTGTGTGTTTCTTCTTTGAAGAAGTACCTGAGTTACTTTGAGTAGTAGATTCTTGTTTGGTTGTAGAAATTGATGTATTAGCTTCTTTTACTCTCTTTGGAGGATTTGCAGTGAGATCCTGTTGCATTTCTGTTTGAAGTAGTTGTCTTTTACAATGTTTTGCTTTTCGTGGAATAGGATATGTTTTTATATGGGGGTGTACAATGAACATAGTCTGTTGTATTCTAAAATGCAAGGAATATCAGTGTTTATTTTACTTGCATCAAAGTTGATTAGAAATAGACCGTCAAGTGTACGTAAGCATGATAGTGCTACGTAGCTCATGCCTCCTTTAAAGACTGTGTTCCCAATATCTATCAATGCTTTATCTAGGGTAAGACCTTGTGATTTGTGATTTGTGACTGTGTATGCTACAGTTAGAGAAAATTGCTCTCTGCGTACATACACATGTTTGAAAAGAAGGAATTGAGCTGTTGAGCATCCTATCCTTTTTACTTCTGATAGTTTGTCAAAGAGAATATTGACAAACTGAATGTTGTTGTCACATGGCTATGTTTGAAAGCCAACAACTGTACCAAGTGCTCCATTAATTAGTCCTTACTTCACGTCAAGGTTCTGTTTAAGCATTACTCTACAGTTTAAAGATAATTTTTATATTTTCTCCAAACCAGCTTTGTTGGATATAGAGTTTTCTAAGGTATTTAGTCTTGTTGTGGCTTGTTGACACATGGGTAGTGCCATACCATGTACGTCCAGTTTGTCTGTGGAGAAAATTTCAATTATTGGTTGCATTTCTTTTTTCAACATTGTTTCATTGAATTTTGAACAGCTTGCAAGAGTTGGCATCACGGACATACAATTGACATTTGTGTGTGCTAATTTTTCCATGACATCAGTAGCACATGAGTTATCGCCATACAGTGCATGATGTGCCGGGTTTTTAATATTGATTTTGTAGGCAGCTAAACCTGTGGGGGCAGTTACAACAACTGACAGTTTGGTGTTTGTCAATTTTTGAAAGAACTTGCTAATGATTTTGATTAAGAATGTTTTGCCTGAACCAGCTTAACCACGGACGTATAGTAGTATAGGGTTGTAATTTTGGCAGGTACATTCTTTATTTTCATGTTGTACACCAGGTGCAATTTCTTTTGTTATTCCCTGAAAAATGCTACGCTGCTCATTGTTCAGTTTTGATTGCAGTACAGTTAAGTCTTCTGAATCTTCTGCATAGTGACACATGGGGCCTCATCACATGGATGGCGGTAAGGGATTACCGGTACCGGTAAGGGTACCGGTACCGGTAATCCCTTATCGCCTTACTATGAGGTCCCTTTGTGGGTCCCTACCTTAACGGCTGGTTTTACCAGCCGTTAAGTACTAGGACCTGCAAAGGGACTCTGAAGGTAATTACGGTACCACAATTTGCGGTACTGTAATTACCGCCTTCCCCATTTTCATTGTGCCCAAAGGGGTCAAAAATGGGAATGGGGAAGTGCCATGGTGAATGGGGAATTAGCGCCGCTGCACACCTTGGAATGGGGCGGTAATTCCGCCATTCACCATGGTGGACTCAGTAAAATACCGGCGGCAACCATGGCGCTAATAGTGCCATGGTTACCGCCTTCCGTGTAATGTGGCCCATGGTGTTTTCTGCTTATATCATAGCTAATTCTGCCTCATTTGCTATTCGTGGCTGTCCCAGTGGTTCTTGGCTTCCTGTTAAAGAAGGTTGACTACTGTCGGGAGTGTCCTTATCTAGTTGGGCTGGTTTTACCAGCCGTTAAGTACTAGGACCTGCAAAGGGCCTCTGAAGGTAATTACTGTACCACAATTTGCGGTACTGTAATTACTGCCTTCCCCATTTTCATTGTGCCCAATGGGGTCAAACATGGGAATGGGGAAGTGCCATGGTGAATGGGGAATTAGCACCGCTGCACACCTTGGAATGGGGCGGTAATTCCGCCATTCACCATGGCGGACTCAGTAAAACACGCTAATAGTGCCATGGTTACCGCCTTCCGTGTAATGTGGCCCATGGTGTTTTCTGCTTATATCATAGCTAATTCTGCCTCATTTGCTATTCGTAGCTGTCCCAGTGGTTCTTGGCTTCCTGTTAAAGAAGGTTGACTACTGTCGGGAGTGTCCTTATCTAGTTGGACCTGGAGTTCTTCTTCGTGTTGCGGTTCATTGTGCAACATTGTTTTGTACTGTGGAAAGTTTACATACATTATAGTGCTTTCATTTGCTTTGAAAGTGTCTTCATAGGAGTCATAGATATCTAGTTAAGTTGTAGCAGGGAAATGTAATATAGTTCTTTATGTTGAGGAGTTTTTAAAGACAATTTGATATGATTAATTAAGCTTTGTTTGGTAAGTTTCACTAAGCTGCCTTCACAATTTGTCACTCTGTATCTACCTTTGTTTCCATCTGACTTTATATTATTTCAGTATGTGAAGTTTTGGGCTATGCGGTATAGACACATGTTTTCCAAAGTGGTACTCCTGTTTGGGTAGTATGTGTCTAGTAAATTGTTTTTCAAAATGTCTTGGCAGATGGGATCATTTTTGGCTATTGTTTCTATGTCGTCATATGATTTGAGAACTCTTTTTCTAGATTTAGCAGGACCAAGACTTAGCCATACTATATTATCAGATTTTCCAGATAAAGCAGTACCGGTTAAACAGTTTGCAACTTCATAGGAGCCACATTCTCTATGAGAGAGCATTTTTATGCCTAAGCTGTACAATTTTTGAGACAGTGTTTTGTCTGATGATAGGTCATCCCAGAGGTCTTGAAGCTCTGTTTTTTCTGCTTTGGTTAAGTAGGCTGTAACATATCGTGCAACTGCAGTGGAATTGTCTGCAATGTACTGCACATTTATGTTTGCATTCCATAAGAGGGCAATGATTGCATTGTAATCATTGATATATTTTGCTTCTTCTGTTCTTTTTAGGTAATATGTGTTCTTAGGTGATTTACCTTTAACACTATGAACAAGAAAAGAGTTCCTATTGGTAATGGGAACTCCCGTCCCCTGCACACCATATAAATGGAAAAACAATTCCAATCAAAATTCAAACTTTCCTTAATTTGATGATTTCAATGTTGATTTTAGAAAAGTGAAGAAGTGTGTACAACCAGTACACATAAACTTAATGTAGATAATCAATGTTTTCATAATCATATGCTTTTTAACAAATAATAATCAAATTTATCACACAATTTGTGTGTCCATGAGTTCAATTTACTCCAAGTATAATTTACAAAAATAATGCTTTTTTGTACAAAAGGTGTTTACATAAAACATCACATTATTGAATATCATTATAGAGCACTACGCGTTTCGAGAGTACATTACTCTCTTCTTCAGGAGCAAAGTTTATTCAAGAAAATGTGTCAAGATTAGTTCAAGTAACTTTTTACAAGTGAATTGTAACAGTTGAATTTTCACAAGTCACTTTGAGTGAGAATTGCAATATCGCTGTGAGCTCATGGGAACGTCATCTATTAGTGTTAGGGATCATCGTGTTAAATCTGTGAATCACATAATACTAGTGTTAGTATTTGGTGTTATGTAAGGTCATATGACCAAGTGGTCTGTACCTGTGTGATGATAGAATTATCTCCCAATTGACAGGGCAAGTCTTCTTTCTATGACAAGTAAATAGGTCCCCACCGCGTCTTGGTTCTGAGTAACCTAAAATAAGGTTCAATATTTGTCACTATCTTCATGTCACGTTTTCAAAAATTTATATTACTGTCTTCAAGTTATATTTAAAACAATATATACTATATGGTGAGCAAACTCACCCTCCTGATGATTTTCAATTGCACGCAGTATTATCACTCGTGTTATTAGTGAGAATGCCAATTCGTCTGAAAAGACAGGGATGGTGTTTAGATTGCTTACTGTGTTGCTCAAATGGTCAATTTCAAAGCATATCGAAGCACTTACATCTGTACTGCACGGTATTGACAATAGTCATGCCGTAATTCCTCATCTGGGTATGCAGAAAGCATGTTGCTAAGTGACCATTTTATTAAATAGTCACCTGACTAGATAAGCCATGGTCATGTGATGTACCGGGTTGCTGGGAATCACAGTTCCCCAGTCGTGTGCCTATTCCAAACGCGTGCAGCCTAACTTCTATTCAAAGAAACAACGGGCTTATAGAGTCAGTGGGCTTATAGATCCAGTGTTATAATGAAGCTCTTGCCGGTGTATTTTCAAACTGAGGGAAGCCTGTAATAAAGTACTTCCGTGCCTCTATTTCTGCTGTCATGTACTAAAGTGTGCTGGGAATCATAGTTTCTGTTGGAAGTAGTGTCTAATGTTTGCTATTCTGATCGTTGGTTTCAGTGTTACAAAACTCCTGTGACAGTAAACACTACATTCATAAGGGCAAATTACTAGTTTAGGTTATTGGTGCAAAATTGCAGAAAATGCAAATATATATTTTACATATTCCTCAATTTAAAGGAATTCTGGGAGTTGTAGTGCGAGGGGGATGCCTGGTCTCAAATTGGGATATCTCTCCATTAATTCATTCATTCATGGTTGTACTGGACTAGTTATATTTCCACTGATGACCTATTGTTTAAATATGGGCTCAGATAGTAATTCCATCAATTCACAGCGTTGTTTTTCAGTATTGTCTATAACTTAACAGTATGTAATCCTATATCAATGGCTATGTACATTTGATCCACTCTGCGTTAGTGTCCATTGTGCCTATGTCAGATTTGACCGTTCTTTTGTCTATCCATACTAACATATATAATTATCTATTAAATTAATAATTTTAACTAATCGTTGGAGACACCAAATTTATATTTTCACCATATTTAGCAATCTTTGTGTTCAGTATAATGTTATTCACCATGTTTAACAGTCATGGTGTTCGATACAATGCTATTCACCATATTCAACATATTCAACAATATCTGTGATTAATACAATTTCCAAGATTTTTTTACAACAAAAAAATGTTTTTGTGTTGATTTGTGCATTTACAGAAAAACATTCCACAAAAAACTCCTCATTCATTCCTTTGGGTTCTAAACTTTCTAGTTTGTGTACCCAAAACATCTCCCTTCTTGATAGTATCTGCTGTAAATTGCCTCCCCTAGGTGGCCTGGTCACTGTTTCGAGAACCACAAATCTGAGTTGTGAGATTGTATGATGTTGCTGTTTGAAATGGTGATTTCATGTTTGAGGTCCTTATGTTTGATTTATGTTCTGTAATCCGGTCTTTCACTCGTCTAATTGTCTGGCCGACATAATATTTCCCACATGGGCAAATTAATCCGTATACTACACATTTACTCTCACATGTGGCATAGTCCCGTAGATTTATTTTTTGTCCTGTATATGGATGTCTAATCAATGAACCTTTCTGTACGTTATTACAGTGACAGCAGTTTAGACAGGGGAAAGTCCCTTTCTTAGGTTTTGAAAGAAATTACTGCTTGGATGTATTAGTTCTTTCCGCCTTCACCAAGGCGTCTCGCAAGTTTCTCCCTCTGTTGTAGGCCATCAGAGGTGGTTTCGGAAAGAGTGTACACAGCTGTGGGTCTAATAGACAGGGGAAAGTCCCCTTCTTAGGTTTTGAAAGAAATAACTGCTTGGATGTATTAGTTCTTTCCGCCTTCACCAAGGCGTCTCGCAAGTTTCTCCCTCTGGTGTAGGCCATCAGAGGTGGTTTCGGAAAGAGTGTACATGGCTGTGGGTCTAATCTTGTGATTTTCCAATTCTTATGAAGAATTATTTTGATTTGTGCGCTCTTTGTGGAGTATTGTGATAAGTATATTAGTGGTGGGTTATCTTTGTCAGCTCTAGTTTGTTGCAGTAGGAGTTGCGTCCTTTGTTTTGTTTTACATTTATCTCTTGCCTCTGTTAATATTGGTTTTGGAAAGCCTCTCTCTTTAAATCGTATAATTTGTTCTTCTTCAACTTCTTTGTATGTTTCTTCCTTGGATACAATCCGTTTGATTCTTTGAAGTTGACTGAGGGAAGGTTATTTTTTAAGTGTTGTGGATGGTGGCTTGTAAAAAAAAAACATTTACATCCGTCGGTTTCCTGAAGATTGTGGTTTATAGTTTCTTGTTTTCTGGGTAAATCTTAACATCAAGGAAGTTGACAGCTGGAGTTCCAATCTCTAAAGTGAACTGGATTTTAGGGTTGTCATTCATTAAGATATCTGAAGAACGATTCAAGTTCATGTTTAGACCCTTTCCAAATTGCAAAAATATCATCTATGTATCGTCTCCACATGGCCATTTTGGCTGACCATGTGGTATTCTTCAATATGAATGTTGACTCAAAGTGAAACATAAATGTGTTGGCATAGGCCGGTGCCATTGCCGACCCCATTGAGGTACCCAATGTTTGAAGGTAGTACTTTCCCTGGAATCTAAAGAAAATATTGTAGAGTATTATTTTTGACAATTCAATGGCAAATATTTAGCTAGATGCAAATTGTTCTTGCTGTAACAGTAACCATTCTAGGGATTCCAGTCCTTCTTCATGAGGTATTGAAGTGTAGAGTGATTGCACATCTAATGTGAATACAATCCAATCGTTGTTGAATCGGTATATGGTGTTCAGAATGTTTAGAAAGTGAGTGGTATCTCTTAGATAGGTGGAAGTGGATTGTATAATTGTAAATTGCAAAAGTCTGTCCAGGTATCTTGATAGAAGATCGAAAACACTATCTGTGGCTGCCACAATGGGTCTAAATGGAGGGTTTGTAAGAATTTTATGTACTTTGGTGGGCCATAAAATACCGGTAAAATGGGGAGCTTGTTGATTAAAAAATCATATGTCTTGTCAGTAATCCAATCTTCCAATCTTGCTTTGTCCATCACTTCTTTGATCATCTGTTATATTTCATTGGTTGGATCATGGTCATGTATGTGTTCCTATCCTCTAACAGGGACGAACAGCCTTGATTGTATAAAGTTGTGTCCATTATGACCGTTGCGCCACCTTTATCCGCTGGCTTAATTTCAATAGTTCTGTCATCTGACGGTTGTTTTAGAATTTTATATTGATGTTTCCGGAGATTTTAATGTTGGATGTCTAGGTATTTAATCGATTTCAGATCCTTCTTCATTTTGATTTCAAAGAGGTCTAACACTGGATTGTTCACATTGGGACTAAATCGACTTTTTGCCTTAATTTCCAAACTCTCAAAAGTTCTTGACCTCTCTTGCATCGGTGGGATGGAATCGAAAAATATTTTTAGTTTAATTTTTCTGATAAGTTTGAACAGATTTATTTCCTCTTTGAATAGATTAGTATTATTGGTTGGGACAAATGATAACCCTAAACTTAGAAGTTCCAATTGTTGCTTGGTGAAACTTTTACTTGAAATATTGATGATCAAGTTGCATTTTTCTTTTTGCTCCTTAGGTTTCTTCCTCCCTCTTCTTGCCCATCGTCTTCTAAAAAAGAGGCCGGTTGAGAATCTTCGATTCTTGTTGTTGGTGGTGTCTCTAATGTGATAATCCCAGATACCGAGGGTAAGGTTGAGGCTAGTGTTGATGTAGGATTAAGTGTTGTTTCGCTTGATACATCACTCAAAGGGTCAGAGCTTTTACTCTCTCATCTTGATGTCTTCTGTGGTGGAGTTTTCTTTCATGTTTTGGAACTTCTGATTTTGTTGCTGGTAAAACTCTTGCCACGAGTAGACTATGTCCCTTGAATAGTCAAGTGTGTCCCTCCGGAATTTTCTTATTTTCCTCTGTTCAATATCTCGCTAATAAGAATCCAACTTCTCGTTTGTGAAAGCCAAAATGTTTTTGAGTTACACCACTGATGTTAAAGATACCAATTGTTATTTTGTTCTTTTAATTCCGTGATTTCAGTATCTTATTTCGATAGTGATGATGCTAATTCCTCTATTGTGAGAGGTATCAAATCTAAGGAACATTTGTTCAGAATACGTTCCCATCTCACTACGAAGCCACAGTTATCTCTACATAAAGTTGGTTTGAGATAAATTCGGAATCCTCTCGGGATTCTTTGAGATTTGTAGCATTCAGTGAGCGTGGTAGCATGCAATTTTTGCACAATTTCCCTTCTAATCAATTTCTCTAAATTGTTAATAATTCTCTCAGGATTTTCTTGAGTAACAGAAGGTTTTCCAGTGCTTTTAATAAGGCCAAGTAACCTTTAACACTATGTCTAACTGAAGACATGAAGTTGTTCACTTGACCTGTTTCTCTAACTGGTCTAGGGAAACCAAAGCAGCATTTGGTGTAGTATTTCCCTTTGTTTTTGTATTTGCAACAACAATATTTCCCATATCTGTGTCTTTGAAATTGAAAAATGTGTGCATGAAGATCACTATTTGTTGCTTCTGAAGGTATTTCACAAGTGACATATTTTTCGATAAACTGTAAAACAGTGGCATCACTGTCTTGACCAAATTTAGGAGCATCTTTAATCCATAAAAGCAGGTGGATATGTGCTGCTCCTCTGGCTTGGTATTCTTTTCGCCAAAAGAAGTGTTGCACTTCTCAGAGGGGAGGAACAGTTTTATTACAAATAAAGTGTAGCATAGCAATGAACCGATGATGGAAATATCTTGAAACATTAACAGAACCTAGAGAGCAAAGTTCTCCAGGTGAAACCCATAGAGACGGAGTTAACAACCCCAGCCAATCCTAATCAACATCTTCACTCGCCCCTTAGTTGCTACTAGGTACCACAATGTTGTGGAATTACTGGGATATTGCCAATCACCATTCTAACTGAGTTGTGGACACTGGCAGGCGTACTGGCCATTTGAGTAGGTAGGGAGGATGGGTGGGGTTGTGAGGGAGGCTGGTGGAGGTGGGAGAGAGATGAGAAAGGGACAATGAATGACAGACAAGCCCAGATCACGACAAAGGCGCACGGTGGCCCTCCCCATCTGGAGATACTGCGCTAGGCCAAAAGGACAATTCAGGCTAGAGATGCCAACTAACCAATTCCACTAACAATTTCCACCTCTGCATACACATCTCAAACTCCTGACCAAACACAACCACAAATCTACAGCACAACAAACTGCACAAACTTTACTACACTGCAACAACAAAACAAAAACACACATAAACTAGCACAACAGTACACAATGACTACCGGCCACAAACCCCCCAAGCCCAGCCAACGAACACACCGGGCTGAGGCCGCCAACAGCACATGACTGCTCTCGTGCACTTTTCCAGCTTCCTCCCACTAACTCACCCTCCCTCCCTCTATCAGAGCCGCCAGAGCGCCAGGGGACCACTCCGGTGGTGATAGTGCGCGGTACAAATGTCCTTTAACATTAACATTAACATTAACATTAACATTAATATTAACATTAGCAGGTGTTAGTATATCTATGTTTTTTTTGTTTTTGTTTGATATGCGTAGGAAATCATGTAAATCTTCCCATGCATATTCTGCACAAATTAATGTAACAAACCAAGTGGGTGGGCCAAGGTTTCTTATCATACAACATACATCTCTGTGACATCGGAACCAGTACTCTTTAGTACCATGCATGTTTGCTAACAGATTTGTAATGCTTGATTGTAAAACCTTATCTTTTTCTTGCACTTTTTGTAGTAATTGCGTAGCTGCCATATTTTGAAAATGGGTACCTGATTTCAATGTGTGTGCAACTCCGTAGCATAGAGTTACTAGTTCACTTTCAAAGAGTAGGTGGAACATGTATTCCACATTTTGTCTAAATCTGGGATCTTCAGAATACATTAGTAACGAGCGGTATTCTGATGCTGTTATCTGAGTGGGTCTATCATCATACCTTTCTCCTTTCCCAGTAGGAAAGAGTAGAGGAAAATCTCGTGCTTCTATACTTTTTTGCCAAATACTGATTGGTGATCCTTTGGTTTCTCGCATTTGGTATGTTTCTAGTGCATCATCTATGGTGTCTTTAGAGTGTAATGGATTAATTGTATAATGGTCTAAAATACAGGATACTGTAGCAGGATCTAGAAGTTCAAATTGACCAATTTCTGGTGACTCTTGCATTATTTCAGTGGTTTCCCTCAGGTTTTCTTCAATGTCAATTTCTTTCTAGTATTCATTATTGTCTTTTAGATATTGCAAGGCTTGCATAACTTTATGTAAGCCTACGAGTTGTTGCCAAATTTCTTTGTCTTTTGTAGGTACACCATTTACTAAGACAATTAAAGTTTGCTCTATTGGACGTTGCACTCCTAGAGTGTGTACATTTTCTTTCAAATCTAATGGTAAATAAACTACTTTGCCACAAATGCCTTTCACTAATTCTCAGGGATGTAATTTTGCCGTTTTTGGTTGAAGGCGTATTGTTGCTTGAAATGGATGCACTGTTTGAAATATAATGCTCTCATATAAATTGAGTTGTTGCAAGGGTTTTGGTAGTGGGAATAATTCCAAGTTATTTGTGATAGCACGTGAAGGAGTTTGGTTGTTGTCAAGTTTTGCAGTGCAGTAACTGCAAAGTATTAAGGGGTCATTTATTTTGCATTTGTTTTCTGCTATAAGGTAGAGAGCTCATTCAAACCATTTGGAATGCTCCTTGTCTTCTATTTTGTATGTTATGTCTACAGTTTTTGTGGTACTTTTGTAAAAATTTCTGCGGCAAAACACACACACATAGTTTGGTACTTCAGCGGATGTACTTTTAAATGTTAGTATTTCTTTTCTGTATTTGTGTAGTAGAAGGTTGCCATTTGTAGAATTGTTCCTAGTCTGGTGTAAAGCTATTGCATTTTGTAAGTGGCTTTCACTTCCAAAATATATTTTCTAGATATGCTCTATTTCTTTGAGTAGGTCTTTGGCTCTACCATGCGGAAGATTGTTATTTAAATTGCCTAATGCTAAAGCTGGACTTTTAGCATAGTACAGTTTATAGACTAGATTTCTTGTAGTTGAATGATGTGTTGAAATCATTTTGATATGATGGAAGGTGCTTTTGCATTTAGGTCCTGAAATGCAGGCTAATGAATGTCCTTGTAGTCCTGTGTGTTTGCGCACTGGAGAGGTATCCATATTTTGTAGAAGTTTCATTTTGAATTTGTCTTTGCCTTTTACTTATTGATTGAGGAACTGGCATAAAGATTTGAAAGATTTTTTTTCAATGTTACACATTGACGTGCATGGCCATTTGTACACTGGACGTTTTGGTTCAGTCTGATGGAGAGGTGATACTGAGTTGTATGGGGATATTTTTGTAAGCAGCATTTCTTGTTTCATTATGGTATTATTAAGTTTTTCATTCCCTCGCCCACTGCTATGTATGTCAATTGTGTTTGTTTGCTTTTGTTTTTATGCTTCTTCATTGAAATATGGTTCTGTGCTCGTGGTGTGACTCCATTCACCTCCACAGATATTTAAGAAGTTATTTTTGTTGACATTCCGTTTATTGAGAAGTCTTTTTTGTAATTTAGTAGTTAGTTTTGTTAGTGATTTCATTCTGTTTAACACTAAAATAAATAACTTCATTTTGAGAAGAATTGCACTGTCTATGAGAGCTTCTAAGATTAATTTTCTACGGTAGGTTTTTAGGGTTGTGCTTGATTTCTCTCCTGTTTTTATAAGATTCTGAAGGTCTCTGTGGTGGAACATTTTTTGTAAAATCCTTTTTTTGGTTTGGTTACTTGCCACTGCATCAAGATTTATAGGAGCAGTATTAGAAGTAGTGGTAGCTCAATTCTTGTTAATCACTTTCTGTTTCATTTTACATTTTGCAAGAGTAGGCAAAGGTTTTGTACTGGAAGCTTGTTTTGCTTCACTTAATTACTCTATTAGATCTTTTGTTTGATATTTTTGTACAAATTCTGCTAGAGATGGATGCTTATTTTGGACACTTTTATTTTCATTTGCTCTACTTCTGCTTTGCTTTCTACGGACTTGCTTTTTGGTATGCATTCTTTGGGGTCTGTTAAAAAAAGAAGGTATGGGTTGGGTTGTTTTGCAATGTATGTGTGCTGTGTCCATGAGTGTCTGAGTATGATGGTAAGGATGTATGTGGTGGTGTGTGATTGTGCATTGGGCAGCTACAACTAGTTGGGAAGGGTATTCTTGTATTTGTGTGTTACTATACTGGGGTTCAGATGACAGTAGAAAGTAAGCTAGTGTAGAGGAGAAGCACTAATACTAAATTTAATGGTATAGAATTAAAACAGTTCTTTGTTCTGCAATACTAACATTCTAGGGGATGATTAATGGAATTTGTGCACTGAAAAACAGGAATTTGTGTGCCATTCTGCCTGAAAATCCCTGTTTACCAAATGGGGATTTGTGGGCAGAATGGTGCACAAATCCCCGTTTTTCGGCACACAAATTCCATGAATCAACCCCACAGTGTGTTTGAGTATCAGTAAGAATATTATGGTAGTATTGTACTTACATATTTTGTTTGGAATGAACAGGTTCCTCTGAGTTGTTTGTACTTCAGATGCTGCTGTTTTTCGGGATAGTGGTCTTCACTGCAATTGTAAAAGATACAAGTTAGTAATTTTGTGTGTTTATAGCACTGATGTTAATTTAGACGTTCATTTTTATATTTTTGTGGTAGTATTGTTGTTTGATAACTGAACATAGTGTGTGCATGCAGTTTCCTTTGACTATGTGCAGCCTTTATACTTTACGTACAATATGTTAGTTCAACTTGCTTTGAAAATGAGTATAATACTAAGTGTATGAAACTCACTTGGTTTCTTAAGGCTGTGTTTTTGGATGTTAGGAGATAGAAGAAATAATGATTTACTTATTTTGCCATTTCTATAAGGTAAATGGCAGAAACTGTATAGAAAAGCATAGTATGTATGCATTTGTGAAGGTGTGGGTAATAAAGCAGAAGGATGTGATGTACCGGCAGTGGTGTTATTTCAGTTGGGAGCTTTTCAATGATAGTGTCTATCTGTGTGAGTGTATAAAGATGCATGAACTTATCCTGGCTGTGTGTAATTTTATAATACACTACTAAGGGGGTAATTCATAGAATTTAGCGCACAAGTGGCCCACGCGGCTGGTGCACAGTGTGCACGTGCGAGTCCCTGCTCCAGCCGCGTGCACTAAAATCCATTTCCGCGCACAGCGTATTCATGGATTCCAGCTACCAAAACCAGCCGTGGCGCACAGCGGCGCAGCGACCCTGCAGCAGCGCCAGTTACGCCCCCAAGAACGCCTCTCGCGCAGGGAAAAGCCATCAAAATCCCCAATCCAGTGCAAAGCGCCGCGCTAACCCTGTACCAGCACGGCAAGCGGACTACGTGTATCACTGGGGTGCGCGGGAAGTACCTCACGTCATTTCAGCTGGGTACGTGTATTTCAGGGGTGCGCTGGAAGTTCCACACGCGATTCCATCAGGGTACGTGTACATCAGGGGTGCGCGGGAAGTTTCACACGTGAATTAAGCAGGGTACGTGTATATCAGGGGTGCATGGGAAGTTCCACACGCAAATGTCCTGGCTACGTGTATTACGGGGTGCGCGGGAAGTTTCACACGCGATATCAGCAGAGTATGTGTATTCCAGGGGTGCGCTGGAAGTTCCAAACGCGAATGTCCTGGCTATGTGTATCTTGGGGTGCGCGGGAAATTTCACACGCGATATCAGCAGGGTACGTGTTTATCAGGGGTGCGCGGGAATTTCCACACGCGAATGTCCTGGCTACGTGTATTTCGGGGTGCGCAGGAAGTTTCACATGCGATATCAGCAGGGTACGTGTATTCCAGGGGTGCGCTGGAAGTTCCACACGCGAATGTCCTGGCTACGTGTATCATGTGGTGCGCGGGAAGTTTCACACGCGGAATCAGCAGGGTATGTGTATTACAGGGGTACGCGGGAAGTATCACACGCAAAATCAGCAGGGTATGTGTATTTCAGGGGTGCGCAGAAAGTATCACACGCGATTCCATCAGGGTACGTGTATTACAGGGGTGCGCTGGAAGTTCCACACGCGAATGTCCTGACTACGTGTATTTCAGGATGTGCGGGAAGTTTCACAAGCAATATCAGCAGGGTACGTGTATTCCAGGGGTGCGCTGGAAGTTCCACACGCGAATGTCCTGGCTACGTGTATTTCGGGGTGCGCGGGAAGTTTCACATGCAAAATCAGCAGGGTACGTGTATTTCAGGGGTGCGCGGAAAGTATCACACGCAAAATCAGCAGGGTACGTGTATTTCAGGGGTGCGCGGAAAGTATCACACGCAATTCCATCAGGGTACGTGTATTACAGGGGTGCGCGGAGAGCACCACACGTGAATTGCACGTGTGGGTCCTCCCAGGTGTTCCCTCTACACCCTCCACGGCCCCTGCAGGTGGCCCACACCACAGGGGCCTACCCTGCACATGTCCTGCAGGCACCCCATCCACCATGGCCATGCCCCCCAGCCAACCCACATGTCACCTTGCACTACTGCCCACCAACGCATGTCCCCCTGCACCCCCAGCCACCAGGGGCAGCCTCCAGCAGGCCCCCACCCATGTCTCCCACCACCCCCACCCCCCAGCCACCAGGGGCAGCCTCCACCAGGCCCCCACCCATGTCTCCCACCACCCCCACCCCCCAGCAGTGCAAGGGCAGCCTCCACCAGGCCCCCACTCATGTCCCCTATCACCTCCACCCCCCAGCAGTGCAGGGGCAGCCTCCACCAGGCCCCCACTCATGTCTCCCCCCACCCCCACCCCCCAGCAGTGCAGGGGCAGCCTCCACCAGGCCCCCACCCATGTCTCCCACCACCCCCACCCCCAGCAGTGCAGGGGCAGCCTCCACCAGGCCCCCACCCATGTCTCCCACCACCCCCACCCACCAGCAGTGCAGGAGCAGCCTCCACCAGGCCCCCACCCATGTCTCCCACCACCCCCACCCACCAGCAACCAAGGGCACCCTCCACCAGGCCCCCACCCATGTCCAACTCATGTTCCCCTGCACCCCCACCACCCAGCACTGTGGGGCACCTGCCAGCAGGCCCCCACCCATGTCCAACTCATGTTCCCCTGCACCCCCACCCCCCAGCACTGTGGGGCACCTGCCAGCAGGCCCCCACCCATGTCTCCCACCACCCCGCCCCGCAGCCACCAGGGGCACCACCCCCAAGCAGTGCAGGGGCAGCCTCCAGCAGGCCCCCACTCATGTCGGCCCACCATCCCCACCCCCCAGCCACCATGGGCAGCCTCCACCAGGCCCCCACACATGTCTCCCACCACCCCCACCCCCAGCCACCAGGGGCACCCTCCACCAGGCCCGCACCCATGTCCAACTCATGTTCCCCTGCACCCCCACCCCCAGCACTGTGGGGCACCTGCCAGCAGGCCCCCACCCATGTCCAACTCATGTTCCCCTGCACCCCCACCCCCCAGCACTGTGGGGCACCTGCCAGCAGGCCCCCACCCATGTCTCCCACCACCCCACCCCCCAGCCACCAGGGGCACCCTCCACCAGGCCCCCACCCATGTCTCCCACCACCCCCACCCCCCAGCACTGTTGGGCACCTGCCAGCAGGCCCCCACTCATGTCCAACTCATGTTCCCCTGCACCCCCACCCCTCAGCACTGTGGGGCACCTGCCAGCAGGCCCCAACTCATGGTCCCCAGCCAACATGTCATCACAATCTAGATCCCTGGTCCATATGGTCAGCCTCCAAATGCAAAACACCCACCCGAGTATTGCATCCACCCACTTAGAAATGGCAATAACATGATAGAACACCAATTGCAAGTTTGGAAACGAACACATGTCCCTCACATACACCCAATGGGTGTCAGTGAATCTCAAAACCCATATCATGATATGCATGAAACCAATGAGATGATACTACACATTGAAGTTTGATAAAAAAATATGTATTAAAGGAAACATAAATTGAATCAAAAATAAACAAACAGAAATGGGAATGTAAAAAAATGAAAAGAAGCATGTCCGTGAAAAAAAGCAAAACCAAAAATCATAATCCAAAGGAATGGTGTCCAAAGTCACAGTCCACAAAAGAAAATCCAATGGAAAATTATAATTGAAAGCCATTGCTCCATGGGTAAATTGTAAAAGAAAAAGAAAATTCAACATGGAACTTTGTACAGATGAACAAGCCAGGGTCCATTATCCCAACAAAAGAAATGAAACCTATCTAACAACACTAACTAATAAAAAAAAAATATATACAAAAATGTGGCCCATTGTCCAAAAGGTCCAAAAAAAATCAAAAACAAAAGAAACCTAACACTAACTACATAACTATGTACAAGGGCAGCGGGCTAGTCTGACGGCTCACTTTTGGATGACCCGGGCCAGGGCATCATCAAACTCCTGCTCAATGTCCCGCAGGCGGTCCTCCTCCATGGCCCCGAGGGTCCGCAGGTCCGTCGACGTGTCCACCTCCAACCCCCTGCGGATTGCCTTGAGGCACTCGGCCCGCCTCAGGGCCCTCCGCATGGAGTTCTCCGCCCTGACCATCATGAGCCGTGCCTCTTCCGCCCGCTGCTGCTCCGCATCTATGGCGTGGCCCAACCGCTGCCACACGGAAAACACTTTCTGTCCTGGGTCCTCCTGCCCTCCGGCCGATGCCTGCCCCTCCGATGTTGAAGGCCCCGAGCCTTCATGGCTCCCACCACATTGCTGCTGCTGCTGTGCCTCTGCCCGTGCACTGCCTCCTGCTGCCTGCACATCCTCCGCTGGCTGGGGTGCAGTCGTTGATGTGGCCACCCCTGCTGGACGTCCGACTCCCGACTGTGGCAGGGATGCCTCCTCCACCAGCCTGGCCGCACCGTCAGAGGCAGCTCCACAGGTCACCCAGGTGACTGATGGGTGGGAAGATGGCGCGGAGGACGACTGGCGCATAGGGGGTTCAGTTGAGGAGGGGGTCGCAGCAAGCCCCATCAAACGGAGGAATCCGGCCTGGATGACCTGTCCCAGTAGGCCGACGCGGTCAACGAGCCATTCAAGATAACGTGCAGTCTCCTCATGAAAAGACTGCAGGTCACCTTGCATGGCCCATTGATGCAACGCCACACCAGTCAGGACAGGCTCAACCCGGACCCGGATAGCCACGTCCGCAGGCAGAGGAAGGCCAGTTGTCGTTAGCTCATCCCCTGCGTGAAAACGGGTCTGGACGTAGGCATCCCTGCTGGTGCAAGATGATGCAGGGACAGGATCAGGGACAGGATTGCACACAGGCACCTCCGTGGTGGCCTGTGCTGCCTCCTGTCCCTGGTCCTGCACTGCACCACTAGCACCAGTGGGATCCCCACCTCCAGACCCCGTCTCTGTTGCTTGCACGGCCTCCTGCTCCACCAAACCCCCCACCAACCTGGATGACTCCGTGCCATCTTCCCCCGTTGGGCCCTGTAGGGTCCCAGCTGCCCCTTCTGCTGCCGAGGAGTCCAACTCCAACCTCTGCCTCTTGCACCTCCCCCCGGCAGCTGCGGTCTGGGATGCGGCACCGGACTCCTCACTCCCCGACGAGATCACAACATGGGAGGGGAGCCGGGCCTTGCGTCTCCGGCTGGCGGTGTGATCCCCGCAGCTGTGCTCCACAGCACCTTCTCCGCCCTCTTCATCAGTTGACGCTGCAGACAGGGAGAACTAAAACACAGGCATCAGGGCTCTGTACAATGGACACATACACACATGACAATTGTACATGAGTGCCATTGGCAAACCTCAGACATGCCATCACAATCCCCAACACACATGTCATTTCAACTCGCACACATGAGCCATACCACAGCCATATCGCAACTGCCAGCACCATCCATACACATACAACAGCATGAGCAGGCAAAGCTGAGCCAGACATCACATGCAACACAGGAAGTGCACTACACATGTACACACACCACCACACTTGCATGCATGTGTACACCTCTGCCAAGTGTCGCAGTGTTCAGATGGGCATCCATGTCACATCTGCCAATCAGGCTTCCACATCCCGCTGTCACATGCATCCATGTTGCATCACTGTTGCACCCTTGTCAAATACACACAAATGCACATGTACACAGTGCTGATACATGCAGCTGAAAACAACATACATGTGTGACATCACAAACATGTCTACTTACATACACATTCATCCAAACATGTGTGCCCACACAACTGCATTTGGCATGCAAGCCTACACATACAAGCACCATCCATGTCTCACACATTACAGCCCTCGCATGTGTTAGCATCACGGCCCTGTACACCCCCACCCATACTCGACCCCATACAAACAGATGTGCAACCTGCACACTACTGAAACATCACCACACGCACAGCTCACAATCATGATGCATGTACACTTACCGCTCGACTCCAGACGGGTCTGCCTCTCAAGGACCTGGACGTGGAGCGCTGGGGATATGCGTTCCCCCCATCTGATCTTCCGACAAGTGGCCCCGGCGCCCCTTAGCATCCGCTGCCTTCAAGAGGCACCGGGCCTTGTTCAGGGTCCTGGACCTGAAGTCCTCCCAGTGCTTCTTGACATGTTGTAAGTCGCGGACTGCCACCCCCTCCGCGTTGATGGCCGTCACGATGTCAGTCCAGATCCGAGTCCGTCCTTCCTTGTCGGCGCGGGAACTTCCGAAGAGGGCATCATACTGCCCCAGGACTTGCTCCACCAGGACACCAACTTCCCTAGCACTGAAGCTGGTGCCCCTCTCCCTCTCTGGCCGGGGGTTGTCAGTGGTGCCAGATGTTGCAGTGCCCGACATGACAACCCCAGAGGCAGGAGTGGGTGGGCAACTGGGTCCTGGGGCTGGGCTGTGGAGCGATGGAATCCCAGTCGGGAATCTTCGGTTCCAGCAGGGGTGGTCACAGCAACAGCACCCCTGGTTGATGTGCAGCCAGCAAATGGCAGGGCACGTGGGCAGCAGGCAGACAGGCAGATGCAGATGGCAGGTGGGAGCGTGCTCTGGGCTCTGGGGGGCAGTAATTCAGCCTTCTGGGCAGGAGCGTGGTCTTCTGTGTGCTTACGCGTGGCCAGCTTGATATGGAGTGATTTGGCACGTGAAAATTCTGCACGCCAGCGTGTAATTCGAGGAAAGGCCCTTAGCGCGTAAGTGCGTCTGCACGCATACGCAATTTCATTGGACAGAAGGCCCCTCAAGCGCAAGCGCCCCTGTGACGTGACGCGCACAGGCGTGCATTGGCATTTCAGCGCGTGTGAAAAACTGCACGTCCGCGTGTAATCCGAGGAAAGGGCCCATGCGCGTAAGTGACTTGACGCGCGCAGGCGTTTCCCTCAGCACGGGTTAAAGGTGAGCGGGCCCAGCAGTTCGCTGTACGTGCCTTTCATGGAGACCGACGTGTGTTGCTGCTTCCTGTTGTTTCGCGCGCCATCACAACTTCACAGCTATCAAGGACGTATCTCTTTTTTTGGTGGGGGTATTGGCTACGCGTGTTTTTCTGCATCGCGCTAGTCAGACGGTGAGTCGCACATGCTCTTTTTCCCACTGTGGGTGCCCCTGTGTATCGCACCCATTTTCGATTTCATAGTAGCCTGCGTGTCCCACGCGTATGCGTTATTCGTGTTACTGGGTGCCACCGCGTACTGCGGGAGGTTTAATCCACGCACGTAGGCTGCAGGGTTGCGTGCACGGTTTTACTGCAGTTTTGGGGTGCCTGAGCGTTGCGTGACCAGTCACTACATCACCGGGGTCACATACAGCCTTGCAGGTGCATGGGGGCTGTTAACATCTTGCTTCCCACTCCCTTCACCCCAATTGCCCAGGTCAATTGTGGTGTACACCTCCCATTGGCACCACTCCATCTGTGCCGGCACTACTACATCTGTGCCATGGTTGGGAGGCCACCAAAGGTGAGGGGCGCCTCAGCTGGGCATCCTCCTCGTGGCGGGCGTGGTCGGGGATGTGGCCGTGGTGACCAGGGAGTAGGGGGACTCCAGGGTGTCCAGGGCCGGCCACAGAGGGGGAAGAGGCAGGGGTGCGCCACTTGAGCACAATGTTGTGCCATGTGTCGGTGCAGTCATGCCACCACCCCCTGTGGTTCCGGGGGATGCAGCTTCTGCATCTGGCACTGGCGCCCGTGTGACCCGGCAGTCCGTTCCATCGACTGCCACGGGCCCAAGGGTAGTGGTAGCTGCAGGTGCAGCTGTGGACACCGCCACCCAGGCTCAGGGTCTGCCAGCGCAGGCTGCGTTGGCACTTGAAGAGCCCTTGGTAGATCTCCAACAGGCCAGGGGTGAACCATAGGGGCAGGCCGGGCTGCTCAGACCAAGACACGTGTCCCTGGGGCAGTCATGTCATCTGCTGCCCCGAACAGCCGGGTGTTGGCAAGTGCAGGGGCAAATGCACCCAACAGCACCCCGGTTGTGAGTCTGCCAACCAGGACCGTTGCGGTCAATGACCCTGCCACAGCTGATGTTGCTGCGCAGGGTCCATTAGTGGGCACCCAGCTGCCACTGACACAATTCAGGCCTTTGGTCATCCCTCCACCTGCCACTCCCTTGGCTCAATCCACCGAACCCACTGGCCATACTGGTCAGGGCGGCATTAGCCAGCCAGGGTCTGTGCCACAGTCCAAGAGGAGGAAGGTTGCACCTGCAGCACAGGCTGGGACCCCACACACAGCCACGACCTCCTGCACATCGAGGAAGAAGCCTTTCTGCAAGCAGGAACTGGACTTCCTCGTGGACTACGTGCGGGGCCACAGCCGTGACATGCTAGTGGGTGCCAATAGTCAGACCACGGCTGCCCAACGTGACACCCACTGGAAGCATGTTGCGGAACATGTCAGTTCATTCAGCCATGAGGTGCGCATGGCGCAAGAGTGCAAAAAGCGTTGGAATGACATCAAACGCAGCACTAAGGCTAAGCGTGCCTCCAATTACAACTTGACTCTGGTGACTGGCGGTGGGCCTGCACCAGAGGAGGAAGAGCTCACTCCGCATGAGGCACGCGTTGCGGAGTTCATACCACCTGAATTGGTCGAAGGAGTGGGAGAGATGCTGGACTTTGATGCCCAGTCCAGTGAGTGTTGATGCGTGTTTGTTGAGGACGTGTGTGTTTCATCTGTGGGATGTGTTGTGCATGATTGCCACTACATGTGACGTGTACATGGTTCTGATGTGTAAGTAATGCAATGCTTCCGTCATGCATGTCTCCTCTGCCTGCATGCGGGTACTCCATGTAGGCATGCTCCCTTGCCGCTCCTCCGCCACTCTGCACTGGTGTTCTTCAATCTTGCCAATGTGTACTTTCTTGTTCATGCGTCCTGTGTAGATGCTAACTTCCAGCGTGGAATCTGCCAGACATATGCCATGTGGTACAACCTTAGTACTTGATGCAGGGTATCTCACTTGTACTGTGCATAGGTCAGATGTCCTGCAGGGACATGAGTGCCCATTCATGCTCCATGTGCATTGCAAGCATGCCCCTATGTGTCCTTGACTGGATGATCACTGTAATACAAGTCCTTGGTTACATACATTGCCTGCCATCTCATCAGCCTTCCCATGTCAACTGTGGCTCAGTCCTGCGTTGCACACATGTTCAGGGTCTGACAATCTGTGTGGCTCACAGGCCTCAGCCTGTTCAATGGCCAATGACTCTGTCCAACTGTTGTTGTGTCTTCTTCACACATGGGCGGAATACAGAATTTTCATCATGTGTCCTGCTTACTGTCCCAGCATCATTTGCAGTGTTGTCACTTGAATCACATTAAGCTGTTGATGCCAGTCAACACTGCCTGTCAATACACAGGTGTATGGTCAGCCTTTTGATACCATGCTAGGCATCCCTGCTTTGGTACTGGGGTGGAGGGGTGCTTGGCTTCTAGCTATGGTACACATTGAATGCACAATGCACGTGATGTCTGAATTTGACATTGCACTGCCTTCACATTTCCTGGCACACACCATGGAGTCCTTGTACATGTAGGTAGTGAGTGGCGTACACATTTTCTGCACTGCATAGACCCACTTCCATGTAAACTGCCACCTTTCAACAGGTCTGATCACAGAAGCAATTCAAAGTTTACCCAGCATGCATGCCAGGTTATATGTTGTGTGTCACATGTCTGCCTGATGCGTTTGCTGTCGGTGTGTGTGTGTGTTGTGTGCTTCTGACATGTGTAGTGACCTTTTTTCTCTCTATTTTTCAGGTGATGACGCAATGGAGGCAGAGGATGGTGTTGTCATGCCAGACACAGGGTTGTTACCACTACATCAACCCGGCACTAGTGGGGGTCGTGGGGTGGTAGGCCAAGAAAACCCCCAAGTGCTACAGTCCATCTTGTCTCTGGCTGCCTATGAGTCCAGCCTTGATGACGACTCTGACGTCCATGTTGAGTTGGATGAGCATCAAGTCCATGTGTCAGGGGTGAGTGATTCTGATGTGGACACTCCTCTGTCTGCGACACCTGCACTGAGGGATCAGACAGTCTTGGGTTCTCTGCCCGTGGTGGATCGGGACGCAGGGTCACCCTCCACACCAGTCACTGATGTGCCTGGGACATCACGTCGACGGGGGCATGTAGTCGTGCAGCCGCGGGCGGTGCCAACACAGCGAGGACCCCCAGTCCTTGGGTCCCGCAGGGGTCAAGCCCGGCAATGCGGTCGCTGCGCGCAACCGCAGTATACTGAGTGGGAGCAAGACATGACTGCCAATTCAGAACGGCAGGGGGCAGCAATGGAGAACATCGCTGAGGGCATGGAGCGTGTGGCCCGATCTGTGCTACCCCCTGCTAGGCAGGTGCTTCTCCAGCAGCAGGCGGCACGGTCCACGGCCCGCTCGCTCAGGCTGGGCATGGCGGCCTCAGACAGGGCACGCCAGGCTGAAATGTCGTCTCTGCGTCAAGCAATTGCTGCTCACGCAGAGGCGCACATGGATGCCCTGAGGGAGGAGTATGCTTCCCTCAGATCCACTCTGGGTGTCCTTATGATGTCCAAGACGCAGCAGGCAGAGGAGAGGTTTGCACAGCTTGAGCGTACCATCTCGGCTGAGCTACAGGCTTGCCGGGAGGTGCAGCGGTTGTCCAGCCAGGCCTTGCAGGAGGAACTCCGTGTTACACGTGCTACCTTGCAAGAGGAAGCACGTGTATCACGTGAGGTTCTGCATGCAGACCTATGTCACATCGCCACACAGAACCAGACTCACCCATCCGGCAGACTTGCTGCCGACGAGGGGCAAGCTGCGGCTAGGCGTGGCCAGGCTACTGTGCCACGTCCTCCTTTACAGGATGAGCCAGACTCGGACGACCATCTATCTCCCACATAGGTTGGGCTGTGCAGGCGTTGAGCCCATGGAGGTTTTTTTTTTTGGCTCAGCATCATCGCATGTGGATGTTGAGCAGCACCCTGTACTTCCCCCATCCTGGGTGCCTCCCCTCCCCCCTGGGTCGTATGTGGACATTTTTGATTTTTCTTTTAGTTTAGTTAGTTAAGTTTCTGTTTGATAGTTAGTTTAATTAGGTAATGTAGGTTTTCCATAGTTAGTGTAATTAGTTAATATAGTTTAAAATTGCTTGTCTATTGTGCTTTCATGCGATGGTGCGGCGCTTTGTGGCTTTTGAAGGCATCCACTGTCTGTTCCAGCTGGGCCCTTCAGGCTTGTCTTGTGTATGTGTTTGCTGCTTGGGGTCCTTGACTCACATATGCCACTCCTGCCTCCCTTATCCATGGGCTCGCAAGGATGGTTCGGTGTCACAAATTTTACACAAGGGCTTTGGACTGTCATATCTGTGGCATGTCTGGTGCTGTGTGACTTGTGTTTACACCCCTAGTGGGGATGATTTTGGTGTTATTGTCCACTGTTCAGCTTTTGCTAGATGGGGTGTTTCATGATTAATGTGTACATTCATTGCTATGCATTGTGTAGTATGTTTCTTATCTTTACTGTACACGTGCTTGTTGCAATTCATGCTGTAGATAGTGTTCCAGACTTTGGATGTGCGAGACGGACTGATGGTGTGATTTATGATGTGACTCTCTGACATGGTCAAGTAATGAGATGCCTGAAGAGACACTCACAGATGACTTTGAAGCATTAATCATGTGTTTCATGCCCTTTCTACAGGGGGATGAGCCTCCAGAGCACCTTTGCCAGCAGACATGGCCCATTGGACGACGGAATTCTGGACACGTTTGTTGGTGCCCACATGCACATGTGTGCACAAGCAGAGGCACAGGGATTGCAGACCTACATCCTAGAATTGCTGACGTGTTCCAAGGAACTCCAGGCAAGGTGAGCTGCACAGGGGGGCCACAACACAGCAAAGCTTGCACCAGGTGAGTTGCACATGCAGGCTTAGTCACAGCACTGAGGGTGAGCTTGGACGAATATTGGTGTTGAAGCACACAGTGCAGCTCAGATGTGTTGGTGGACTGATGGCTGTTGATTGTAAGGTTGTATGGGACACCTGCAGGGGCAGTGGCACATACCCTCCGGTACACCAAGGTCCATCGAGGCACTTGTATCAACCATGTAGCCTTCCGAGACATGGAAAGGGGCAGCTCACAGGGACATACAGCAAGGGACATACTCAGGTGCAGTGCATTTCATTTCCATGTACATTATGATAAATGCACTGCCAACTTTGTTTCGGTCATGGTGGTACACAACTTGCTCTGAAGTCATGGCTTGCTATATGGGTATGTCTGTTTACCCAGGGAACATTGCATGTTGTGTGAATTGTGACACATTGGTGTTCCATTTGCCACGCACCCACCGGCGGCTGACTTACTGCATTGACTGTGTATGACCCATCACAGGGGTAATGTTATATATGCGTATGTAGCAGCTACACCAGATTGTCAGTTTGTAGAGTAGTTTGTTGCTATGGGGCATGTTTGGTGGTGTGTTTTTGTGTGATTGGCACGTACAGGTTGTTGAATGTGGCTCTCTTTGCAGCATTGCAGTGCTCCTGTAACCGGACCTGAGAGTGCGCAGGCAGGAGGCCAGCACTCAAAACCAGAGCTAAGTGTCTTGTTGTTTTTCTTTCAAACTGCTCTGCATAGGCTTGCTGGGGGATGCACTAATGCATGGATGTATGTATAATTCAATTTTGTATGTTTTCTTCCCCCTAATCACCCGGAATCCTATGCAATTTTGAACCCTGTACCCTCTACCATGTGTTCCTGCTTCCCGTACCTATCCAAGCAACATTCCCTAACCCTCTTTCCCCGCTGGGGTTGCGGATGCCTGTGTAAGTCCCAAACTTGCAGGCGCCAAAACCCTAGAGGGGGTGGTTAGTTCGTGCCACTCCTAAACCTGGACTACAGAAGGCCATGACAATGATGTCCAAGTTTGTTTGGATTGTGTATGTGTTCATGCAGGTAGTACATTTTCGTGCATTCCCTACTTTCATGTGTCATTCCTCCTCCCCTCTCCTGCCACTCATTCCAGTTATCCAGTGTGCCAACACCTGTCCCAACTGCATATCCCTGAACCTCCTTCCCCACCAGGGTCTGAGGGGCCTGTGTGAGTTTGACCTTGCACACACCCGGGACACGGTGGGGGTGGTTGTTTCGTGACACTCCTGCGCCTGTTCACGGGACCCGTGATGGTACACATCCGTTCATGGTGCATCATTCTATGTTATGTACCACACATGGTTCACATCCTGTTGTGACATTGTTTTACTGTGCTACCTTGGTTGTTGCATCATTGTGGTAGTACTTGGCCTTTGTGAGGTACTGCTACGTCAAGTCATCTACTGGAGGGTGTTCTGGTTCGTTTTTTTGCCTTGGATTTTGTGATTTTGGAAATGAGTGTGGATTCTGAGGGTGCAGACACCTTTTTACACACAAGGTGGGAAATGGTGACGAAGGGTAAAGGTGATCCTGTGGCCAGGTGGAATTGAGGGTTGAAGGCTCCATGACCCAGGTGCAGTTGTTCAGTGGGTCATGGCCATTTGTGAGGGAGGGGGGGGGTTGTTGTTGATAGTTGCCTTGCCCTGCAGTGTGATGGGAACCCTGACATTGTAATGGTGGTATCCTATGTACATGTTGTGTTCTGCTGATCAATGCCTGTTCATGTGTTGTGTTTACCTTTCAGGTGCGAGGGGATAGTTGTGGTTTGACATGCTGGGGTGTACACATGGTGAATGTTCACATGTGATGTGTAGAGAACACTGATGGTCACTTGATTGCACATGCATATGTTGAGTGCATGTCCTTGCTGACCCACACACTTGCACTCTGATGCACTACATGTACTACCACCCTTGCATATCCACGTGTACACTGCTTGCCTTCTGGTGCCCACTGTGTCCCTGCAGCACATGTTCTGTGACCAATTATGGATCCTGTACATGCCTAATTTGCTTTTTGATGTGGTCTGTCGCTTAGATGTGATGCTCAGGGTGTGCATCACACACAATGGCTGTTCACTGTGCTGTGTGCTGAGCAGTGTGTTGCAGGAGTAGGACACAGCACACAGAAGCTGCAGTGTTGATTTTGCAATGCACAATGTGCATGTAGACAGGCATTTATTGTTATGTTACGTCTACAACTCTTGTAATGCATTTGGAAATTACTTATTTTGGGTGGGAGGTTGTTGGTCAGTCATTTCATCTGATTCCAGGTCAGGAATCATTGTCTGATGCCACTGTACATTTTGGACATGGCAATGTGTACCTTATTGTTACTGTGTTGGTGTATGGGTATTGCTTGCCATGTCATGTTGTGGTTTGGGAGGGTTTGAGTGACATAACAGTGATGGCCATGGCCTGTTTTGCAGGGGGTAGATCTCTCTCCGCGGCAGGGCCCTCCCTCTGGAACAGCCTTCCTGCCTCACTGGAACTCGAGGAGAACCATCTCCGGTTCGGGAAGCACCTCAAGACCTTCCTCTTTGCTTCTGCTTTCTCTCTGCCTCTCCCTTGCAAAATTCTTCACTGGAACTGCACTGGATCTGCATCTGGGCCACTCTCACCGACCTCGGTCCCTGGCCCAGCCACTCTCCACTTGCACTGCCTCCCTGGCAACCCCTGCACTGCGGTACTGTCTCTCTCTCCCTACAGCCCCCCTTCCCAGCACTTGTCTGCACTTACCTTTGCAGTTGCCACCAGCTGGCCTATGTATTTGTTTTTGGGTCTACTTACCCTGTACTGCACTCCCCCCTCCCCTTCCCCTTGCACTTTTCCCTTCCCCCTACACCTGCACTTGCACAAACTAAATGACACCTGGCCTAGTAGTACTGTTGTCTGTCTTCCCTTGTTCCCCCCTCCCTGCCTCATCGCACCTTGAAATACTTGTGTATAGGCCATATCATGTCATGTCATCTGTGTGCCTTTTGGTCAAACAGGATAGCTTGTGTTTAAGTAGCTAGGGATGCAGACAATGTGGCACTTCCATGGCAACTATCTCAGGGTGGTAGGGTTGTGACAGTTGACTGTCTCTTTGTCATCATCGATTGTCACCTGGTATGTGCCAGGCCTGTGTGCACTCCGCAGGGGTGGGAGTTTAGGTGAAAAAATGTGGCCACAAGCTGGGTCCGGGCTTCCTTGCCACGTGCACTGTCTCCTCCCATGTGCAGTGCCTGTGCCTGTGGTTGGGGATGTGGGGGCCCTACCATGTCAACCGGGACGCCCTGCCGTGTTGCAACATTGTGCAGGACACATACTGCCACAATGATCCTGCACACTACTGGTGGTGCATAGAGTAGCTGCCCGCCAGAGCGGTCAAGGGAGCGGAAACGTGACTTGAGCACTCTGAATGTGTATCTTACCTGGGGTGGTGTGGTGGGGTTCCGGATTGGCGTCATCATGTGGTTGCTCTTGTTCCCCCCTCCCTGCCTCATCGCACCTTGAAATACTTGTGTATAGGCCATATCATGTCATGTCATCTGTGTGCCTTTTGGTCAAACAGGATAGCTTGTGTTTAAGTAGCTAGGGATGCAGACAATGTGGCACTTCCATGGCAACTATCTCAGGGTGGTAGGGTTGTGACAGTTGACTGTCTCTTTGTCATCATCGATTGTCACCTGGTATGTGCCAGGCCTGTGTGCACTCCGCAGGGGTGGGAGTTTAGGTGAAAAAATGTGGCCACAAGCTGGGTCCGGGCTTCCTTGCCACGTGCACTGTCTCCTCCCATGTGCAGTGCCTGTGCCTGTGGTTGGGGATGTGGGGGCCCTACCATGTCAACCGGGACGCCCTGCCGTGTTGCAACATTGTGCAGGACACATACTGCCACAATGATCCTGCACACTACTGGTGGTGCATAGAGTAGCTGCCCGCCAGAGCGGTCAAGGGAGCGGAAACGTGACTTGAGCACTCTGAATGTGTATCTTACCTGGGGTGGTGTGGTGGGGTTCCGGATTGGCGTCATCATGTGGTTGCTCAGAGGGTAGGCACTGTCCCCTGGGGAGGTGTAAATGGTTGTGATTATTGGGGTTTGTTTATTTGTGTGTGTGTGTGACATGCATGCATGTGCAAGGGCATCTCTACTCACCTAGGAGCCATGTGTCGCCATGCTGCCCAGCTTCCAGGGCCCGGCTCAGGGCGGATATTCTGTATATGAAACTGTCATGGGTGGAGCCAGGGTAGTTTGCATAGACAGAGGTGATGATTCCCTTTGTATCGCATACCACCTGTACATTGATGGAATGCCAGTGCTTGCGGTTTCGGTAGATGTGCTCAGTGGCCCTAGGTGGACGTAGGGCCACATGGGTGCAATCTATGGCACCAAGCACTTTGGGGAAGTGTGCCACCCTGAAAAAATCCAGGACAACGGCCTGCCTTTCTGCGGGTGTTCTGGGCATGTATATGTGCCTGCGGACTGAGGGACGCGCTGTCATGATTGCCAGTACCTGGTGTAGGAAGCGTGACTGTGTGGCCTGTGAGACCCCCCCCACTATGGCAGTAGTCCGCTGAAATGACCCAGTGGCCAAAAAATGCAGGACATTGAGCAGCTTCTCCAAGGGGCTCAATGCTTGGGAGCAAAGGGTGGGGGATGTAAGGTCATCTTCCCACTCCCTGACCAGGTCTAGGATGATGTGGGGTGGAAACCTATACCTGCCATAGACCTGGTCGTCAGGCATCCCAAAAAGGCTTGTCCGTGGTGCGAAAATGCATGACCTGGCTATTCTCCTCCTCCTGCGGTGTCCCACGATCAGTGCTGCGACAAATGGGGCATTCATCGTAGCTGTATATACGTGTTTGTTGTTTGCGTGCACTTTTATACTGTGTGCAGGGACGCTTCCGCCTGCCTTCGTGTGGCGGACGCGTTGACGCCTGTGTGCTTCTTTTGCCGTGCGTGGGTTTCCCGTATTCGGATCCATGAATACGGGTTGTTCGCGTGCGTGTGGGCGTTCCGTGTAGTTCCCTGCAGTACTTCCCCAGTTACGCCTTCTTTTTCACGCGTTATTCCCCATTCCGGGTGTTACGCCCACTGTTCCGCCCACTTTGGTTGTGTGCGCCGCGCTATGTGCACTTTTGCTGTGCGCATAGCGCACGCCGTGTATGCCTGCGTGCGCCATGGCTGGATTGGGCGCACGGACAGCGGGAAACATGCACAGCGTCTTCCTTGAATTGCACACGTGCGCGTGCGCTGCGTTTCTCGCGCTTGCGCTACCTTGCGCCTGCTTGCGCATGGATTTTAGGCGCACGTTTGTTCCATGAATCGGCCCCAATGTGTTTTTCTACAATTAAACTGTTATTTCTCCCATCTTTTAATAGTATAATTTTTTAGATAGTTGTGTGCGTAAAAAAAGAATTTAGATAGCAGATGGGAAAAATAATAGTAAGTTCATTTTATAGGTTATACAGGTTAAGTGGCATTTACTCTGCTTATATGCATTTATAAGGGTTGTACATGTACCCTGCATAAAATATGCATACCCGTAGTTTGTATTCATGCGTATTGATATGCATGCAGCTGCAAGTAGAAATCTTGGAGACTTGTACAATAGTTTTTGTAGTAGGTGCTTTCCAGTGATATGAGACTTGTACTCAGAGTGATCAACAGCACATTTGAAGTGCTGAACTCTGATTATGGAGTTAGATGTAGAGGTCTTGGATGTGATTGGTGGATGGTTGTGTGACTGCTTAGCTGTATCCAATGAGGGAATGGCACAGAGAGTGAAGTGGAAAGGGTAGAAGGGCTGTCTAAGAGTTACACGCCACAGACACCGCGGCTGTCCGTGGACATGGCGTGCCACATCCGGCGTTTTCCAGCAAATCCAGCATGGAAAGGGGACTGTAGGGATTAGCCAATCAGGTGTTGAAGTTATGGATTTGTGTTGAAAGAGACTGTGGGCCTCATTACGACCCAGGCGGTAAGTTACCGCCTGGGCCGTGACTTTACCACCATGGCGTAAACTACGTTTACGCCATGGTGGTTGGCGGACTTACCGCCCCATTCCGACCTTGGCGGGGCGGTAAGTCCCCAATCCCCATTTACCCTTCTCCATTCCCATTTTTGCCCCATAGAGCATAATGGGAGTGGGGAAGGCGTTAATTACGCCACCGTAAATTACGGTGGCGTAATTAACTCCATGGTCCCTTAGCGCCATGGATTTTAACACCTGCTAAAAGCAGGTGTTAAATCCGCCATGGCGCTAAGGGACCTCGTACTCAGGCGGTAAGGGTCGGCGCTGTTTACGCTGCCGTAAACCCCTTACCACCTGGGTCGTAATGAGGCCCTGTGTGTAGCAAAGATGTCAGAGGTGGAGAAAGTCAGGGTGTTGGTGGTTGGAGATATGTTTGTGCATGGTTTACAACAGTATGCTCAATGCAGGCATGTGGCAAACAATTCTGATGTTAAAGGAACGGAGATGGTGTGTAGCACTGTGCCTGATTGCAATGTACAGGGAATTGTACAAGTTTGTGAAGATATGGGCAGGATGAAAAGTCCCCTTTTGGTAGTTTTGCACTGTGGTGCTTTGCATTTGGGCTATGACAGTGCCCCTACTTTGTTGGCAGATTTGGAACACTTGGTTCAAACTTTAATGAACATCCTTCCAAATGCCAAAGTTATTTTTTCTGTATTAGTACCTAGGGAAATATGGGACAATAGTTCTGTTTTGTGTCCTCAGCAAAACATTGCTAGGTGTGCAATCAACCGAGGCATGTGTGCGTTCATGCTTAGAGCTGGTATGTTCTTCTGTAATAATGAGAATATTGATTCCAGTAATGCTGTTTATTTTAAAGGAAATGGCATTTCTTTATCTTTTATGGGAAATGCCATGCTGTTTTGGAATGTAAGGTTTGCTTTGGAGAAGGTTAGGTGAAGACTTTAGGAGTAAAGTAAGAAAAGACAATACAAAATAACAGGTGTCTGTCAAGCATTTAAAAAAAAAACCTCAAAGGGGAAATGGGACACACTATTTAAATTTGAATTCACCACGCTCAGATTTTCGATATGCCCGTGGACATGGGAATAGTCCGTAGACACCACGTATTACATTCAGGGATTTTGGGGTGGAGAGGCATGCAAATGAGAAAGAGTAGAGCAAGACATTGGTTAATAAAGTTTACTGGGTGTGTTGTGTAAGGAGAGAGTTTGTCACACATTCTTTTTCCTCAGAGAAAAACAGATAGCTGTGGCTGTGTGTTTTAGAAAACAGATTATCTGGATTTTGGGAGACTCATGGATACATTGGTTGGAGGTGCATGCAGAATGCTGTGGAGTAGCTGCAGATCTTGGATTCCCTCATGTTGAAGTGCACTGGCATGGAGTGCATGGCATGAAGTGGCAGGATTTGGTACCTCTCTTTGCTACCTTGGAGACACAGCGTCATCCAGACATACTTATAATTCATTGTGGAGGGAACAGTTTAGAAAATCTGTCTGGAATTACTTTGCAATTTGCAATGAAAGAAGGACCTTGGAAGGTCATGGACATGTTTCCAAATTCCCAAGTAATTTGTTATCGTATTGCGCAGAGACAAATGTGGCTGTGTTCTTTTTCAGTTGGTCCACAAATGGAGAAAGCGAGGCACAATATCAATAAAGCTTTTTGTGCCTTTTTAAGAGATGTTGGCATGTCCTCTTTTCACAATGAAAATATTATATTACGTAGCACATACATTTTTCGCAGAGATGGAGTACATCTTACTTATGCTGGCAATCAGATTTTTCTGCAAAATATACAAAATGCATTGCAACCTTTTTTGTAATTACATTAATACATTTTGCAGTAGGTGTTAATCATTTGAAGTTTTTTTAAATACAAAAAACACCACCAAAAGGCTATTTTCAGAGCCACCACTTTCTCCCATAGAACAGTACAATCGTTGTGATTTGGGGCAGCACCCCCAAAAAATAAATGTCCACGGGCTCCTAAAAAATGCACAGGGCCCTGCACTATTTATTTGTCACTTCTATTTTTAAAATGTGAAAGGTGACTCTGAAAAGAGCCTTTTTTTTGTTTTTTGTTGTTCTATATTTATTTTTGTTTTTTTTAACACGACACACAATGAAAGGAGGGGAAAGGAGGGTAAGGAAGGAACACCAACCACGGGGATAAGAAAGGGCAGGTAGAGAGAGGAAGATGTAGGGTGGGCCTTATTCAGGTAGTGGGCAGACCTTCTCATGCTCCTTGACCGCATTCTTGAAAGCACTCTGAAGATTCTCCCCCTGCAGAGTACTGCATGGCAGTACATACACAATATTCTGACCCTCGAAAGGTAAGGGTCAACAGCATCATGAATGGCCTGTGAGGCAGCTGGAGGGATGTGCTGTCCCACAGGAGTGTCTCTTGTGGTGACAGGAGCGGAAACGGAGCATGTTGTAGAGGAACTCAACCTGCTACATTTATCACAAGGTACAACATTGCGAATAGCCCCACCATGTTGCTTCATTGATGTCATACCAAAGCTGTACGAACCACTCCTCCCACGACTAAGCACCATGTGGCAGTGATTGCAGGTGACCTTATTCAACATGCTTTTGGCACTCGACCAATACTGGTAAACATCCACCACACCCAAGACTCAAAGCGAGTGCTGGTAGTAGGGACTTCCACTACCTCATCCTCTTCATCGTCTTCATCCACCTCCTCTACACCCTCATGCCTTTTCCCCTCTGCAGGCCCTTGTGGAGGTAGTGGTGGTGGGGAGGATGGGGGTGGTGTTGAGGCAGAAGTAGCACCAGCTGGAACAGCAGCAACCATGGATGCCATCAGGATTGATGAAGCAATCGCTGCAAGAGCAGCAAAGGCAGCGAAAGCAGGTCAATCTTCAATAGTAGAAAGACAGAATGAAGATGAGCTCTGGGGTGTGGCCTTTTATAGGGATGCAGGTGCGGGCTATGCGGACAGCCGCGCTGTCCGTGGACAGATCGAACACCCAAAGAAGGCTCAAAAAGTTCCAAAAAATTATGTAGAATGCCAGATACATTGTCTGGGACATGTGTAATGGTGATTTTTTTACTGTAAAATACTTTGGGTTGTCCAAAAAAGTACTTTTAAAATGTTTGGGGACCCGGACAGTGTCTGCAAATCAGGACACATGCTCAGCGTGGGTGTGCTCACATGATGACATTGCGAATACCTCTGCAAATGGGACGGGTGTCCGCAGGACACCAAATGTGCAGGAACGGTTGTGCGCACGCGCGTGGGTTTTCTACGGACAGTTCGGGTCCTCAAAGTAATTAAAAGTGCGACACACATGAGATGGACAGATATGGACAGGCGCGATGTTTGTAGGACCTATGGGTGTGGTGTGCATGTGCATAGATTTTCTCAGGACAGTACGGACAGGTATAGTGTCCTTAGTGCACCTCCATTTTGTTTAATTGCGGACATTCCGGACACCGAGTGCGTTCTAAGAACAGTTCCATCTTGCTTGCAGACAGTACGGACAGGTATACTGTCCTTAGGACACCTCCATTTTGGTTTATTGCGGACATTCCGGACACCGAGTGTGTTCTAAGAACAGTTCCATCTTGCTTGCGGACAGTACGGACAGGTAAAGTGTCCTTAGGACACCTCTATTTTGGTTAATTGCGGACATTCCGGACACCAAATGTGTTCTAAGAACTGTTCCATTTTGCTTGCGGACAGTGCGGACAGGTATAGTGTCCCTAGCACACACCCATTTTGGTTAATTGCGGACATCCCGGACACCTGCGCTGCCCCCGGACACCCCAACTGCCTTTTAAAAAAAATAAGACACAAGTGACTAAATTAAAACACACATATATTTGTTTTTGTTATATACAGATATAACATGTATGAAAGAGAGGGGGAAGCAGAAACCCACACAAATATAGGGGAATTAGGGGTTTGGAGAGGATGGAAGGGAGGGGATTAAGGGATGGCATTCTCATCATAATGTTTTTGTAGGTACAGAGGGGTTGGGGATAGTTGACGGGTACCTGGAGAGAGGGAACAGGTGCATGTGCGACAATGATATTTATTTTTTTATTGTATGTGGTCCTCCACAAAAAAATGTAATAAAAGATTGACATTTTGTATAAGCATGTCCATTTTTTGTTTCATGCGCTGCAAAGTATTTGCTAATGTCTCTTTTGCTGTATTATTTTCAATGTTTGTATGGTCTGTTAAAAAAAAAGTATGCTAAGTACACATAAAGTAATGATTATTAATTTGCTTATTTATAGAAGTGTCTACCATTAGTATCACTGTCTTCAGTCATTTCCTCACGTGGGAAATATTTTTCAAGCCATTCCAAAGTACTGGACATTTCTGTGTAAAAAAAAATATTACTTTTACTGTACCTAATACAGAAAGTTTAGAAATAATGAAGTTTACTTATTAGTTTCTGGTAAGTTTTGTTATTACTGTTGTGTAGGTCTGCTGTTGCTTCTTGCTGTGAAATTTCTGTGAGTTAATTATGTTGGAGGCATATATTTTTTGTGTTGGTATATTCCATTTAAATGGACGGTTGATGTGTAACATATATAGGTTCCACTTCTTATTTATTATTACATATAATGTGTTTATTTGCTGCTTTTTTAATGTGTTCAGTGTTTACATGGCATGATAGAACAATTTAAGATACCCCCTGATTTTGTGGGTAGTGTTGATGTTGTCCGCGTCCGTTTATGGACATATGCACAGTCCGCGGACATCAAATCACTAGCAGGGGGTTCAGTATATTCTATGTTACATGTATATAAAGTAAGGGAATCCTAGTAAACATCTATCAAATTCACACTATGAATATGTATATTCAGTAAAACAAATTGTGATGTCATCTTTGATGTCCTGGGTGTCTTAGCAATCACGGTGGTGGTGCGAGTTATGGTTGCTTAGCTTACCATAACTAGCGAATTTCAGGGGTTTTTCGGTTTTACTTGGAACCTTAACGTCCCTTTAACAAAGTTTTTTTTACTGAATTTCATAGGTTTTTATTAGCGCAACTTAACCATAACGTCCCTTTAACAACTTTTTTTTACTGAAATTATTATATGATTGCAGGCATTCATGTTAATGTACACATATTCTAATTGTGTCGGAAGGGAGCTGGCTCACCTTTCCTTAAGAAAAAAAATATCAATCTCTTTAATGCCGCTAAATAGCACCATTACTTGAACAACAATGTTGAGCCATGGGGCTTTACTTGATAGTGACGTCTCAGGGACTTTAACAAGGTCCTCATAGCTTTTATTGTACTTTGGTAACTAACCCTCATTTTGGCACTGCCTTTTTTATCTGGATCCCTGGCTTTCATCTTGACTATGATCTCTGTTCACAGATTAATGCAGTGAATAGCATTTATTTTCACTGAACACATTTTAAAACATGAAGACCTTTCTTCTTTCCGAGCTTCAGGCCTTTGCTGTTTCTGCAAAACACTCTATTTAGAACTACCACTATATCTGGTTTCAGAAGCAATCACAGCACAGAAACTACTCGTCTAGAGCTGAAAACATCCATTGTTCAGCAAGCAGACAAAGGTAAAGCATCTCATTTGATGCTATTAGATCTTACTGCGGCCTTTGACCTTGTTGATCATACCATTTTAGCTACCAGTTTACAGACAATGCCTACTTCTCTAATGAGGCGTCTAGTTGGGTCTTGCCCTTCCTCTCCATTTTAATGGCGAGCATCTTTCATGAAGACTTTATGGCAGAGGGCTATGTTCTGGAATTTGGGGTGCCCAGGGCTCCTGTGTGTCCCCAACGCTCTTTAACATCTTTACTCTCCCTCTCTTCTGCTTAGGATGTTGGCTATGCAAACTATGCAGATGATACTAAGTGCTTGTTTCCTCTCTCGGGTAAGAGCTTGATTCACAGACCATTAATAACACCTATAATCAAATTCCTCAATGGATGATTCTTAATGGCCTGGTACTCAACAATGGAAAAACAGAGATTATACCGGTAGACACAGCCTTTAAGCTGTGCAAAATGGATCCTGCCCATGCCACCTTTCAAATTGCTAACTGCCATCTAACTACACTCTCGAAAGTTAAAACACTGGGTATGATAATGGGCTCAGAGCTCACAATGAAATCACATGTCAACAGTCTTGTGTCTCGTGCCTCCTATTATGTCATGTTTCTGGTACAAGCAAGACCATTTCTTGATATAGCTGATAGTGCTACACTAGGTCGTGCATTTATCAGCTCTCCCTTGGACTACTGTGCCAGTCTGCCTCAGGGTATTGGAAAGACGGAGCTCAATCGACTACAGGTAGTCTAAAAAAATGCAGTCAGGGCAGTCGCGGGTCTTCACAGAACACATGTGTCTGCAGGAAGAAGGTCACTCCACTGGCTACCTGTACGGAAGCAGATTCTAGTTAGGACACTGTGCATTATGCATGCATGTCTTTACGGGAAAAACTGGCATATTTTACCAAAAGGTTAAGGTTCCTGCCAGTTAAGCGGGCACTACGAACAAACAACATAGGTCTCTTGGAAATACCTGCTGCTAAGCTATCCCATGTACAAAATGGTGCTTCTCAGTGGCAGCACCCCGACCATGGAACACCCTTCCTCCTGATCTAAGACTATGTGGGGCAGTACAAGTCTATAAGTATAGACTCAAGAGCCTTCTGTTTGAATAATCTCAGTGTAAACACTCAGTATCATTTCCCTCTGATTTTCTGGCCTGATTGATTCTCTGTTTTTGTTTTATGGTGTGTGTCTTGTCCTCACACTTCTACGATCAAGGGTGTTGTTCCAGCGCATTACAAATAAATAAAATAAATTAATAAAATAAAATATCTGATCTGCCACCTTCAAATTATAAGTATAAGACAGACCAACTGGTGTGACTGGCCCTGGGGTACCATGCTGGACCCACTTTAAACCATTGTTAGCTAGTTTCAATTGGCTCCTTGTTTACCAAAGGATGATGTTTAAGCCCCTTTGTATGGTTCAGCAGGCATTTCATGGGACTTGCCCTACTTGTCTCTTTGCCATGAACTTTATTCAGACAATTATCATGCGTTGTCATTGCATGGTTTTGTTACACTTGTGTGGAAGGGATCACTGTGTTGGTCCTTTTGCCTTTATTGTGGAATCGCCTCCCTTGCGCCATCCACAACAGAAACTTTCTTGCCTTCCACCCAGCTCTGAAATGCCAATTTGTGCTTCTACAAGCTAGCAGCATGATTCCTTTCAGTGAATGAGCACTCCATACAACTCTGCCTGTACCCCATATTTATTAGTACCCCAGGGATAAACTATACAAAATAGTGGAGTGATGGGGTAAAACATGTGATGATATGCAGCAGTTGAGCTGGACTACTTCTGGAGTAGCGGCAGAAATGTTGTGGCAGACTGAACATTAGAAGAGATAAAGGCATAATGGCAGCACCGGTGGAGGAGGGAACTGCTGTCATGTACAACACTAGAGGAGGCGCAGACAAGACCAACTGAGTGCCATGAAAGCCACTGGTCACAATACACTTGTAAGAATCTGAGAGCCTTATCAGTAGGTATAGCACACATTCTAGATTCCTGATTGGCTGTTAAGATAGGTGGGAATACTGATGGTGCTGCCTGCCTTGTAAGAACACACAAAATGCTTTGCAGGCCTCAAGAATATATAAAAGTCATAAAATCATGTTCTGAGAGTAACAGCCAATATTACTAGAGATTATTCAAGTGAAAGGCACATGGTTGCCACGCTAATGCGGACGTTGTGCTTCCTTCACACACAACATGTGCACCTGAAATAGCCACTCATACAAAAAGCAAATTCAAGGGCTTCTTTGACTAAATTCAAACTGAAAACATGTAATCTCAAGTATGCAGTAAGCATGCTTATCAGTCATGTAATGTCCCTCGAGAGCAATTCCTCTGCTTAGTGAAACTGCAAGACAGATGATCTGGACCACATAGTATTCAGAGTCTAGAAATTACCTTATGGACATATGCATCTCATGATATCATGGCAAATCTGAGGCAACATAGACCCTGGCAACCGAAATGCGAACTATGTATTACCTGGCTACACATGTTTGCATAACAACTGTGGAAAAATGTTTCATTCTAAACACACTGAGCCTGTTTGATATGAACTCAAACTAATTTAAGAAAGCTTTTCATATCTTATACGACCTGTAGCCATGAAAGGTTTTCTTCAGACATACACCACACTTTCATATAGTAATTTAATGATGCACACAAAGTGTGCAACACTTGCTAACAAGTGTTTGTAGGATCTGAAAGATCAGCTTACGTCCAGGAAATGGTGCTTTCCTGTTCTGGCAGATCGGCTCACCACAAATGACAGCTAGCAGCCTGTTTGACTTCACACCATAAGGAGATATCTGAGAGCAGCCTTGTGACCTCACACGGGTAAGCATTATATCTGATAAGGATTCAAAAACAGGAAATTGATAGACACAAATAAAAGCCACTTGCTCATTCGCAAAGTCAACGGCCATAGGATACCATGGAAAACACTGAGTAACAAGTGAGATAAATGTCCCTTGATAACATAGAACTGGCTAATATAGCCTGCAGAAGCATACTATGCGTAATGTTGCAGAACTTCACAAATGCCATAGAGTACAGTGAATGCATTTACTAAACTGGTGCAGAGATCTCACTTTGATGTGCAAAAACTGACCTAATGTAGTTTTACATAGGAGGCCTACCTCGAATGAACACAGTGACACACTAGCTCTAGCCCTCACTGTTCCAATCAGTGGATATTATGAACTCACACGTGCAGGGCAACAGGGTTACTTGATAGATATATAGCCCAGCACAAGGATGAGAAAAAGAGAAAGCAGGAATCCCTGCAGACTTTTCCAGTCAATTCAAGCTGGGGGAATGGGGAGGAGTGCAGAGTAGAGCAGCAGCAACATAGGAGGGAGACAGCCAGTCTCAGCTAAGCAGAACTTTTCAACCAAAGAAGGAGCTGTTTCATTTGAAGCAGACTCCGCTATAAACACGAGTGAGAGGTGGAAGCTTGCTGAGTGCATGGAGACTGCTGGCGCATAGTATGTTATATAATAGTATAGTACAGCATAGTATAGTATAGTATAGTATAATATAGTATGGTATAGTATAGTGTTGCATAGCCTAATGAGAGATAAAGGTTACACATGCTGTTAAACTAAAACGACCACGTGTTGTATTATTTACCCATTCAAACATGCTCTTTGCCCACTTGGCAACCGTGTTCATAGGTGTGATGTTATGTTACGTAATAGCTGCTTTTGCTTTAGCTTGTTTAGTGAAAATAAGAACCCTCAGAAGCTAAGGGGTCATATTAAAATGCATTAAAATGATAACTCCTGTGTCAAGTGTGTGATTCAGAGTAATGCATCAGAGTGGTATCACTTTGAGTCCAAGAACTTTACAATTCCTGACTGTATATGTTTAATCATGTTGATGGGCACATGAACCTAGGCATGCCTGTCTTTTCACGCTGAGACACATCCTACAGTGAGTTTTTACATGACTGATAACCAGGGGTCTGTTTTCACAGCCTCAAACGGGATGGAGGTAAGAGGCTTGTGGTCATGCCTAATCCTAGGCAATCAAGACATGTTACATAGGTAACAACACGCTATTAGCTCCACAGTGAGCTGTACTATCAAAGGGGTCACCTTTGTCCCACAACACAGACCAATACTATCTTTATTGTCCACCCATTGCTATGTTGCCTATGGGCCAGTTTAAGACAGTTAATCTCCCCAGGATAGCATTTACACAATATGTTAACATTTCTGGGTAACATGAGTAAATCCTAAAGTCGTAATTTGTCATTTGAACTTTATTATAAATTATTGGCTTTTTTATGTCGGGCCCAGAGAGCTTCAGTGTACTCAGTTAGAAATATTGAAGATACATCTTAGTGGAATCCTGCTATCAATAGTTGCTCAGTGATGCCTAAGAAAATTATTATGGTGAACACTCTGTTATAATGCTATTTCCTTTTGTAGGAACAAGTGGAACTGTTTAGGTCTGTTTAAAATACATTTTTATTGCAGTTTTAAATGCATAACAAATCAAGAGCATTGCCCTCAATGTGAGAGACCATTGTGCGTAATACATATACACGATCAATGCAAAACATCTTTCTAATATGGAACTGTTTAGGTTTAATTTACTCCCAATGACTCACGCTCATAATAAAACGATAACAGTTAAATTAAAACAAACATACTGATAAGATAGGAAAAAATAAGCACAAACGTACTATAAAATAATCAGGTCATGCCATTAAAATACCTAGGCAATTACTCCAATAAATGTACAGTCGGATTGGAAGCATGATCGGTTATTCACAATTTCATAAAACAATTTCTCTTAGCTAATGCATGTTTAAGAAATTAGTCATGTTTAACAAGTAGCAATATTTGGTAGTATGAGGATGAAAAAGAGAGCTGATAGGCATTGTTAGAGCTCTATGTTACTAAGAAGGAGCCCAAGGGATCTAGTCCTGGTAAAAAGAATAAAACAAGCATACTTGTCTCATCCAGCTGCAAATAGCCTCCCATGTTTGTTTTGCTTTCCAAACCTCAGTAGCTACATTGAAGGGAAGGACACCTAGCCCAAATCAGAGCAAAACCACTATTTGGAAGAAAGAATAGGATGATTCCTAGTATCATACACAGCCTCTCAGCAATAGTTACATAGGCTTTTATTGTGGTTTTGGACATGTGTAGGTCAATCCGTATAACAAGTAAACCACTAATCAGTTTGGTCTTCATCATATATTTTGCATTGTTGGTCTGTTACTCACCGCTAGTTGAACAGGTCGGGGTGTTGCTCGACCTTTGGACACTAGGGTAGAGGGAGCAGCTCTGGTAAGCCTTCAGTCTAAGCTGGTATGTTCAAGATATTGAACTCTCCAGAACCAGACCTCCTCAACCTGAGGAGCTCTTTAATGCAACACACCCCTTTGTTGTTAGAGTTAATACAAGCAAAGGAATTGGTTCCCCAAAAGAACGGGGATACCCACACCGCTATACCAAGCTGTGGAAAAAAGGAAACACTGTTACAAGGCAATGATTGGGTAACACAACACAAGTACGGTGTTTGCAAGGGTTCGGCAGACGGACGAGACCATTGTCGAAGAAGCCGAGTCGACAAATTCAAGGAACAGGCAAAGAAGGGTCGATGAAGGAAATCCAAGGTCAATATACAGATCAGCACAAGGTAAGTAAGTCCGGCAAAGTAACGCTAATTAGAAGCAGCGTTCTGGTCTCCGCAGGCTTCTTTTCAACAGCTCTTAGGTGTAGGGGGCAGAGCCTATCCCGCCATAAACGTGACAGTGAAGTCACATGACTTCCACGGAATCGGGACTGTGAGAATGGGAGTCCCCGTCTCCATGGTAACCTCCAGCGTTGCCATACGGCAGAGGCACCGAGGCGAGGGGATTTCGTAACAGTATCCACCCACAAAGGCCATGGCAACCCCCTGGCAGCATGGAAAGCTCACAGCAGGGCAGGTGAGTGCAGGTTTGAGAGGGGTTCTAAGTGCGATCCTCCGGACCATAGCCTTTCCAATCTACTAGATAGAACACAGAACCCCTAGAAACTTTCACGTCCAGGATGGCGGAGACCTCAAACTCTTCCTCCCCATCAATCAGCACAGGGGCAGGACGATCAGGCAGATGCGTACCCTTGAAACAAGGCTTAATCAACGCCACATGGAAAACAGGATGGATTTTCCAAGCTGCCGGTAACGACAAGCGCACAGCGACTGGATTAATCACTGTCGTGACGACATAGCGTCCCACATATTTGGGTAGAAGAGACCTCTTACCAGGCAGTTTCAAATTACGGGTAGAAAGCGAGATCTTCATGCCTGGGTAATAGGCAGGAGCAGGTTTACGATGGGCATCGGCTGATTTATTGGCTGAAACTTGTGAACGTAGGAGATGCAATCGAACATCCCGATGCAACTGGTCCATATCCCTGACACTAGCCATTGCTGCTGGGTTATCCATAGGTAAATATGGATCCAATGGCAGAGAACAAGGGTGAAAACCATAAAGGGCGAAGAATGGAGAAACAACCGTGGTGGAATGAAGAGAATTGTTATAAGCGAATTGAGCCAATGGTAAAGCAGATAACCAAGAGAACTGAAACTGGAGGCACAGACATCTCAAATACTGCTCCATAGTGGCATTGAGCCGTTCCGTCTGTCCGTCGGTTTGAGGATGGAAGGCAGAGGAATACAGATCGTCAATCAGTAAGGAAGATGTAAGCGCTCTCCAAAAGCGCAAAGTAAATTGGGAACCTCTGTCCGACACCATGATCGAAGGCAGACCGAAATGTTGAAAAATGTGTATGCGTACTAGGTCAGCTAATAAGGGGGCCGTAGGCAGACCGGAACATGGAACAAAAACGGCATACTTCGTGAAATAGTCAATAATGACCAAGACAGTGTTTTTATCCTTAATGGAAGGAAGTTCAACCACAAAGTCCATGGACACCATTTGCCACGGTTTGTATGACACTGTTAGCGGCTGTAAGGCTGTAATAGTCCCATGGGTTTAGTCCTAGATGTCTTACATTGAGCACAGACCGCACAAGTTGACAAATAATCCATGATGTCTCTGGACATCGAAGGCCACCAGGACCATCGGCGAAGAGATTCCAAGGTCTTCTGATGACCCGGATGCACCGCAACAACTGAATCATGGGCCCATTGCAACATATGAAGCCGTGCAGGACCAGGAGGCACGTAGACGCGTCCCTGAATGAAGGGAAGACCTCCCTGAATGTCCAGATTGAGAGAAGATACAGCAGATGGATTAGCAATAATCCAGTCCTCGATGATGGAGCGTAAAGTAGGCTGGACAGTACAACCACAGACCACATTATCAGCAATTAAGGGAACAGAAACCTTCGGAGTCCGTTGATCCCCTGATGATTGTCTGGATAATGCGTCTGCAGGAACATGCAATCTTGCAGGCCGATAGGTTATGAAGAACTGGAACTGGGAAAAGAAAAGATGCCATCGAGCCTGTCATGCGGTAAGACATTTCATTGTCTTGAATGCCAGCAAACTTCTGTGATCCGAATATACAGTGACTACATGCCTGGCGCCCAGGAGATGGCGTCGCCATTCCATAAAGGCCCCTTTAATGGAAAGCAGTTCCCGTTCAGTAATGGGATAACTACATTCATAGGTTGTAAGTTTTCTGGAAAAAAAAGCAACCGGGTGTATCTCTCCTGTTTGAGCGCATGTTTGCGAAAGGATAGCACCCACAGCGTACCCCGAGGCATCAGCTTCCACGAATAAAGGATTATCTGGGTTGGGATGCTGTAATAGCGGAGCTGAAGTAAAAGCCTCCTTCAATGAATCGAAAGCTGATTGAGCAGTATCATTCCAAGTAAAGCGGACTCTTGAGCTAGTCAGAGCCGTAAGCGGAGCCGCAATAGCTGAGAGGGAATGAATAAAGCGGTGATAAAAGTTAGCAAACCCTAAAAATTATTGCAGAGCTTTGACTGTAGAGGGGTAGGCCATTCTAGGACGGCCCTGACCTTGGATTTGCTAATTTGTATGCCATGGTTCGTAATATTGTATCCTAAGAACTCCAATTCGTTGGAATGAAATACGCATGTTCGGCTTTTGCATAGAGATGGTTGTCTCAAAGCCGCTGGAGAACAATAGAGACATGATTGACGTGTTCGGCCATTGAAGTAGAGTAAATAAGAATATCATCGAGGTATACCACGACGAATTGGTCTTGTATGTCATGTAAGACATCGTTCATGAAAGCTTGAAAGGTGGCAGGCGCATTGCAGAGTCCGAAGGGCATCACTAAGTACTCAAAAAGGCCGAAACGAGTTTTGAAGGCAGTTTTCCACTCGTCTCCGGATTTAATGCGAACGAGATTGCAAGCCCCTCTAAGATCTAGTTTGATGAATGTACCAGATTTGCCCAATTGGTAGATAATAGTTGATATCAGAGGCAATGGGTATTGGTTCTTGACTGTCACTTCATTGAGTGCTCTGTAATCAATGCAGGGGCGCAGATCCCCTTCTTTTTTAGGTACGAAAAACAATGGTGATGCGGCCGGGGATTTGGAAGGCCGAATGAATCTAGTAGAAAGAGCTTTATCCAAATATTTCTTTAGAACCTGATCCTCCTTAAGGGACAGTGAATAAACACGACCCAACGGAATCATTGCTCCAGGTATCAAGTCTATCGGGCAATCATATCTACGATGATGTGGTGGCAGGGTTTCAGCCATACCCTTATCGAATACATCGTGAAATCGTGTATATTCAGGAGGTACTGAATTAGTCGATGTCCCAGTAATTGTCCCAATACAGGAAGACAGTCCGGACAGAACTCGACTAGGTTTTTCGTCCACGACTCCCACGGAAGACAAGCAGGTACTGTTACAAAATGTAGAAGGGAATTGAACCAGACCCATAGCCCAGTCGATCAAAGGATTGTGCAATCTGAGCCAAGGAATGCCCAAGATCACTTTATAGGCGGGGGCTTGAATTACATCGAAAACAATGTCCTCTGTATGTCCCTCGGTTGTGGTCATGGTAATAGAAGTAGTTTGTTGAGTCACAAGTCCAGAAACTAGGGCTGACCCATCAACAGCGCTTACATTCTCGGGGTGCATTTTCTCCACCAACACAATACCATTTATAGCGGCGAAATGGTGGTCAATATAATTCCCGGTGGCCCCGGAATCAATTACCACAGAGATTGGAAAGGAAGTCCTCAAACTCCCAGAAAAGGTAACCGGTAAATGGAATATGTGGTTTGTTTTTGACATGAGGAGTCCAAAGCTGTATTTCCCGATGTAAGGACTCTATTTACTGTCAGGATTTGGAGTTTCCCGCCTTCTTCTTTGGCTTTTTTGGGCATTCGGGTAATAAATGCTCAGAGGAACCACAATACATGCACAAATTGTGGCTACGGCGATATTCACGTTGTGCAGGGGTTAACGGCCCCCGGACCACCCCTATCTGCATAGGTTCTGGGGTGGGGACACCAGCCGTTGGAAGGTCAGGAACAGACAGCGGCACATTGGGTCCCTTCTCTCCTTTACGTTCTGCTCGTTGAGTGTCGATTTGGAGAACCATATCCAAAAGTTTGCTGAAAACTGTGGGAACTACAGGAACTGTTGAAAGAGTGTCTTTTAGTTCCTCAGAAAGGCCTTGATAAAAGATAGCTGATTCTTTCTCTTCCGGCCAATCGGTTTCAGCTGCTAACTGATTGAACCGTGCCAAATAAGAGAGCAAGGGAGTAGATCCCTGCCGCAACTTGAGCAGCTCTAGGTCGGAAGCCTGTGAGGTATACCTTGTATCAAAGACCCGGCTCATGGTGGCCAAGAGTGCATCACAGTTGTACAGCACATGGCTGTTTGATTCCAGGAGGGGATTTGCCCAGGCTGCGGCTGTTCCCCCTAAGTGAGACAAGATAAATGCTGCCTTAGTGGTAGATGTTGGAAAGGAAGTAGGACGACACAGAAAATGCAATTTACATTGATTGACGAAGGTTCTGTAGTGTTTTGGATCCCCCAAGAACCATTCCGGCAGAGCCAAAGGGAACTGAGCAGAGAGCACAACAGAGGGGTTTTCCTGGGCTGCTGTAGGAAAAGCCGCACTAGGAGCAGATGCAGCTTCCCCCTGCATGGGTGGAGCAGCGATCACGGACTGTATTTAATTAATCCGCTGTTGAAACTCGCTTTTCATGGAAGACATTTCCATCCTTAATTCCGCAAGATGACGGAGGATCTCCGCCATGGACTCGGAGGGTTCCATCATTGTGGCTTCTAATTCTGTTACTCACCGCTAGTTGAACAGGTCGGGGTGTTGCTCGACCTTTGGACACTAGGGTAGAGGGAGCAGCTCCGGTAAGCCTTCAGTCTAAGCTGGTATGTTCAAGATATTGAACTCTCCAGAACCAGACCTCCTCAACCTGAGGAGCTCTTTAATGCAACACACCCCTTTGTTGTTAGAGTTAATACAAGCAAAGGAATTGGTTACCCAAAAGAGCGGGGATACCCACACCGCTATACCAAGCTGTGGAAAAAAGGAAACACTGTTACAAGGCAATGATTGGGTAACACAACACAAGTACAGTGTTTGCAAGAGAGAACAATACCTGAAAGGGAGGCTTGATAAGGCTTGGTAAAGGTATCAAGAAGAGTAGTCGAAAGGCAACTACTAAGAAAGAAAAAAAAAAAATTTGGGTTAACCTTAATTATGCCCATACAGAATCCCAGAATGTACAGAATATAGTTGGACAGTTTACCCTAATAGGAGAGAGTTAGAGTTAGGAAAATCAACATCAGGATAAAATAAAAAATAGGTAATTAGTATGGGATACTACCCCGAATGACACAAGGGACGCAACTAGGTCCGGGGTGGTTCACTGGGTCAGGATAGCGTTCAGGTGCACAGTAATCACTTATGATGTTGAAGTATTACAGTTACGTTGATCCAAAGGAAAGCAGAGCAGGCACAGTAACTCGAATCTCAATCCTGAGAAAAATGCCCAAGCCATGAGTATACAACAGTACTGACAAAGGAGATAGATAAAGAAAGAACAGTCTTACTTTAGGGATGAAAGGCAGCAGTTCTTCTTAAGCAGCTATGAAACGTGATGAACAGGGATTTCTGGGCGGCTGGGAGTTCACAGCACCGCTTGCACAAGGCTGGAAGGGATTGCAGTGATAAGGAAATACACTGCAGAGCCAGTGGAAGGTAAGTGTAGAATGGGGCCCGGAGGTAAGGGGTTCGGCAGACGGACGAGACCACTGTCAAAGAAGCCGAGTCGACAAATCCAAGGAACAGGCAAAGAAGGGTCGATGAAGGAAATCCAAGGTCAATATACAGATCAGCACAAGGTAAGTAAGTACGGCAAAGTAATGCTAATTAGAAGCATCGTTCTGGTCTCCGCGGGCTTCTTTTGAACAGCTCTTAGGTGTAGGGGGGCGGAGCCTATCCCGCCGTAAACGTGACAGTGAAGTCACATGACTTCCACGGAATCGGGACTGTGAGAATGGGAGTCCCCATCTCCATGGTAACCTCCAGCATTGCCATACGGCGGAGGCACCGAGGCGAGGGAATTTCGTAACATGGTCATTCATTGCAAATTCACAATCCAATGTTCATGGTTGACATTTAATACATCTTGGTAAACACAACAAAAGTAGGGATCTCTTTGTCTAGTGTCACAGGCTGTAAGAACCGGCAGATTTGTTATTTCAGATCGACAACCATCATTTCTCAAGGTCTTTGGATGCACTAATATCACACAGAAATGGAAAATCCATCCAACTACTGGTGATGAATGACCATGAAGCATGAGTGTGAGATAACCAATAATATTCTGTAAACTGCATTCTCAATTTTGTAAAGAAGGTCAGACCTTGAGTATCCCCAAACAGTTGCCCGTAAGTGGCAATAGCTACTGATTTTACATGATAGCTCTTCAGAAATTGCCTTAAGGATTGCCACCAAACTGCAGAAGAAATTCTCACTAAAGCCTTGTTTATCTGAGCCATTTTTTGTGGTTGTAATAGAAGTAAGATCTGTCCAAGACATAGAACACTTTTCCCAAAAGCCAGGATATTTAAATTATTTGCATTTTGCAAGTCAAGAGCCCCAGAGAATATCGTCTTTGCACGCTTTGCTCCCTACCCCAAATGCATAAAATTTGGCTTTGTAAAATTAACCAATAAGCCTTTATTTGACATTCATCCAAAGAAGACTTGGAAGCCGGGACCCAATCAGGAAGGGCATGAGGAGTTACAAAACACTGGCCAGTAGATGATGCCAACAAGATGGCTTGAGAAGTGGTGAGGAGTGGAAAAAGAGCAAAGGATGTGCATTAGTTTAAACAGCATATCAGAACTTCGGGATTCCAGGAGCTAATAGCTGATAACATGGCCACCTACTACATGTCTTGCCTTGCACCACCTTGAATTGTCCACTGCCAGTTTGTACCTTTGTGTTGTGAACCATCTGAGACCCCCCTTAGCAACAATGCGAAGCAGCAGAAGTGTGAGCAGGATGCAAAGTGCCCTGAATTTCCTTGGCAATCAAAATCATTTTGCCAGATTTGTTTTGTGTATTTAACTTCAAATGTTGATGCTTTTCCCTGGAGGATAGCACACGATCACAGAGAAAAATCCTTGAGTTTTGCATCTGTCTGTCACCTGCATTGCACTCATGAATAGGCCTGTTTAGAGAGAGCTTTATCTCTCGGCGAGTCAGCTGCTTCATAATGCAGAATGAGTGCACCCTAGTGAAAGCTCTGCTATAGCAGCAGCCATTTTGAAGAGTATGTCAATCTCTTTAGGCTGGGGAGATATTTATTGAATGATGTGATGCTTTAAAGATGTCTTGTTACCATCATACTTATTACATGTGTTTAAAAACCTACACATTAGCATTTGTTTGGGTGAACAACCCGGCATTTATTAAACATACCCAGCAATGACACTCTTTTTCTTCTAAAAATCCATTTAATTACTTTTTAAAAATGTTTTGTGGGTGATTTAGGGTGGACATTGGTTACCAACTGCTATGGTTATATTGCGAACATCCCACCACTTCTGTTCTTTTAACTTAAACTTCACATCATGATTGCGACTCCCTGTGCCCATCCGATTTCACTTCCTTTGTTGTGGTGATTTGGATTTGACCAAGCCTTTAGGGATTCAGGTGCCAGATGCTGGTTAAGTTTATGACAATTCATGCTGATAACATGTTGCTATAAACAGTAGGTTGAAGAGGTCAGACCTTTTCCTGCCAGTGCACATTTAAGTAAAACAAAACATTATGTTACTGGAATAGGTCAGAAGTACAGAACCTTTCTTGCCAGGGATGTTCAAAGAATGCAAAGTCTTTAATTGACCAATGTCTTCCACAAAATATAGAAACCAAAATGAACCCTTTATTTGCAGTGAAAAAACATGTTTAATCTTTTAAAAAGCCTTTAGTTTAAAATTCACAAAATGCAATGCAAATAAAAAAGGTTCAGAATGTTTTTATTTGCTTTACGTTGAGAAATACACAGGTCACTTCATAAAAAAAGGTAGACTGCACATTACCAAAGGCGTCCGCTTCAGGACAAAGGATGTGCTTTCTAGCCCCCCTTTCTGTACTATAAGGTCATGGACTTGTATGATGCTGCTCCCAGTGTATCCATAATGTACACAGATGTTATGTTTTTCTCAAAGGTGCAGAGCTCACAGAATGTCAATCCTACCTGACTAAATTATATTCCTTTCAGGAACATCAGATTCTAAATCATCAACATTTGACATGTGACTGATTCTGCCTCAACCGTACTGGCTTTTCTGGGGTCATTGGGCCTCATTACGACCCTGGCGCTCCCGTAATGAAGGGGGCCGGTACGGGACCGGCCCCCTTCATTACGGGAGCACCAATTACGAGTTTCCCTTTGCGGGACCCGGATCAGACATTTGGTAAAACCAGATGGCTTTTCCAGGTCCCGCGAGGGGAAGAGGGAGGTAATAACGGGACAGTTGTTATGTGCCCATTATTACCTCCCTCCCCATTCCCATTGAGACCTATGGGGGCTCAAATGGGAATGGGGAATGGTTCCTGCAAGGAGGACTTACCGGGTCCTCCTATGTCCGAATGACCCGGTAAGTCCTCATTGCAGGAACCCGGTAATGGAACCCGGTTTGGAGGCAGCCATGGGGCTAATAGCACCATGGCTACCTCCAAACTCGTAATGAGGCCCATTGACCTGATCAATGTACCATCTCTATTGTTAAGTACATAACCTCAGAAATCCTCATGGGAGTGCAGTTGAAATTCATGCATGACTTATTCTCCCAAAACCCTAGTGGATTTTCAGAGGTTCATGCATGTTATGAATCACCTATATTTCAATATTATAAACTTTAAAATAACAAAATGTGTTCTCCTTTGAATGATGAAAAGCAAACCCTGTCTGGCCTGACATGACTTTTCCAATTCCCCGCTTCAATTTTACTATTTTGATCAACAGTGGATGAAAGGCTAAATTACTCTTATTCAGATGGGAACCTGGGACCTGCAGGTTACACATTTTTCTCTGCTGTAGGAACATCTGCTCAGATATTATACTAAAATATTATACCGAGTTTAATGGGCTGTTCTACTTGGATAACATTCACAGATAAACAAGACTAATTTTCCTCATGTTTACAACCCCACAGAGCCTCACCTGACCATTCCTTTCCCTTGACATTTCTCCCCCTTCCAGGAGCATCATTTATTTTGTGTGTTTTTTTTCCCAATAATGATCCCGATCCTGTTTGAACTTTTACCAAACTTGCAGCTCTTAAAGAAGATTCAAGAGATTCGGGATGAAGGAAAAATCTACAATAACACACGGATTTGCCGGAAGCCCACTAGGAGATTTGGAGGTGCCCAGAGATAACTTTTAAGGAAGTTCACTGAAGATCACTTTCTTGCAGTGACACAAAGAGCAAACATCTGACAACATCGCTAGGTATCAGTTAAGACCCTTCTCTTTTTATGATTTATCAAAGGTAACACAGATGAAGGCAGCTTCACCTGCAGCAGGTGACGCAGATGAAGGCAGCCTCACCTGCAGCAGGTGACGCAGATGATGGCAGCCTCACCTGCAGCAGGTGACGCAGAATGAAGGCAGCCTCACCTGCAGCAGGTGACGCAGATGAAGGCAGCCTCACCTGCAGCAGGTGACGCAGATGAAGGCAGCCTCACCTGCAGCAGGTGACGCAGAATGAAGGCAGCCTCACCTGCAGCAGGTGACGCAGATGAAGGCAGCCTCACCTGCAGCAGGTGACGCAGATGAAGGCAGCCTCACCTGCAGCAGGTGACGCAGATGAAGGCAGCCTCACCTGCAGCGGGTGACGCAGATGAAGGCAGCCTCACCTGCAGCAGGTGACGCAGATGAAGATGTATACATTTCTGATATACCGTTAAATACCTTGAAAGAACTTGTAACATTTGGGAACAGCACGAAGAGCATTTAGTTGATGGCAATGCGAGCCTTATTAAACTAACGTTGTTAATGCAAAAACAAGCGTGTGCACATTCGAAATTAACTGAAGGAAGTAAAGCGAGCTTCAGTATGTCTTGATTCACAACTGGAGGCCCTTCAGAAAATAAACAAACCCCCCACGTGGACGTGAAAGAGGGGTCAGTGTTGGAATTAAAAACTTTGCAGTTTGTGCTAATAGTGAGGTTCAGGACATGAATATGTCACATTATTGTGTTGACCTATGCACGACTGCTTGTGAAGGAGTATTTGTTAAAGTAGTCCGACTGCATGCATGTTTTTTGAGAGGTAGAATTAAAATCCATACATATGGTGCTTCAATCCATACTGTGAAGGTCTGCGGGCACAGAATGCCCATTTTATTAGTCTAGGTTATAAATTCATATGTTCGATTTCGTCCATCAAACATCTGAGAGTAAGGTACAACATTGTTCTCATTAAACCACTCCTATATTGGGTGAGATTGTGCTCAAATCACAATCTTTGTATGTATCATTAAGCACTTATGGATGTAGTGGGAACAGATGGGTCAAGCATATGGCATGGCTAAACACATTAAAATGTGTGTCCCATCAGCTTGATGTGGATTATATTTGGGACTCCCCTGTCAGAAATAATAGTAATAGCAAAGAAAATGGTAAAACTAGCCTATGGTATAAGGGCTCGCAAGTTATTCTTCCCAATGTTGGGTAAGTCGTCCGGCCCATCTCTGTCTGGAAATAAGTTGCTACCACTGTTTGGGATGTATCTCAAGAATAATTAAACTTTTTATTCAGATCCCAGTATATGAAATGTCATTAGGCCATATTACCTGTGACAAAAATAACACCCAATCGTAAGGCGGTGAAACTGGCAGGTGCCCTTTCTGCCTTAAACAGAGGTGGACATTTCTGTTTGTCTTTTTTCTGTCCTGCTTATTCAGCCAAACTTCCTGGCTGACTAAAATCTTGCTGACAAGTAAAACAAAAGCTCTATGTGAGGATGTGTAGGTGGGAAGCATGCAACGGCATCGGATTCTTCCATTCACTCATTTTCTAAATTGATTTTGCATCTGCAGATATACATCCATAATGGTAAAATGATGTCAACCTTGCCAGAGCAACTTTTACCTTAATCTATTGGTTCTTTCTTTATATATTCATGAATGATTGCGGAACGTGGCACGTTCGTATTGTTTTGATCTTTCAATCTTTTAAAGATGTTACTGTACATAATGCTTGTTTGATTATAGGTAATGTTTTGTTGGTTGAAGGGTCTCCTATCTATATTAACATTTTTACATTAAATACAACAGAAATCACCTGGCATGAGAAAATAGCTAAAGAAAAGGTGACAGCATGCTACAACATGTCAGTGACATCATGCCATCAGCAGGTAAAAGCATTGATGAAACATGCCTTATTACTCTATAAAGGCATGGCTTTTTTGGAAGAGCACTTGCAAATAGTGAAAGCAGATCGATGACATGTTGGCAACCAGCGGTCTGAGGACAAACATGCACAATTGAGAAAGTCGTTATTTTGAGTGTGCAGGTAGAGCCAACGCCATTGCCTGTAACTGAGAACGTCAAATAATGAAACTAATTAAAGGTGTGTTTGATTCCATTTTGCATCTGAAAGCAGATGTTTCTTGTGTTATGGAGGCCAAGTAAGAACGATTGACTGTATCACGCAGGATTCAGATGAAGTTGCAAAAGGAGGCAACAAGCTAAGGTAGTTTGTCTGACTCATTAGAAGCAAGGCAGGTGCAGGGGCTGGACACAGGAAGTTGAAAGACATAGGTAATAGCACTAGTAAATACACAAGTGTTTCAAAATTGAGTCAATAAGGTGAACGGAGGGTGAATACTTCCCTAACCATGAAGAAGAATGCAGAATATCCTGCATCAAAGAGCATCCGAAAAAGGGAGAAATGAGAGATAATTCACACAAAAATCAAGAGCTCTCGATGCAACAGAAATAGGTTGATGCAAAATGTGATGCTCACTGGAGGGTAGATGATGTAAACAACCACATTGAAGGTCCTGCAATGATAATGAAGCAATACGCCCCCCAGCCGGTGGGACATTACCGCATCAGGTAATGCCCCAAGGGTCCATTGTTACCAGACGCAGTAATGCCCCCCCCGGCGAGGGGCTTGTTGCTACTAGTACCCCAGTCAATTAGACCGGGCTACAAATAGTTACTTTTTTAAAATTGCGTATGGCCTTCAGCCTTGTGCAAGTGAAAATAAATAAATATATATGTGGCTGCCACGGAACGGGGAGAAGGAACTGTACGTAGTCCCTTCTCCCTTTACATGGTGGCCATTGAAAAAAGTATAAAAAAGTCAACTAAAAAGATGACCTCCATGGCCAGGAAGAAGGGACTACACATAGGCCCGCTCTCTTTCCATGGCGGCCAGGACACAGAATCGACTGGCCTGACAAAGGCTCTGTTGTGCTGGTAACGACTCGGCGAGGGCCAATGAACTTGCTTGTTTCCAGCTCATTGGCATTCGCGGGGTACTGTCATGGAATGAATCACTGTATCAATGAATACAATCAAAATGATACAGGGCTATGACCACTTTAAAAGGATATGCTGGAGGAAGATGATCAGGTCTTGTGATTTCAAGTGGAAGATCTCAGGGATCAGACCTTCTAGTTGATGACACTTTATAACTGTAATAAAACACAGTCCAAGAGAGGAATCAATGGAAAGGGTGCAGAACAACGACAACACAATCGCCATGCTGTGAAGAACAAGGAGTATATCAATATGTGTACTGTAGTCTGAATTCCCTGTTGTTGTAACAAGTGAAAGTGCAACACTAACCTGTTGACGTATGGTTCATAGAATTGAGTCTGTCACAGAAACACCAAATCAATCCAAGGGAAACAACAGCAGGGAAACAAGGTTAGTAAGGAAACTAATTCCGAACGGAACGAGGGAGGGACAAGCTAGTACCGGGATGGTGCACTCCAGGATAGCCTCCATGTAGTCCTGTTGAATCAGGAAAGAGTCTTTGATGTGGAATGTATCTTGACGGAGGAAAGAGTTAATGCCCTTGTAGTTTACAAAAACGGAAAGGACAGAAATCCTGTCTGCTGGGTTGATTCAGCTCAAAGGTCCTCAATTGAAGGTAAAACTAATGCTGTCTATTAAGCCTATTCAGGACCGGAAGATGATTGCAGCTGGAGAGGGTTTCCGACGAGCGTAATTGCAGTGAATCACAGTTGGAATGTTCATGCAATAAATACAGCAACCTCTGTGTTAATACGGCATACAAATAGAACAGGAAATAGTTGCTGTTTAGAGCAGCGAAATACTTTGCTCATATGCCACTGCAGAGTGCCACCTAGCCCAAGTGAGTCTCCGGGATTAAGCAAGGTTCACTTGTGCGTGGAAATGGAGAGAGAGAGAGCTCTGCAAATAAACAAAGCTGAGGATGTAACCCAGGAAACTAAAAGGAAACCGCTTGGAATACCGCGGCAGAGGTTTTCGTCCGGAATCCGGAATGCTGTTCCGAAAACAGGTCCGTGGATGAGACAAAGAAAAAACAACAAAGTTTGAGAGTGAAAGCAACGCCGTAGCTACTTAATCAGAAGCAGCGAGCAGCTGAATCCAACACTGCTAAACACGCTGAAATAGGACACGTGATCCAGAAGTGTGCACGTGACTCTAACAACGTGCGTGCAGCAAATGTCGTTTCCCTGGCATATTAGTGATCAATCTCCAGTGTGTATAGAACGGTCTAGCAGTTCTATATGCAAATTGTGCAGTTTGAATACTGGGAACCGTGGGAACAGCAACATCAGAGGAGGTAGGTGTGGCAGGATCTTATTTATGGTAGTAAATCTTCCACAGGTATTCAACTTAACATTAGGTTAATTGTGCACTAAATGATGTGCAACTAATTCAGAGAGACCAGAGGCAGTATTTTCTACAACCACTAGTGAATAGCCCTCTACAAAAACACTTGTTTAACAATACACAATGCTCACTCCGTCACTTGCTTCCCCAAATCCATGTGTGGTTGTACCTTACTGCATGAGATTAATAGCCATTAAATTCGCATGTATTACACCAAAATGTATCAAAAAATAGTTATTTATTTTACGCATATCAACAGTAAAAATCGTTTTTCTTTTTTCACATCTCCAATTTCTAGAGAGTTTTTAAATAGTATGACGAATAACAATATAAACAACATCTCCATACATTATTTCTGTGTACATTCAATCTCATGTAATATTCAATCATTTAATACTGTTTGAAATTCATCTCTTAACCTGGATCTGTAAAATGCTCTCCTCTCTCATAGAGGAGTACTTCCCAGTCCGTAACACATTTCACTTTGTAATCATAAAACCCATGCTTGCTTTCATACCGCATTCATACCATACCCTTGGTATGGTACACCACTAAATGATGTACAATACCGAATATACAAGAGATAGTCAAAGCCAGGGACATTCATTCACCAAAATGCCAGGAGTATCCAACACAGGAAGTCACATCTCATACAATGTTGTATCCCAATGTCGCAGGAAGCAAAGTTAACATGATCTTTCATCCTGATGAGACTGTGCAAGTGACATCAATAAGGTGCACAAAAACTACCATCTATGGCAGATGTGTACAGCAACAAAAAGTTAATAGAGCAGACACAAGGTTATGCTGCTTATCCTCCGCATATTCACCAGGGGCTGCCATGATACTGTAGCTATGCAGTCATTTGTTTTTACCAGGGGCAGACCTTAACGTAGATGCTATAGTCACAGAGCACAGCCTTCATATGCCAGTGAAGAAAAAATTAAATTATATATATATATATATTACACGGCCCGCAGTAGCAGCTGTGTAGTTATGGTTACGTTGCTTAACTCATAGGAAGAGCACTTTTTCGGCAGCTTATAACTTTGCTCCCCCTGGACGAATCCTCATCAAACTTTGCCAAAAAAAGTGTATGGTCGGCTCTGAATTTGGGTGAGGTTTCATGGGGCGGGGACTTATAAGGCGGGGGATCCCAATGTTTTTTTTTTCCATAGACTGAATGGGGAAAAACTTTGCGCACGGCTACAGCCTGAACGGCTGGATGGATTTCACCAAATTTGTGGCAGGAGCGGAGGCTTGGTGTGCTTTTATGTGTTTGGTGGAAATCAGGCCACTAATTCCTTTGAAAAACACTGAAATGCAGCTCCCAAAAACTGTGTGATAAATGGGTCTGCTCCGCGGACTCATTTCCCTGTTTGCTCCACGCGCCGATGTCTTATTGGGCTGTGGTACGCCGTGCTGTCGGCAGACAGTGGACGCAGCCAGTGGTTGGCTGGAGGGTAGCGTGCTGTGCGTGAAAGTTTTTGGGAAACGCCACCATGGTTTATCGGAGGACAGTGTTGCGATATGTGTGCCAAGGGTCTGCACTACTGTGTGCATGGCTGGCCCTTTTGTACATAGCAGTGTACGTACTGGACAAAGGCATATCTGGAACCGCTGTGGCATCCTAGTTCCCTGTTTGCAGCGCAGTCAAAAGTTTGATTACACTGCAGTGTGCAGTGACAGGATGTGTGAAAAGTGTTCTATGCTGACGGTATGTTGTATCGGAAGACAACGAGGTGGCAAAAGGATCACAAACTGATAGTGTATGGCATCTGGTGGTGGGAATAAGGGATGCATAGGGAGCGGGAGTGAGAAGAATGTCACGTGATATATATCAATATACAAGAAGACAGTGGTCTGACAACGGTATCCGGTGGCAGGTGCATTTGCTGGAGGGTACTTCATTCACCGACACATGACGATGTAAACATAGCGTCTACTATGGTGTGCTGTGTGAGGTAAGTTAGTAGCCCCTTCGCTGCATGCCTGGAGCACAACAACAGAAAATTATGTTTACTGGTTGAAAAGGTAAGTCCAGTGTTTGAAAGCAGGTGCCATATTGTTGCTTAGTGTATCTCATTTGGCTGCATGTCACGCAATGTTGGTTGTATGGGTGTGGTGATTGGTAGAACATGCAGTTGTTGGTGTATGGGTGGGGATGGTGCAGTGAGCAGGTATGCAGTGTGTCCACTGGGTGTAGTAACGGAATAGTGTACATATAGAAGAGGTGCCGGTGCAAATGTTTCTTGTATATGTTTGTATAGTGTTCATTGCACAGATTTGTAAGGGTTGCAGCGCGATATGCACCATTGGTTCTATGCACGTACTACAGTGGTGGGAGCTGGCTGAATGTTGTGAAGATTGACTTGGTTGGTTGCCATGCTTAAAATGGTTTCTGATTGGAAGTGGGTAGCGGTGCCAAACACAGCGGTATGTTGCTGCCTGTGGGTAAGTGGAACATGTGCCCTTGCATCTGTGGTTTATGGTGTGGCAGTTGGGTGGAAGTGCTGATGTGTATGTTGGCTTTGGGATATTTGGCACATGTGTACCTGGTCGTCTGCATGGCTTTGTTATGTTGTGGTGAGTGTGGCCTAGGGCTAGAATGTTGGGTACATGGCCATAGGCCATGCACCCAAAAGTCAGCCTAGGCCTTAATGACAGCCTCCAGAATATAATGCAGTAATGCAGTTGTTACTGTTCATACTTTTGGAGTTGCTGAGTAGCACACAATGGTTGCGGAGGACATTGTGCACTTGGTGTAGAACTGCAGAAGTGAGCTGCTATGCGTACATTACTGTATGGCGTACATCATTGCCCCTGTTGTACAATAAGGAGCCACATGTCACCATCTGCAGTTGCTATGGGTAGGCCCTTATAAGAACCTTCTTTCACAAAGCATTTTACCACATTGCACCATGAACGGAAGTCACCAGCATCAGAAAGTTGCAAAATGCAGAATGTACAAAGCCACTTAAATATTGGTATGCACAGGCAGCACAATGTAATTGAGCAATGTATGTACAGATGTGGCCAGGGTGAAAGTTGGCAGGCCTATTTGCAGAGGGGGCCGGCATTACACTTGAAATGAGAAGTAAAACATAGTTTGCACTATGGTGTTGCGTGTGTGGTGAGGCACAGCGGTCAGTGATGGTACACCAATGCCAGAAGGGGAGAACAATGGAGAACACATGAAATTTGCAACCTACACTGCAGTATGGTGTGTTGCATGTGCTAAGCCTGTACAGCTTTCCGTGAATGGGTGGCAACCTTGCACTGGCAAAAGAATGCTTTGGGGTGAAGCAGGTTTCAGAATGCTGTCTTCAATGTAAGGTTTATGATCATTGCATAAAAGGTTGCTTTTATGGTTGAGGAGATTTGTTGCAATTATTACACTGTGTAGTATATGCTTGGACCTGATGGAGTGTCACCTCCTCTAGTGTGTCTTGTGGGAGAAGTGCTGAAGTAGTGGATGGTTAAAAGTGCCTAGGGGTGACCTGACTGTACCTGCCTACTTGTTCGCCTGCTTACGTCCGTCATGTTGAGGTTGGTGTGGGCAAGGGCAAAACAGTTCGGTGTATGGAAAAAGGCTGTAGCCCGTACGCTACTCACCGAAGAGGCTAGATGTGCTCAGTAGCACGCCACCATAACGCCAACATGCATATTTAAGTATGCATGACTCCGCTTGTGGTGATGTTGAAAAAATGGCAATGCTGGACTGTGCAGATGTGGTTGAACAGCACAAATGACCTGATATGCGTCCGGTACCATATAGTACCTGGTTTGTGAACATTGCTTAAAATGTTGCTGTTATGGTTGTGGGGATTGGTTGTAATTCTTACACTGGACATTGTGTACTTGCCGAAACAGCAGAAGTGAGCTGCCATGCGTACATTATGATATGTTGCACATCATTGATCCTGTTGCACAATAATGTCTCTGCTGGTGGTGACATTGAAACAATGGTTGTGTAGGACTTTGTAGACATGGTTCAACAGCACACATGATCTGATATGCGTACGGTACCATATGGTACCTGGTTTGTGATCATTGCTTAAAACTTTACTGTTATGGTTGTGGGGATTGGCTGCAATTCTTACACTGGACATTGTGCACTTGCTGAAACAGCAGAAGTGAGCTGCTATGCGTACATTATGATATGGTGTACATCATTGCCCCTGTTGCACAATAGGGAGCCACATGTCACCATCTGCATTTGCTATGGGTAGGCCCTTATCAAACCCTTCCTTGACAAATCCTTTTACCACATTGGCCTATGAAAGGAAGTCATAAATATCAGTAAGTTGCAAAATGTACACAGCCACGCACATACCAGTATGCATAGGCAACACAATGTAATTGAGCCATGTATGTACAGATGTGACCAGGGTGAAAGTTGGCAGGCCCATTTGCAGATGGGGCTTCCATTACACATGAAATGAGAAGTAAAACATAGGTTTCACTAGTGTGTTGAGTGTGTGGTGAGACCCAGTGGTCAGTGATGGTAGACCAATGGCAGAAGGGGAGAACAATGGAGAACACACGAAAATTGCAACCTACATTGCAGTACGGTGTGTTGCTTGTGCTAACCCTGTAGACCCTTCAATGAATAGGTGGGCACCATGCATTGGCAACAGAGTGCTGTGGGGTGAAGTAGGTTTTACAATTATATCTTTGATGTGTGCTTTGTGAATATTGCATAAAATTGTATTTTTATGGTTGTGGGGATTGTTTGCAACTATTACACTGTGTAGTATGTGCTTAGACCTGATGGAGGGCTGACTCCTCCAGTGAGTCCTGTGGGAGAAGTGCTGAAGTACTGGAAGCTTAGAAGTGGCTACGGGAGACCTGCATGTACCTGGCCACTTCTTCACCAGCATAAATCTGTTATGTTGCGCTGGGTGTGGGCAAGAGCAACACTGTTGGGTGTATGCAAAAAAGCCTGTAGCCCGTAGGCTAGTCTCTGAACAGGCTATGCTTGCTCAATAGCACGCCACCATAACGGCGATATGCAATTTTAAGTATGCATGACTCTGCTGGTGGGGATGTTGCAAAAATGGTTGTGCAGGACCTTGTAAATGTGCTTGAACAGCACAAGTGACCTGATATGCATCCAGTACCATATGGTACCTTGTTTGTGATGATTGCATAAAATGTTGCTTTTATGGTTGTGGTGATTAGTTGTAATTTTTACACTGTGTAGTATATGCTGGACCTGATGGAGTGCTGACTCATCCAGTATGTATTTTTGGGAGATGTGCTGAAGTAGTGGATGCTTAGAAGTGGGTAGTGGAAAACTGTTGGGTGTATGGTTAAAAACCTGTAGCCCGTAGGCCAGTGACCGAAGAGGCTAGACCTGCTGAATAGCACGCCACAATAACACTGACATGCACTTTTAAGTATGCATGTGCCCGCCGGTAGGGACATTGAAAAAATGGTTGTGCAGGACCTTTTAGACGTGGGTGAACAGCACAAGTGCCCTGATTTGTGTCCGGTACCATATGGTACCCATTATGGCACACCCTTTAGGGAGCCACATGGCGTTACTTGAGGTTGATATAAGTTGCTTTTTACACCACCTGTCATATGTTACGTTTCTGGATTGTGATATGTGGGAAATGTTCTCTTTCATGAGGCCATTATGTAAGGGCTACATTATTGGGTACATGGCCAAGGGATGTAGGCTGTTGGTTATGCACCCAAGAACCTATCACTTGAGAACAGCCAGCATACCACATTGCAGACATGTACAGTTGCCTCAGTTTGTCTGCGAGGATGGTGACTTTTGAATAGTGGGTGTGGAGAGCATTATAGTTTGGTGGAACAACCACAGTGAGGTGCTATGCATTTGCAAGCACATGCTGTAGGTAATTGCACAAAAGGCTTTAATTTGGCCACAGCTACAGGTCGGGCGGTGTCTCATAAACAGAAGCTTATGTGTTTTGATGTGTGTCTTTATCCTGTTTTACATTACCCTCAAACACACTGCCCACCACCCTCCCTACCACGAAAAGTCAGCGATTTACGCTGTACGTTATGCTTCCACATGCCACATCAAGTAATTTTCTGGATGGGAGCCATGGAAAGGAAACTGTGGAGCAAACAACATCGGGCTCATTATGAGGTTGGAGGTAAAACCGGCAATGCTACCTTCAAACTCGCATCCGGGTCTGGCACCCGAAAATCGGCAATTACCGGGCTATTCCAGCCCAGCCCAGTAATTGACCTTCTGCAGGTGCCGGCCCCGGTACATCCCCATTCTCATTTTGCCTTACCCCCATACTTGTAATGAGGCCCATTGTTTATAAGGTTGGTGGGTTAGGTGTGTGCTCAAAAAGTGTACCAGAATTTTTCTTTGCACAAAGAGCAGAAGTCTAAGGTGGAAGTGAGCAATGTAAGGAGCAGGCAGGCTGGGCGTATGCATGAAATGTTAGTAACATGCAAGGTGTGCTGCTTGTGCCCAATATTTCTTGACACGTGTACAGTAAGAGGGGTAGTGTGGAAACCAAAAAATAACTTTTCAGTGTACACAGTAAGTGGCAGGCATCCCACTGTTGTGCATGCATTGTGTGTATGATATAATATGTAAGACTAGTATGTGAGAAAAGACCTTATGCTGGGTGTGCGCAAACCACTCTGCAATATAGATGAGCAATCTATGTAATGGAGTGTGCTGCAGTGGTGAGGAAAATTAGGTGACTTCGCACTGTCACCTATAACAAAGTAAACAACTGTGAAGGTATCCTCACATTCCGCGCTCACATTCGAATAAAAAGAGCCAATTTTGTCATAATGGTGCCAAAAAGCTGAGTTTATTTGGGATTTTAACCACTCTGCCTCTTATTTGGCTGTACCTGTACTTCTATTTGAATTTGACAAAAACAAATTACAAACTTTAGTACCCAACAAGGAATTATAAGTGCATATAATGTGGAATCACAAATGATAATTTGCTGTAGATGCGCTCATATTTTAGTGACATAAGCAGTTTAAAAAAATGACACTTGATTCAAACAGATTGTGATTTGGCATGTCATTATAAGACAATAAGGTTGTCAACTCCAGAGGTACTCTCTTTGAGGATATAATTAGCTATTTTCATAAGTGAATCGTTGGTCATAAAGAAACATGTTTTTTCTTAGCAGTGAAAAAACGCCAACACGTGTTTCAACCATCTAGGGTCATCTTCAGGGCGCATATGTATTATGATACTGCAGTCAAAATAATGTCATAGTCAAACATTCATTATTTGGATGATAGTACAAACAAACCGTTTGAAATCCAGTCCATTCAACCAGTACAAAAAGCATTGATAAATTGTGTGGTGAAATTGTAAAACAAACTTCAAATCATAAGTAGGCTAAATGAACATGAGACTACTTTGCACCTCCTAAAGATCCACACTTTGTGGTGAAACACGCGCAGAGGAAATTGTCTTGAATAACTAAGGATTGTGTTTTGGAATGCTTTTGATGTAGATGTGTTATAATGCTTATTTACAGATTGTCCCTAAATTAACATATTTTGTTTTTCCAATGGTTGGTATGGGAGTCAAATGTAGCTCCTGTTAACTGTTGAGTGGTAAGCTAGACAGGCACTTCTCTGCTAGAATGAGCATGTCCATTGCTCCCAGGTCCCCTGATTTTGGAACTGTGTATTGTATGTTTGCTTATATTTTGGCCCCATTTTTCTGATGCTTACATATTTCAGTGTAACATTCGAGTTTGTAACCCCAAGTCCACTTGTTTTTTGTTACAAAGTGTAGGCTTTGTTAGGACTCTAGAAAACAAAATCTGTTTGATGGCAAGGTACTCTTTGCTATTTACAAAGTTACTGCATTTACCTACTGAGTATACTAGTATCACTTGCTTTACTTGCTCGTCTTTACTCACTGACATGTCGTTTGTTTTACCAAGACCTATTAAAAATGGTTTATTTGTACAGAAGTAGTACATGTGTCTTGATCTCATACATTGTTCACTACGTTTTATTGAGTTCTAAAAATCAAAAGTGATTGCTGAATTACATTGTTCTTACTGTTACACTATGTACACGTCACTCATTTGATACTTCTCTTTATCATGCTGGGTTAGAGGATATGTATTGTCGTTTTATTGCGTGAAGTTGATGTGGCATCATTTCCCTTTATGTCATCAATATGGTAGGTACGATTGTTGAAACATTAACATTCGTACACATTTTTGGGCACAGAATGTTGGCATCTATAATTTTGGACAACTGTCCGCTTGATGCGTTTTGGGCGCACTGCGTTGTGAGCATGTTGCCTGGGTGTACAATGCACACTGTTGCCAATTTTGTACACACTAATAGTGCGCAAAACATGTGCCAACTACTTTGGGAGGATACTGCCTACTTATATGGTGCACCAGGTGGGATGCTTATTTGCATACCTATCTGTAGGACGTGCGTGCATGCCCCGATCACATTAACGTTCCTTTGCACATGATGCAGAGTGGTGATGTTACCAGGACACTGAGATACATATACACATGCCTGCACTTGCAGTACGCACAAACACCCGTTCCCACATGCATTGCCAGGTGGTGGACAACATGCAGCCATGCAGAGCCAACTGCTGTCGTACAGATGAGTCCATTGTGATTGTGTTCATTCTGTAGGACACCTATCTTTTGCTTAATTGCAAGCATTGCAAGGAGGACTGTGTGCCGCTGACTCTGAACGCCATCTTAGGGAAAAAAGCATACGACCAAAACAATTACCCACACTATAATTTTTAATGTTCACTTTTGCATATTCCTACAACCCATTAGGGAAGGGAAGGGGTAGCACAATTTGATACTTAGTGTGGGAAAATGCAATTTTGTAGAACTTGGTTGTTAGGGAAGGAAGAGATTGCTGCGTCACTTTCATGTCTCCCATGATACAATTTTTGAGGGGATGGCGGCATGGGGAAGGAGTATACGTGCAGGTGTGCCATACCCATTTAATTTTGTCCAAAGCATTTGTTAGCATGTAACTTATCTTAAGGGTTTATATTTTAATACCTTAATAAACCACATGCTAGCTGTATATGAACAACAGATTTGTGACGTACTAACCTCACAGATTGCACAAAGTGAGGTTAGTATGTGCCTATATTCAATTAAATTACAGTGCTAAACTTATGAAGGCAAACTATTGTTCTTAACTATTTTTATATTGTTTCATGAATAAAATATGTGATATGAAAACATTGGTGAACCTCTGCTTTCTATTTTACGTGGTTTGAAAGAGAGTAAGTGCCATACTTGTTGGCCTCTAATTGAGCGGACTGACCTTTTCACTTTTGAGTTACACAACTTGTAAGGGGGCACAATTGTTCCCCATTTTTGTTACTTTGCCTTTCAGCCTCTCCATTTTGCTATTAGCAAATTTTCTTTCCTTTGCTGTATGCAAATGGTGTTGTGCAAGGATTGCGGCTTCTACTGCCTTGCTTTCCTTTCCAATATGTTTTATTACGGAAAACAGAATGTGCTTTCTGTACATGGAGGAATATATAGTACATAATGTGCACTTCCCACTACAGTGCGCAACAATGGGGTCAATGTACAAAGTCATTCTGTTATGAGGGGCATTTCATTCGTGCAACTCGAAGGTGCTTGGCATTGCCACGTTACAAAACACATGTTACACATACCTCCTATTGCATACAGCAACACCTGTGCAATAATTAGAGGTTGTTCTGCTTCCTTAGTACATTGTCCCGAAGTTTTGCCCTAAGCTCCTGCCAGTCGTTACTCTGCCCTTTACTTCTTTGTTCCCATGTACAGTAGCAGTGCGGTATGATTGGTGAAGGGAGACGTTAATTCTGTCTTTGATGCATTCCTTTATGGTGTCTTCCCAATGTCTTTCTCCTGTTTTGTTTTGTACGTGCACAATTTCTACACCTACTCCATGTTCTCTTGCCATTTTTTGCCATGCTGCTGTTTTCATATATTTTTTGTGTTCGGTAATTGGCATCACTATGTAAGAGAGCAGGTGCCTTGCTGAGCAGGTTGGATGCCACCCAATGTGCGCAACCACACACATAGTCTGCTACTGCTATTTGAGTTACCATGCCGCCAGCAGTTTCATTATGTTGGAGAGTTCTTCTTTACAAACTAAGCATTTCCTGCTAAAAACCAATGAAATTCACTGGCAAATAACGTTGTTAAAGGAACGTTATGGTTAAGTTTCACTAGCAAACACCTATGCAATTCATTGGACAAACGTTGTTACAGGGATGTTATGGTTACAGGTAAAACTGAAAACCCCTCAAAATTCGCAGGTTATGGTTAGCTAAGCAACCATAACTCGTGCCACCAGTGTGCACTGTAAGGACTAACACCAATGACATCAAAGATGCCATCACAAATCTCATTGATGACATCCTTGATAACATCACATGTGTCACTGCCCCATTTTTGTTCAGGAAGGGGCAGTGATATATTTCCCAAAACCTTGATGCAGTAAGGTAGACAGAGATGGACGGACACAGAGTGCTCATCGTGGGTGATACCTTTGTGCTAGATCCGCACAGGTATGCTGTGGAAAGAGGCTTTTATACTAACTTTCAGGTGGAAGGAGTGGATGCTTTTTGGGGTACAGTGTATGAGTGGGGTTTCAGTGCCATGGTTCTCATTTGTACATGTGTGGCCTCTGTCGGCAGTGTGGATGTTGTGTCGTGCATTATGGAGCACTACATTTGGGGTACATGTCGTGCTCATGTTTGCTCCATCACCTCAAGAAGTTGATGACAGGAGTGATGCAGATTTTTCCCACTGCCAAGGTGATTTTCTCCTCCATACCACTAAGAGGTGCATGGGACCATGGCGGTGTAATTTGCCCACAGCCAGAGGTCGGGTGGTGTTTCATAAACAGAAGCATGTCGACTTTATGTACAGTGCTGGGATGTTCTGCACCGACTATAACATCATTAACGAGCGAGAATTGCAGTGGTCCAAAGGAAATGGCATTTTATTGACCTCCACTGGCAATGCTGTTTCGTTTGCCACTCTGCACGCAGTGTTGCAGATAATCCTGTAGAACTGTAAGAGAAGCGTTGATGTTCAGTCCGTACAAATGTGAGGAGGAGAAGCAAACAAAAACTCATCGAAAGAGATAAAAAAATAAATTGTATGCAAGCATGTGCATAACAAAAACAGGACAAAAAAAACTTTTGTTTTCTTAGAGAGTACTATAGACTCAAACCCCTACCTTGTTTTACATTTACTCCCCCAACACGCCCCACTACCCCCCCTCCCTCCCTAGCACAAAAACTCAGATTACACTGTACTTTCACGCTTCCACGTGCCACATCCAGCCATTTTCTGGATGGGAGCCATCCAAAGGAAATTGTGGAGCGAAAGACACTGCTCTATAAGGTTGTTGGTGCTGGTGTGTACGCAAACAATGTGCCAGAAGGTCTCTTTGCACAACGAAGTGCAGAAGGCTATGATGGAAGTGTGCAGAGTTTATTAGAAAGCCAGTGCAGGGGTTCGCCTGGCGGGGGGAGGTGACATGGGCCCAACATCACAGAGTCGCCAGGTAAGTAGTGCAGAATCAGTTTACGTCAGGCAGTTAGCCGGGGAGAGGAGCAGAAACAACAGACGCTAAGAGAAAGGCTTTGAGGTGCTTCAGGAACCGGCGATGTTTCCCCTCAAGTGTCAGGGATGTAGGGAGGCTGTTGTAGAGGGAGGCCGCAGGCGAAAAAGCACAACTACCACCAACTGTTTTTTTGCAGAAGCGCCTGACCTTGAGGGAGTTGGAGGGGGATGAGGGAAGAGCTTGCACATGCAAATACATAGGGAGGTACAGTTGAAGGTATTGAGGTCCCAGGGACCAGAAGGCCTTCCGCATAATGCCAAGTCTTCTCACTTTATTCCTCGCAGCCACTGGGAGCTATTGGTGACATTTTAGTGCAGGAGAGATACCATCCGAAATCCTGCACTCCTCTTCTGGATGCGTTCCAGAGGGTGGAGAGTAGACAGGGGCAGATTTAAAAATAGCATGTTGCAATAGTACAGCATAGACAGAAGTACAACTGTGCAGACAGTCATCTTTTGGAAAGTTGCTTTCGCTTGGTACCATACATTCAATGCTGCTATTGATGGCATTTTTTTACGATTTATGTAGGAGGTGGGTTAGTGGGCAAAACATTTCATAGCATTGTAGAAAGAATGGAGAGAGTTCCTGTTTCGATATTACACTGTATGATATGGCTAAAGTAGAACATTGCAAGCACATATTACTGAAGTGCCACTTCATGGTAGGGGACGGTAAAAAAAACAGTATGTTTTTAAAGAACGTAATGGCCGCTCAGTGGCAGATACCATGCACAGAGGCACTTATAACACAGTCATACACATAGTGCAGAAAAGTTTCCGTACCTCCATTTTGTGGTGATGGGTGTGCAAGTGGATGATTGTGGATGCATAAATCTTGCAATATTTTACTGAACTTTCTACTGGACGTGCTGTCCAGTGACAGCACACTAGCAGGCTGCATTTGTAACGGTACCTATGAAGTGTTGTGCAGAACTGACAGTGTTAGATGGTAACGTCTTGGATGGCATTGGTGGAAACGTGTGTGCCCATTTCCCTGTACCCAATGAGGTCTTGCTGGACAAAAGGTAGTGGAAAGGTAAGTAGGACTGCTCCTGCTTTACTGGGGTGCGGCCCTCGTGGTTCTATGGGCACTGCACGTTCCACAATCTGCACTTCATACTTTGCTGGCCAATGGAGAATGGACTTTCGAGATTATCCAATCAGGTACTGTGGGTGTGTATCACAGGAAGGGGCGGTCAAACTGCTGTACATTACAATCTGCGTGGTGAGGCTGACTGTCATGGTGAAACACATTCTGTTGACTATTGATGCCTTTCTAAATCTGCACAAGTATGCCCTGGAAAGAAACTTTGATGACAATTTCGGGTTGGAAGCAGTGGTCGCATTGTGGAACGGTGTCTATGAGCACAGTTTCACCAACATGCATGCACTTTGCAAAGATCTGGCCACTTTTGCTAGAGCCGATTGTATCGTCATCCACTACGGTGGTATGCATATGGGTTACTTGTCTTGTTTAGGCTTGTTCCGTCGACTGAAGAGGTTGCTAATTCTAGTGAAGAGGTTTTTTTCCCACTGCCAAGGTGGTTTTCTCATCTATAGCACCACTAAAAGTATGGGGCATTGGTCTTGGAAGTTGTTCCGAACCAGAGACAGTAAGGTGTCTCATTAACAGAAGCATGTATACTTTTTTTGTCTACTGCTGGGATGTTCTTCTGCAACAATGACCTTATTAGTTGTGGAAATGCAGAGTTTTTCCAAGCAAATGGCATTTCTTTGTTGCCCATTGGCGCCCATTGGTAATGCTGTTTCTTTTGCATGTCTACAAGATGCGGTGAAGAGTTTACAGTAACAAAATCCACACAAGAAAACACAAAATTAAATAAAAAGTGAAAAAATATGTTTCTCTAGAAGCATCTTAAAAAAAAAGAGCCACCCCTTACAACAAACTCCCCCTGCCCTGGTTTACAAGTTATTCCCTCACGCTTGCACGCAGCACGAAAGCCACATCCAGGGATTTTCAGGATGGTGGCCATGGAAGTGGGACTTTTGAGCCACAGGGATGCACAACAACGTTCTGGGCATGGTGTGTACATAGAGGACTGTTGTACAGAACTGATACTGTTACATGGAGAGCTCTTCAATATCATTGGTGGAAGCGTGTGTAACTTTTTAACAGTATGCCGTGATGGCATGCTGCAAAGAAGAAACTAGAAAGAGAAGAAGGAATATTTCTGCTTCATTAGGACACGGTCCTTGCAGTCAGTGGGGACAGGCACATGGACATGCTCCCCTTTGCAGCTAGCTACCCATGAGATTGGGACAGTGGGGACTATCGCAGATGCGGGTCTGGGTCACAGCAAGGCCTGTTCATAATTTTCCCCATTACTGTGCATACTCAGCCGGACTGACATGATTGCTATTAGTTGCAAATGCACTGTAGCAAAGCAGATTTGGCGCACCGTTACTTACAGGGCAAACCTATGTGGCCTGCTACTCTGTTCTAAAAAGCTACAAACAGATTACACAGCACCTCTGGGGTGTGCCCTTTTGTAGGGTTGCTGTGGACAACTTTCACCTGGAAAGCAGGTCTACATAGTTCCAAAACATACATACATGTGCAACGGCACATTGTGTTGTGTTTGTAAGCGTGTACTTTCTGAAAAACACTCTGTACATTGCTCAACCCTACACTTTGCTGCTGTTCAAGGGTCCGGCTCCTGTCCCTGAAATAGGGGCACATGTGCAGCGTGGGTGCGGTTGCATGGTGATGTTGCCACTGTTCTCCTATTGGACGCTGTCCGCCGGACGCGTTTTGGGCAGAATGCGTTGTGCGCACCAATGCCAACCATTTTGGGAGACGCTGCCTATTTATCGGGTACAGCAGGTAGGATGTGTATGTGTATAGCTACCTGTAGGACGTGGATGGATACTCCGACCCAATTAACGCTCCTTTGCATATGCTGCACAGTGGCGATGTTACCAGGACACAGAGGAACAGATACACATGCTTGTACTTGCACTACGCACAAATGTCCACTCCCACACGCATTGATAGGTGGTAGACAACATGCAGACATGCAGAGCCTGCTGGCAACACACGGATGCCTCCATTGTCATTGTGTATAGGCCGGACAGCTGCGGTATCCGTAGGACACCTAATATTTTCTTACTTGTGGTCATTGCAACGAGGACTGCGTGCCGCTGAGTCAGAACCCCATTTCAGGTAAAAAAAGAATACCACACAAACACTCAGCAACATTCTCATTATTACTGTTTACATGTACACATATATACACCACATTTGGAAAGGGAAGGGGTAGGATTTATTGTGGGGAAATGGGGATTTGCACAAATTGGTTGTGAGGGGAAGAAGAGATTGATGTATTACCGTAACGTCTCCCATGAAACGGTTTTTGAGGGAATGGCGTGTTCCGAAATGGGGAAGGAGTACATGTGCAGGTGTGCTAGTGCTGTTTCATTTTGTCCAAAATATATCCTTGTACGCAACCTTCAAAGCGGCACAATTGTTCACCAATTTCCCACTTTGACTTCCACGCAGTGCATTTCCCTCTGCAGAGAATTTCTTTCCTTTCCTAGAAAGTATGCTACTGTGTAAAGGTTGCCGCTTGTACTGCCTTCCTTTCCTTTCCAATATGTTCTTTTACCAAAAAGAGAATGTGTTTCGTGTAAATGCAGCAATATATATCACATAATTTACGGTTCACAGCACTGTGCGTACCAAAGGGGTTATTATAGAAGGTAATTGCTTCATGGGGGACATTTTCATCCTGCCACTCTAAGGTGCTTGCCATTGCTGCGTTACAAAAATATATTTTATGCTTCTGTACTATTGCATACTGTAGCACCTGTGCAATTATTAGACAAAGTTTGGGGTCCATACTGCACTGTAATGATGTTAAGGTCTAAGCACTTTCCAGTCATTACTCTGGCCATTCGTTCTTTGTTCCCGTTATCAGTAGCAGTGCGATAGGATTGGTGAAGGCAGATGTCTGTTGTTGATGCATTCTGGTTTGGTGCACTCCATTTGCCTTTGTCCTGTTTGCTTCATAAGTACACATTTTGCAAACCTTCTCTATTTTCCCTGGCAATTCTTGCACATGGGGCTGCTTGTCTATGTTCTTTGCGTTTGGTGATTGGTACCACTATGTAAGAGAGGACATGCCTTCCTCTGCAGGTTGGATGCCACACGGTCTCTGCAAACATATGCATAGTCCGCGACTGCTGTCTGCATTAACATGGTGCCAGCAGTTGCACTATGTTGCACAGTTCTTCTTTACAAAGTAAGGGTATCCTGCTAAAAAACAATGAATGACATTTGTGATGTCATCTTTGATGTCATGGGTGTTAGTCCTTGCAGTGCACAGGGGTAGCGAAAGTTATGGTTGCTTATCTTACCATAACTGGCAAATTGCTTGGGTGTTTCGGTTTTACCTGTAACCATAACTTCCCTGCAACAACGTGTGTCCATTGAATTGCATAGGATTTTACTAGTGCAACTTAACCATAACGTCCCTTTAAGAACGTTTTTTGTGAGTGATATATATATATATATATATATTTTTTTTTTTTTTACAAGTTTATTCGGATTTCAGAAAAAATCCATCAAACACAAGAAATACAATATCATCACACATAAAAAAAAATTACCATCTGTACTCCATATCCAAATGTAATAAATCAGAGGTACTAGGAGGGAGATATGGGTCAACCATAAGCCCCCATTACATCCCATATTGTCCTTTTACTAGTCCAGAGAGTCACAAGACTAATTGCCCACGCTTGGCACTCGCTCACAACCCCCTGCTGGCCTTTTTCCCAGAGGTGTACAGTTTGCTCCAGACAGGACATTACTATGGGTGATAGTTCCAGGTGGAGCAACTGCTCCCAGATAGGGGCGCGAGCTGATTACAATCCCACTATATGGGGCCCGCGCATAACCCTCAGAGCTTCCATAACTTCCCTGGCCATTTGATCATTCCTAAAAACCAGTTTAACAGAGTCGGAAGAGTTTATACCCTCGCCAGCCAATTTAACACACCACACCATAGCTTCCCTGGCCACAAAGGGACAATTCCCAGCTGTACGAAGCCAGTGGAGGCATTTGTTAGAAAGGGCATCCCTTGGTTCTCTCCTGCCCAAAGGCAGTTTAGGTAACCCATGCAGAAAAACAGTAGCAGTTCTTTGCCCCCCATATTCATGACTCCTGGGGCTGAGCACCCTTGAACAGTTTCCATGTGCTCCAGTCCCGCCCTCCCTGAGGGGATTTGTTCTCAAGGAGCTTGGGGGACCCTCCGCCAGCAGAGTTGGCCTGGTATACCCAGGTGGGGGTCCTCTATCAGCATTAGAGTGCATCAACTGCTCATCCGGAATAAGGCTCATTAGTGCATGAACAGTCCCTTTGCAGGATACAGTGTTCAGAGGTTGCTGTGGGGGGTTGGGTCCCTTACCAGCAGGAGGCATGCTGGAAAACTCCCCCAGCGAGTCCACTCCACCGTTCCCCTTCCCACTCCTCACCTTGGCATCGATCAGTACCAAAAGTAGTTTTTTAATGACAGCTAGTTCAGAGAGCACCTGTGCGCAGGGGCAACTTCCGACAGTATGCACCTCCTTGGGTGTTGGAACAGAGGAGGGATGACTGCCGTGGGTGATGGACTTGAGCACCCTAAATGGTGGTGAGTTAAGAAAGGAACTGGACCCTTAGGTCAATGCAGGTTGATTCTCACTCCAGGAGCAGCAGATAGGACTGGGAGGGTACTTATCTTCGGTTGCTCTGACATTTTCTATGTCCATTGGGTCCAGAGTAGAGCAACAGTGATTGGGGGGGACAGTCTGGCATAGGTCCCAAGATGAACGGGAGATCAAGGGGCAAGCATGGACTTGCAAGGGGCGGGCTAAGTGGGGTGGTAACTGGTACAACAAGTGCCAGGGATGCTGGTGGAGGAACTAACACATCACAAGCCCCCTCTATGCATGACCCAGGAGCATTAGCCAGCAACAAGGCATCTAGATTCCCAGTTTCGGCGGGAAAAATGTCCTGGCAGGCAATGGTTTTGTGGTTCAGACTTGGGGGCTGACATTGCAGCTCAGTGGTGGGGGGCTAGCAAGATTACTGCAAGGTCCCCCCCCACATTGTGATCCTGGAGTGGATGCTTTCATACCCTCCACGGTGTGGATGGGCCCTCGGTAGGCCAGGTTAATGTCAGGGCACGGAGAGGTGTGGGTCTTTGCTTTGGCTGTTGCTCCCTGTTGACTTCTTCTTTTGACAGCCAGGAGCTTTCGCGCTGGGGTATGTTTGAAAGGATTGGTGGCGGACTCGGACTCGGAACAGTTCGGGGGCGGGATGGATGGCAAAAAACTGTCTGGTTTCCTGGCTGGTTTCCTTGGTACAGCACGGCCCTTAAAGGACCTCAGGGATTTTAATAGGGACAATACAAAGCCCCCCCGCAACTGGCCTGAGGAAACTGGGCTGATTTGCTGAGTATGAGCCCCAACAAACTTCTCGGGCTCTACACCTTATAGAAAACACTCATCAACAGTCAAAAGGTGTATAACACTCGCCGGCACTTACTTTTCTTGGCGCCCTGTCGAACAGCCTACACAGCCTACACAGAGAGTGCCTCTCTCCGCGGAAGCCGAACACCTGTGGCGCCAAACACTGCGCCCTTGCCCCGCCGCAGGCTTCACCGCTGCAGGGCTAGTGGCTGCGAGAAAAGTCCAGGGGGGCGTGGCCACAGAAGCAGGAAGTCCCTCCGGGGACCTGGAAGGCGCCAAACACTGCGCCCTTGCCCCGCCGCGGGCTTCACCGCTGCGGGGCTAGTGGCCGCGAGAAAAGTCCAGGGGGGCACGGCCACAGAAGCAGGAAGTCCCTCCGGGGACCTGGAAGGTGCCAAACACTGCGCCCTTGCCCCGCCGCGGCCTTCACCGCTGCAGGGCTAGTGGCCGCGAGAAAAGTCCAGGGGGCGCAGCCACAGAAACAGGAAGTCCCTCCGGGGACCTGGAATGCGCCAAACACAGCACCCTTGCCCCGCCGCGGGCTTCACCGCTGCGGGGCTAGTGGCCGCGAGAAAAGTGATATATATATAAAAAATTGTAAAAATATATTTGCCAATTTACACAATCAGTTTCTTGCCATGAAGAGATACTGACATCCACTGCATGGCTGTTCACTCAAATACTGCCTATGTTCCAAGGTATATTAACAAAAGGTCATGGTGAGGTGTATTCAATACATCCAATGGATACAATAAAATTGGAAATCACATTTCGTCACTTTGACATTTAGGGACACCTCCTCATCCTAATGTAGTCAGATCTAACCAGCCACACATTATGCTCTAAGATCTTCCTCAGCTGCCCTCTGACTGACCACAGCTTTTTTCATTTTCCAGATTATAGGAACATTAAACATTGGGTGAAGGTTCCCACGCTCCCTCGGAGCAGAAGGCTTTCTTTAAACGAGTGCTATTCATGGCCTCTAGAAATCAGGTTGGTTAAAAGAGAGGAACACTTTTGAACACCACCAGTGCCACTGTGTGCATAATATCCACATTGGTGGTGATTAGGGGACCATAAGAGGTAGATAATAAACACTTGACGTTGTCAACAAAAAAAATAAACGTGAATTGCTTTAATATGAGTGGGCCATGTGGATCAGGTACTCAGAGAATACCACTAATTCCAAAGATGCCTTATGGTTGTTATTTTTTGGGAGCGGAGATGCTCTGATCTTAATCTGTAGCATTGAAATCCATTAAACATTTACTAACTGACCTGGTAGCTCTTGAGCCAGCAGCATATTGGCATTTAGGTCAACTGGATCTGTGTGCTTTTTAAATGACCTAACCAGCATTGTGGAATCATTGTTGGCTTTCTCAATCAAAAGTGTTTTTTTGTTTTGTTTTATTCAGGACTTGGCTTTTTGATGTCCTCCGCATACTCTTGCTTTTCTGTTTTCTATCCTTGAAGTGCAGAACTCTGGATTGCACTAATTATTGTTCTCATGGTTCCAAGCCACTCCCCTTTCCCGTATAGGTAGGGCTGGCTGGATGAAGTCATGGTGAATCTCATATTAACCCCATGTAGTTAGAACTCAGATGAATCTGTGCCAGCATATCAACAGAAGATAGAGACATTATTCCTAAAATACGAACATGCCTAGCAACTGCTATTTTATGCCAAGTGAAGTCTCAAGTGGACAAGTGCTGCCATCTTATGCCAAGTAATGACTCATGTGGCAGTACAATGTCATTATCATCCTAATACAATCTTAAACGCTGTCTTTATGCTATAAATCTTACAGCTTTGAATACCCACAGTGTCCTGTGTGCCGCCCAAATCTTTTATTTAGTATTGTTCTGCCCTTGAAATCTGGTCGGAACAATTGACAGGCCTATGCTGCGTGGTGGAACATTGGGTGCAGTTTGAAGGGTGAACAAAATATTGCCCCTATATCCCACCTATGCAGAAAGAGCAATATTTACGTGCCAAATCAGAAGAACAGACTTAAGAAGCTAATATACCCTTATGCACACACTCATCTGCCCTACAGATGTCGTAGTGATGGCTGGTGTTTAACACATGCATTAGCAGTCATGCTGCGTGAAATGAATGCAACTCTGCACAAAAGGCCAAATCAGGCAACACAGACATTCACATTACATATACTGAGCATAACAGTGACCATCACTAGGATTACCAAAATCACAGAGCAACAAACACCATCACTGGCAAAATCACCAAGCCCGACACGCCCGTGACACACAAGACATTGATAAAGCCTTGCCGATTGTAATGTCATCCATAAAAGCACACCCACATCCACGACACAATCAGAACCCTGTATGATTAGTGGGGCCATATAAACCAACCACATTTCATGATCACAGGTGTGTGCAGTGCAACATCCATGCCTATTGCAAGGCACAGGCATCACTGTCCCACATAGGTAAACATAGATATGCACAGCCAACATACATGGCAACATGACCATCTGTGCAAGGAATGCAATGTAGGACAACCTTGCCTACCACAATGATGATCCATAATAACACCCCACCACCACCCTCAGACGCAAATAGCCAGAGATGCACATGACAGTCTGCACACAACACAAATACATGTACCAATCCTATGCACATGCATCAACTGTATGCATGGACTGAGAAGGTCACAATGAATACATCAGCAAAACGAAAAGGTAATGGCTGGAAGGTTTTGAATAAATCCTAACCACGGGCAAAGCTCTGGGCAACCCTTCTGACCATCGTTTTTCAGTCTGCCAAGCCATTACAGAAGGGGAAAAACCATATGCAAGTCAGGCTTGGTCCTACCCCAAAAGGGGCAGTCCAGCCCATACTGCTAGGTCACATCCCTTCTGTATGAGAGCACAAGTATCCCCAGACATGTTTCAGCCTTGTTGGGCGTCATCAGTGAGGAGTAGCTTGGGTCTCTAGGCCCGGCAGACTCAGGACCCACATCTGGGCATACCCATCCCACTCGGGGTGACTTTAGCAAAACAAAAAGGTGATGGCTGGAAGATTTTGAATAAATCATAACCACGGGCAAAGCTCTGGGCAGCCCTCCAGACCATCGGGGGCAGTACCTGACTGATTTGCATATGGCTGGAGCCCTTTTGCAATGGCACAGACAGGCTCAAAAACGGTGGTGTGGAAGGTTGCCCAGAGCAACGGCAGTGGTTCAGATTAATTCAAGACCTTCCACCCATCACTTTTTTGGTTTCAGTTTGTCTCCCTATGTGAGAGAGGGTATGCCCAGACGTGGGTCCCTTGCTCGCTGCGCCATAGGGAACCAAGCTGCACCTCACTGAGGAGGCCCAACAAGGCCGAAACATGTCTGGGGTTGCTTGAGTTTCCGTGCAGAGGGGACCTGGCCTAGCAGTTTGGTCAGGGCTGCTCCCATTGGTGACAGTACCTGACTAATTTTCATTTCGCTGGACCTCTTTTGCAATGGCACAGACGGGCTAAAAAACGGTGGTGTGGAAGGTTGACCCATCACTTTTTTGGTTTCACAATGAATACATCCACATATGCTGATCCATAAGTGCATGGCTGTGAGTCTGACAGTATTGGTAATTTTGACTGAATCTAATGTATCACATCAGCCACCAACAGACAATGGCCCTGCACCAGATATGTCACCCCAGCCCTCCAATCCCCCAAAATCAAGCACATATCCTACAACGGAAATGGCTGCCTGGGCCCTCACCCTTGAATTGGACCACATATGTCCATTAGTCAAAAGGCAAATGGGAAGTGAATGTGAAGGGTGAATATCCCTTGACCTGTAACTGATGACCCAACACCATTGACACCATCATGTAACTCCTCAAGGCCATGGCAGAATACAAGGACATTCTTTGCACACCCTCCCGTAGGACCCACACAGTGTGGAACATTGAATGGAAACAGCACATATAAGCCATGTCAATGGCACAAGAACAAAATGCCACTTTATGTTACACTACATTGCGGTGTACACCGACCAGCGTCCTCCCAACAAGCATCCTCTACACATGGTATACCCATTCATCCCCATCGCACTGACAGTGTGGACTCACATGCAGCCTCGATCTGGGCCTGCACTTCAAAATCCTGGGCTTGAAGAGCTTAGCTCACCCTCTGCAGGATCGTGACATGTAGAGGTGAAATCTGATGACGCTCACCAGAGTGCACCTTTGCGGTGGGTCCTGCCTGGATAACTGCCCTGGCATTCTTCTGGCTCCATATCCTCACGTCGTCCCACCTTTTCATAATGTTCTCCAGGGTATGGATGGCCACACCTCCAACAATGACAGCAGTTGTAATCTCCTGCCCGCTCCTCCTATGTCCAATGGCCCCAGGCTGCTGGTCCAGGTGGAAGAGGGCATCATAGTGCAGCAACACCTGTTCCCCAAGGATGGCAGCTTCTGCCCCCAAGAAGATAGCAGCCCTCATCCACGCAACCTTGGAGGTAGAGGTGGCCAACATGGTGCGGATGATGCTGGTGGCCTGGCACTGGGTCAGGAATGCACCTGTAACAGAGATGGAAGTGTAAGAACCATCATTGGTACCACCACTTTGTGTGTTCCCCGCAGAGCATAGCCACTGTTCAAAGTCTCAAATATGCTGCCAGGACATTGCTCTTCAGTCCTCACCCAATACTGAATCAGCTGTGCCTGGACAATCAAGCACTGCCAATGTCAGACGTGACACCCAGGCATGGACAGAGAGAGACACACACACACACACACACACACACCCGCACACACAATGACCAGCTGTACATGTCTCTGCAGCCTTATACCTTAAGCATATTGCAACCAAAATTCTTACATCTGCAGTAGAGGCTTCCATAACATGATGGTACAATTGTAAGTGAACTACTGCGTAAAGCAACAGCAACCATGCCACATGTTCATAGCAGGACATAGGACAGCACCAACCTGTCTTGCATTGTGCCCCCCATAGCATCCCACTCCCATCCTCTTGGATGCAGCCACCTAACCACCTGCTTCCATTTTGCAATTCCCCCACTTGCCTGTACTCTGGAGCAGAAATGAACTGTTAGTGTGCAGATGAGTTAGTGGTAGTATTCAGCAGACTGCCCCAGGACTGCACACTGGAGGAATAGCAGGGGTGTCAGTGCATTCCAAGCTGTACCTGAAAGAGGGAGCTGCCATGGGGATGTTCCCCACCAGCTGGTAAATCAAGCTAGGCCCGTGTCATGTGACTTACACGCATCACGCCAAGCAAACTATGCATGTGCTGCATACTACGATTAGGAGTCGCATGTGCAGTATGCATTTATGCTGCATTATCCTAACTGACGGAGGACGTGCAGCACATAAGAATTCGTCATGACGGGCGGTACGTATGTGGAGCAAGGGCAGACTCAAAAATATTCTGCGATTCATCTGCATCACCCAATGATGGATGGTAGGGGAACTGGCAGGGCTGGGGGACCAGTGAAGAGGAGTGGACCACTACCAAAAAGTGTCAGGAAGATGGCACCACCAGATGCTGTGGGTGCACCACTGGCACAGATGGGCAGAAGTGCTGTAGGCAACAGGGCCACTGAGACTCATCGAGCCAGGGACAGCCACCGGCATGTAAGAAGGAGCAGAGCTGGAAGAAGTAATACTCTGAGGAGGAGTTGCCGGTCCTCACAGACTATGTGGATGAGCACCAGTCGGAGCTCTACCCATGGGCTTGCAGCACCATAACACTGACCCAGTGGCATCAGAAGTGGCAGGAGGTCACTAATTTAATGAATGCATGAGGGGTGGAGAAATGCACAGCACAAGAAGTGCATACGAGGATGGACAACCTCACCAGGCATACAAAAGACACGCTTGGTGCTAATGTGGCCTCTGCACGGGCTACTGGTGGAGGGTCTCCACGTGTTGAGGAGCTCACTCCTTTTGAAGAAGTTGCCTCTGGACTCATGAGTGAACAGGTCATTGGTGTGGGGGCTATGACACGTGTGGACTTGCAGCAGGTGAGTGACATGTGTGACTGGTACATTTGATCATGACACCACTGCATGACAATGGGTGAGTGATTTGTTGTTGCCTGGTGGGATTCACATCAGGGCTTTTCCATTCAGAATGTACATTCATGTGCACTCTGTGCACATGATGTGCAGTGTGACTGTTGGATACATGATGGTCAATTCACTGTGCCTAGTAGGTGTATTTGTCAATGGCATTGGCTACTTTGTCTATGTCCACTTTCCGCATGACACATGTCACTGCACACAGTATCAGTGGCATGCCTGTGTGGCGTGTACTCTCAAGGTTGGGTTCACTCACGTGGCTCTTCTACTAGCAATGGGTGATGCATGTGTGATTCATTCACTGCTCCAATCAGATAGTGACCTAGGAAGAAGGGGTTAATTGCTAGTGAAATGTACGGGGGTCACATCCACTGCAGCCCTTATGATGGAAACATACAGCATGGACATGTCTTCTCATGTTGCCAGGGCATTCGGTGTGTCCATACTCTGTTTTCTATACTTTGACAGACATGTCCGTGATGCATGTGTGCATTTGGCACTGTAACCTTGGCATTGCCTTTCCACATGAGGGTGGTAGGTTTTTTTTACAGGGCACTGACTGGACATCGCCACATACACATGGAGTCTTGCCTTTGGACTGGATGGGTTACAGTGTTTGTAATCAACATTTGTTTTTGCATTTGTATTTATTTAGATTTATATATCGCTTTAACCCAAAGCGCTTTACATGAGGAACAAGCAATTACAACAAGCAATACATGACATTGAATCAAACCAGAAAACAGTACAAAGAACAATTAATATTATTGGTGAGGTGGAGGGGGACTAAAGTGAGAGAAGAGGGTTATAAGGTGAAGGAAGAGGAGGATTCAGTGGAGAGAGAGGAACCTGAAAGGTGCTAGGGGGTGAATGGAAGAGGTAGGATTTTAGAGAAGTGTGAAATGAGGGGTAGGAAGTAGTAGAGCAGACGGGGAGGGGAAGGCGGATCCAATGGAAAGGAGCAAGAAGTTGAAAGGAGTGGAATCAGGAAGGGGCAGAAGGTGGAGGAGGAGGAGAAAGAAGGAAGAGATCTGCAGAACGGAGAGAACGAGAAGGGGTGTAGAAAGTGAGAAGGGAGGAGAGATAGGGAGGGGCAAGACAAGAGAGGGCTTTGAAAACTAGACAGAGGAAGTTAAATTTAAGCTGGGAGTGAAAAGGGAGCCATCCTAGCGAGTCAAGGGAAGAGGAGATGGAGTCGGGAGGTGAGAGAAGGCAGAGGGCGCAGATAGCGGAGTGGTAGATGGATATGAGGGGGGAGAGGTGTGAGGAGGGGAGTCCAAAGAAGAGAGTGGAACAGTAGAAGAGTCTGCAGAAGATGAGGGAGGAGATTAGGAGTTTAGTAGTGTGAAAGGTTAGGAGAGGATGAATTTTAAAGATGCTGTAGAGGTGGAAGCGGCAAGATCTAGCAGTGAGAGAATTGTGGTGAGAAAGACAGAGGTGGGGGTCGATGTGGAGACAAAGGTTGCGGGCATGAGGAGAGAAGGGGAGTTGGGAGGGAGGGAAGAGAATGAAGGGAGGAGGAGAAGGAGGAGGAAGAGTGTTGGCAGGGAAGAAAAGGAGCTCAGTTTTATCTGAGTTGGTCGGTCTCTTGCCAGCTTGGCCCACAGACCTTGCAATTGCACCAATGCCCATGTGACTCCATTTACTACACCTGCCTGCATCATTTCCCTACTTGCATGTTCCATTGTCTATGACATTGTGCATTGCCAACATATGCCACACCTACTACATGTTGTCCTGTCTTTTGCCTCTGCATCCACAACATCTATTTGTTACATCCTTTACTAGTGTAGCTACGTGATGTTGCTCACGTGTGTGAATACTGATGTCAACACATACATGCAAATTCTGCTAAGTGCGTACAGTCCTGCTGCCAATTACATGACTGCTGAGACTTATTGGGCAAACTGATGTCTACTTGAAAGGGACATTGCACTTGCATCACCACAAAATATGTTGCTGATATCTGCAGGTCACTGTCAGTGTGCACAACACATCTGTTTCATAATTTGTTACAGCCTGTTAGGATCCAGTTTTAAGAAGAATCCATCATTGAGAAAGTTAAGTGCCCCAGAAGAGGGGGAGCCATGGCCAATTTGCTACTGAAACAAGAGCAAAAATGGGTGTTTCAACTGAAAACAGACGAATTGGGCCTGAATGAAAACATTCCCTGGCAGTCTCTGGCATTAATTACATGAATAGTTCCATGTATATCACTGCCCTTTGCCAACACGGAATGCATTGAGAACATGTGTAAGTGACTCACCCCAGCCCGGGGGGCCCACCTGATTTGAATCAAAACTCAGCGTCCCAAATACAAGGTCCTGTGCAAAATTTAAGACAATGGGCGCACATGTGGTGTGGATATCCTCGAGAGAAGATTACCAATCTTATTGGGCTATATTCTGTCTCATTGACTGTAATTGCTATTAAGGGCTCTAATTCACTGGAAGATCAGAATCAGTCTAAGAGACAAGATGTACTAAGAGAAGTGGTTGAGAACAGGAACTGCACATACATAATGATGAATACCCGGTGTTGCACGGGTTGTTAATAATTCACAAGAACACTCTGATGTATTATTTTGAACATCGCATCCTGAAAATGGGTGTCTAGAGCGAGAAGAGGCAGACAGGACGATGCCTGACCTTGTCCAGGCGAATACGGAAGGGATCAGGACTGACTATGCCTGACATCCGTATCACATGCCCCGTGCGTTGTTTGCACATGGGAGACATGATCCCTGGAACAACAGGTGAAGCGCAGCCAGAATTGTATTTCTGAGCTGCAAAGACACAAAGTTCCTCATTCCGAGTACGGCGCTAACCAATGGCGCTATTAACGCCTTGGTTGACGCCGTACCCGGACCGGCAGCGCCTTGGTGGATGGCGGAATCACCGCCCCATTCCAAGGTTGGCGGGGCGGTAATTCCCCATTCACCAAGGCTCTTCCCCATTCCCAAATGAGCCCCCATAGGGCTCAATGGGAATGGGGAAGATGCAAATAACGGTGACCGTTCATTACGGTCACCGTTATTGGCTTGGAGCTCCCTTTGCGCCCTCGACTTTAACACCTGCTCAAAGCAGGCGTTAAGGGCGAGGGCGCAGAGGGAACTCGGAGTATGGCGGTAAGGGATTACCGCCACCGGTCTCGTTACCGGTGGCCGCTATCCCTTACCGCCATACTCGGAATGAGGCCCAAAGTGCGGTTTTTGTAATGGAATGCAGCAAACCATAGATAGCGGATCGAGCGAGCAATAATAAGTAAGTTCACAGCCGTTTGGCCTTTAGAATTGATAATCACTTACTCCCTGACATGGGACCATGTGTCCTGACCAACACGATGGGTTGGAAACAGGGGTGGATGACAACAAAAGCCGTGATAGATGTAGCGTGGATTGTTGTGACAACCTTACAAGAATTAATCACCAGCGACTATGACATGGGTGTTCTCTCCCATTTAGAGACAGAGAGCACTGGGCTCGGAACTTCGTGTACCCTCATCTAAGAGGAGAACATTTTATGTACAGAGAACTCTAGATCCCACAGGGATACCTGCAACAAGGTCAGTTCATAACCCCTTTTTTGTTTCCCTCTGCTACCCGCCTTGACCATCTGAATGGGGCAGAACAGAGCTCTTTGTAAATGTGAGGCACTTTATAACTTGTTGGCTTGTATGTATATGGATACAGAAGCCCCCTGGTAATATTGTAGCTATCAATATTGAAAAAGAGTGGAAATAACCATTTAAACTGAATTCATTGTTGGTGCAATGTGGCATTGATACCTACATTTGTGTGCATTTGAATGGCAGTAAATATTATGCCGATTCAATGCCATTTGGTTGGCAGTTATTAGCCTAGAGATGACTCCTGGTGCCTGGGGATGCACAGCCAGGCACCAGCACTGCATAGACTGCTGTGCATGGTGAGAACCCGCTGCAGTTGCAGACCATCCTCAGCATGCCTACACATGCATCATTGGAGGAAGAAGACGATGCAGATTTAGAAGGCATATTGACGCTGATGGTGGAACAACCGCCATTCGGCAGTTCCAACCCTATGTTTCTCCTTGAGATTTTTTAAGGAAACTGAACCTGAGGGGGACAGGAGGCTGTGCCCCTGGGGGTGGTGAACCATGCTTCATCTGCTGGCACTGTGCGTGCATTGTTTCCCACACCCATCCTGGAGGCAGCAGGGATGTGTCCTGGGAGTGGGATGCATATGGACCCACAGCCTATGAAAGTGTGCTCACTCAGAGAGGGACGCACTACCTCATCACGGTTCCATCGGACAGGCATACAGTGGGCACACTAGGTCATTCTCTCACTCCCTGACCAATTCAAGGATGACATGGTGGGAATCGGTATGTGCCATATACTTCCTCATCGGGCATGCCAAATATTGTTGTGCATGTATGGTTGATTCTGGCCCTCCTCCTCCTTCCATGAAGCGCTAGGTATGCAAGCAATACAGGGATGGGCATGGTTGCAACGTTTATCTACGATTGCATGGCAGTTTCTAAACAAGGGATTGCATGGCGCAGTTTCAGCTTGTGCCTGGTCATGGGTGGAGTTTTTTTTTCCTTTTTGGTTTGAGCAGATGCACAAGTGAATCTGTAAATACAGTTTTTATGCACTTCATGGGGTGTGTTTCTACATTTGCACAGTGCCTCTCTCCCCACGCCTATGTTATGCCTCATTTCCCCTCGTTAATGAGTTAATTTGCATATTCTACCCCTTCTTGATCTTTGCACTGGCCATTCCCTCAATCCTCGCGCAGGGTGCGCAGGCATGCTGCATGGAGCTGGCAACCTGCACAGAGGCTGATCTGTAAATCAGGGGATACAGTAGTGCGCCACTTGAATTCTTTTTGGTGCAAACTGCTTATGATATGCGCAAAGCTTTCTGTGAATCAGGCCCAATTTGTCATAAAATGCCACTTGGGTTACGGGTGCTTCTAGCAGCTATCATCCACTTGGATAAGCACACAGAGCATTGAAAGAGCACCTGCATTGTTTGTTGAGCCTACAAACACCAATATGTCTGCACTGCATGGAAATGTAGGTGGGTAACATCCTCCTATTGAATCAGAAGTCCACGGAATGTGAATTCGAGTGCAGCAAACCCTTTCATCTAAGAATAACACAAATGGTATGATCTCTGTGTGAAAAATATTAGCACATTCTTAGACCGGGAAAGACTCTAATTGCCAGTTTCCGTAGATTCCTTCCCAGAATCAGTTATTGCCTCTTCCTCCTCACCTGAACTGCGGATGTCAAGGTAAGTCTTCTTACGGTGTCTTCTAGATAGATAATCTTTTTTTTATGCAGGTAGAGTCTACCCCGAGAGGAATCCACAGTGACTGCTTGTCAGGTAGCATGCCTGTGGCTCCTCTCCCGAGGTAACCAGAAATGGGGGAAAAAGGCACAATTGGCATAAAAAACCCCAGTTGACTTGAAGTGTAGTAAACAGAGAGTGACTTTATTGGAGTCCAGGAAAGCTCTTTGGTCGAGAGGAGATCCCAAGGGAAAGGAAGGCATCTATCCAAGAAGGGAGGAGTGGATTGAAGGTGCAGGCCGTAGACTCCGCAAGGGCCTTCCAGGGGAGCAAGGTGGGGTCCCGGGAAGATGGGAACCACTGAGTAAGTTAAGGCAGGTTGTCAAGGCAACCAGAAACACAGCCCGGAGACTGAAGAAACAGGCATGGGAGTGTAAAGCAGTACACCACACCATTTCGGAGAGAGAGCAGAGTGAAAGGAACACGAGGAAAGGCAAAAAGAAATAAGGCAAAGCTAGAGAGGGGGTAAGTGAGTGAGAGCTCTCACAAACCAGGAGGACAGCGGGGGAGAGAACCCCCGAGACAGAGAGAGGCGGAGAGAGATCGAACTGCTCTGTGAGGGGACATGGCCGATCCGCCAAGGAGAAAAAGAGAGAGGAGCAGAGAAAAGTGTTCTGTGCGGAACAAGAGGTGAAAACTAGTGTCTAACCTAAGCAAAGGAATTACACTGAGGTTGCAATGCACCGGCTGCCGGGAGGGGAGGGATTAAGAACCTCCCAGTGGCAGCCATGATGGCTGAGAGGTAGACCGCTAGGAAAGTGAGTGTGTGATAATTTATAATTTATAGGGTAAATGGGTGGGGGGTTGCGGGGGTGTCCCCCGCTCCCTTTTAAAATATATGGGGGTTGCGGGGGTGGCCCCCGCAGGTTCCATGGGGTAATATCGCCGTAAAAATATGGGGACATATTTGTATGGCGATATTTTTGCAGTGATATTATCATATGGAACCTGAAAAACAGGGTGCATACGGTTCGACCTCTGGGGTAACTTTAGTCTGTAAGCATCTAGGTTGATTTTGGACACAACGGTGTAGGGACCCAGATAGCAAGGTGACAATATGGAAGGTCTGACCCAACGGGGCAGGAATTTAGTGGACAGCCAGACCTTAGAGCCCACCTTCTGATCCATTTGGGACTTGTATGTCTTTCGACTCTCTTCCAGACTAATTATAGCGGTCTTGTGAGCCTCTGTGATCTTAGACAAGGGGGCTTCTATGGCTGGTAAGTTGGAAGGTCGGTAGATGGCGGAACAATACGTCAGGGATTTTGCCCTTATGTACAGTAGAATGGGGTGATTCCAGTGGCAGAGTGTAGAGAATTGTTATGCACGAACTCTGTGGTGGGCAATAAAGACACCCAATCGTCCTGCTGTTGGTTTACATAACATCTTAAATATTGTTCGAGGGTGCAGTTGAGTCGCTCGGTCTGCCAGTTGGTTTGGGCTTGGGACCCAGATGAAAGGGCTCTCTCTATGTCCAACCGGTTACAGAGTGCCTTCCAGAACTTGAGGTGTATTGACTCCCTCTGTCAGATATGATCTTGTCCGGTAATTCGTGTATGCTGAACACATCTTTGACAAATACTTCAGCCATGATCGAAGCTGATGGAATTCCCAGCAAAGGGGAGTAATGCGCTAACTTGGCTAGTGAGTCCACTGTGACCATTGTGCAGGAGTGTGACTCCTGGAGATCCACAATGATGTCGGTCGACACCAGATCCGAGAAGGGAGGAGTGGATTGAAGACCCGGCAAGGGTTTTCCACATGAGCTAGGTGGGGGTCTGGGAAAACGGTAACCACTCAGTAAGGTAGGCGGGCTGTCAAGGCAACCAGATACACAGCCCGGAGGCCGGAGAAACAGGCGTGCAAGTGTAAAGCAGTACACTGCACCGTTCCGGAGAGAGTGGAGTGAAAGGAACACGTGGAAAGACAAAGAGAAATAAGGTGAAGCCAGAGAGGGAGTAAATGAGCGAGACCTCTCACAAACTAGGAGGACAGCAGGGGAGAGAACCCCCGAGAAAGAGACATGCAGAGAGAGAAGGAGCTTCATTGTGAGGGGGTGTGGCCGAACCACTGAACAAAAAAAGAGAGAGGAGCAGAGAAAAGCATTCCAGTGCGCAACGAGAGGTGAAAACTAGCGTCTAACCAAGCAAAAGATTTATACTGAGGTTGTAACGTGCCGGCTGCTGGGAGGGGAGGGATTAAGAACCTCCCGGTGGCAGCCAGAATGGCTTAGAGCTAGACCACTAAGAATGTGAGCGTGTGAACGCAGTGGCAGTATTGGAGGAAATTCCTCAATTGATTCAAAAGGCCCCTACGGCCCCGGCGCATGACACTAATACAACCTGATGAACACAAACAATATCAGCAGAACATAAAGGAAATGTGCCCCTGGATTTAGCTCTGCACAGTCACTGTTTTGTCCAACTCAAGCTGCATTTTTTTAAATGCATCCACTTGTAAGAGTATTCAATTCAACACTACAGCTAAGTCAATGCCTAGTCTGGGATACTGAATGGAAACCCTTATTGATATATCTTTATGTCCAGTTCATGAGTTCTGGGTGACTACCCCTATATAACACCCCTCTCTTAGAATCCCCCTGACCCCACTGAGCCAAGAAGTAATTCTGTTTTGCAAGTTTAAAAGGTTTATTTGAGAAATAAAACAAAATATATATACCACGCTTTTATAATAAATTAATAATCGATATCGCCCTTATAAATATAATGTTAATCAACAATGGGTAATCTGACACTAGCACACTTCTTTATAATCAATGAGGAGTTAGTATAGGATGGATAAAGTACCAAAAATACTTTTATGATTTCAAGGGAAAAGCAATGAGGAATAAAATGCAGTACAGAAATACTTGATATGATTTTAGCAAAAGATAAGATAATCACTTTTTCTCTGGCAATTCACCCCCCTCCCCTATGCAATGTAAGAAATGGAAGGAGATGGAAGTAACACACACAGTTCTCAGGAATGCAATCAAATACAATACGAAATTCAATTCCCACCCCAGCAAGCTTAGAGAAAACCGGTATGAGTTTTAAAACACAGGCCCACGTGCTTTGAATGTGATGGCAATGAAGTCAGAAATATGCTGAAAATGCTTTTAATTCCCTTTAGGAGGTTCAGGGTGAGTGAGAGATACTTGGGATGAGCTCAGGCTCACTTTAGCAATGTTTCAGGGATGATTATTGAGAGGCAAACAAATGTTTAGCAAAGGAAAGCAAAAAGCTGCTATCTTTTTACAGGTAAAGAAATCAGGCCAAATCGCAAATCGCGGCAAAATTTGTGAGTGCATGAATCGTGATTGCGGAAAAAGTATAAGGAGTAGGATAGATACGGACGATTAAATAAAGGTAGATTTTCGGATTTAAAGTAAAACTCAAAATGACAGGTGACAGCTTGCAGCTTCAGAATTGACAGGTGACAGTTGTGCAGCTTTACAAATGACAGATGACACGATTTCTAGGAGGCTGTTCTACTTAGGTTAAAATAGTTTGGATTAGATTATTTTAACTAAGAGATTGGTTCTGAACAGTTCTGCTAGGTACTCACAATATAAATTTGAAATAGGCCTCGCCACGGATCTGGTCAGGTTTTAGACTGGACTCTGGTTCTGGTCTCGGCACTTCACAGTGATCTGGGTCAGCTCTCTGGTTCTGCTCACAGCGGTCTGGGTCACTCTGGATCTCTGGTCTGGTCTCTGGCAATTGTTCTTGGCAAAAGAATTCAAACAGCTCGCCCGGCTGTGGAATAGTTCGCAAATGATTTTAAGGTTGCTGAGGCCTGCTGAGAAGAGTTCTCAGTTTGTGGGTTTAGGCCCTTGCTTTAAGTTCTGAAGTAAAGTTCTGGTCTTTGGAGATTGATGGATTTGAAGTCTGGATCTCTGGATGTGAAGTCGTCAGTCAGCATGCTCAACAGCAAATGGAATTGAATGTCTCTACCTGTCCCAGCAGTCTCTTTTTATGTGTTTTGAAAATGGGTGTGTGCCTGGGCCTAGCTAAGCCTGCCCCTCTCTACTTGTCATTGGCCCAATTCTCCCCTCTCCCATGATTGGGGGAAGGAAATGGATTGTCAGCATGATGAAGTCTGTTTATGGGTCAGAGGATCCTCCCCTGGTCAGTTTGCCCACAAATCTATATTTGAGTCAAATACATCCTTCCCAGATATACAATTTATTGAAATTACATGTGCACATTATATATTCCTTATCGCCCATGCTTGTCCGCCTCTGATCTTCCTGGGGGCTTACATTCAAAAATGACAACATTTTGCGCTTTTTTTTGCAATATCGGACATTTACCCAAAATTACACACATGTGCGCAAGGAGTATGGACATTAATTGATGAAGTGTCAGATTTTTAACATGCAGACATTTGGAGTGAGAACCTATTTTCCGCTAGCAACCCCCCAGAATACACCACAGGGTCCTAATGCCTCTCAAAATGTTCACAGAAAAATCACAAAAATAATGATATTACTTATATAATTCGGACAAGTCCGCACTATGAGTTATCTATCTTTTTAAAATTATGTCCTGGTCAAAAAGGGGTGTGGCTTCCCACATCACAGGGTGGAATAACTGGTTTATCCACTTCCCCCAAGCTCAGCTGCTAGCAGAGGCACTGCCCCTCCCAGTTTCCCCTAAGAAGAAGCCACTTTATGACGCCCCCAATATAACATTTGCCTGAGTCAAGGGAGTTGCATTGTTCTGTTCCTTCCAGTTTCCAAGTGCTCCACCCCTAATCTAATCAAAGAGGTGACAACTCCTTTTGGCAAGGGGCAGCAGGATGCAGCTAGGCCTGTGAAGAGTGGCTGAACAGGTTTCTCCTGTCAGGGGTAGTTGTCAGGCAGAATCCAGTTTCACTAAGCCAGGTTTCAGCTAAATGTCACTTTTTGTTCCCAGTTTTCTACATTCAAATCAAACTGACAATTTGTACCTATACATTAAATAATTACTTCCTTCAAGTCATTTCAGAATATGGTTTTACATTCTTCCACCTGTTAGCAAGTCTTTCCTTGGTCTGGTTTTGTTTCATTTGTTCAGTTTTACACAAACGTCTGGTGGTTTTAAAACGCCAGCTTTCTGATAGTGGTGAGTACTGGTAATGCAACCATTTTTGGGATTAAGAAAATGAATTCCCCACAGTTCTGAGTTGCTTTTTTGGCAATCAGCATTGCCATTCCCAATGGTTTCTGGCTACTGTGTGTGTAGCCCAATGGTGGTTATAGGCAGTGCCCACCTTTGCTCACAACATAGGCAAAAATGGGTGGCAGCCTATTCTTCATGTTTTCCCTGTGCGCTCTCTGGGGAGTTCTGCCCATCATGATGTTTTCCATGACAGTACTGAACAGTTTTATGGTAGGGCTTGTATGCATGGGTAAAAACATCCCACAAGCCCCCCTCTTGCGATGGCCATTCTGTCTTTTTGCTGATGGAACTTGCAAGATCTGGGATGTTCGCCTCCTCTTCTTCCAATTCCATGGATGGCACAGTTCAGCATCTTTTCCTCCCTTCAGAAGATATGAACATATGCATTTTTTTTTTTAAATTATGAGACAAGAACATCTATATATACAAGGATCACAGAATTTTATATGCTATATGTGGAATATTTTAGGGTTGGAACTGAATTACTCTGGAGCGGCCCACTCTGGGATTCCAGTGGATTTCTCCAGTTGTTGCAGAGTGTGCCTGGGATGGCAACACTTTAGCTGATTTATATGTACCCACTTGTCTTCCCCTTCCGCCAAACTGCCTTTGGGGATGCGGATCTTGTATGCAACAGGGGAGATCTTGTCTACAATTTCAAACGGTCCCTTCCATGTAGGCAAGAATTTTCGCTGTTTGGCCTGGTTCCTTTGGAAATTGTATAGATAAACCCGATCACCCACCTTATATTCCTTTCAGGTAGTTTTTAAATCATAGTGGGTCTTCATGCTCTCGGCTGATCTTTCTAGATTCCGCTGAGCATAGGCAAAAGCATGTTGAAGGTGTTTCCTTTAATTCTCCACATACTCATGAGTTGTGGAGGCATTTATCAACGTTTGCTCTTGGGTTCTGTAGAGCAAATGCTGGGGAAGCACCATCTTGCATCCAGTCATCAACTCAAATGGTGACATTTTGGTTGCAGATGAAGGGGTAGATCTGATGGCCATTAGGACCAGAGGTAATCGGATATCCCAACTTGGCCCAGAATCTGCCACAAACATTTTTAAGATGCTCACAATGGTTCGGTTATATCTCTCTACTGCTCCAGAAGAAGCTGGCTTGTAAGCAATGTGTAGCTTCCTTTTAACCCCCAGTATCTCCCACATCTTTGTCATTACTTCACTGGTGAAGTGGCTACCCCTGTCTGACTCAATCCTTTGAGGTAGACCAAATCGGGAAAAGATGTGGTTAATCATCAGGGCAGCTGCAGTTTCTGCCTTGCAATTTGGGGCTGGGAGACATTCCACCCACTTGGTAAACAAGCATGTGACGGTCAACATGTACTTATTTCCTCTAGACAAGCGGATTACAGGGCCTACAAAGTCGATTTGCAAATCTGACCATGGCAGTGTCATCCCCCTCTTTTGGAGAGACGCACGGTGTGTGAGGGATGATGACTGAAATTGTGCACACACAAGACACCCCTTCAAGTATTGGTCGAGGTCCTGCCCCATGTGTGGCCAGTATGCAACCTCTCTTAAGATTTCCAGTGTTGAGTGAAACCCCCTATGACCGGCGGTGGCCGCATCATGGGCGTGACATAACATCAGGCTTTGGAATGAGGTAGGAATCACCCACTGATAATAGCCAGCTTGGGATTTCCTTACCAACAAACCGTCTTGGATTCGGAACATCTTGGACATTTCATCAACACTCTAAGGTCCTCCTTCCCAATGTAATCGGTATCCGTCAGGGGAAAGTTCTCAGGGTCCTCAAGGTGTTGGTAAAACTTAATAATTGGATCCCCCTTCTGAGCTGTAATTAAATCTTACTCCATTGGGCAGTTGAAAGATCATTGTGAGCATTTGTCTGGGACCTAGTGATAGCGGTGACCTGGAGTTCCCCCAACAGGGACTCTATTTCGATTAGATCCCCTTGGATGGCCCCGATTTTGGCCAGCTGAACAGCTAAGTCATTTCCAGTTTTGTCTGGTCCCTCTACTTTGGAATGACCCTTGATCTTCTTCCAGTAGATGGTCATCCCATTCGAGGTGACCAGATCATCAATATTTTGGATTAACTTCCCATGTTTCAGGGGTTTGTTATTAGCACATAACATGCCTCTAGTTTTCCAATTAACCAGGTGCTCCACGTACCCGTTCCGTACATAATCCGAATCTGTGATTATGACCAGTTCATGGAGTTGATGTTGGACAGCAGTGAGGATGACCTGATACACAGCCATCAATTCTGCCACCTGACTACTTCGGGGACCAATTTTGTATCAGGCGGAGGGTTCTGGGAACTCATTCACCCATGCATTCCCTACGCCGGCCACTAGTTCTTTCTCCCCGTTGTCGTCAACATGGTAAGAGCATCCATCCACATAGACAGTGGGCATTCCCTCACACTTGTCTTCTTCAAAGACTTTGTGTGGGGAATTAAGGTATGCCTCCATGTTGTCCTTGATTTTTAGACTTTCGTCCTCGAGACAGGTTTCTCTGGCACAATCATGCAAGTCAGCCAGACCTTGCGCGAGGGGACTCTTCTTGTTTTGGCCATATCTGACCTCCACAGGAAAGCCTTGCATTGACAGAATCCAGGAAGTAATTCGGGAATTACTCACATTTCCAGCCCGGATTCTGTCACTTTGGAGATATTGCAGAGGCTGGTGTGGAGTCTCCACTATGATGTGTTCCCCCTGGATAAACGGGCGGTAATTCTTCAATGCCCACACCGTTGCCAGGAGTGCCTTCTCACAATCGTTGAATTTTTCCTCCACGGAGGATAAAGTTTTGCTCGCATAGGAGATTACTTTATTGACCTTGTCATGCTTTTGGTATAATACTGCCGTCAAGCACGTATTAGAGAACCCCGTCTCCAGGAAGAACTCCTTGTTTCTGACAGGGTAAGCTAGGCAAGGCGCTTGTGAGAGGCTTCTTTTGAGTTGTCTTACCGCCTCAGATTGTTCTGGAGCCCATTCCCACTTGACCCCCCCTTCAAGAGATGTATCAGGGGTCTAGTGATCTCTGCGTAGCCTTCAATGAACTTTCTGCTGTAATTAGTCAGTCCAAGGAGGCTCCTTAGTTCCTGCAGAGTTGGGGGGTCTTTCAGTTTCTGGAGTGCTTCCATTTTCTTTTCTTGGGGACAGAGACCCTGAGGAGTAATCTCATGCCCCAAGAAATTAACACGGGTTCTACACCACTGTGCTTTCTGAAAGGAAAGTTTTGCTCCGGCGGCCCTCAACTGTGTCAGAACATAACGGATCTCCGCTATGTGTTCCTCCACAGATGAACTTTTGATGAGGACATCATCTACATAAGCCAGGTTACCCCTTGCATCCAGGTCAGGCATGGCCTTATGTAGGAAAATGTTGAATTCATTGCTGGAGTTGAGGTATCCGAAGGGAGCCCGGGTCCAGGTGTACTGCTGGCCCCCAAAGGTAAAAGCCAGTTTGTATTGGTCCTCCCTACTGACAGGCATGGTCCAGTATCCATTGGTCAGGTCTATTGCAGTGAATACTTGTGACCCTTGAATCTGGGCCAGCCCTTGGTCAATGTAGGGCAGAGGCCATCGGGAAGTATGGACCCATTTGTTGAGCTCCCTAAGGTCGGCGCAGAGTCTCCACTGGCCGTTTGGCTTCAATATTCCCAGCATCGGATTATTGAATGTGCTGTGGACTGGACGGAATATTCCCCGGACTCTAGGTTCTTAATTATTTCAGTAAGGGACTCCATGGATGCAAGAGGCAAGCGATATTGCTTCACAAACACTGGAGTCATTCCAGGGATCATGGGAATTGTTGTGGTGTGGATGTCGGTGCGACCACAGTCATATGAGTCTACCGCAAAGAGATCTTGGAAATCCAAGAAAACTTGTTTCAACTTTTGCTTCTGTTCCAGAGTCACACAGGCATCAGCTAGGTTGACTCTCTCTTCCACCATCTTCCTGAAGCCTGGAAATACTTCTGGTTTGGCTATCTCAGCGGCCTCCTCCAGCTGGGTGGAGAAGTCCCTGGTCAGAGTGCTGATTTGGACAGGAGGCTTCAGGTGGGAAAGGCAGCCCTCATGGACCTGGAAAATCACCTCATCCCTCCTGAAGTCACAAGTCACATCTTCCTTACCATAAGGGCAAGAAGTGTACACCAGGAAGTTCCCCCCATGCCGGGTGAAAATCCTGTCTGGTGTTGTATTGTCCTCACTGTGATTGTCAAAACAGTCCTTGGGGATTGGTCCTAACAGTTCATTTCCTAAATCAATGGAGAGATGTCGGTCATCAACCGCCATTCCAATAGTGGTGCCTGCGGCTAGAGTAATACTCTGTAAGTCGCTGTTATCCACCTCTATTGTAATGGTGTCATGTTCTATGTTGACTAATGGTGTTGGGTTTACCCCTAACCCTTGCTGTTGGAGAGAAGCATTTAGATGAATATAAGCATCAGGGTTTTGCAATTTTTGTCCTCTTTTAACTTTCACTTCCAGGAAGAATTGTCGGGTCCTTTCTGGGATGGTGACTTCCTCTTTGAGTTGAATTTCAACTGCATAAGGTAGCAATTGAGCTGACCTAAATGCTTTTTCTGGATCATCAAAGCCCATGGGATTATCCGCTAATCGGGACAAAACTTTGAAGTTTATTAGGTCCAAACTAATGGCAAAGCGATTGAGAATGTCACTGCCTAAGTAAAAGGCGGCAGTGATGTCTCGCACGACCCAACAATTATGGACTATGCTCTTGTTGCCAATGGAGATTTTGAGCATACACCTGCTGGGCAGGAGATGTTTGGCATTAGGTGCTTCCAGGTCCATTTCCCATTTGTCTATCAGTTTAAATGTGGGAATGGCTTGATCTTTTGGGAGTTGGTGGAACATGGCTTCGCTGATGAAGCTCTTACCGTTGTTCACACACCCTCGAGCGAGAACAGAGTCCTTCCCATCATTTAACTGAACAGGGATGAACAACTGTTCTCCAATTTGCTGAATATCAGCCAGGCTCTGAGCTGATTTCACATCTTTCTGGACTATAGGAGTGGGAGTTTCTGATTGTGGATTAGTAAAGAATTTCAGGGTGTTTCCTTCCAGTGTGGAATACCACCTTTAAACTGGAAGGAAGATTGATTTTCAGAAATAGAGAGGACCCCCCATCACCAGTCTGTTGTGCTACTGCTATTACTGTCACGTCTGGAGTTTGGTTGTTCTGGAAGTGAAATTTTACTTGGTCAGATTTTTGTTCAACCATGTGGCAGGTGCCATTTAAACTAACATGGTTGACACTCTGTTTTAATTTTATTGGTCGACTAGTCTGGGTCCAGAGGACCTTGTTTACGCAATCTATTAGGGGTGACAACCTTCTCAGGAGGTCATTCCCTAGTAAACAAGGGGTGCCCTCTGGAGTCACTACTATGACCGGGTGTTTCACCTTGTGTCGCCCAATTTTGATGTCCAGATCTACAGTCCCCTCGACAGGAATGTCCTTCCCGTCAAAGTTCTGCAGTTGTCCAGGAAGAGAGGTGAGAGGAATACAGTAATTCTCCCCCCTTCCTGCATTTAGTTCCTCAAAGGCCCTTTTGGACAATAGGGTAGCTTGGGATCCAGTGTCCACCAGTGCCAAAATTGTACCCTGCCCCTGTACTTGTACCGGGGCATCGTATCTTCCCTCCTTCTCCTCAAGGGGGCACAGATAATGCACATATTTGGACAACTGGTGCGCTAACTTTCTGGTTTTGGACATTGCTAGCGAAGAGGTTTGGGCAGAATTCTGTGGAGAGCCTTCGGAATCTGAAAGAAAAAGTTGGCAACTGGAGATCAGAGCCATTGTGGGTTCCCCTGGTTCCGGTTCTGGGCCGCCCCGCCCTTTTTTTAGGCAGTCATCTGGATGGGTTTGACCCTTGGGATTTTGGTATTGTCGGTTCTGGGATGAGATGATGGGCGGCGGTAGCTCAGTCTCCACATCTCCCCAGTCTGGATGAGAATCCCTTGGGACCCATTTTTCCTTGGGAGGAGTTCCCCCATCTCTGAAGAAGAAGATCCTTTTCACAGAATCTTCTGAGGATCCCTCTCCCTCAAATTGTAAGACCTGTATCTCCTCGACAAAGTGGGTCTGTTTGGGTCCTTTGTTTCTCCTACCCCCCCTCTGCTCCTTGGGAGGCAGGCTTTCAGGGGCAGGAGATTTTGTTTCCGGTTCCTGGTTTTCCAGGGGCTGTTTACAAGTTGGGAAGGAAGCTTCCTCCAAGGCTTTACACCCCCCTTCGCCTTGTGCCTCCTCCCTGGGAACCGGTGGGTTATCGGGGTGCTGCCCCCGTCATTGTTCTGAAGCACCAGGTCCAGGGTTTGTGGCATTCTGCGGTGGCATGCTCATCTGAGGGTTCTGTTGAGCCCTCAGTATGTGACCCAGATCTCGTGCCATATTTTGGACCTGGCGCTCAAGTTGTGAAACCCGCTCAGGCTGATACGGGGCTCTATTTTCTCCACTGGGCTGATCCCGGGAAGGGTAGCTATCCCTTCTCTGGTAATACCCCTGGTTGGGAAGATTTTGGTACCCCTCCACCCTTGGCCTCCCCTCTCCCGGATTAGGTTGTCTGGGCTCAGGGAATTGGGGAAAGAAGGATGGATGATTTTGGGGCGGGAAATTGGGTGAATACCTGGGGAAAAAGTTCTGCCCAGGATTTGGAGAATTTCTGCCCTCCTGTAGGAAGTTGGGAGGGAAGTTCCCTGGGTTAGGTGCTTGGCTGGATCCCCCCCCTTGGGCTGGAGGAGTCCACACATAACCCAGGATTGGTCGGTTTCCCTTATAGAGGGGACTTACATAGTCAGGGTAGCGGGGGACCCCATTTGTGGGATTACCTCCTCGACTCCCTGTCTGTGACTGGCCCGAGGGCCTTCTGGGCTGTGAATTATTTGGTGCAGGCAGGTTTTTAGGCCCCCCCATCTCCAAATCTAAAACGGGGGCAACCTTTACCTCTGCAACCTTGGCAGTAGCAGGGGACTGTTGGTTTTGGGGTTTTTCAGCGCGTTATTTTTATTTTCGATAGGCTTCTGCACCTCATAGATCCGGGTAGCCTGTTCAATGACCCCGTCTAAAGATCTTTTCTCATGAAAATCTCTCAAGAGCTGGGTCATTATGTATTTGGGTAAGGCATGGAAAAACATATTGATAAATTCTCTGCTATCCGTGCATTCCCTTTTGGTGGTCTGCGCAAAAGCACGCTTTAATTCTTGCACAAACTCTTGTGGGGCCTGATCCTCCCCACATTGTAAATTGTAGGCTGCCTTACGAGCCTCTTGAGGATTTCTGTGCACAGAAAAATGTTTCAAGATGGCCGCCTTGTATGTGGACCACCTTGAATGGTTTTGATCCTCCAGCCCCGCAAAGAAACTGGAGTATTCTGGTGAGAAGGTCCACTTTACATATTGAATACAGCTTTGGCTCTCCTTCAACTGGAAAGTCTCCATCATTTGCTCATAGAGCTCCAAGTGTTCCCAAACAGAATACTTGGCGTTCTTATGATAAGGCGTGATGACACTCCTTATTGCCTTTATTTGTTTCAATGGGTCCTTAAGCAAGGCCCTTTTTGCCTTATTGGCCTTTTTGGTTCGGGTAACCCTGGTCCATTCATCCTCCGACTCAGAAGCGCTGCTCCCAGAGGTGCCCGTCTGATCTTCCAGGTTTTCCCAGATTCTGCGAGCCTGGGAATGGCTGGCAGAATGTGGGGACCTGGTCTCCTGTGTCCTGTAATGGCCAGAGGAGTCTTCAGATCCCTCCTTGCTGCCAGGATTTGATGGGTACCCCCCCCCCACTGACCTAACTGGGCAGAGGTTTTCAGGATGCCCTTAATGGGCCTACTCTCCTGGGGTTCCCCACTAAATTGCACTGTGCTTGTGTGCCCATACCCGGATGCCCGCCCATCCATTCCTGGGAGGTACTGGCCTATGAGCCCCATACTTCTAGCTGGATAGTAATCTGCCATCTCTGTGGCCCTGGGCTCATGTGCGCGAGGGGACCTGGGGGTGGCAGAGTCCAGGGACTGGGAGAGATGAAGGCCTCTGGTACCAGGGCTCCTGAGGTTATGCTCTGGCGTTTCCCTTTCCCAGCGCACCTCGTCTCTATCAGCCCCTGCTCCCTGTTGCAATGCAAGAGCCTGCACTTTCAGTTCCTCAGTTAAGGCCTTACTAGACTCTATCAGTCTCTCCTGCATCGCTACCTGTTGCTGGAGCCTATCACTGTGCTGACAGAGAGCCTCATTTTCTCTCTGTGCCTCCTGATTGGTCCTGGAGTATTGGGCCAGTCTCTGCTGCAGGAGGGTTACCTCCTGAGCTGTGTCCCTATTGGCCTGCTCCTTTCTTGCCAGAGCATCCTCCACCCTCCTGGTGTGCTCTAACAAGTTCTGGTGTTCTTTTTGGAGGTCACCCAGTCCATGGAGGGCCAGGTGATTTTCTTCCATTTTCCTTTTTAAGTGGCAGACTTCCTGGCCTAAGGTATCCCTTTCCTGACTAAGAGCCTGCATCTGTGCCGCCAGGTCATCCCTTTGCCTTTGGAAGGCACCAGCTTTCTGGCGCTCCTGGTCAAACTCTGCCTGGGTATCCAGGTCTTTCAAAATCAGTTTATTGCTCTCTGCCTTCTCCCTATCTAGGTGGCTTTGCAGGGTGACTACCTGCTCGGCACATGCCCTATTGAAATCTAATTGTTGCTCCGGCTTTTTCTGGCTCTGCAGTAGGGAGTCCAAACCTTCTTGGTACTCCTTCTGCAAGGCCAGAAATCTGGTATCCTGCTCCGCTTTTCCTGTTGCAGCACATCCATATCCTTCTTTATTTTAGTGATGTACTGTCTGCTCTCCTTTTCTGACTCCTGGCTCCTGAGCAACCTCTGCTCAGAAGAGTCCAGATCAGATTGGGCCTTCTCTAACGCCATCTGTTGCCTATTTGCCAGATCTTGGCCTTCAGCACATCTGTCCTGTATGGCTCCCATATATAGATACAAATATGCCGCTATCCTGGCAATCTTATTATGTTCATCTTTGGCTTTAGGGGCCATATATAGTTCACTCAGGGCCACATGTAGGGGACCCTGATCTCCCCATATATCTGACCCTGTTTCAGTGACCTGTTGCGCGATTGCCTGCAACCAGACCGTTTGGTCCTGATGAGTCCACTCACCTCTCACAAATAGCTTATGTAAGAAGTGCTCTCTGGCTATTTTGATGTCTACCAGTGTCGTCATTCTGGAATTTGAGTTCCTTCCTGACTTACAGAAGTTTGTATTTTATTTTTGCAAAACAAAAGCGTTCCTTTGAGGAGTGCTTTACAGCGTAACACAGCGTGGTGATCCGACCTGATGTATGTATCTTGTCAGTTAGCACACTGTATTAATCTGCACAAGTGATAGATCTAATCCGGAATCCCCGGCTACGAGCCCCCAATTTGTAAGAGGATTCATTTCAACACTACAGCTAAGCCAATGCCTAGTCTGGGATACTGAATGGAAACACTTATTGATATATCTTTATGTCCAGTTCATGAGTTCTGGATGACTACCCCTATATAACACCCCTCTATTAGAATCCCCCTGACCCCACTGAGCCAAGAAGTAGTTCTGTTTTGCAAGTTTAAAAGGTTTATTTGAGAAATAAAACAAAATATATATATAGCACGCTTTTATAATAAATTAATAATCGATATCGCCCTTATAAATATAATGTTAATCAACAATGGGTAATCTGACACTAGCACACTTCTTTATAATCAATGAGGAGTTAGTATAGGATGGATAAAGTACCAAAAATACTTTTATGATTTCAAGGGAAAAGCAATGAGGAATAAAATGCAGTACAGAAATACTTGATATGATTTTAGCAAAAGATAAGATAATCACTTTTTCTCTGGCAATTCACCCCCCTCCCCTATGCAATGTAAGAAATGGAAGGAGATGGAAGTAACACACACAGTTCTCAGGAATGCAATCAAATACAATACGAAATTCAATTCCCACCCCAGCAAGCTTAGAGAAAACCGGTATGAGTTTTAAAACACAGGCCCACGTGCTTTGAATGTGGTGGCAATGAAGTGAGAAATATGCTGAAAATGCTTTTAATTCCCTTTAGGAGGTTCAGGGTGAGTGAGAGATACTTGGGATGAGCTCAGGCTCACTTTAGCAATGATTCAGGGATGGTTATTGAGAGGCAAACAAATTTTTAGCAAAGGAAAGCAAAAAGCTGCTATCTTTTTACAGGTAAAGAAATCAGGCCAAATCGCAAATCGCGGCAAAATTCTTGAGTGCGTGAATCGTGATTGCGGAACAAGTATAAGGAGGAAGTCGATTATAGGCTTGTTGGAAAGCTTATATTCTAAGCTTTCAGTGGAAAGTTAAATTTCGTTCCTAGCCCAAACAGTTCCAGAGATATGGACGATTAAATAAAGGTAGATTTTCGGATTTAAAGTAAAACTCAAAATGACAGGTGACAGCTTGCAGCTTCAGAATTGACAGGTCACAGTTGTGCAGCTTTACAAATGACAGATGACACGATTTCTAGGAGGCTGTTCTACTTAGGTTAAAATAGTTTGGATTAGATTATTTTAACTAAGAGATTGGTTCTGCACAGTTCTGCTAGGTACTCACAATATAAATTTGAAATAGGCCTCGACACGGATCTGGTCAGGTTTTGGACTGGACTCCGGTTCTGGTCTCGGCACTTCACAGTGATCTGGGTCAGCTCTCTGGTTCTGCTCACAGCGGTCTGGGTCACTCTGGATCTCTGGTCTGGTCTCTGGCAATTTTTCTTGGCAAAAGAATTCAAACAGCTCGCCCGGCTGTGGAATACTTCGCAAATGATTTTAAGGTTGCTGAGGCATGCTGAGAAGAGTTCTCAGTTTGTGGGTTTAGGCCCTTGCTTTAAGTTCTGAAGTAAAGTTCTGGTCTTTGGAGATTGATGGATTTGAAGTCTGGATCTCTGGATGTGAAGTCGTCGGTCAGCATGCTCTGCAGCAAATGGAATTGAATGTCTCTACCTGTCCCAGCAGTCTCGTTTTATGTGTTTTGAAAATGGGTGTGTGCCTGGGCCTAGCTAAGCCTGCCCCTCTCTACTTGTCATTGGCCCAATTCTCCCCTCTCCCATGATTGGGGGAAGGAAATGGATTGTCAGCATGATGAAGTCTGTTTATGGGTCAGAGGATCCTCCCCTGGTCAGTTTGCCCACAAATCTATATTTGATTCAAATACATCCTTCCCAGATATACAATTTGTTGAAATTACATGTGCACATTATATATTCCTTATGGCCCATGCTTGTCCGCCTCTGGTCTTCCTGGGGGCTTGCATTCAAAAATGACAACATTTTGCGCTTTTTAACTGGTTTTGCAATATCGGACATTTACCCAAAATTACACACATGTGCGCAAAGAGTATGGACATTAATTGATAAAGTGTCAGATTTTTAACATGCAGACATTTGAAGTGAGACCATATTTTCCGCTAGCAACCCCCCAGAATACACCACAGGGTCCTAATGCCTCTCAAAATGTTCACAGAAAAATCACAAAAATAATGATATTACTTATATAATTCTGACAAGTCCGCACTATGAGTTATCTATCTTTTTAAAATTATGCCCTGGTCAAAAAGGGGTGTGGCTTCCGACATCACAGGGTGGAATAACTGGTTTTTCCACTTACCCCAAGCTCAGCTGCTAGTAGAGGCACTGCCCCTCCCAGTTTCCCCTAAGAGGAAGCCACTTTACGACACCCTCAATATAACATTTGCCTGAGTCAAGGGAGTTGCATTGTTCTGTTCCTTCCAGTTCCCAAGTGCCCCACCCCTAATCTAATCAGAGAGCTGACAACTCCTTTTGGCAAGGGGCTACAGGATGCAGCTAGGCCTGGGAAGAGTGGCTGAACAGGTTTCTCCTGTCGGGGTAGTTGTCAGGCAGAATCCAGTTTCACTAAGCCAGGTTTCAGCTAAATGTCACTTTTTGTTCCCAGTTTTCTACATTCAAATCAAACTGACAATTTGTACCTATACATTAAATAATTACTTCCTTCAAGTCATTTCAGAATATGGTTTTACATTCTTCCACCTCTTAGCAAGTCTTTCCTTGGTCTGGTTTTGTTTCATTTGTTCAGTTTTACACAAAAGTCTGGTGGTTTTAAAACGCCGGCTTTCTGATAGTGGTGAGTACTGGTAATGCAACCATTTTTGGGATTAAGAAAATGAATTCCCCACAGTTCTGAGTTGCTTTTTTGGCAATCAGCATTGCCATTCCCAATGGTTTCAGGCTACTGTGTGTGTAGCCCAATGGTGGTTTTAGGCAGTGCCCTCCTGTGCTCACAACTTAGGCAAAAATGGGTGGCAGCCTATTCTTCATGTTTTCCCTGTGCACTCTCTGGTGAGTTCTGGCCATCATGATGTTTTCCATGCCAGTACTGCACAGGTTTATGGTAGGGCTTGTATGCATGGGTAAAAACATCCCACACACTCTAATGTTCTTTTTTTACCATTGCATGAACAAGGCATAGTAAACCGACGCTGGGAAAGAAAATTTCAGGCAGCCATGTGGAAAGCTATGGATCTGTAAAAGGTGCACACTATCTACCATCCATGAGCCTCAAGTGAAAGACACTGGAACAATAATCTGCATGCAACGTCAGTCCAGGATTTAGGGTGTTTAAAATATCCACAGTGAATGTATGCACGTGCAAGGCTGTTAGGATAGCTCCAATGGTTTAAGCATTGTTCCTAAATATCTGCAACCGCCCTTTATCCTTCCGAGGTTGACATAATGTTTAGCATAAAATTGACGAGTAATAACACTGAATATTACATCGCTTAAAAGTGATGTTAGCTATCACCCATGCCCCCTTCCCTTTCCGTACGACTGCTGTACAGTGCTATAAAGTGCTTTGAAAATGAATAACTCAGTTTAATTTTACTCCCTGGATTATTAAAAAGTAGCCTTTTTATTGTATAGTATAATGCTGACTACACCTTATTTCATGTTCAATAAACACCAGGCTTCCAAATGTACATATCTATTTTGCAATACTTCAGCTGTCTTTGGTTTCTACATAATCTCAACCTGTTGAAGTTGAATGAGGCTCCTCTTTTGGACAGTCTGATGAGGATTCTTTATCATTTTTATTTAAATTCCCTCTCACTTACCATATTTTTGCTCTGACCCTTCAAAATATTGCTTCAGCCCAATGCTTAAACCTGGAAGCCCGATTTCATGGACATGAATGGATGCAATTTAGGCTGTTTAAGGGTATTTGCAAATAGCCCACCTCCCACCTACGGTACATACTGTTATACAATAGACTCATTTTCTACAAAAACACTCAGATAACAAAGATGAAAAGATGCACCAAAGGCAGAAACAAAGTAATTTTCAGGTGCATTTTTATGATATGTAAATAACTCTCAAAATTGCATATGTCTCTTCTAACCTGGAATTGTGAGCAAAGTCCATGGGACTTAGTCCAAATCCCACGTCAGATACCTTGATGAGTTCTGTAAGGGTAGCTAACGTTGCTTTCACGGTATAATTGTTTGTATGCATGCCACTCCGTTTAATGCAAGTACGGAGCAGAAGTTCATGAAAACAGAGTTTGCTAAGCATATATAATTTGTTTCAGTGCAAGGGATTGATGGTAATGATGTGATTAATCAGTTTTGAGAGAACTTGCAGTCCAGTTTTGTTTCTACATAAAGAAAACAACTTTTTTATACTGTATTATCCTGATGATAAATATGATGGGCAGTATTCTGAGAAATGTGTGCATCTCAATAAAATGTGCATTGATACCTTACACAGAGTGTGGAAAAGGGGCACAACAAACACATGGATTGATTATAGATTACCTTGTGGTGCTAAAACATACCTGGGGTGCCTATTGGATGTGTTCACTATTGGCAGAAAAAGCAATCACAGGTTTAAAGTAGGGACAATCGGAGGAATAAGCATTTTGAAAAAATATCACCAGTAGTCCCAGAATCACAGGGACGAGTAGACGCAGGAAGAAGCTCTCATTGTGGCATCTTAGAGGAAAAGACCCAGGGATGTTAGCAAACGCATCCACGTCAGAAATATGCAGTTAAGGGTCGGCTGTGTATACGTAGTGTTGGAGGAAGCGTTTGCAAAGAAAACTCATTTTAGGCGGCATGACTGACATTTTTGTATTTCTGGTGGCTTCCGTAATTCAGAAGCAGATAAGGGACTTCATAAATTAAGCAGGACTGATCGATTGAAACAGAGTGAATGGAGCGTTACATTTTTTAGAAGGCACATTATGGTTATGCTTTGCTTCCCATCGGTTAGGTGATGATACTTATGGTTTTGTACCACAAGAAACAGAGAACCCCTTGTTGAATTTACAGAACTGTGCCACAAGGCAATAGCAATGTGTCAAGCGGCAATAAGATACTTTTTTACGATGGCCACATTACCAAAGAAGAAGCAGGCCACACCACAAGGGACCCCCCCTACACCCCTGTCTATGGCCCGCAGGCAGCCCACACCACAGGGTACCAGTGGAGGACATGGGGTGGTGGCACATGAGAATCTATTGCTCCTACAGACCATCCTGTCCACGGGTGTCTCTGAGTACACAGATCTCTATGGCTCAGGTGCTGAATTGAATATAGACACATATGTCCCATCACAGGTGAGTGTTTCTGGCAGGGATGCTGTTCTGTCCAACACACCTGCACTGGCGGTAGACCCCGCAATGGCGCATTCAGTGTTGGAATGTCTGCCTGTGGTGGTTACAGATGCAGGGTCATGCTCCACACTATCTGCTCCTATTCCTGGGGCAGCAGATCAAAGGAGGAATGCAGTCCTGCAGCCATAGGCAGCGCCAGCACATCAAGGTGCACGTCTCCTTGGGCCAACAGGTGTGGTGTCCGGCAACACGGTGGCCGTGCGCCACCGGTTAATACTGTGTGGGAGAATTCCATGTATGTCATTGGACAGCAACAGGGGGCATCATGTGAGATGATGGCTCAGGCTGTGGAAAGGGTGGCCACTTCCGTTCTCCCCCGAAAGGCAGGTGGAGCACAAGCAGCACGCAACGCAGTCATGTGCTGCTCACACATGCAGGACATGTTGGCCACCAACAGGGACCGACGGGCTGAACTGGGGGCTCTGTGGACAGCCATATCTGCAGAGGGACAGGCCCACCAGGATGCCCTGAGGGAAGATAACAGCTCCCTCAGAGCTACTCTGGGTCCACTTGAGATGGACTAGAGTAGACGGCAGAACAGCAGATGGAGCAGCTAACACACAACATCTCGGCTGAGCTCCAGGCAACCCGTGAGGAGATCCGTGCATCACGTGAAGGCTTGAAGGCAGACGTCTGTGCAATGCGTGAGGCCTTGCAGGCCGAACTCCGTGCTACATGTGAGGTGCTGCATGGGGACCTCCAGACCATCATCCTGCAGAACCACTGCCATGGAGGAGCATGCGAGGGCTATGCATGGTCAGCCTCCCGTACCATGCACACCTTCTCATATTGCACCAGAGGGTGACGACAGCGACGGCAGGTCTCCCACTATCGGCTAGCCATGCAGGCCATGAGGCCATGGAGGGTTTATTTTTTTCTCAACATCCACGCATGTGGGTGTTGAGGTGCACCCTGCACACCCTCCCTCCTGGGTTCCCCCTAGGGTCGACCATGACCCTTTTTGTTCTTATTTTTTAACTTTTTCTGTCTATTGTGCATTCATGTAACAGTGTGTTGCTTTGTGTGGCATCCAAAGTTATCCACTGTGTGTTCCAGCTGGGCCCATACAGGCTTGTCTTGTGTTTGAGGCTTGGGGTCCAGACACATATGCCACTCCTGCTTCCCCTTTCCATGGGCTTGCAAGGAGGGCACCGTGTGGCTGTAACTTGCACAGAGGAATTGGGCTTCCATCAGTTGTGTGGCCAGTCTGAAGTCCAAACTGTGTATACACCCCTAGTGGGGATTCATAATGGTTTCTCCACTGCATGGTTGATATGTATATTGGTTTTAATATTGCTCATTGTGCATATTTACATGTTGCGTCTTCATGTGTTACCTTGCCTGTCTCCATTGTAGATGCATTTCATACTGTACGCAGTACCCTGCCACATTTACCTACCAGCAATACCTTGAAGATGGGAGGCGTCCACATGGTGGCTTTGTCAGATTGTGACACTTGGGCTATTGTGATTGGTCACTATCTGACCTTGGAACTGTTGGTTCCTGTATTCATGATTTGTTATGCTGGTAAATATATGTTCATGTGTACATTTTCATTTTGATATGTGAGAGGGAATTGTCTGTGGCCTGTTTCCATTTGTGACAGTGCACTTTGTGACTGTTGTGTCATGTGTTGTGCATTTATGTGGTTGCTTTCACATTGCCAGCCACGGCAAGGTGTGTTGGGCCGGTGAAATGGAGTTTGGGAGGGGTTAGGTGACATACCAGTATGTAGTATTTGGGTTTGCTGTTTTGCAAGGGGGTAGTGGATTATGCAGCATGAATGTGTGCCTTTTGGTCATAAGGCTTCGGGTTTCTATAAGTAGCTAGGGGTGAACACAATGTAGCACTTCCAAGGACACATTCTCAGGGTGGTAGGTTGTGACAGTTGACTGTCCCTTTCTCATCATTGATTGTCACCTGGTATGTGCCAGCCCTGAGAGCACTCCGCATGGGTGGGATTTTAGGTGAAAAATTTAGCCACAAGCTGGGTACGGGCTGCCTCATCACGTGCCCTTCCCCACCCATGTGCAGTGGCTGTGCGTGTGGTTGGGGATGTGAGGGCATTACCATGTCCACTGGTACTCCCCGCCGGGTTGCAACATTGTGCAGGACACATGCTGCTACAATGATCCTGCACACTACTGGGGGCACACATAGTAGCTGGCCACCAGAGTGGTCAAGGTAGCAGAAACGTGACTTCAGCACTCTGAATGTGCTCTCCACTATGCCCCGGGTTACAATATGGGTTGTGTTGTATCTTACATGGGGTGGTTTGATGGGGTTTCGTATTGGCGTCATCATGTAGGTGCTCAGAGGGTAGGCACTGTCCCCTGGGGAGGTGATAATGGTTGTGATTAGTTGGGTTTCTCCATTTCTCTGTGTATGACATGCATGCATGTGCACAGGCATTTCTACTCACCAATTAGCCATGTGTCGCCATGCCTCCCAGCTTCCATGGGTGATATTCTGAATATGAAACTATCATGGGTGGCACCTGGATAGTTTGCGTAGACAGAGGTGATTATTCTCTTGGCATCGCATACCACCTGCACGTTGATGGAATGCCAGTGCTTGCAATTGCGATAGATGTGCTCAGTGGCCCTAGGTGGACGTAGAGCCACATGGGTGCCACCAATGGCTTGTAAGAAAATGTGGGCCTGCCTATCCTCCTCCTCCTGCAGTCTCCCACGACCACTGCTGCGAGGAACGATACATTCATCATAGCGGTATGAGCTTGTTTGTTGTTTGAGCGCACTTTTATGCTGCGCGGGGGTGCTTGTGCCAGCTTTCGCCTGGCGTATGTGTTTCCAGCTTAGCGCGTCTTTTGGGGCGCACAGGTTTCCCCTGTTTGATTCATGAATATGTGTCGGTAGCGCGCATGTGGGTGTTGTGAGGATTTTGCAGCGGTTCTTCCCCCGTAATGCCCACATTGTCACGTTTTGTTCCCCATTCCACGTGATTCGCCCCCTTTTTAGGTGTGTGCGCTGGGTGGTGTGTGCCTTCACTGGGTATCTCGCGCACAGCCTTTGGGATGTCACAATGACGTGTGCACCACGTGCGGATTCTGCGCAGGTCCTAGGTAAGCCACGCGCAGTGCCTTCCATGAATCGGGAAACGGGCGCTTGCGTGGGTTTCGCACACGTGTGCTGTGATTTTCACACTTGTGTCCCCATTTTCGCTGCACATTAATTTCATGAATTACCCTCATAATGTCTCTGCAGCTCTGTTTAAGACTTATTACATATGAAAGCGATTGAATGCAAGGTGATTTTTTGGTATACTACTGGCTAGTGTTCCTTGTGTGGATTTCCCTCGGACGTCCATTATCAAGCTTTGTTCGTGTGAGTACGCAGGTCCTACATGGAAGTGGGAAATGATATCCCTTACGTATGTGAGTATACAGATAAACATGGACTTTTATAACCATGTGTTTGTTGTTTTAGGCGGGACATCTCTGTGAGAGTGACATTATCAAGAATTGTCCAAATGAGTCGTGTTTGTGTCCAGTATAGGAACTCGCAGCAAAAAGAAAATAAGAAAAAAAAAGTGTTGGGAATACCTGACTTTACAAGTGGAACAAAAATTATACATTTAAGAATAATGATAGGTGGTGAGAGTTGGCTCTCCCTTAATGAATTTCGCCTAATAATGTTTTAATGTGGCTGGGTGGAAAGAAACTTGTGCCAAATTGTTCTGAGCACATTTTGATATGACATTTTAGGAGCTGATTCCTGATCCCTCTGTTAGCATCTGCCCTATTTAGCACATTGTGAATGCATAAAATATTGAAAAAAATACATTGGTACGTACCACTTTACATTCAGCAGAAGTTATTATTTAAATAAAAATAAGTGGGGAAACAGAATTTAGTTGTGGCAGCGTTTCACCATTTAAACAACATTGACCGGGCCATTTTAAGTTTATTTTGTGATAGACATACCCTCCATACCGTCTGTGCTCTTCTATTGATATGGATCCCGGTGTTAGTTCAGTGCACTTCATTTTTAAATCAGTCCAGTCCTAATTAGGACAGGTGAATTCAACGTTTGCAGCTGCATTTTAGAGATTCCTCTATGAAGGCCTGACTCCCACTTTGCTGGTATCCTTCTAGGCACATCCCCTTCTTGGATGATATGCCTGGTCTCTGCAGTCCCCTGGACCAACTTGCTGTGCAAGAACTGGGTTTTTAATCTTCCCCGACTGCTGGGTACTATTTCTGGTTCTGAATTCCAAAGGTCCTTATGTTCTGTCTACATCTTGCCAGGGATGCTGAGTACTGGGTCCCTACCCTCGTTCTTTGTCGTGCGCCTGATTTATTGTTTATTTGTATTTATTTATGTTTGGTTGGGACTGAAAGAGCATGACAAGTACAGGGTTCCCTGACTTGAAACTATTTCATTGGTCAGAACTATCTTGAAAGTAATACTTATATTAGTTTAAGATGAAGTTGAACATATACAATTTAGGGATTCTTCTCAACATCTACCCACAGAGATACCATTGGCTATGCTCAAGGGAATTTTCACAGCAGGTATATCAACATTCACCTTTTGGACCTTGGAGAATCATCACATGCGCATATTTTCTCATTCTCCTGAAAATACACCTTCCTGTTACATCACTGTCTGTACTTTTCTACAAACGTTGTTTGTCATTAAAAGAACCTCTCACACAAAAATAAAAACAGCAGAATTATTGCTACGCAGTCCACTTTCGAAATGTGTGGGATTCACAGAAGCTGAGATATCATCCTATTCCTCTGTGTGAAAATCTTATCCAATTAACATCACAGCTAGACGTTCTGATTCCTCATACTGTGCCTTCCATAACCATCCAATCCGTATTACTCTATAACTTGTTTTGGTTCACTTATTCACCTCTAGTTTTACTGCCATGTACTCTTTAGAAATGTAGCAGCCCTGAATACATTTATTTATTTTCATGTAATTGTGAGTTTATTCAGATCAAATCCACACAGCAGTGTTAATGAACCGAGGTAAACATAGCCTAGCATAACATAATGGTTTGCCATATATGCTTCCCATGTGTTTCTACTCACAACCGAGCACAGCAGTTCACAAGCCCTCATTATTTGATATAAACCCACTCGAGTTGATTCAATTGGACTCAATGTCTGTGGTTTCCATAAGAAACTGCCCAAATCATCTCGCAACAGACAAGTGTGGAGATGCTCACCCAAAAGGGGCCACTAGAATCCAAAATTGCCTTGTACTTACTAGAAATGCCCATGTTAATTTTATGTAGCGCCTGTTTCGTTGCCACTGCGTGGTAGTCTCCTATAGGATATAGTTTGGGGTTCACAATGCATATCACTTTAGTAAGTTCGAAGGTGCTAGCTACATTCTTCCACTTGTTCATAAAGAAACCTTTTTAACAAGGGAATAACAAATGGCCTCTCTTTAGTTCTCATCCTATCCCAGTGATTAAACAGCCATAGATTCTACGTGCTATGGGCTTTCCTAGTTGATAAAATAACAAACTGTATTTGCAGTTCAACATTCAAACAAGCGAACAAGGGATTCCAGTAAAACACACCCGCTGGTTTTAACTGGAAATGCTCAACCATTATATAACCCAAAAAACCTGAGGAAAACACCACACTTCCCAAACTGATTAAACATTTAAAGCCCAGACTTTCAATCCCTCTTCATATTTACTTAAACATTACAATGAATTGATATTTAAAAAAATTGATAATATATCAATGGACAAAAAACGGTGTAAAAACAAACAGTAACTATTCATAACAGTATTCACACCAACATAATGGGCTCTTGGCCTCCAATATGGATTACTGCCACTAGTTCCACATACAACTAAGGATTCTATTTATTACAAAACACTCAAGTTTAAACAAAAATATGTCAAAGAATACAATTGATTCCACATGCCACTATAATTCCTGTGTGTGTGTCTCCACTGTTACCTGGTCTCATATGCTATTTTAATTCTAAAGCAGATTTATTTATTTATTTTAACATTTATAAAGCGCACTAAACCCTAGGTCATCATGGTGCTGGTTACATCGTTAACTAATGAATGATCAACGTATTGTGCATGGTCATCACAGCGGTGGCGTGCTTTTGATGTATCCCAACATGCGTATGTTTCTGTCCATTTGGCGATCATATGCTGGACATTCTTCAGGGGATAGAATCACTAGTGATTTTCGCAACATCTCTCAGCCAACATTTCTGTATCTTTTTCTACAATACACATATTCAAGAATTAATTATTCCAAACTCTTTATCAGTAGGAAATGGTACTGTATTACAATATAATAGGCCAGATGGTACTCGTGTACCTGCCCAAGGGGGATTCATTCCCAAAATGTTTTTCCTTTTCTTTTCACAGTAGCTGTACACCATTTAATCATACTCATATGTCAAATGTATTCAATGTATATGGCAAGGAGCAACACTACAGGTTCTTCAGGACCATTTCTGTTTTGGTTTGGCTAATTCATGCATCTATTCGAAAAGTTACTGGCATCCTTCTGTTAATGGGAAATATGTCCTTTCTTATAAAAAAAGCATAAAACTTGCTTTGAGTCAGCTGAAATGCTGCTTATGTACATGGTGTTCTGCTGAGAAATATACATCAAAGACGGCTTGTCAAGGCCTAGCCTTTCAGCTATGCTTAATCAATACACTAAACTCTGTTCATGTTGACATTTACCTGCTACAGCAGCAAGTTCACCCTCAACTAATGGAGTTGTGAAACCGACACCCACACAATAGCGTTTTCCACATATGGGTAATGCTCCATTATGTCATAGTGCAGGTGATTATGGGAGTACCAGCTTTATTAAAAACGAAACTAAGCATGCAACACTAATCACTGTGCTGGTTAGTATCTGTTCTTACTGTATACAGTGTACTGGTTTGGGTGCAATGTGACAGCAAATGAATGAACATCACTCAAAGTTTGTAAAAGGTCGTGTTGTAAAGCTACTCGAGTTGTAAAAAGACACCCGCATGGTAGCCTATTCCAAAAATGGATAGAGTTCCATGGAGTGCTAGAGTTGGTTATTATGGGGGTGATAGTTTTATTCAGAACTAGCCACTGCACCGGTCTCTAAACAGTGTGTGAGTTGATATATATAAATACAACGTGTAGTGTACTAGTTGCAGTCAGTGTGTGTTCTTGGGTCTCTGAAACTAGATGCTAGATGTGAAAGAAATGATGCTATAATAGACATACTATTCTGGAGAGCTATTACAGATTGCATAAAGTTCATCTGCTAGTCAAAGGAATTGCCATACTATTTTCTCATTCATCCCTACCGTTTCACTTTTCAAACTAAATATCATCATGTGTTCCCATTTAGCTAGGGGGGGTTTGTACGTTATTGCCCTTGACTTGCTGTAACCTGAACCATTTAAATTCTGCTGCCTCATGGTTAGCATCCAGGAAGTGTTTCACCATGGGGGGAGGAGGGGGTGTTCCTATTTTTTGGTTAATGCACGATTTGTGTTCTATTATTTGTGTTTTATCTGACCTCTCTGTTTTCCATACATATTTTAAGCCACACAGGCATAGGATCATATACCACCATTTCAGAATCACAATTAGTGTCATTTTTAAGTTTACGTGGCTCCTCCAATCCAACTTCCATCTCTTTGGCTTAATGGGTTTGGAACACATAATGCACTTTCCACATGAACAATGTCCTTTTATTTCTTTCAAACCCCATGCTTTTATTTTGAGTATTCGATAGGGAGTCCCTCTCCTAGCAATAGGGCTAGGTGAGAGATGTTTCTTTAATAAGACCTAAAGGAGACATTTTCCTTCATTTCATAATTTAGCGGCAGGGAGCTATTATGTCTAGACATACAGTTAGGTGGCTACGGTCTACAGAATTTTGGTCATTTGCACGGCTGAGTGCAAATGTGTTGGGTAAAAGGTGGTGTACGCCTGTGTTCGCTACCTTTCACCCCCACATTTGCACTCCGCCTTTCATATAAGTAAATGCTACCTACCATGCTCGCATGGCAGGCAGTGTTTACAATTACAATTAAACTGTGCCTTCCATGCATGGTAGGCAGCATTTAATTGTAATTGTAAATGCTGCCTACCATGCAAGCATAGTAGGGGAGTGTTTAATTACACACATGCCAGGCCTCCGTTTAGTCTGTTTGCTTTATGGTGGCCCATAAAGCAGGCATGCTCCATAAGGATCTGTGGCAATTCTTGAAGACCACTTTGCGCGGAGGGAAAGACCCGCCTTGTGGTGAAGCCGCAGCGAAGTGGGGCTAAGTGGGACATAGCTGTCTGCAGCTGTCCGTAGTGGGAATGTGGCCGGTGCCCTGTAGCCATGATGTGCTTTGGTCCAACTTCCACCCTAGTACTAATGGGCAAACCATCAGCCGTGTTTTGATACCTCATCAAGATACTCGCTTATTTTTACATGACTCTATGCACTGACAGCCAACAATCGGTTAATCGGGTAACATACTCATGCACAAATCCTAACCTTAATTATCCACCACTCACTGAGACTTCTGCTGCCATAGACATGGGCCCTTGGAATGCAAGGTACTTGTTTAATAAGACATCTGCAGTATTGGACATTTTCCTCAGACTACACCTTCACTTTCTCTGCATTACTGAAACTTGGATTTTTACCTCATAATTCAACTGTTGCAGCCTCTCTTACCTCTTCTCTGACTTCCTTTGATCATGTTCCTAGAACTAGTGGGTACGGAGGTGGCATTGGCATACTCTATCGCTCCTCTTACTCTTCTATCTCCTCACCGGTGGACACTCCTGTCTACACTTCTTTTGAGTTTACCTATAAGATTCTCACTGTCCCCCATGCTGTTTCTTTTCTTGTCATTTATCATCGACCTGGCCCTCTGGGGTCATTCTGTGAGGACATTGACCATCTTCTCTTTCATATCCTTCCCAGTCCAACTTCGCTTATTCTACTTGGCAACTTTAATCTTCACCTTTCTTCTATTCATTCTGCTTTCCCCTTTCTCTCTATTCTTGACTCTCATTTATTATCTCCACTCTCTACTGCTTCTACTCACATTTCTGGTTCTTCTCTTGAACTAATTTTTCTTTCCACTTCCTCTGCTTCTTCCGTACTAGTTTTGAATTTGTATCCATCTGATCACTTGTTACTGTTAGGGAGAATTCTCATAAATGGCTAATTTCCCTTACCTAATGAGTCCCTCAGCAGCTTTGCTGGATTTCTAGGATTTATATTTTTCACCTGGTAAGAGTGTGAGCCTTTTTCCCACTCTTACATGTGTTTGCTGTGTGTAATTTTTAAACTGCTTATAATAGTGTAACATTATACAACTGAAGAGTAAAATAAATGTATATTCTTTTACTTGAAAACCTTGAGTAAGTGTTTGCCTGAATCATAGTGATTGCTGTCCTTTGTGTAACTATTTTATACTACTCACTTACTCGAGATAAGTCTGGCTGCTCAGCCATCACTAACAATTTACTGTGTAGTACAGGTTTGTACCAAAGGTGAATTTGTACTGTCACTTGCAGTCTTAATTGTGTGTGGTGTTCCCAAAGGGTACTTGATATAATTCTGCCTAACAGTTACTCTCTGTATCACTCCTTCCACCTATTTCTCCCTTTCCTTCTACTCCTTCCCCAACAAAAGTTTTCTTTCGAGGTGACGTATGCATTTTCAACTCCTCTCTTTATCATGATTCTTGTACTAATATTCTTCCTTCTCTTATGCACTTTAGTTTTCTTTCTGCTAAGGAAGCTTCCTCTACTCTTTCATCAACTCTTTCTAGAAGTCTTTGTGCTTTTCAGCCTACTTGTAAATTTGCCCAACCTTGGCTCTCTTCTCATCTCTGTTCCATGCTGTGGCTTCTTCGCCATTTGGAAAGATACTGGTATACAAATCGATCTTCATCTAATCACTCTGCATATTTCCCTTACAACACTCTTTACAACAACTGTTTAAACTGTGCCAAATCCTCCTACTTCTCTGATATTCTCCATACTCAATCTGCCCATACTAGGTGTCTTTTTCAAACTTTAACTCAGCTTCAATCCCCTCCCTCTCCTGATCGCTCTATCAATTCTACAGTCTTCGCCTCTGACTTGGCTCTTTTCTTTTCTTCTAAAGTCTACTCTTTAAGTCAGGACATTGTAAACTCACCCTCTTCTAACACTGTATTTTCTCCTCCTTCTGCTCCTTTGACCTTCTTTTCTGACTTTTCTCCTGTTTCTGACTCTGATGTATCACTTCTGTTGGCTAAGGTTCATCCCACTGATGATCCTACAGTACCTATTCCATCTGTTCTTATATCTAAAATCTCTTATTCCATTTCTTGTCTCTTTCTTTAATATCTGTCTTTCCTTTAGCTTTCAAACATGAAAATATCATTCCCATTCTAAAAAAAAACACTCAGCTCAGCTAACCCTCTTATTGTTTCTAAATTCCATCCTATTTCACTTGTACTCTATCTATCTCAGCTTCTACAGTGCCTAGTTTATTCACAGACTTCCTCTTTTGTCAATGATCTAACTCTCTTTCCACATTTTCAACCGAAACTGCCTTGACCTGTGTGCTTAATTCTCTTCGTTCAGCTCTCTACTCTAAACACTCCGCTTTTCTTATTCTTCTTGATCTATCTGCAGATTTCGACACCGTTGATAACTCTTTGCTTCTGGAAACTCTCTTCTCATTTGGTTTTAGGGGATCTGTTCTCTCCTGGTTCTCTTCATATTTGTCTAATAGAACCTTTTCTGTCCGCTGGGGTGGTAAGATATCCTCATTTTTCCCTCTTGAGCATGTTCCTGCCCAAGGGTCAGTCTTGGGTCCTTTTCTTTTTTCATTATATACTCCACTACTTGCTCCTGTTATCTCTTCTTTTGGTCTCTCTCATCACTTTTACACTGACGACATGCAACTCTTTCTATCCTTTTTTGCCTTTTACTCCGGAAATACACCATACCCTTACAACTTGTCTTTCCGCCATAAAATCTTGGATGGTGTCTCACTTTCTCACTTTAAATGCCAGGAAGACTGATGCCGTATTCTTCCCTGCTAAACCTCATTCTCCTCTCCCCCTCCATCATCTAGCTCATTTCCTCCATCTATTCTCTCTATCTCTTCTACCACACATAATCTTAGTCTTTATTTTGACTCTAATCTCTCTTTTACTCAACACATTTCTCTCACGTCTCGTTCCTGTCATTGTCATCGCTATAACATTTGTAAAGTTTGTTCTTCTCTGACTTTCCATTCTACTAAACTTCTTATTTCTTCTCTTATTTTCTTGCTGCTTTTCTTTTGTTCTGTTACACTATTTGGTCTCCCATTATCTCGTCCTGCTCCTTTAAAATCTTTCAACCATTCTTCAGTTCAGGAACTCTGTTTACTCTCCTATCATGACTCTATTACAGCATCACTTCACTTAACTGGCTACCCTTCCATTCCCAAATTAAATGTTATTTCCTCTGCTCAGTCTTTAAATCTCTTTATGGTTTAGCCCCTAAATATCTTGCTACACTTGTGTCTTTTAATACTCATTCTCGCTCCCTTCATTCTTCTTCTCTCTTTAGGCTGAACGTTCCTCCCCCTCCCTGTGCTATGTGCTCAGTCCCGCTTTCGGTCTTTTCAGCTTCTCGCTCCCCTTCATTGGAACGCTATCCCTCTCTCTCTTCGGTCTATCTCTGTGTACTCTCTTTTCCGGCTCTCTTTGAAATAAACACCCCTCCACTGCCCCTGATTGTTAGCTTACATCATTGTTGTTGTCTTGACCTATATAAATATCATTATTGATGTACCGTTTAATTCTAATTGTGAATTAAGGCGCTTTTTAAATACAATAAAAATACAAAAATACAGCATTTGCACCCGCATGAAAGTGCATGCTGGCACACATGCTGGTGCATTTGTATCGCAGAGTGCAAGGGAGGTAAATTGCATTCTGCCTCGCTGCCATACAAATGGATGAAAATGTGCCATGGCGTGAATGAAAATTATAAAAGCCCTGGGCTTTCACACTTTTCATTCATGCCATGGAGCAAAATGAGCTCCAAAGTGTTTTTGGAAACAGGTCCAGTTATCTACATCCTATCTCTGATCCACCGCAGGCTACAATGTATTTATATGAAATGCTTACATCTACTATTAGAGTGGATGCCATAACGTGCTAGTGACAGATTTCCATTGTGGTTGACGAATATTCAAATGGCCAGATTTAAACTGAGAATAAGTTTCATAGGATCACCATTTTCCGCATGAAACATATCTTGGATGCCATACATAAGCTATTCATGCTTGTAAACTGCGTAAACATCTGGCGTAATAGTGTTTCCCTCTGAGCTTTTTTTACTCACCACATAATGCTCCTGCACATTTGGGGCAACGTACGTTGGGTACACAACGGGAGAATTTGAAGATGGTCACGAGACAGGCAAAAGGGGGTTACTGGCCTGGCGTGGATACAAAGGGGAGAGGACCTGGAAGGAGTGTGGTACCATAATTACATCAAATCAATTTGAGCCCCTGTCAGGAATAGAAGAACTTGACTGACTAGGATCCCCAAATGGAGGATCCCTAATCCTCGGAAGGTTGGTTGTACCTGCCCTGCAAACCAATGGAGGGATCATTAAATCTGCAGGGAATCTAGTCACGCTGCTCAGTTGGAACATAGCAGGGGCCACTTCTAAACTGGCAAGATTGGAGGTTGTGGCCCACATGAAGCAACATGACATTATTTTACTACAGGAAACCTGGGCAATGGAACCCATGCTATTGGATGCGTTTGTGTCCTTCTCCATTTTGGCACGTAAGGACAATAGAGGTTGTTGCTATGGGGACCTATCAATCCTCTTGAAGTCACCCTTGAATTATCAGTTCAGGGCAAGGGATACTCACAACATCTCTCAGTGATATTGGACCCAGAAAACACACTGGAACTGGTACATATTTACAATAGCCCTCATGTCTTGGATATTAACTGTCTTGGGGCACTTAAAAACATGTTGGAGGGCTCCATTTTGGATCACCTGGATGATTGAATGGTGTTGGTACTGGGAGGGAACTTTAATGTCAAACTAAGGAATGGGATCCCATCTGACCTTGCTAATCTTGGCGAGGAGCGCGTCTATGGAATTAAGCCCTTGCAGATGAGGGATGAACAGGTCTGGCCAGGGGCCTGGAACTGGGTATATGGTTAGTAGAATGGGAAATGCGCTCACTTAATGGATGCATTCCCTCTGATCTGCCAAGTAAATTCGCATTTATTAACACTAATGGCTCATCAACCATTAATTATTTTCTCATGCACGTCCAACACTGGAACCTCATGGAGGACTTCAGAGTTGTGCAAGACAGTTTCCCACTTAAACTGGTCCTTAAACAGGGTGCCTTCGAAGTCCATGGGTCTGTCCCCCATCAATTGGGTCAATGTGCAATAAACTCACACTGTAAACAGAATAAAATGGGCTAGGTGTGACCCTAAAGAAGCTCAATGTAAAGTTGTATCATCTAATTTATGTGAATTTTTTTTTCTATTCTTGGCCAAGAGGCTTCCTCTGATCAGATTATTATCTGGTGTAAGTCCTCAGGAAGGCCATGGCAGATTGTTTTGAGTATGAGTCCAAGCAAAGGCACAGTAGGCTGTGTAAGTGACTCCAATCAAGCAATCCCACTAAGTCAGAGCCTTGTCTGGGATGCCCAAGGGGAGCCCTTATTTATGTATGTTTATGGCAAGTTATAATCTGGATGATGAACCCTTGTATAACACCCCTCTCTTAGAATCCCCCTTGACCCCACTGAGCCAAGAAGTAGGCTTGTTTTGCAATTTTAAAAGGTTTATTTGAAAAATTAAACAATATATATATATATATATATATATATATATATATATATATATATATATATATCACACTTCTATAAATAAATTGATAATGGATAGTACACTTGTGAATATGAGCAGTAATCAGGAAGAGGTAATCCTACAGTAGCACAGTTCTTGGTTACTTATGAATAGGAACAGAAGAATGAGGTGGGAAAGAATGCTTTATATGGTTCAAGGAAACGCAATGATGAATGAAATGCAGTACAGAAAATAACTTGATATGGCTTCAACAAAAGACAATGTAATCACTTTTCCTTGACAAGTCACCCCCCCCTTTATGCAATATAAGGAGATGGAAAGAAGACACACAGTTCTCAGGAATGCAATCAAATATAATTCAGTTCCCCCCTAGCAAGCTTAGAGGAAAACAGGTATGAGTTTGAACACAGGCAAGATACTTTGATGTGGTTGCAATTAAGTGAAAAATATGCTAAAAAGGCTTTTAATTCCCTATAGGGGGTTCATGGTGGGTGATATCTAGTTTATATTAGTTTAGGCTCACTTTAGCAATGCTCTATGAGTAACTAGCAGGTTAAAACGAATTTTAGCAAAGGAAAGCAAGGAGCTGCTGATTTTTACACGTGGCTGAAATTGTGCAAAATGTCAAATCGCGGCAAATTTAATCGCGTACGTCGAGCGTAATTACGGAGGTCCTATCAGGAGTAGCAAGTCGGTTCTAGATTCGTTGGAAAGCCTAGAATCTTAGCTTTAAGATAAAACTCGCTCGTAGCACAAACGGTTCCAGAGCTATGGCCGATTTAGTCAAGGTAGTTTTTCGGATTTGAAATTTTAAAGCTCAGAATGACAGATGACAGTTTCCAGTTTTAAAGATGACAGAATGACACAATTCTAGGAGGCAGTTCTAATAGGCTAAAACAGTTTGGATTACATTATTTTAAACTAAGAGATTGGTTTTGCACAGTGAGTACTCACACTATATTTTTGAAATAAGCCGTCAAGGTCTGGTCAGGTTGGACGGGACTTACGGCGGGTGGTTCTGAAGTTCCGGCTATCTGGGTCAGCTCTGCTCTCTTGGTCTGTCAAGCACCGGTTCTGCTCACAACGGTCTGGTTTGTGGTTCTCTCTGATTCCGGATACAGCACTGCTTTCTGGATACTGCTACAGGTTCTTGCAAAAGTTCTTGGCAAAAACTTCAAACAGCTCGCCCGGCTGTTGAATAGTTTGGTTGGTTTTGAGGCCTGCTGAAGAGGATTCAGCTTGTGGATTCAGGCCTCCCTGCTACAAATTCTGGAGTTAATTTCTGCTACAGGTTCTGGAGATTGATGGATTTGAAGTCTGGGTCTCTGGATGTGAAGTCTGAAGTCTCCCGGCAAAGCGTCCCGCACGAAAGTGGAAAGTGAATGTCCCTACCTGTCCTGCACTGTCTGCTTTTATGTGTTTAGAAAGTGGGTGTGTGTGTGGCATAACTGAGCCTGCCCCTCTCTACTTGTCATTGGCCCAATTCTCCCCTCTCCCATGATTGGGGGAAGGAAATGGATTGTCATCATGATGAGGTCTGTTTATGGGTTAGAGGATCCTCCGCTGGTCAATTTGCCCACAAATCTATATTTGATTCAAATACATATTTCCCAGATACACAAGTGGTTGACATTACATGTACATATTACAGATGAATTAAGACTGGTCTCTGTTCAAGCCCCATGTTCCTGCGAGCTGGGATTCAGAAATAACAACATTTTGAGCTTTTTGGTCGGTTTACCAATATCAGACATTTACCAAAAATTACACAAATGTGCGCAAGGAGTATGGACATTAATTGATGAAGTGTCAGATTTTTAACATGCAGACATTTGGAGTAAGACCCTATTTTCTGCTAGCAACCCCCCAGAATACACCACAGGGCCCTAACACCTCTTAAAACGTGCACAGAAAAATCACAAGAATAATGATATTACTTATATAATTCTGACAAGTCCATACTAGGAATTATCCATCTTTTTTTTTAAATTATGCTCTGGCCCAAAGGGGTGTGGTTTCCCCCAAGCACATGGTGGAGTTTCTGGTTTGTCCACTTCCCCCAAGCTCAGCTTGCTAGCAGAGGCACTGCCCTTCCCATTTCCTTCCAAGAGGAAGCCATTTTACGACCCCCCTAATTTAACAATTGCCTGAGCCAAAGAAAGCCCATTGTTCAGTTCCATGCAGTCCCCAGGTGCCACACCCCTTTCAATCAACAGGGCCATGTGATCTCCTTTTGGCAGGGGCAGCAGGAGGCAGCCAGGCCTGGGAATGCAGTTGTGCAAGTCTCAACTCCTGTTGGTGGTAGCTGGTGGTCAGAGTTTAATCTCTTTAAGCCAGGCTTCAGCTAAATGTCATGTTTGTTACCCAGTTTTCTACATTCAAATCAAACTGACAATTGTTTACACATGCAGCTAGAAGGCTGATTCTAAGTTCAAAACTATGACATTTAACAGTTGCAAACTATGTGACACTCAAAAGTAGGTGACTCATTTAATTTAAACATTTCGATTTTAGTGGTTTTAAATCCAATTTCAGTTAAGCTGCTGACATCCACAGCTCAGCCAGTTTTGTTATAAACATTGTTTTGGGCTCTTCATCTTTCCAGATTTTGTATGCACACAAAACGTCATTCTCCCAGATGTCTGCTGGTGTTCAGTAAGATTTTTGGATATCTTGCAATGTTTGAAATGGGCATTTTGAGCTTGCATTCAGGGAAACAAAGGGTGATTTTTAAAGTGCTTTTTAGCTAAGAGGCACTGCTGTTTTTCTCTTTGCACCACTTGTCGCACCATTTCACTCATGGCACTCCTGACCCAGCACGCTCGCACTAGTGGGTGGCAGGTCAGCTGATTATGTTGGTGTGCGCACAACTGCGCAGTTCTCCTGGACTCTGGGATGGAATGATGGGCGGAGACAGCTCATCCCCACATCTACCCAGTCTATTGGTTCAACATGGGTCAAAACCCTTGACAGCTGGTTTGATGGGGAATTCAGGGCTGCACAGAATAACCTATTGAGGACTTTGAGAGATGTGGAAAGCTCTACGGGGGGATATTGTTAAGGCAAGGAGTGATTATAAAGGGACTGTAGAGCATGGAATAGCTCAACAAGACAATTAAGCATGGGAGGACCTACTGATGGCGGTCTCCTCAAGGGACTCCAAAAAATTCTGGGAGATTGATGCGGGAGGCCCCCAATATAAACAAGTCAAGGCTCACAGGGAAAACCATGTTGCAGCCAAATCCTGGTTTGATCATTTCTCCACCCTATACTGTTAACGGGCTTGTGGGCTTGGGGACGGGGTTCGTCACTCGTAGCTATGGTTAACTGTAAAGGAGGTGAAAAAGGCAGTCATCCAACAGGCATGTAATCCAGCATCGGGACCGAATGCAGTCCCCGCCGGTTTATATAAGGCTGAGATGATCTTATGGGTTCCCGTGCTGGTAGCCTGCTTTGATTCTTATCTGGCAACAGGCATCTATCTTCAGTCCTAGAAAAAAAGCCATCCTTCAACCTATTTTATAAAGGGGGATTCTGGAAGTCCTCTCGCTTACAGGCCAATTTCACTGCTGGACAACTCCTTCAAGGTTTTTGGCCGGGTCATTTTGTAACATGTCGAAGATTGGGTATCAACTAGTTGGGTGCTTTCAGAGGTCCAATCTGGCTTTGGTCCTGGCTTGGGCACCCGAGAACAGGCCTTGAACCTTTATCTGGTAGGGGCCTCCTCTGTCTATGGTAGGAGGGATTTGATTTATTTAGCGTTCATGGACCTGAGTACCACATTTGATAAGGTGGACAGAGCTTCTCTCGGGCATGTGCTTGGGTCCATGGGCTGTCCACCTGAGCTGCTACGGATCCTTTCATTGTGTCATGAGGACACCAGGGTCTGTGTCCGCTTTTGGGAACGGGGTGAATGCACTGATTATTTTGAGGTGGTTACTGGAGTTCGTCAGGGCTCTGTGCTCCTATTTACTCTCTACGGAAATGGCCTGTTTAGAACACTAGTGAACATTAAAAAGCAGACTTTCCATGGGTGGATAACAAAGCGTTCCCTTTGCTTGTATATGCTGACAATACTGCTCATTGCCAGGACACCAACACCTCTACAAAAACTGATTAATGCCTACGCTGACTTTATGACTGGTTTAAAACTCACCATAAACACTAGCAAATCAGCAGTGATGGCATGCAGTGTCGGGAGAGCGAAATAGTCAAAATTCACAGGAGGATGAACAATGGGTCTGTTATCCCCAAGCTTTGGTCCTGGCTTGGGCACCCGGAAACAGGCCTTGAACCTTTATCTGGTAGGGGCCTCCTCTGTCTATGGTAGGAGGGATTTGATTTATTTAGCGTTCATGGACCTGAGTTCCACACTTGATAAGGTGGACAGAGCTTCTCTCGGGCATGTGCTTGGGTCCATGGGCTGTCCACCTGAGCTGCTACGGATCCTTTCATTGTGTCATGAGGACACCAGGGTCTGTGTCCGCTTTTGGGAATGGGGTGAAAATGCACTGATTATTTTGAGGTGGTTACTGGAGTTCGTCAGGGCTCTATGCTCCTATTTACTCTCTACGGAAATGGCCTGTTTAGAACACTAGTGAACATTAAAAAGCAGACTTCCCGTGGGTGGATAACAAAGCGTTCCCTTTGCTTGTATATGCTGACAATACTGCTCATTGCCAGGACACCAATACCCCTACAAAAACTGATTAATGCCTACGCTGACTTTATGACTGGTTTAAAACTCACCATAAACACTAGCAATCAGCAGTGATGGCGTGCAGTGTCGGGAGAGCGAAATAGTCAAAATGCACAGGAGGATGAACAATGGGTCTGTTATCCCCAAGCTGTGGTCCTGGCTTGGGCACCCGGAAACAGGCCTTGAACCTTTATCTGGTAGGGGCCTCCTCTGTCTATGGTAGGAGGGATTTGATTTATTTAGCGTTCATGGACCTGAGTTCCACACTTGATAAGGTGGACAGAGCTTCTCTCGGGCATGTGCTTGGGTCCATGGGCTGTCCACCTGAGCTGCTAGGGATCCTTTCATTGTGTCATGAGGACACCAGGGTCTGTGTCCGCTTTTGGGAACGGGGTGAATGCACTGATTATTTTGAGGTGGTTACTGGAGTTAGTCAGGGCTCTGTGCTCCTATTTACTCTCTACAGAAATGGCCTGTTTAGAACACTAGTGAACATTAAAAAGCAGACTTTCCGTGGGTGGATAACAAAGCGTTCCCTTTGCTTGTATATGCTGACAATACTGCTCATTGCCAGGACACCAATACCCCTACAAAAACTGATTAATGCTTCGCTGACTTTATGACTGGTTTAAAACTCACCATAAACACTAGCAAATCAGCAGTGATGGCATGCAGTGTCGGGAGAGCGAAATAGTCAAAATGCACAGGAGGATGAGCAATGGGTCTGTTATCCCCAAGCTAACTAATGTTAACTATCTTTGTATCTGTTTCTCAGACAACTGGAGGGGGATGGCCCATGTTCAGAGACAAAGTATAACAATGAAACAAGCGTTGGGGGGCATTGCAAGATTCATGAAAATGTTTCGGGGAAACCACTAAGTCTTTTTATGGAAGTGTTTCATGCACAAAGGTAGTAACCAACCATGGGGCTACTCTCTGGGGGACTGAAAACTCCACAGCCATCGAAGTCATAGCGAATTATTTTTGAAAAAACTATTGGGTTTCCCCAGTTCTGCCCCCAATTATGCCATGCACATAGAGTAGGGTGTTACCCACATAGGCGATGATTGGTACAAAGCACCCTTTTTGCACTAGTTGGGGATCTGGTCAAATCCGAGAGCCACTCTGACACATGAAATTATTAGATCATTGTTGCAGGGCCCCCATTGGCAAAGAACACCATGGCTGATGGCTGAAACGCATATCTGAATGCGTATCTTCAGTTAATGCCCCATATTTACAATGTCCGGGCCAAATTTTCACAATAGCAGAAAGTAGTGTGTGCAAGAGGTTCTTCTGCTCGCTTATCACAACAAAACGCGAATCCATTACCCGTGCCCTGCAATCCAATAGGCTCCACCTATCTATTACAAAGTTGGACACTATGCAATCTTATTTGACACATAGCGACAAACAGTTTGACCAATGGGAACTTACTGGGGTGCTCCTCAATCTGCTCCTGCTGAGTGATATTAAGCAGAAATGGCAGGGGCAGGAGCAGAGCATGTCTTGTGCGGCTTGTGGAGGTGTGAAGGAAGACCTTTTACAATTTGTCTTGTATTTTTCTCGGTATTATGATATCAGGACACAAGCTATTATCCCACTCCTGAGAGAACCGAACTTCGTTCAGTGCCGCCTGGCACCTTTGTTCTTGTTGCATGCAGAACCTTTAACTGTTGCTCAGGGCATGTCAGAATATTTGAGGAGGGCATGGAATAGAAGGATGCACATTGTGAACATTTCAATATGAACTGCCTTCTCGCTATAGTTATGTACTCCCTCTAATTTAGATGCCAGGCTCTACATGACTGCCTATATTTTCATGCCTTGGACGTTGTGGGGTATCCGTATGGACTGTGTATTTTAAAATGTGTGTATTGTAATATTGTGTAAAATATGTAGTTTTATAACGGATTGTGTATATTCGTATGTGAGTTTTGGTTTATGGACGTTGATAAACTGTTAAAACTGGAGTGTTCCTCTCTTTAAGTAGGGACTGCTCAGTGACATCTACTCTAAGAGCACTAAACACCTTTATATTGAATTAATTTCAAGGAGGCTTTCAGCCAGGGACATATCAACCTGTACGGCTGAAGATGCATTTTTTTTATTTACATTAGTTTGCAAAATGCACAGATTAGCTTATTGTCAAAGGTACCTGTGTGTTTCAGGTGGCTGGTCAGTGGCACAAACAATGCACTGACCAGATCCCCTGCACGCTCCTGACACTACATTTTGACAGGCTCCCATCACCCACAAGGAGGATGGGAGCACATTCCACACATAGAGGACCGTTATTTTGAAATCACTTTTTGAGGTACAATAATGCAAGTCAGATAGTATCGGCTCATGCACATGCTGTTCCAGTTAAATAAAATGCATGACAAGGATTTACTTTTTCATGTGTTTCTCACCACCTACATCTGTTCTGAACAAGCAAAGGGTAGTGTCTTTATTTTCTACACATTTTAAAGGACATCACCTTTGCGAATAGCGGATGTACTTTAAAATGCACAGAAGTGCCCACGTGTTGCCCAAAGCACACAGGAGGTGATAAAGGACATTCGAATGTGTGCATTTGTGATGCACACATTGGATTGCCCATTTGTGAATTGGTGCATCTTTTTTGGCACAAAGGAAGCGATTCACATGATTTGTGCCAGAAAAACTCTTGAAAACTTGAAAAACTGCCCCATTGTGTTTATCATGCTTTACACTGTTTCAAAACATAGGAAATGCTATGATATATGCTCTGTTTAGACTTTCTATCAACAATTTGGTTTCAGTGCATGTCATGTTGGACCATCCTGCTGTCTTTAACACCCTTAACAACAGCAGGTTGCCGGCTTTCCTTCATTTCTGTGGGCAGGAACCAGCAGGCGACATGCACATGTCCAGTCCTCAAGGGTTTTTAAGTGCCGACACGTGTTTTAACCGATGGTTTTTCTCAAGGCAGTTGAATATATTGGTAAATCCCATGCAGGTCTGCTAGGTTTAGCGATCATCTCTAAACCTAGCAGATCATCGCAAGACCCTCCAAGCTCCTAGAATCCACCCGGGAACAGATACTATCCAGCCGACCACCTTCAAACACCCAAACAGAGACCTGCACGGGATATCCCAATATATTCAACTGCCTTGAGAAAAAACATCGGTTGAAACCCATGTCAGCACTTACAAATCCTAAGCATGTAGCTTCAACACTTGCATTGTGAACGACGTACACTTTAGGATGTATGTCACCCAAGTGACAACCAATGCTAACCAAGGAGCATTTGTGACCAACTGACACAATAAAAATCAATATCTTCTCAAAGCATAAAAGGTGTCCGATATACATTGAAGAAGAAACTATCGTACTGTCATTTGACAATGGGTCATCACCAGATCCAGCACCAACGTACAAAAGGGTTCCAATCCCAGCAAAAACATATACTCAAAACATGGACTGCAGGAGCTCTGTCCATTTGGAAACCCACATACAGGCTGCTGTAGATAACCAGTCTACCATAAATCAAGCACTAACACAGACTCACAACCTAGAGCAGAGATCCACAGTTCCTACAAGCTCCAACCTCATTTCACAAACAGTCCTCAAAGGGGTCGTTCAGTGTTCAGATTCCTCTCCAGTATTTTTCAATCTGTATCTGAAGTTGTTAGCTAATATCTTCTTAATGTATGGCCTGCAGAGCCATCTTTATGCCAGTGACAAACAGATCTATGTTTCTTTTCAAGACAGTTCTGGATCAGCTCTAAAAGCCCTGACAGGTCATTTGACTCAAGTCACCACTTAAATTTCATCTCATTGGCTTCATATATATTTGTTCAAATGTATATTAATGTAAAAATTGATAGAATTTCAGACAATCATCAAATTGAGATCACATACAATAACATTGTGCTAGTAGTATTGTATTGCTTCTCAATTGCCAGCTTCATGAGATCTCAAACATAAATGTTATTGTGTGCACAATGTTACTAGTGCTGCACCAAGAGTGTCTTTACAAATGGTTCATTTCAGAGGCATAGTCAACATGAGCTTGTCGAATACTAGTACTTCATCAACTCAATACCGTGAAACATTACAGAAGTGGAACAAAACAAAACATGGGATCATCACAACCAAGATATGTACTACTATGAGTTGCACAATGATTGAAAATAAAGTTTGTAAACATATTTCCTGAATTAGGAAAGACAAAGAATAGAATAAGTGGATCTATACCTGTGTCTTCAGGAAAAACTATTCAAATAAAGTGAACCAATTTCTCTGATGTAAGCCACCACCAGATAGTGAAGGACAACTACTATTGCCTGTAAGGAGGTTTTTTTTCATAGACATAGAGTAGCGTCTATATTCCATTGAGTAATTATTTACAAAAAGTCAGCTAAGTAAAGACTGTCACCTATGAGACAGACACCAAAGATGGCAATATCCATTTACTGACTACATCATATTTAGTCATTACAAATGTCCTACAATAATGTGTCATCTTTTTTGGTGAACATGATGAGTCATATTCCCAAGAAGATACGAGGCATAATTTGTGATCGTCATTGAATTGAGTACTGTGAGTTGATAAAGTAGCCAAGAAAAAGGCATGTTGTAGGTTTTTCATAAACATTCTCAAAATACTTCCATAAAAAAATGTTTGGTTGCTGCTTTTTGTTGATTCAAGCTTTGTTGCAAGAAGCTGGTATATTTAGGTAGTTCCATATTGTCTAATATATAGGACTGTATCATATAAACTGTAAAGGTAACAGTGTTCTTTAGCACATTATCATTATTTACCCGTGGATTTGTATTTTTACTAATCATAAACATTCTTTACCCAGACAAAACCTGAGGAAGTGCTAATTCTGCACTAAAATACACCTACTTTGTACATTTGTATTACATTGTTAGGGGCAGTAGGAATGGTTAACATTATCCAAAAAGTGTAATTGTTGTAATGTTTACATGGAGGCAGCACCAGAGACATCAGATGTATTAGCCTTTCCTCACTTCACACCTTGATTTTCATCCCTACTTTGAATTAGTATTACCGATTTTTCCTTTTTTCCAATTTCCTTCATCTCCCTGGCCATTCTTCTCCTTCCCTTTATTTCTTCTGACTATCTTTCTTTCTCCATTTCTTTGGTTCTTCCTATTGTCTATATGTTGATCTTTCTTTCTTTCTTTCTTTCTTTCTTTCTTTCTTTCTTTCTTTCTTTCTTTCTTTCTTTCTTTCTTTCTTTCTTTCTTTCTTTCTTTCTTTCTTTCTTTCTTTCTTTCTTTCTCTACTCACAATTTAATATTGCAAAATAAGAGACGTGAAATGTTCATGCTATTCAATAAAGTGAATTGGTTGCATAAGAAGACATAAATACACTGCCCAAAATGGTTTATGTGGTCCACCCCAAATACGTTTGTTTTCCCTCTTCAATTAACAGGAACTTCGTCAATACCCAAGACCTGTTTTCAATCTATCTATGATATTGTGCTAGTCTTGATCCAAGGTCATTTCTAGGAAATCCTGTGTGTCGATATTTGTGATGGTACACAGATGTTCGAACACAGTTCTTAATGGATCATTCTACTAAACACACACATTTTGTTTCAGGTGAAGAGTAGTAGTGTATATTACATACTGTTCTCCAGTTAACGAGTGGTTTTATTTCATAAATTCGAGAGTATTGCATGGAATCTCAACACAATATTGATTCAAAGATGCTGTATTATCCATTGTTCACTGCTAAGAGAGCCCAGTGAACCATACACATATCATTTACTGACTGATCAGTGTTTACAGTACAGACTAACTCAATCATCCCTCCCATGCTAGAGCAACATGTGCACATTCCATTTTTTACCCACATTCTTGTCCCCAAAGTGTAATATGTTTTTTAAACGTATTACTTGTGTCAGCACAATTTCTGAATGTAGAAATACAGCTAAACCAGCCCTGTTCACTTACAATCTTACAATCTTAAAGCACAGGCATCATCAGTGAGGATATAAGCATCAGTCAATCAATCAATCAACAGATTTAGAAGCATGTTTCAAGATTCCTCCTCTATGCATAGTATTTCAGAGTGATATTTGTACATATCACTATTTTGGATCAGTTGAATCATTTCTATCCAACACATCTTCACATTCTTTTGGACCCAAACTATCTCCTATAAACACCGAGCAGAGAAGTTTGAGAGGCTGCTTATCATTTCTCCACTAAAAGTCGACTTTTTTTTTAGAAATAAATGTTTCTGTCTGTGACTGGTGATAAACTTGGGTCGGAGCAGACGTAGTGCCTCATCAGGAGTTGGGCTGTGTCCCGGTGCTAATTGTGCCAGGATACCGCCCAACGTTATTAGCGTTACCGCAACTCGGTCCACCATAGTTTGCGCTGGATCCCGAGTTGTGGTGGGGAAGTAAATCCCCATACCCAGACCCGATGGGTGTTTCTTGGTGCTATTAACAACGGCATAAATAGCACCACATTAACAGTTCTGAAAACAGACAGAAAATTGTGATTTTCTCCTCCAGCAAAAAACTGGAGGTAAAACTCCCATTTTCCACCCAACTCGAGGATGGGCAAAGCGGTAAATGTGCCACTAATAGCATTACCGCTGCATTTGACCTATCCGCCCAACCTGTGATGAGGCCCCAAGACCTGCAGGTAAAAGAAAAACGGTCACCTCATTTGACATTATTAAACATTGGTAAACACAATCCATTAGTACACATACTGTATTACTGTATGCAGTGTATGCATAAAAAAGCATAGAAGTAGGGTTTGAAGATCCTACCTGCACGTCACAAGATGTTTGGTGCAAAACTACCATCAGTCCTCTCCATTAAATTTCCTCGTGACGGCTGATAGCAGTAATAGTCCTTGGCGCGTGCAGAGAAAAATAACATAATTTATCTGAATGTGTGTGGCCCGGGAACAGACAGGAAATATAAAAGAATCATGTCAATTGGCATTATTAAGCATTACATGAATGCTGTACATGAGTATGCTGTACACATGTGCATACCAAAACCAGGCAGGCATGATTTGAATATGGTACTGGAGGATCACACGATGTTTTCAATCAAGACTCCCATCGGGTCACTCCATTAAATAAGTGTGGTTCGATTTTAGGGCTAACCAGAGCTTGCACCAGCAAAGTCAAAAGAAGTAACACTCCCTATTTGTATATGGACAAGTAACAGGGTTTGATACATGCAATTGGTGGGCATTGCAATTCTGCATCATAAACAAATTGAGACTGCATATCTTCATAACAAGGGGGAACATACATGTGTGTTTAGTCTTATACTTTACGTAGTGCATTGTAAATAGAAAGCTAAATGCCTTACACAATATGAATTGGCTGAAAGGCTGGGAAGGCTTGATGCTGGTCTTCAGAAGGCTTGTGAAATCGAACATTTCAAAAAATGTCATTTATTTATTTATTTTTGCATTCATTTCAGTGGACCAAACCCTAAGGCATCTAGGCGCTAGTTTACAGAAAGTGCATAGTACAATAGACAAGTGCAATAACACACATAAGGGTTAGAGACAAAATATATGCAGACTGGGAAAGTCTCAACTCGTGTTCGGGGGCTACATCTGGCGTGCAGACAAGCATATGAGACAAACTAAGTGTGTGTATGCAATCTGGGAAAGCCTCACCTCATGTTGTGGTGTGCTACATCAGGCATGCAGACAAGCATATGAGACAAAATAGATGTGCCTATACAGATTGGCAAAGTCTCACCTCATGGTGCGAAATGCTACATCAGGCGTGAAGACAAGAATAAGCTACAAAGTAGGTGTGTCTATACAGACTGGAAAAGCCTCATCTCATGGTACGGGGGGCTACATCAGGTGTGCAAACAAGAATGAGTGACAAAGTAGGTGTGTCTACACAGACGGGCAAACCCTCACCTCATGGTGTGGCGGACTGCATAGCTGCATACATAGTTGCATAGCATGTTACATAGATTAAGAGATTGCATTGTACTGTGTACTCGCTTAATAATTAATAGGGTTTTGATAGCACATACCTTATCACCTAGATAGTGAGAGCACAACTCGAGTTATTCAGCATTAGAAAACCCTTAAAACGTGTGGAGGTCTACAGAGTACTGTCTAGTAGTAGCCAACAAAGCATTTTCTTTGAATATACACTTTCCACCAGCACAATAAGATGGCTGTAAAACGGGAACCAAATGAAGAACACTGCTATCAAGCTGGGTGTGGGACTTGCTCCACAGAATGAATGGGTGCCCCAACTAGCTGCTATAGCATAAACTGCCACCCATACATGGCCATTAATGTAACTCACATACCAAGAGAATGATTCCCTGCATTATCATCTTGGTGCCCCAATTCTGTATCAGTAAACATTTTCACTGACTGATGAAGCAAGACATGGTCCTTTTCACTGGGTGGTTGGTGGGAGTTGTGAAAAGAATAGGCCAGTGGACATGTAATAGACGGCAGCACTGTGGTAGCTCATTACCATACTCACCATACTCATTATGTGTTTTTTCTGTTTTAAAATGTAGTAAAAAACCTATTAGGAAATGCTTTGGAGGATGTTAGGGTAGATTTTCATGTTTATGCATCATCTCACATAAGTAAAATCAACAAACTGATGTCCATTGGATGGCACAGTTAGAGGTTGTCAGCACCTAAGAGGTACCACATACAAGTATCAGTCTTGCACCCGAAGAACATTGCACCTCTAACAATTTACAAGCACCTGAAGAAAACCCATTTATCAAAGCAGAGGGTTGAAACATGAAGGGTAGAGCTAAGGCATTACAGCAGTAGATAGTATAGAAGGGAATTGTATAGTAACACTATCAAGCACATATTTAGGCTGCACATTTTCGAGACTGGTGCTGTAACATCAACAAGAATTAAGTCAGGGTATGTATGCCCTTATTGGTTCTGATACTGCTTCACCAATGTTAGTAATGTTTTATGGTTTTTAAAAATGTATACGTAATAATAAAATAGTGAAACTAATTCAATACCACTGAACGTTTTAGGGTATATTTGTTATCCCAAGGTGTCATTTGAATAAAGTATTCTTTAAGAGGGAGTCCACAAATACGAGGATCCATAGATGGTCATATAGTACATGCATAATCTTTTCTACATGAGAGTCCCCAACACATTTTGCTGGGCTTATGGATTTTTGGGCTATTTCCCTGAGTGAGTAAGGACCTTTTTTTCCACACTCATTCATTCTTTTACCCTATTTTTTGGGATAGTTTGTATTTATTTTTGTAACTCTTTCTTGGATAAATGCTTTCCTCCAAGTTACATCGCAACTGGCATTGACTTTTGCTACACACAGCAATCTCTCGTGTTTATTTTCTGTCATTTTCCTTGTGAGAACTAATTTTCCAAAGGGCGGGCAGATATTTAGTATCCTTATTAACTTTTATATTGTGAGATTCAGGGGGGCACTCCAGAGGTAATAGTGCGCGGTATAAATGACCTTCAGCATAACATAACATAACATCAGCAGACCCCACCTTATGTTGAGTGCCGAGGGTTTACACAGCACCCCCTTTCTCACTGATCCTATTTTGATTATAGTGGCAAGCTAAACTGAATTACTGGTGGCAGTGGTTTTTACCCTACCCACTTTTCAGTATCTGTTCACTTACAGCCACTGTAATGCACTGAAGGGTCACTGTTGACCCAAAAGGCTGGATGTATTCTTTCTTCATCATTTCTCTTTAGCCTGTCCCTTATCGGCCCTTCTTCTGCCATGCTGTATGGGAGAAGTGCTGGTTTGACTTTTTTCTTTGGCTTTGGCTGCAATCCCTTGTGAAGCCCTCCAAGTCTTCAGCTTGTCTGTGAGGATAGGGAACAGAGGAGGAGTCTGAAATTTCACTGTTCTTTGTTTTATGGCGTGCCTGCTTAGAAACAGCTCCAACTGGGGGCCTGGCTTTCCTGGAAATCAGCACCCATGCACCCAGAGTTTGAATGGTGCATGGGTGCTGATTGGCTTGGTCCTTAAAAGGCATGGATCCTGAGGCTGAAGACAAACCAACTCCTGGAACAGAATAATTGATGAGGAAGAAGAGGAGAACATGTCCACGGCCACTTCCAGATAATCAGTGAATCCCTCTGAGTAACCACTGTTGTGTAACCCTTTATTCCAAGCATCAGGAGAACTCCAAAGAGCATTACTCTCCCCTTTAGACTGATGGATCCAATCTGCATTGAGATGAACTGCATCTTGAGCCATTCCCATGACACGTTGTGACCTTCCTGGGCTGCAAAACACAGTGCACCATTTTCTGAAGATCAAATCCTCCCAAAGCTTTGGTGAACTCCTTCTAGACCTCCTTGGGCAATATTCCACTTCTTGAAGTCCCCCCTCCAGACTGCTGGACCGAACAAGCAATGTGAATCGATGGGACGACAACCATGCTTCATCTGGTATCCTGAAAAGGGTACCAAAGAAGGCAACCCATAAGACAAAGAATAGCAGAATGTCCTCCTCTGTTTCCTGTCCTCACAGAGAGGCCAAAATGCCACAGAATGAAATGAAGAATCGTTTGCTGGAAGAAACTTCCCTTGATTACTGCTGTGAGATCCACTCCAGTGTCCCTTCTACAGTTTGTCTGACCAGGATTCCGGTGAATGGGTCTGCTGCTATTGCTGCATCGTGGAGGCCTCATGCTGCAACTTCCTCTTCACTCCTAAGGTACTGTGAGACTCTTGGTAAAACTTACCTAGAGCTAAATAACTGCTCCTGTGTTTGCTGGAGTGCTGATTTGTGTGTTTGGGAGTTTACTGATGCAAATTTGCCCATACCTAACACACGTGAGCCTACAGGGAGACTTCTCCATAGTCTCTAACCCTTTTTACAACAAAACTGTTGCTTACTTACTACATAAGACTTCCTCTGGGTCGTTTGAACTTTCTACAGCTTTGCCTTACCTGGGTTTGCCCTCCAAACTGACTCTGAGATACTCATAATAACTAGTTAGGGATGGATGATTAAAGTGTAAGGCCACTGAAAAATGACTGTACTTACTTATGTTGGTTTGGTTTCATTTATATGACCTAAACAGTTACTACAAAAGTATTTTACTTACCTTTGAATTGCATACTGCCATTCCAATAATGTATTACAAATTGGTTTACTTACTGTGAATATTGTTGGTTTTCCTAAAGTTGCTTATTGTGTCTTATAGTACTTACTTTTTAACTTTACTTTAGTGTAAATATAAAATAAACTATGATTTTTATATAACTCTTTGTGTGTCAGTGTTTCTTTGGTCTATGTGTATACTCTAAGGCCCTGATTCACAAAGCATTTTCCAATGGGGTTTTGCTATTATAAAACGCCCTAAATTATTTGTACCACCTACAGTCCTGTGCTCCGCCCAAGGTAGGCCTGGCTGCTCAGCCATTGCTACCAACATAAATTGTGTGGTTCAGGCCTACACTAAGACTTGGAGCCCTGTGTCCCAAGTGTGAGTCTTCACAAGTCCTACTAATGGTGGACCTTTGTAAAAACTCCCTGACAGGAAATGAGATTGGAACAAAGTTCTGATCAATGCCATTACTTTAAGCCCATTGATGCATACACAACCTTTAATACAGCCGTGCATGACATCATAGCTTACCATGGACTTAGCTCAGTCTAGAGCGACACTGTGGAGAGGATGCATAATTGAGGATGGTATATCTCTATATCTACCAGCATTGGAAAATAACAAAGAAAAATCAATCAGAGGTGATAATACGTCTTGTATCGGGGCAAAATGCATCTTGTGCCGGCCAATACTTAAAATATCATGTCCACGACAAGCACAGTGGAAACGCACATACAAAAATAATACGGGTTTGGCACAGTAAGGTAGATATAGTAACGTGGGAAAGCAGTGTTGGGGTGTTTACCTGGATCATGGCGTGTGTCAGCATTCCAAACTGAATGACATATTTTGCACTTGAATGTCACAGATAACATGTCTAGGAATGTTCTAGTTGTAATTCTGGCCCTCCTCATTTTCTCGGCATTTCCCCTCCCTCACCCTCTTAGCCCGTGTGCCATTGTGATTTTGTTGAATACCTGTGCTCTTATGTGTCACTGAAAGGAGAGTCTTCCCGCCAAATGCTGATAAGGAGGAACTTTTCTCTTCCCAGGGACAAGAGAAGCCTTTAGAAATGCGGCTTCGCCGAATGAATCCAAGTTCTCAGATTCCTGATTAGTTGGATTTTTTGGACAGTCGGGTTATTGTCCTTCAGGTTGAACTGTTCCAAAATGAAATTGCCAATCCATATAAGTCAGCCAATTTTTAATTGCAAGTGCAACAAAGGAAAATGGATATATTCAATTGAAGTTCCCAGTTCAAAAGAAAGTGTAGCCAGATGGGGCGCAGAAAGAATTATGAAATATGAAAATGAGGCCGTGACAGTTTTTCTATTCAGTTTAAAATTCTATGAGGCCTTTTGTGAAGGGGAGTAGGTGAAAGGAGATGCATTTTTTAAAGATCTTGCAGGTTTTTTCCTCAGGAAACGCTTCCATGCAATGTGATAGACTTTAAAATAGATCAGCTCTATAACTAGTGTTTTTTTTATAGGCATTCTTATGACATGAGAGTGCCTAGGCTTAAAGCGTCTGCATTACTTAACATTAAGAACGTATTTAATTGTGAATGCAAAGCTGGGGAAAGGAAATCTTGGTTTGGATTGCCAAAGCCGGTGCTATGTTCTGAATGCTCCCACGAGGCTCACTCTTCCTGATTTGTCTGAAGTTTTCAAGAACAATAATAACATGTTCCAGGGTTACTGACTGTGGCGGGTAGAAAGCCATTACTGTGGTTACCAAATGTAACGCGTTACAGGATTACCGTGGTTGGTAGTAGAAAACCAGTAGGTGGTTACCAGATGGCAGTTGCAGCAAAACGTCCCCCGTATATTCTAGTTAGGGTGTGCAAAGAATTACTGCCTATGAGAAAATCAGATCCAAATGATAGAAATGAGCTACCTACCCATCGTTCATTTTACTTGCAACAAAATTAGCAATGCAACGTCCCCCGCAAATCGTCTATAAGAACAACAAAAAAGTCCACGTTCACATTTATTTTTTAAATCTTCCCAAATATAAGAACACTAAATACATCTAATTTAACCACATTATGTCACCAATTTTTACTAAATGCAAACTGGTAGAACACATTAATTTTAAAAACAAGGTTTACCAATAACAGGCTATGATACTGGAGGAGTGCATCACCAGAAAGAACTTCAGCCCGAACTCCAGACTCCATTTTTAAATGTCGTCATATCATGTACGTAATGACGCGTGATGTCACAGCGCAGTGTCTAATGAGACATGGCATCACTGGATGCCAGCAACTCTAACAGGAACGACATGCCCAATTCACTACAGTAGGACACAATTGCTCATCACAAAAAAATGTTTGCCAATGCACAAATTACTGCTGTGAATTGCAAACAGTATGCACGAATAAAAGAAAAAAGGAGTAGCACTAGCGCCCACCTTGCAACTTTCCTGTGCTTCCAGTTTTGCCGGCGTCTCTTGTATCCGGGTGCAGACTTTTGAGACAGCTGGCCGAAGTTGCATCTGAAAGATCAACAATTAAGAGGCCGATTCACAGAACGTTTTTCAATGGTGTGGCGCTGCCCGATGACGGGCTTAAGCGGCGGCGTGACTTGTCACGCCGCCGCGGGGTGTATAAATAAAGGGGGCGTTCCCGGCGCGGCAGAGCGACCGGGAAGCCCGAACAGGAAGGACTGGTGCCCGTGTGAGTCCTTTATGTTGGGGGGCTTACGAGATCGCGTGGGGGTTCCGACCCGCCCCCAACAGTGGCGACGAGTGGTGAGGGAGACCCGGGCCCGGCGGTGAAATCCTTTGGATACATTTTTTTCAAACAAAGCGGAACGAAGCTTCACCTCGCTTCATGCCGGGTCGCGGGACGCACACGCGGCCGGCGGCCATTTTGTCTTGTAGGCCATGAAACTTCACAAGGCTCCGGTTTGGAGCGTGAAGGCAACACGGGCCTAATTTTTGGAAGTATTGATAGCAGGAAGTCTACCCTGCACGCCCATGCCTGTTTTGTGCTCTTTAACCCAGTTTTGGGACTCCTACGTCGTGTGAAAGCTAGGAGAAGGACTAACATGACAGGGCCTGTCTAGGCCAATCCATCGCCTCAGCTCAATTTTTGGAACTCCCAGGTCTATTTGGACTACGGCAAGGTGGATCCACAGTGTTCTCTTTGTCCCCTTCATCATCAGAGTGCTGTGGCTTCTTCTCTGTCTCCTTCATCATCAAGTTTGGCTACTCTAGGTGTCTTATTCTTTTGTGCCTCCATTGGTGCCCTGTCCGGAAGCCTCCCCCTGTTTGAACTGTTCGGGTGCCCGGAAAGGAAGGGGTGAGTTGCACTATGATGGTGGGAGTTTGAGTCGCGGCCCTCAGGACAGTAGGTGGGGGTGCCTGTGCGCTCAAGCCCATGGGTGACTCTGAGGATTCAGACAGTGGTGTTGCAGCTGCGTCACTCCCCCGCGATCGTGGCCAGGCAGTGGCTCAACAACAGGCTGTCCTACCTCCGGTGATTCAAGCCCCTGCAGGACCGCTACCTGGACAACCAAGACTTCCCATCATGGCTCAAGCACGAGCACCCGCGGCCCATGCCGCCTTGCAGCCCATCCCGGAGTTCGATGCATCGGGCCCACCCTCGAGCATGGGGCCCCGATGGAGAAGATGGGTGAGTCACCTTGACATGTATTTCAGGGCTGCTCAGGTGACGGATGACGACAGCAGAATTGCCACCATGCTGTACTCGGCAGGGCAGATATTTGAGTCGCTTACACCTATTAATAACTCTTATGATGCGGCCAAGGCGGCACTCCTTGCACATTTCCTTCCCCTTGCAAATGTGGATTATGAGAGATTCGTCATGCTCTCGGCTAAGCAGAAGGAAGAGGAGACACTGGACACTTTTTATGGTCGCTTACGCCGCCTCTCCCTCGGATGCGCATGGGGGGATGCAGACGACATGATACGCACGATGCTGATCCAGGCATGCTCCTCTGGCAAGCTCCGGAGGCAAGTCCTGAGAGAGCCGGGCATCACGCTGCCCCGCATACTGGAGCTGGGCAGGTGCCACGAGGTAGCAGAAGCCCGAGCCAACAAGATGGAAGCAGGGTCTCGGTCGGTGAGGTCGGAGGAGGTGTGTGTCGTGTGGCAAGGTGGCCGAGGAGTGAGACGCCCGGGTGGAGGACCCCAAGACAGGGCAGGAAGAGCCGGGGAGTCGTGCCAGAAGTGCGGGTACGACCTCCCTCACATGGCAGAATGCCCAGCGGTTGAAAAAACCTGTGGGAGGTGTGGACTGGCCCATCACTTCTCGAGAGTATGTCGTGCAGCCATGCCGGTGATGGTGCCGAGAGGTCAGGCACGGACGTGGACTCTGCGCCAGAGCCAACAGCCCAGTGTAGCCCAGGTAGAACAGGGTGAAGTCGAGTCCCATGCTGAAGGAGCCGAAGAGGAAGACGAGGAGAACATCTTTTTCGTCTCCAGCGTGGGAATACTCAAAGGAAAAAGCAGGAGACAGCCGAGATGTGTGGTGGAGATCAACCACTCCCCAGTCCCAGTGCTCGTTGACACAGGCGCCTCAGTCAATGTGATGGCCAGAGGGCATTATGACTCTCTCAAACCCCTCCCAGGTCTGGTCACACCGAAGGCTCGCATATTTGCTTTTGGGGGTCAGGAACCGATACCGCTAGACGGTGCCTTCGTGGCAGATGTGGAGCATGATGGCTCACAAATCAAGGCTCGATTCTATGTGACCCCGGTGAGCAGCAATACCTTGCTCAGCTGTGCAGCTGCGGAGGCCTTAGGTATCGTCAGCTTTGCATACTCCGTCCACCTGGAGGACATTAATGATCTCCTTGACAAATATGCTGCACTCTTCAGTGGGATCGGAAAGATGACTGGGGAACCAGTTCGACTACACATCGATGAGTCGGTGCAGCCCATCGCATTGAAACACCGCCGAGTACCATTCCATTTAAGGGAGCAGGTCGATAAGGAGCTGGACAACTTGGTGAGCCTGGATATCATCGAGAAGGTTGAAGGCCCAACCCCCTGGGTGTCTCCGATCGTGGTGGCCAGAAAGCCCAAGCAACTCGACTCGGTACGCATCTGCGTGGACATGAGGCTCCCCAACAAGGCGATCAAAAGGGAGCGACATCTTACACCAACGATCGATGATATCATTGCTGATGTTCAAGGGGCTCGATTTTTCTCGAAACTGGACCTCCGAGCCGGGTATCACCAGGTCGTCCTTCATCCAGAGTCCCGATACATAACAACGTTTACCACCCATCGGGGACTGTATCGATACAAGCGGTTGAGCTTTGGAGTATCGTCTGCCGCTGAAGTCTTCCAAAATATCATCAGGGGTGCCCTAGCAGATCTGGAGGGCGTCCTTAACATTAGCGATGATATTTTGGTATTCGCCAATACCAAAGTGGATCACATGAAGAGGCTCGATAAGACTCTGAAACAACTTCAATCGTTGGGCTTCACCCTTCACAGGGAAAAGTGTGAATTCATGCGCTCCTCTATTGAATTCTTCGGCTTCATATTCAAGGAAGGGGGGGGTGTCGCCAGACCCGAAAAAGGTCCAGGACATCAAAGCGGCGAAAGCCCCCGAGTCTGTGACGGACGTGAGGAGTTTCCTGGGGATGGTAACCTACTGTGGGCGGTTCATCCCGAACTTAGCCTCGAGATCTGAACCACTCCGGGCGCTGACCAAGAAAGAGTCACCATGGCATTGGGGCCCTCTCGAACAGGCCGCCTTTGAGGACATTAAGGGTGCCCTCACAACGGGGGACACCATGGCGTTTTTCGACCCCGCATTGGAATCAGAGATAGTGGTCGATGCAAGTCCTTTCGGGTTGGGAGCAGTGTTGACTCAAGTGGACCGCAACGGGATTGTTCGACCTGTGGCATATGCTAGCAAGGCGCTCACCGAAACGGAACAGAGGTACTCCCAGATCGAGCGGGAGGCCGTGGCGGTGCTGTGGGGCTGCAGACACTTCCGGCTCTATGTTTTGGGACGTCCGGTGACGGTGGTAACTGACCACAAACCACTGCTTCCAATACTGGTGGGCTCCTCTTCAAAACCACTGGCTAGAATCGAGAGGTGGATGCTCGCCCTCCTGGAGTATTCCATCACCCTGGTGTATAGGCCAGGGGCCAACAATGCCGCAGACTACCTCTCTCGTCATCCGGGAGTGGGTGGGGGAGAGGGATATGACACCTGCGGAGAAGAAGCGGACAGTCATGTACGAATGGTGGTGGAGGCGGCAACACCAAATGCGATGTCCCTAGAGGAGTTGGAGGCTGCGGCGGCTGAGGACGAGTGTTTTCGAATCTTGAAGGACTCGATGCGTAATGGGTCTTGGAAGTCCATCCTCGGAGCTGTGTCCGGGCGCACGCAAGAAGCCAGAACAGTACTGGAGCAGTTGTGGAAGGTGAAGGAGGAGTTGTCGTTCTCGGACTCAGGGCTGCTACTCCGGGGTGACCGGATTGTTGTTCCACAGTCAAAGGTGAGCGATGTGATCAGTCTCGCCCACCATGGACATCAGGGCACCGCCAAGACCAAGGCGCGGCTCCGTTCGAAAGTCTGGTTTCCGGAGTTGGAGAAAAGGGTGGACGACTTTGTGGCGGCATGCGTATGGTGTCAGGCGGCTTCTCCTCTGCAACGAGAGCCTGCCATTGAGGCAATGCCCCGAGGCACGAGGCCATGGGAGATCGTCCACGCCGACTTTGGCTCAACATCAGTGGGCACCCACTTCCTGGTAATAGTTGATGAATACTCGAGATACCCGGAGGTCGAGTTCATTGAATCTGTGGCCTTTGAGCATGTGGTGGTGGCGATGGAGAAAATATTTGCGGCCCATGGTTTTCCCCACATTCTATGCTCTGACAACGGATCGCCCTTCCAAAGTGAGCAGTTCTCCGAGTTGATGGAGAGCTGCGGAATACAACACAGGAAGATATCACCACTGTGGCCCCGAGCGAACGGGGATGCTGAGAGACTGATGCAGACTCTGAACAAAACCTTCCGAATTGCTCAGGGGCAGGGTCAATCATTACAACGTGCCCTCTATCAGTTTCTGCGGGTGTACCGCACCACCCCACATGCCGCCACGGGAGTGGCTCCAGCAGAAGTGTTATTCAAGAGGTGCCCCCGGGGGCTGTGGCTGGAAGTTGGGGAGAAAGAACCTGGGGTCATCGATAGTCAGCGGGTGGAGGCTGAAAGGCGAGTCCGAACTGAACAAGAAAACCTGCGCAGGGGTCTCCGACCTCAAAGACTTGAACCGGGAGATGAGGTCCTCATCCGCAACCGACACCCCCACGGGAAACTCTCACTCCCCTATGAACCAGAGCCATTGGATGTAGTGGCAGTGAAAGGGTCCATGGTGACGGCCTCGGATGGACGATCTGCTGTCACCCGAAATGTGAGTTTCTTCAAGAAGCTGGGTGATCTACGAACTGAAACCCCACCCGAACCTGATCCACCAGACATGCCTGCTGGCGGAGGCCTCTGTGACGAGGTACCCGAATCCCCAGTCCGGGGAGAAGCGGCGGAAGAATGTCACGTGCTGGAGGTAGCCAGGAGGTACCCCCAGAGGGCTGGGCGAGGGAAACCTGCCTACCTCAGCGAATATGTCGTGGGACACTTGGTTAGTGAACTGGGGTGAGAGGATCTGGGTGGATGACATTAAAGGGGTTTTGGGTGTGCAGTAGTGTTTATGATAGATGTGTGTTTTTTTTGGTTAATAAAGTTAATGTTAATCTGTGTTGTTGTTCCTCCCGGAAAAGGAGGAGTGTGGCGCTGCCCGATGACGGGCTTACGCGGCGGCGTGACGTGTCACGCCGCCGCGGGGTGTATAAATAAACGGGGCGTTACCGGCCGCGGCAGAGCGACCGGGAAGCCCGAACAGGAAGGACTGGTGCCCGTGTGAGTCCTTTATGTTGGGGGGCTTACGAGATCGCGTGGGGGCTCCGACCCGCCCCCAACAAATGGTATTGTGCCATTATAAAACGTTTCTATGAATCACTACCTAACTCTTCATTCTCATTATTTTGTCCTCAATACGTGTATCTTGTTGTGATCAACCTTAAGGGCCATATTACAGAAACCTTGCATCCGTGCAAGTGCAATCAGGGATAGCGTAAACATTGCTGTGGTGCAACAACACAAAATCAAAGCATTAAGGCATCAGGACAAAGGACAAGCACTAGGGTTAACATCAGGGACGTCATTTAGGGGTTGCAAATGCGACCCCTCAGGTCTTCCTTGCTACCCCCGTGGTCTCTCTTGCTAAATGTAAGCTCCTGGGCTAGACTCATTAAAGGTTTATTTCAGGAACACTTCAGGGGGTGAGTCGCTGATTTAGTCTGTGCTTAAATAGCTCAGTCTTTCATCCTCCTCAGGTCGATATATGAGCACCAACACAGGTTGGGTGATATTGTGCGTATATTTGTTCTATATAATGCGCTTAAGCGTAAGTGCTATATAATAACACATCATTGTCATTTGGCCATGGGCGCCAATTTGGTAATATGGGCCTATACACACTGATCTTAACAATACATATGGCAATCCATTCTTGTATGAAATGTAAATCGCATTATAGTGTTATCGTAACCATATTTTTCGTACTGTGCTTAGGAACAATGCTATGTGATGCCACTTCCTGTTTTGTCAAGGGGTGAAAGGTCATGTTCCATCGCTTCCCTTGATATCACTTCAACATGGGGTGAAATGACATCACTTTCTGTGATGTCATCACAGGTCAAGGGTCGTATGATGTTACTTCCGCTACCCTTGGCATTTTGGTGAAATGTGGTCCCTGGTAAACATTGCCATTTTACAAAACTGCATTGAAAGAATATGATTTCTCTACTTAGGAAATGTCCGCCCCTGTGTACTATATTTTCACCAGTGCAAAATGTCCTTAATACAACCTTAGAAGTGAAATACAAAACAAAAGGGTCCTTAGTATATAAATGTTGCATTGGTGCAAGTGCAATGTTGCGCAAGTTTTGTATCTTGACAAAAAATGTCAGTGCAAACACATATTGATTCAATTTGCTATTATATTTTGCCAGGAGTCTGCAACCTGCAGCTCTCCAGATGTTTTGGACTATGACATTCATGATCCCTTTTCATTGCCCAGGCCTTGGTCTATGCAGTCCAACACATCTGGAGAGCCAAAGGTTGCAGAAACCTGCATGAGGCAGTGTTTTCCCAAATTCACGTACAATGCAAAATAGAACTGCTCCACTGCAAAGTTTCTACAATAGGGGACCTTCTTATGGCCGGACTCTGGAATTCTCATAGAGTAACTCCTTATTCAGAAGCCAAAATCAGCGTATGTCCACATCCAATATATATTGTTCCAAAACCTCAAATGCATAACCTAACCATGGGCATCTGAGGACACCCCCTCTCTCACCATCATAGAGTTGTGAGAGTATTTGAAATATTTATCTTCCCTTAAAATGCTCGATGAGAATTTAACTCAATGTACAGCCGATGGCAGCATTACTGAATCCACATGTACAATTCAACCAGACCTCTGCTCCAGCTCAATAATCAAATTGCACACCCTATACAAAAGGACTAGACTCGCACCATTCTGTTGCTTACCAATGGACCTTTGATGCTATGTGTCTGAGAATGGAGCAGAGTTAGTTCAGCGTGCGGGGGCTCCGGAGAGTTGGGAACATTTTCACCATCTTGTAGCTCTCCTTCCTGCCTGCCTCCTCCACTTCCTTTAGCACAGAGCACATTGAGTGTGATGCAAAAAGGGAAATAACACTTGTCACAAGATCATGGATTGTGCCACTGAAAGCAGACTTGATTTTGTCAAATCTGTGGACAATTAACTATACATTAGGGGATCTCCTACTACTACTTTGATTCATATTCAAGAAGGAATTGTTTGAACCCAGCAGGGAGAGCAGTCCTAGCCACAGTCTTCCAGAAGTGAGGTGAAGGCAGGTATTCCAAGGCAGAGGTAAACTCAGCTCCCTAACCATTCCCAGGGCACATGGGAGGGTGACCTGCTGATGGCGCAAGTCCATCCTCTCTACAACCTACACTGGTACCAACACCTCACTGGAGGTGAATGACCCCTGCCGGTGTTTGCCAGCCTTCTCCGTTTTTGGGAGAACGAGAACAAGTACATGTCTTGTCCCTGAATCCCTTGATTGAGACTCACAGCATACTGGGGGTCGAAACAGCCTGGATCCCTGTGTTTTATCAAAAACTGCTTTGAGCCATCACCAAACTCTGTTTGACCACGTTTGAATCAATCAGGCCCTCATGTGCTGCTTTTCGCTCTCTCGTGATTTTTGAATTGCTGTGCTTCACATTTGAACCAGCCCACCACCGCACCAAACCTCCTGAGTGCTTCTTTGCCTCAGCTTGAACTAGAAGCTCATTGCTGCAAATGCCATGTTCGAACCACCTTTCCATCCACTAGCATTTTCTTTGCTGATCAAGTCGACTGTTGAAATGACCCTGGTTACTTCATTGAACCGTAACCCTGCAGTGCTGCAATGAACTTCCTTGTCTAGAACTGCACATCTAGTCACCAGCATTTTTGCCGTCGGACCATCCGTTGACCTTAGAGCCGATCCTGCTGGCCCTCACAATCCCCATTCTTGGAACGCTGCATCAAGGTGAAGCAAACTTCAGTTTCACCCTCATTCGACACTTGCTCCCCATCTGGAACACCACAACTGATGCATTTGAGCCTGATGGGAAGCTCTCGCACAGCATCAAGTAGCCCATTTATCACTGTCGAACCAGAGCAGCAAGAAGGAATTATTGACTTCTAACTGCCCCCGGATCCAACTTTGATTCAAGAGTCTGGTTAGGTCACTTTTTATCTCTTTTTTCGCACAAGACATTCTTTCACAAACATTGTTGTTATTGCTTGCCTTTCACCCATGTCCCATTACCCAGAGTGCTGCATCCTGTCTCTTGCATATTCTCTTTTATTTCCACAGGGGTGGATTTTGGAGCGTTGTTTTATTTAGGCATTTTTGCATGTGGTGTGTTTAAAGTATATCTATTTTTGTAGAACTTTGAACATTCCTTTGTTTTGATCTATTGTAATTTGCTGTGTGAGTTGCTACTGGTTCAAATCCACTCCGCTCTTAAGAGTATAGCCTGCCCTCAGCCCACATTACCACAAAAGACAAAGGAGTTATATTGTTCACCTGTGGCTGTTTCACGCTCAACAGTGATGCACACAAAATGGTCCAAATACTTAAAACAAACCTGCGACACTCGTGAAATTATCTATGCATAAATACAAGAACACACAATAGCCAATGGCAAAATCCAATGACATCCCTGAGTAAACACATTTTATTGAACTACCAAGCTAGACATAGAGGAGAAAGAAGGAGAACATCAGATTTAACGTCAGGAGGAGTACAGTTTGAGTCATTTTTGAGTGTCAAGAGTGCTAACTGTGTTTGAAAAACCTGATGCATCGGTGTTACACCTGGTTTAACAAGACACTTACCACGCTAGGGGATTGTCCATGTTTTTCCCTGTGAAGTGGGGCCATGGAAGAGAATTACCATTTCGACTTTGTATTGCCGCTCGCTTACAAAAGTCAAATGGTTTTACATCAGAATTATATTTTCATTCTGGCATGAAACCATGTGACTCCTATGGAATCTCTGCTTTTACACCGTGCTCAAAGCATAACATTCCATAACGAAGTGCAATTCACCAGGTTTAACACATTTATAGGCACTTCTTAGTTCATATGTTGTAGTGACTTTTAGCTATAGAATATGTTTCCGTTTTGAGGTTTTCTTATATGGAGAACCGTCCCCTGATATAACACACCCCACCAGGACAATGCCACCCCAACATTTTGGGGAATGAAACAGGCTGTTTTTAATATAAATATTCAGTTTCATTAAAAATAATAAATGGCAAATAAAATTGAAGGCGCTTGGTGCTCACTAACTTTGAATGCTGGAGGAGTCACCTACAATATTCCAAACAAATAAAGGCAGCGTGTCTACAGAAATGAAACACAGCCTGTCTGGCATTATGCCACTAATGATTAAAATTCCTAATGCACACAAAACATCATATGCTTCGAAATAAGTCTAAATAACTATGTTAGACCAAAATATGCTATCTTATCCAATGTGCACATTTTAATTATCAAAACTTATATATTTCACAGAAAAATATTTCTTATCAGAAATGTATGATAAGTATTTCACTTAATTTTTACGAACACCATCAACAAGGTTGGAGATCAGAGAACAAATGTATAATAATGCATTTCACTTAAATTTCTCTAACACAATTGACAAGTGTGGGCTCTTAACTGATTTATTATGGAGGCATACTTTTTTTGTGCCCATCTTTCTAAATAGATGTTTTAGATGGCGGGTTGGATGTGTGGGGGGTAAAAATGAAAAGAAACGTATGTACTTACCTAACTTACTTATTTATTAATGTATTTAGTGACCATTTTCAGTCTGACAGTAGTTTTTAATTATCTATTAGCATTTATGAGATTTAATTGACTGGCTGGATTGGCAGATAACTGGATTTAAATTGCTCTTATAACTGTGTATCTGGCTCATAACAATATTAGTCTTCTAATATTAATGAAAACTGAATTGATCTGGAATGCACTTAAATATTGTATGGTGATGCCATATTTGTATTGTATTTTAAAGGCTTTAAGTTTTCCTTTATGCAAAGAGGATCCTCTGTATTTTTAATTTGTTTTAATTGGGATGAAAAAATCTAGTTCTTATATGTCTTATATACATGCTGGGCCCGATTCAGAGAAAAGCGCGCACAGCTCCTGCAAAGCCTGCTCACAGAGAACAACACTGGGAAAGCCTGCGTGCGCGCATACATTTTTCTACACACTCTGCCTATTCATGGAATTGTTCACACAATGTAACTATATATGCAAGTTGCATCCAGAACGTCCCTGACACGCCCCCATGCAAAAACAGCCAGAAACAGCTACCTTTGCGTGCTCCCGGGTGCGAATACATGCACCCTTAAAACAGTGCATGGGGTCACCTGACAAGCAGGCCTGCTTCTTGGGGACCTTGCGTGGTGTCCCAAGTAACTGTTATCGGAACTCCAACAACATGCAAACGTGCACCCCTAAGTTAGATCAGAACCCTGGCTGTGTACATGCGCCCCTAAATTTGACACCACATCTTGCCTCTGTGTCATGTATTTTATGCGCAAGTCTGTACGCTTGCCTTCGGGGTGGATAGTATGAGGGATTTGCATGGTCATTTCCCTGCCGAGAGGTTGCACAGTTGGATCCATGAATACGTATCCATTCCATGCAATAGTTGGCGAGCGGTGGACTGCCTGCGGACAGTCCCTCATAAAGCCCACATTTTCCCTTGTTCTTTATGTTATGAGTTCCACCACCTTCCTTGGCCTCTGTGCAAGCCACGCCCACACTCTGTGTGGTGTCTCACGCAAGGCACTCGGCCGCTCGCAGAGACATGCTGAGCCTGCACAAAGTCCAAACAAAGTACAAAAAAGTTCACCACAGTCGACAAATGGGATTTCAGATTCAGTTTGGCATCCAAGGTCAATATTTACTGAACAAATAATTCCATGAATCAAGTCCTATGTGTACTTTGATGACTTAATTGATGAATTAAGTTTGTTTTGACTTTGACCATTTTTGGCATCAGATACAATCATTGAATGTACATATACATTTCTTATTATAGGGCAGAGGTCTGCAACCTGCGGCTCTCCAGATGTTTTGGACTAAAACTCCCATGATCCTTCACTATTGATTATTGTAGCCAGAGTTGATGGGAGTTGTAGTCCAAAAATGTAGAGACACAGGTTTCTGACCCCTAGTATAGGGGGTGATTCTTCGCTAGAGGAATTGTTGGATTCTAATTTGGACATGTTTTTTAAAAGAAAGAGTATGGTATGCTTGGCTACTTTGTCTATAGGCTTGTGTCTAGGATAGAAGCTATTATTTTGGAGAGCTCAATATTTAGGTTAATTTAAAGGGTATACATTTGAGATAGTAAAGGTATCAAAACTTAAATTTAATTGTCACTAGAACGCTACTTGCTTTCTTTTCTGTGAAATGTCATTTATAACAATGACCTTGGTTATTTAAATTGACATTATTTTCTTGGAGATAAAGTGGAGAAATAACCTCCTTCCTGTTCCACTTTAAGGGGTCTGAAACTCTATTCAGGATTTCTCATTTTCTGTGAGCTATGAAGTTCACAGGTTAGAAAGTATATCAATTGCTGCAAATATGTGAGCCATGTCATACATCATAAAACAAATCAAGGTATAAATTCATTCAGTGAAAACTTGGGGATTTATTCTTTTGGCTACTACATTTCCTTTACAGACAAGTGCCCACTTTGTGGCATAGCTTGTTAAGAATTCCTGCAACTCTGAATTGCTATCAGGGGTTTACCTAGTTCTTGGAGCATATATCTTAATGTTCCAGGGATATTGGACTCATTTTTGGTTTGCCTTTTACAGGCACATGACAGGTAAGAACATCATTAGCTCTAGGCAGCTCCGCCAGATAAGCTCTGCTCCAGCCTGTCCCCTACTTTTAAAATCCCTCTCAGGCAATCTGGTTCTTTCTTTGGAGAGGCTTTTGGATTTCCATCATCTATCTCCAGTTTGAACCCAACCAGAACTTTTTCAGATGCACATGATTCTTTCGTCCCCAGATTTTACACACTCTCCCTTTTTACTGTGTGTTTGGCCTTAAATACTTTGAAAAGCTGCACCCATGCAGCATCATTTGATGCATCATTTCCTCATTAGACAGAGCATATGATAAATTATCCACATATACTGACACATTAAATCAGGGGTCTGCAGCCTTTGGCTGTCCAGATGATGTGAATTACACTCACATCAGCCCTAGTCAGCATAGCCAATGCTACAGGATCATGGGCGTTGTACTCCAAAACATCTGGAGAAACACAGGTTGCAGACCTCTGCTCTAAATTATCATCCCCTTTATTTATGTTGGTCCAATGTATTTTGCCATGTGACAAGAGGAGATTTGTCTCTCCTACCAGCTAGAGTTCTGATCAAATTAGGCTTAAATCATTGTTCTCTCACAATTTCTGCTGTAGGTCTGTGCAATTATTGAGGTCAATATATTCAAAATTGCAAGAAAAGATGGACATATTTCAAGTTCTAATAACTGAACCATGTATTGTTATATGTAAATGTGTTAATAATTGCCACATATTCAAATATTTTAGTTATATGTGTATAATGTGTAATGCTTCGTTTAATTCAAATCTGTTCTTGATTTTTAAATCAAGAAAAGTGTTCACAAGTTACAGTTGATAATATGATTTCATTATGGTGCAATTTAAATGAATTAATTCACTTCATTAAGGAACAAGGCGGCATTGATCCTCACACCATCCAAGTAATCACCCCAGTATGCTAGGCCCCTTTGCTGTCTGAGTACTCTGCCTCAGTAAAACCAGGTCTAACTCTTGGTAATAACCTCTGCTTCATACCACCTCTTGGACAAGGACCATGGTCTCTGTCTTCACTCAAGATGTCACCCCCCTTAGCACTCATCCAATTTTATAGAGTTTCCCCTTTCTGCATGCATCAGATTTCAAGAGCTCTCTACTTCATGTGGGTTCATTATTATATTGGGTATTATTTGTCTACACTATGTCATATTGTATCACAATTTCTGATTAGTTCAATCTGCCCATTAGCTTGCTTAACAGTCTGAAACTCCCAGAGAATACACCCCCACATTTCATAGGTTGATCATATTTTTGGAAATTTTACAGGGGTAGTCGGTACAATTTAGATTCAAATTCAATTTTTCTTTCCTAACTTTTGGTTAACTATTAGATTTTCAGGACAGTGGATTCAGACATATGCAGCATATGTTTCTGAGATGAAAATTGGATGCATTAGTCATATGTATATAATGTATTAATTATTAATGTATATTATTATATCATGATTGCCCTTGTATTTTAGAGCGCACAATCACAGGTTCGGAAAATATTTCCTTTTTGTGCTAACTATAAGCACTAGGACATAATAGCCAACATTGTTTTTGAATCACCAAATAATGGCATTAAAGATTGTCAACTTTATTTCTGTTGAACCTTTCAAGTTAAAGATTAATATGAATAGCTGAGAGGGCCCCTTTATGAAACCTTTCATTAACTGAACAGATGGTGAATTTAAGGGCAGGCAGAGTTAAAACATTAAAACAATATGTATTCAAGTGGGATATAGTTTAACAAACTTGCCACACTTCATATATAAAAAGGTTAGAAGCCTAATGGAAGTAAGTCCTTCAGATCCTCTGTCTCTCAAAACCAGGGCTATATTCCATGTAACCGGCTCAGATTTCATCCACTCAGGACACTATTTTTTGAATGTATTGGGAGTGCAAAACATGGCTATATAAAGTATTTGTCTAAGCCTTGAGCAAATGATCTGAGCAAATTAATCCCCTGTGGCACTAAACCTCTCCCACTTTCTTATTTTCCCCATGTAAGTAGAACTGAAGTTACTTTGTATTAGATTCCCTGAAGAACAGACAAGAACAAATGTTGGCAAATCTAGTACTTCAATATGCTTATTTCCTAATATGTTAACTACACCCATTTTGTATGTGGTACAATACAACATGTATTTTTAATGTATTTATGTGTATAGTTCAAAGAACTTTCACATACAAAAAAACATAAAAAGATAACATAATTAAAGACTTTTACAAGAAATTCCACACATACACTTGCATACAATGTAAATACATTAATTCATTTTCTTAACACATATTCAACTTGATTAAACTATTAATGAAATAAGTATAGATTCAAAAGTTAATTGAGGGTATCAGTTCATCAAATTACAACCTTTCGCCGAGTAAAATTTGAAGGTGCAGCATTACATGATTGATTCACTTAATTAAATTGAATTTGGTTGTTTCTGCCCTGTACTTGAGAGGGGGGTCTGTCAAGCTTGCCGGAGACCGCAACCGCCTTCTATACTCAATAGAGGGCAACATGGTTAGATTTGTTGTCTGAATTTAGACAGTATGCTCAAAAGCCATCACCTTTGATATGATTGTATCTTGCGAAGAAGGGCCCTCGCAAGTTCATGTAAAGAGGACCAAATTCTCTGCATTCAGTTACGACTTGACCGGCAGACTATAGCTTATGCTGAACCTAGCAATTCCGGCACATTCACACCTCTTTTGGGATCAACAGCTCAATCCAGGTCCATTATCCGCAAGCACAGGCAGTTTGTTAATTCTCAAGAGTAACAAAAAAGTGCAGAGTGACGGGTTCGGGCACGATTTCAGGTAAGGCTGAGGTTACATTTAGGAATGTGAAAGAAACAGGCACAACTCTGTAGCTCTTGAAGGAGCACAGGTGAGTAGAGTTAGAACACCAATCCCATTTCTCAAGTTCAGTGATGAACTTATCTCTCTGGGTAAAGTAGTTCCCCTCCCAATTTGGAGCCCAGTCCACTTCTGTGAAGGTATCCTCAGCCAGTGTGGTAAGAAATTATGCTCCATACTTTCCCTTTCCTTTAGTGAGTAATCTCAGAAGGGGGCAGGCAGGACCTAGTCTAGCTTTTAGGTACAATAGGCATCTTCTTTTCTCTACTTGAGCAGCTAGTGATATCAGCACAAGTTCCAGTCTGATAATTTCAATAGGGACACTGATGCCCACACCCAGTACCCTTCTCCAACATTTCCCTTACAGTACCTTCAACAAGGTCAAATCTTTAATACCTAGGGCATCTAACTCATATAATATTGAGACATAGAAACGTAGGTCCTAGAGAGACAGTATACCAATCAAACTAAAGCTAAATGTCTCTTCGATGCATTTAGCCGTAACTTGGATAAGGGTGATTGCCTTTTGTTTTTTCTCAGCAATTATTACCCCATAATTGCCTTCTGTCATGATGTCGAGGCCCAGATATTTGTAATATTTTACCCTTTGAATAACTTCTCTCGCTACCACCAATTTGAGGACAGGTATATTTTTGGGAGCAATGTGCATATATTTGGTTTTACCATAGTTTATGGTAAGTCCATTTTCTCTTGCATATTTGCACAGTGCAACCAAGGTGAACTTTAAACCTGAATAGGTGTGATCATAAAGTATAAGATCATATGCATACAGTAAGCAGCTTAACAGGACACCAGCAATATTGGGGGATGATTGTCCACCAGCCCCAAGTAGGCTGATTTGCCAGATACACATCAAATAGTAGGGGGGCCAGTGAGCATCCCATTTTACCCCCCTCAGTTTGTATGGGGTGGGACATGGCTCCCCAACTATTGAGCCTAACTTGTACCAATGTATTCTCATGTAAGCCGCGTGTGGCATGTAGGAGGTCAGCAGGAAACCCATAGTTCTCAAATGTCTTCCATAGGCGATTTCTGTCAATTGTGTCAAAGGCAGATCTAAATTCAATCATGACCACATGTAGGCAGGGGTTTCCCTCAGATGTAGCCTCTCTAATTAGCCTGTCAATGAGCCAGTGACAATGTGCAGTCCCGGAGCTGGCCCTAAAGCTCATCTGGAAATCATTTAGGATCTTAAATTCATGAGCCCATTTCGTTAGGCTATCCAGGATTAGAGATGCAAATAACTGCCTGGTTACATCGAGCATAGCAAGGAGCCTAAAGTTCTTAGGCAATGTTCTCATGCCTTTCTTGTTATTGGGCACCAGGAATGAGTTTCTTCATGAGCTCAGAATTCTGCCTTCTCTGCATACTTTTTGAAAAAGAAGAAGTAAGATTTTCTCAAAACTGCGTTAAATAAGCCATTTGGGCTAGGGCTCCGGAATCTTTGAGTTTCCGTATTTTAGTTTCAGATGTCAGCCAAATCGAAATCTAGCTCAAAGCTCCTTTCAATATCAAGGCAATCCACCACTGTGCGCATTTCTATAGAGAATATTTTGCTTATACATTCAGTCCAAGTATGCTTGCTAATACCACATATGACTGACGAAGCGTGTTGAATTTGGTCAACATATTTTTATTTATTTATTTATTTATTTATTTATTAAGTCATTAGTTGCTATTGCTTTGAAGAGGTACTGCCATTGTGCATTTCTGAGTGAGGATCTCCATTCCTTAACTCACTTTCTGTTGCTATTTTTTATTTGCTAACATGCTTTAAGATCTACATGTTGATCTTGCTTTAGCTGTTTCATTCCTCTAATCGCTTTCCTCATTCTCCTCTTTGCTTCTTGTATGTCCTTGTCGTAATGTGGTCTGTACCTTGTTTTATTCAGCATAGTGTATCTTACCTTGTGCACCATCATCTGGGTCATAGTTTCCTTGATCCAAGATTCATTTTCTTCAGCTGTGAGCCCAACTAATTGTTTCTCTCGGACCATCTAATTCCATTCCTGCTGCTGTTTACTTCCATATTACCAATTTTGATCTCTCTGTCAAATCCCACATCTTCAATTGTGAGCGTGATCACAGCCTGATCGCTAAAGAGGTTTTCTTCTACGACCATCTTTTTTATATGCGGGATAGTGTGCCAGTTGTAGAAAAAATAGTCTATCGTTGAAGAATTCAATCATCTTTTCCATGTCGGTTTCCCAGGCTTTTCACCCAAAACTCTTCTATTTAACATGTAGCAATCCCAGTCAAACAGGCAATCCAACCAGGCGCTCCCCTTCAAGACTTGCCTGTTCTCGCAATGGTTGACTGGCTGCTGACTGGTTCTGTTTCATCTATCTCATTCTCAAAGCAGCATTTAGCATTGAAATCTCCCCCAATTATCACATTTCATGCTGATCTTTGTACTTTGCATTACAGAGGATTTTTGCCATACTTTCATGTATAGTATTAATATTAGTGCAAGCGTTGCCAGGGGGATCATAGATGTTATAATAATGTAATTTCCTTTACCATGTGCCAGACCAATTCTTACTGCTGGATGTTGGAGTTAGAAATACTTAGGTGGATCCCGGTAGCTTGGATCAGGTTTTTGACACTGATTATCAGTCCCCCATAAGGTCATCCCCTAGGGCCTTTTCCGGAAAGAATCTGGAACATCTGATACCAATCAATGCATAATTTAGTTAAGAACCAAAATTCCTGGAGTAGGAATATGTCTGTATGCACCAACAGGTCTAAAAAACCCTATGCAGATAATAAGTGTGCAAAACCTGTAGTGTTCCATGAACTGATTTCATAAATTAATTTGCCTAATACAAGTCTTGTGGCATTATTCTGGACCAAACAACTCAAGATTCCCGGAATGTTCTCTTGTAAAGTGTGGGGAGTCTCAGAGGAGCTAGCCCCATTTGTCCCGGGCATCACTTTTTCCCATAGATTGTCAGCTCTCTAGTTCAAGTGGGTAGGAGCCGGTAGCTCGACAGGTAGTGGGTCAATCTCGTACCCCAGTTCCAAGTACCTAGTTTTGTGGACTCTGATCAAGTTAGTGGATTCCACTGTTATACAATGTATATGACTGCTTTGGAGGGCAACATTTTTGATATGCTCAAAAAATTCAAAGTATTTTGTCTACAGGATTCTGAGCAGCAAGTACTTATGAGTTAATGGCAGGAATTCAGATCTGTTTACATGCAATCGATAAACTCCTTTTTCCTGGTGAAGGTGTTTTATAGTCACAATAGGGTCATTGCTGGGGTTAGAGACTTCATTTCGCTGTTTCAGCTACTTCAATTGAGCCAAAATGTGCCCTAGTTGGTGGCAGTTGAGGTTGCAGAGGGCAGGCCAGCTCGTCATTAAGGGTAGTGGGGGCTTCGTCCATCTCTTTGAGGTCTCGGTCTTCTCTGCTGTATTCAGTAACTGCATCCCTTTCCTCATTTGCCTGCCAGGGAGTGGTTAGTCATTTTGTCAAGGCTCCTTTTGAGACATTATTATTTTTCCTTTTTAAACTCTTTTTGGACTTTGCGTTATTTTGCTGTTTCCCTTTGTTTCTTTGCTGAACTAGGCTTTGAGCGCTCACTGATGCAACAGCTTCCGATGTGTTTTCATGGCGGTGCCTGTTCTGTTTTCATTGTTTTCTGGTAAGGTAGATTGTTGATGTATTGCTGGCCTGCTCCAGGTTTTCCACATATTCTACGCTCACCTCCTCTGTACTTTCCAGGGTGATAGGAGCTTGATCGTGGGCACTTGGAGCATCATTAGTGTGTATTGCATAAAGCAAATCTTTGTCAGGATAATCGTTTGTCATTCTCGGAGGGGTAATCTTGGCGACTTCCTCCAGTATTTTGCTGTTTAGCCGTAGAAGACCATTCATGGCAAATGGAATTACTGTAAATTGGGCTTGGATGTCACTAGGCGGCGTTTCTAGTTTTTGGTCGGTGTTAGAGATTATAAGAAGCTTTCTCTGGTGGGACCAGGTTCCGTGTGATTGAGAGTATATGGAGGATATCTGTGGGCTGTGGGTCAGCCAGTACCTCGTCAGGTGAATTGGAAAGTTCTGGCTGATTTGTTTCCGCAATTACAATTGGGGCATTTTCAGGTTTGGCCCTACCCAAGGTGTCACATAGAGAATAGCACAAGTCTAAAAATGAATTATTATTGTCTATAGCCATGAAGGATAAGTCGGTAATATTGTTTGTGTGTTTTTTGAGGGGGTCAGCTAAAGCTGCCATGGGGGTGAGATTGGCAGAGTGGTTGACGTGGCCTCAATCAATACAGGCACCTTTTCCAACTGAAAAAAAGATTTGATTGAGCATTCGTTCCTCTCCTTTTCTCTAACTCTTCGGCATGGGGAACTGGTAGATTGGGGGTCTGCTTTGTTTGCTTTGGTTCTAGTGGCCGTAGTAGCTGAGTCTTTCTTATACAGAGCATTTTTCCTAAGATTGTAATTGTTTGTCCTTGAGCCTAACTTCACAGAGGCATTGTTGCTCGGTATAATGTGCCTTAAGTATTGGAAGTTTGTTGGGACCAAAAGCAATACCACCTCTGAGTTAGGGTAAAATTACCGTACTGTTATACCACAGATAGGGCACCTGTTCATGAAGCAATTTGGTAATAGAAATGATAACAGTGGTGCCACTCACCATATTGTCGATAGATTCAGGTTTTCAAGTCTCCTTGTTCGGTGTAACATAGGAAGAACCAAGTGTGGGAGGAAGTTCAGGGGGAGTATATCTCCACTTCATCCCTGCACCCCTCACCAAACACTTAGCACTCTCACTTTGCACACGTGATTCCCGAGGGTCCCTTTTAATATAGGGAAAGACTTCCTCCTTTCCCTAAAGGGCTGTTGTGGAGTTTAGGCAGCACCACGCTGTAGCAGTTCCAAGAACGCAAGCTGCAGTACTGTTGAATTTGAGTTAGAAACGTCACTGAGGGACGTCCAGGATCGTTCGCCAGCAACACAGCACCAAACACTTAGCAATAAAACATGTATGTATTTCCCATAATTTTGTGTCGGAGATAACACTCCACTGGGCAAATATACTGCTGCTAGGGGTAGAATCACATTTTACATTCAACATTATTTCACATGCTCTGAATAAGAAACCTATTGCAAATGAAAAAGAACGTCAAATCTCAAACATGTATTTATCTTTGTAGCAAGGGTGTTAGGATTCTGATGAAGGTCATTTTCTGCATGGATAAAATAAATCTAAGTTGACTACACATGGCGTGTTGGCTTATGAAATTGGAGGTGAATTACTTTGTTTGAGCTGCCTTCAAAATATAATTTTAGTATTTCAAACTGGGTTTTTATCTGTACGTGGCACTGTTTTTCACATAATATGTAGAAACAGGTACCAGTTCCCTGTTCAGTTTTTCCTGACATTTCACATGCACAAATTAAATAATGTGTACTTTGATAGAACAGTGGTTTTCATCGTGTCTTGCTTTTAATTGCAAGTTAAGTAAAACCTAGGTCTCACGGTTTACGAAGAAACACACACATCTCAACACACCTCGCACTCATTCAGCACGTCTCCATTTTTCTTAATTGTTGTTTACAATGGAGAGGGGGTGAGGTAAGAATTAAAGGAGAGAAGGGTGGTCAGGATATTGCAGGTGCCTCCCGTGGATGCACAAAGAAAGGGAATGATGGACAAGGGAGAGAATGCAGTGGAAAGGGGCCAAAGAGAGAGAAGAAGAGAGGGAAGAGATTGGGGGGGGGGGGATGACAGCATCCTAAGTGACCTGAAAGAAATACAATATTACATCTCTCTCCCTTTTTCAGTAAACTGTGCTAAGGGGCATTGCAAACTGTAAAGCAGCAGTGTGAGCAGGAACAGCATTGACATCCAAACTTGTGAGCAATGGCATTGGCATGAAAAGAGGATATGTGTGTCAAGTAAAAAACGTGTGTGAAAGCAGAGTAGTAACAAGAGTAATTTCGGGAGTTGAGCACAGAACCCATTTCTCAAATGGCAAGTCTTTAAAATCAGCTGCTACTTGAAAGTGGCTGGTTTGTTCATACACCAGTCAAACCAGATGTATACCCCCCCCCCCCAAGAAAGTAGCACCTGTGCAGTTGGGACAGTGACCACACACTGCATAACCACATAACATACATGCTTGTACCTATGGGATCAAATGTATTTGCACACAGTTGTGAGGCTATTGCATTAGTATGTACAGTCCTTTCTGCGCTCGAGAGGGATACTTGTTTATGCCACTTCATGCATGTTTGAGTGAATGGGCCACTTGGAAGAGAGAGAGTATTAGCATCAATTTTTTAAAAATAGGCATCCCACATGCAAGGATGTGCAGCAAATCAGAAGAAGGACTTGGACCAACGAATGACCTGCTTTGAAAGATCTTTATTAAATGTCAATGAGAACTCCTAACTTGCCCTATTTCCATGAGGGAAGCTCCCTGCCTATAAACTTAAGCTTTTGTTGCTCGTCAAAGAAAACAGTGTCTCGTCCAAAATCGTATTCAACTAATCTGGCCCTACCACTTTGGAAAACTAAACTAAAAAGGGAGGCCAGAACAATGGCCTCGACCTTCAGATTCTGCCCTGCCCAAGTACTTGGATTGTCTGTCGATTGTTCCAAGTTGATGAATATAAAAAAATAAGAAGTTCACATCTTTCTTTCAGACTTCGTTAAAATACATTTTCCTCCTTGTGGTTCGCTCTTCCTCGAGAAAACAAGGGTTGTCTCAAGACCTCTCCAGGTTTCCTTTTCACACAGTTCTCTCTATAACAGTCTCAGGGCTCTTGGGTTCCCCAAATTTCTACTGTGTTCTCAAAGACTTGTTTTCTCTAAATTCATGTAATTGACACAGTGCGCATTCCCACTCGAGATTTCTCAGGCTCCCGCTAGCTTATCGGTTTCCCAACCATGATACAAAATGTATTGCTTTTACTCTGTTTCACATAGGATGTTTGCTCTTTCAGGTTTCTCAAGGTCCCATAACCTAATCGGCTTCCCCAGCCTTGATGCAAACCATTTCTAAAAATCTCAATCTGATTCACATGCCATGTTTGCGAAGTCGGGTTTCTCAGGCTCCTGTAACCCTGTGGCTTTCCCAGCCTTGATTCAAGAGGTTTGTACTTTTCTTGTTCTGATGTACATGGGGCACTTGCCTGTTCGGGTTTTTCAGGCTCCCATAACCTTGTTGGCATAACCAGCCTGGCTTCAAAGGATTTGTAACAATCTCAACCTGATTCACATAGGGTGCTTGCCCATTTGGCTTTCTCAGGGTCCCGTAAACTTGTATGCTTTTCAAGCCTTGATTACAGGGTTTGTACCTTTCTTGTTTTGAAGCACATGGAATGCTTGCCTATTCAGGTGTCTCAGGCTCCTTTAACCTCATCAGCTTTCCCAGTCTGGATTTAAGGTATTCATATTTCCCTTGTTCTGATTCTTATGGAGTGCTTGCTCGCTTGGGTTTCTCAGGTTGTTATGTTATGTTACTTTGCATTTATATAGCGCCTTATGTAACATTGGTATGGTCTCAAGGGGCTGGTAGGTAGGTAGGACTGGTAGGTTGAACTCCCCCGGAAACCGAAGTTCAAGTCAGTAGAGAGAGTAGGGAGACTCAAAAGGTGCGTGTGAGCACCGGATATGTGTGCAGCTGGTGTGGCATTCGTGTGATAGCTGCTTCTTAGCGGTAGGTGTGGTGGTTGAGAAATCAGGAGTATTTGTTCATTTTGGCAGGTTGTAATCCAGACCAAGTCTGGCTGTGTTAGGCCTGAGGAGAACGCCTAGGCTGGAGGGTGTGTAACCAGCAGTGTTTAGTTAAGGTGATGGGGAGTATGAGGCAGATGATGGTATGAGAACAGCTATACCGAATGGTGTCATAGTATCGCTGTGTTTTATTTGAGTGTTGGTGTAAAGAAGAGAGTAAGCGTGGAGATGTGAATATGGTGGTTTAGGCCTCTTGAGATTGAGCCCACTCCAATAGTTCCATGTGCTCCATCCGTTCCGTGTACTCCGATTGTTCCGAGCATTACGACCGTTTCAAGCACTCAGACCGTTCCTTTCAATGCTCTTTCAGACGTTCCATGACCTCCAAATCATTCCATGTAAGTCACGCCATTCTATGCACTCCAATCCGTTCCATGCACTCCAACCGTTCCATGCACTCCAATCCGTTCCAGGCACTCCAATCCGTTCCATGCACTCCAATCCGTTCCATGTACTTCAACCATTTTATGCACGCCAATCATTTTATGCACTGCTCCTTTCATTCGTGCTACCAACGTTATCCTTTCTCCATGCATCATCCATCCACATACGTCATCTTCACACGTTCAATCCACTTAGCTGGTTAGACCCATTTCACACGTTTCATCCACTTCACCAGTTCCACCCACTTCACCGGTTCCACCCACTTTGCCGGTTCCAAACACATCACCCGTTCATCCACCTACTTCATCTGTTCTACCATTTCACCAGTTCCACCCACTTCACCCATTCTACATCAGTTCATCCGTTCCTTCCACATACTTCACCCGTTCCATCCACAATACTTCACCGGTTCCTTCCTAAGTGCAGAGAGATGACCTCTCTTGGGTAATTGACCAAGTGCAGTGGTGTTGAGGCTAGTACAAGGCCCGGAGGCAAGTGCGAGAGGACTGGTTGAGGGTTCCAGTGACCTGTGAGACTGAGGTACACTAGGCAGGCAGTCAGCAAGCTGTACGGAAAAGGAGGGAGAGAGGGATAGTGGAGAGAGAAAGGTTAGCACGGTAGAGGGAGAGAGGAGAAGAGGAAGGAGTTTCCAGAACTTAAGGAGATTGGGCTCAAGACAGAGGGAGGCACCTGCTGAGGATAAAGATCTGCCTCCAAATCTCTGCTTGCTCACTCGCAGATGGTTGGAGGTAGAGGAGTAGAGGGTTCGGGAAGGACAGCATTTAGGAAGGCACTGTTGCAGATAGGTAGGTCCCAGGCCACAGAAAGCCTTGTGGACAATGCAGAGGGTGTTGAACTTGATCCTTGCAGCCACAGGGAACCAGTGGAGGGATTTCAGCACTGGAGAGATGCAGTCCCTGGGCTTGAGGCCAAGAATAAGTCTTGCGGTTCTGTTCTGGATGAGTTTCAGAGGGCGCAGAGCAGAGGCAGGGAGGTTAAGGAAGAGGCTGTTGCAATAGTCCAGCCTTGAAAGAACCAGGTCTCTGGAGATAATGTGCTGCTAGGGGAAGGGGGGAGGTGAGAAAAGGAAGAGTACCTTTGAGGAGGTGCAGCTGGTAGTTTGACTTCTTAGAGATGTCCGAAATGTGAGAGGAGAAGGAGAGAGTGGAGTCGAAGATTACCACAAGGTTTTTTGACTCACAGGTGGATGCGGGCGCAGGGCCAAGGGAGGTCAGCCACAGAGAGCAGGAGCAGGAGTCCCAATGTGAATGATCTCAGTCTTACTGGCGTTGAGGCAGAGGTCATTGGCGGTACACCATGACTGAATTGCGGACAGACACATATGAGCGAGGTGGAGGAGGTGGCTAACGGTAGCCTGAAAGAGACTTGCGTGTCGTCCGCATAACATTGGAAGTTAGAGATGAAAGTGGCAATCACACGTGGCAAGACAGCCATGTAGAACCAGGGGGACAGGCTAGAGCCCTGGGGAACACAGACGTTGAGTGATAGAGAGAAAGGACCCAAGTTCCATCTGGGATGGGCGGTCGGAAAAGGAAGGAGGTTAACCACGCCAGAGCCGGACCTGCGATTCCCAGGGTGTAATGGAGACGTGTGATCAGGGTGTTGTGGTTTACCGTGTCAAAGGCAGAGGAGAGGTCGAGAAGAATGAGGACTGAGGGAGTGTTAGTGTTGAGATTTGAGAGCAGATCTTCACGGGTGTTCAGAGCAGTTTCCATGCCTCTGGCTGCTCTAAACCCAGACTGATTGTCGTGGAGGCAACCAGCAGATTAAGTATGGAGGGTGAGCCGAGAGATGGCCAACTTCTCCACGAGTTTTCCCAGGAATGGGGTGATAGAGATAGGGCAGAAGTTTGCCGGAATGGAGGGGTCGGCGGAGGGTTTCTTAAGCAGAGGGTGCATAAAGGAGTGCTTAAGAAAAGTTGGAAAAACTCCAGTGGAAAAAGAGGTTGCAGACATCAGCCAAGGCTGGAACGAGAGAGTCAATGTCCTTAATGGTTTTGGAGGGGCAGGGGTCCACCTGTTTAGATGACGCCATCATAGACCGGACTTGTCTGGCAACCTCATCAGGTGTGACAGAGAGAGAGGAAAGGAGAAGTGGTGGAGGTGCCAAGGGAGGCTCCAGGGGTGTGGGTGTTAAGTGTGGTGTGGAAGTGAGAGAGGAAAGGATGCCTTGGGATTTTGCAGTGAAGTGTAAGGCCAGGGCTGTGCACAGGTCCTGGGTGGGCATGACAGTGGAGGAGGCTGCTGCAGGATTGCCCAGTTCCTTACAGTTTGTTGCAACCTTGTTGGCTCTGCCAGCCTGGGTTCAAAGTATTTGTACCTCTCAGTGGTAGTCTCTCTGTGGGAGCATTCATCTCCCTGTTGTCGCTTGTTTCAGCAGCTGACGTCCGACGGCGTAGAGCTTGGGGTTCCGGCTTCTCCCCAGTGAACTGGTTATGCCATCAGTTACCAGGCACCGAGCCCAACGCGGCTCACGTGTGATTGCACCACCTGAAGAAATGGGTGCTTCTCCATTTCCACCTCTTCCCCTGGCCTGGATGTCACAGTTAAAGAAATCACCAGGTTTCCGGGCTCTGGCTAGCAATTGGCTATATCTCCACTATGCAGCGGGCTCTGCATCCCACTATGGCTCTGCCCCTTCAGTAAGTCTCCTCCAAAGGGTTTGCCTCTATGCAGGGATCTCACACCCCACACCTAGGAGTTTCCTTCTCTCCATTCACAGTACTCTCCTGTTTAAGTACGCCATCACGAGCAACAAAGGTGTGTCCTTCTTCCCTGTCTTTAGCACTGAAATGTAATTTAGCAATTCCTGAAGCCAACAGGAAGGAAGAACTGTCATGAGTTGGTGTAGTCAAAACAGGAATAAAATTAGGTTGTACAAGTCCGATGTAGGCTGACATTGCATTCTGGTCTGGGAGGACCTTATTGAACTGGGAGTCCTTATCCATGAGAAGGGAGTCACTCCCAGTGAGGACCCACTCTATCAAACCCCTTAGGGAGGGTCTTGCAAAGCGGGCTCACCTCCCTTAGCTTAATAGGGCATAACTCCCCCCTGGGAAGAAGGGATACATTGACCAGATTTGTCATAGATGTCAGAAGACTTACCATTTATATTCACCAGGTTTTAAAGCATTTGTATGCCTACACATTGAGACCAACGCGCTCTGTTTGCATTCTGCAAGTCGCTATATTTTAGCTAATGCCACATTTTTCTCCCTTAAGGGCAGCAGAAACGACAGTTAATGACAAAAACCTCTGATTTTGTGGACTTAGGAAGACATTAAAAGTGACAATAGTTGGTGTTTTCTTTGAACGTTCTTTCACTAGATCTCCAATGTAGAGCTTAAAGTGCCATTTGCAGTGTATTGAATGTTATTGATTTACAGTGAGTTTTTGCAAAAGCGTTGAACATCAACATAAAAGTACAAAATATATGAACACATTTGTATAACATAATAAAATTAGAGTGAAGAGGATAGAATGACATTTTTGAGATCTGAGTGGTATAGAGATAGGGCAGAGGAGAGATCCAATGTTTTGGAGGCATGTAGTGAAAAGGAACTGAATCGAGATTGTGCACAGAGTGATTTGGGACCTGCGAGAAGAAAAAGATCATGAGCAGGGAAGAACCTAAGCAGTAATCAAAGAAGAAAGATATGGAGGAGTGAGATCATGTGTACAATAGATGAAAAGTGGAAAACTGTCTTAGATTCAAAGGCGAGCCAGGAGGTGAAACAGAACAATGGAAAATAGAAGTACGGGGTCTGTGACAGAAAAGAATGGTAATGGAAGAATTAAACATAGAGCATAAGAGAGAAAGTCAATAGTCAGGCAGACCGATTAGTAAGGCAGTACTGTAGTCAAGGTGGGTGTAGACAAATGTAGAGATAAGCGGCTTAGTGGCATTGAAAGAGATAAAAGAAAGAGCCTTGCAGATATTTTACAATTTATGATAGCATTAGAGGCGGATACATGATACATGAGATGTGTGTGGAGAGAGACATAGAGAAGTCCACAATGACACCTGGATTACACAAAGAGGCTGAAATGCAGAGATCAGAACAAGGAAAGAAAATAGAAGGGCACTAAAGGAGGAACAGTTGAGGTGGGGAAAAGAGGATCTCGGTTTTGGAAGGATTACGAGACAGCAAAGGAGAGTGAATCCAGACTTGACCAACTAGGACACAGGCAGTGAAAGTAGCATGGGAGATGTCAGAGAAGGAAGAAAAAGAGACAAAGATCTACAAATCATCAGCATAGAAACATATAAATGAGAGGATAATCCAAAGGAAGAGACAATAGATGGGTAAGGAGAGTTGTACAGTGAAAAGAGAAGAGAACCGAGTACGGAATCAGGAGGAAATGTGGAGGATCGTTTCCCAGCACTGAAGATGGAAAGAAAAATACAGTGCTGAAAGAGTAGAGAGAAGAGTAGTAGTGCGGTTAACAGTGTCAAATGTAGAGGAAAGGTCAAGAACAAGAAGAATAGACGATAGTCTAGAATAGCGAGCTGATATGAGTGGGTTAGTTACACTGAGGAGAACAGTTTTGGTGGAATGAAGAAAATGAGGATAAAGGTAAATTGAGATTTGAGAATATATGATTGGTTCAAGAATTTTGGCAAGAAAAGAAAGAACAGACATAGGATGATAGTTAGCAGGAAGAGCGGTCAAAGAGGACTTTTTTTTAGGATAGGGAGGATTACTGCATACTTAAAATAGGTAGAAAAACAGCTGTAGAAAAATAAGCTGTTAAGAAAAGTCAGAAAGTGAAGTAGGAGAGGGTAGACTTTAGGAATAAGCGAAGATCGTAAAGGGCCAAGAGGGGAGTGTTTTGGTGTGCTTGAGAAAGGTAAAAAGCAGTGCCAGATTCTGGAAATAGTTATGAATGAGGATAAGGGGAAAAATAATTAGGTGTCGAACAAAGATTATTCACAGAAGAGAGAGCTAGAGGAGTGAAGTTGAACAACCTTGTTAGAAAAATAGTTGACAAAGTCAATAGGGCGTGCCACTTAATGGTTTCAAAAATAATTAAATCCAAGGTGATGAACCAAGCACACAACGTCTTCTATCACAGGTCCCACCCAATCCTTTGAAATCTAAAGTTACTCTGCATCGGCCTAAACAATATCTTGTCATTCGCATGGTTAAAATCAGATTGTTCCGTTTGCTTTGTAGTCCTCCTCCACCCCCCAACAAATCTGCACCCCATTTGTGATCATTTAAACTCCTGTAAAGCTTTCATAATGCACCTGTTTGTTTTAAATATAAATCTCTGCCATAAAATGGACAGTTGCCAACTTGTTTCCCTGCTACAGTGCCAAGATGCACCTCTTTTAGGTGAACACTTGCACAGAAAGTAATACTGCATTTAGAATGGGAAACACCAGCAGAAATAAGAGGTCTGCATACCCATATACACCCTCTCTCTTCCTTGCAAGGGACGTTGATTTGTGGCCGTCTTCCTAGCAAAGAAGGCATGGTAGAACGGGCCTTCTGTTAGGGATAATTCTCAAAATGTACTAATTCCTCTCTGCCTTAGAGACCCCCAGCTCTTTTGCTGAACTTTGGGACTCTGTACTTTTTAATTCTATTTGTTTTCTGTGTTTATTTCTTTTTGTTATGGAGTTTTAAGATAACTCCATAGGCATCTTTTCATATGTGTTACACAGCGCCATCAGTGCAGTGACACAGGGATGTCTTTTTCGACTTCCCAAAGGTTTAAATACCTTCTCTGGGATAAACTACTGTTTCCCAGAGAATGTAAAGTGAAATTGACTTTACTAGTCTTCCCAAATTACTAGACCCAGCACACACCATCTTACAATGGAGTGCTGGAGGGGTTACCTAGTATCCTCTGTGTCTAAAAACTCATGTAGCAGTCAAATGCTACCCTTTCCTATTGAAAAGGCTGGTGGCAGTGGTTTTACAATGAACTACCATGATTTTTCCCAACCACGAATACTGGTTGCTAAAAATCACGGGAGCCATGTTTTTCAAGATGGCGCCTTAAGCCCCTTTGTTTAAACGGGTCCCGGTCTTCTTTTTTTGCCGTTTCTTTTTGGAAAGGTTCTTCTAGCATTTGTCTGTGCGCCAAACCAGGTTTGGTCCCTTTGTTCGTATTCCTTTTGTGGGCTTCAGGACTGAAGACCGCCTCTGGCGTCTGAGTGTCTGGGGTGGCCAGGAAGTGAGGGAGGTGCCCGAAACTCCCTGTGCTTAGTCTCCTAGGAGACCCAAATGCACTCTGGCATGATTGGCATGGCTAATAGCGCCATGGCTGCCTCCAATAATGGTATCGAGTCTGTCCTCATTCAATGGGGACTTACCGGTCTAGTCGGACCTTTGCAGGACCGGTAAGTCCCCATTGAAAATACCATTCCCCATTCCCATTGAGCCCCCATAGGGCTCAATGGGAATGGGGAGGGTGCAAATAACGGTAGCGCAAATTGCGCTACCGTTATTTGCTCCCTGGACCCGCAAAGGGACCTCGTAGTAGGGTGCAAAGGGATTACCGGCACCGATGTCCTTAACGGTGCCCGGTATCCCTCTGCGCCCTACTCTGAATGAAGCCCATGGAAGCAGTTCTAAACCTGATGTAGAAAAGTCGTTTTCAATGTAGTTTTCATGAAAAAGAAATGAAGCAGGGAGAGAGATTGCTGGAGGGCTTGCGTGAATTATAAACATGGCAATACACGCGTGCGGAATGTGCAGGTCAGGGCGCTCAAAAACCAGGGGATGGAAAATTTAAACTGCACCAATGATGCACAGTTTTCCCATGGAATGGGCAATTTAGCATCCAAATTTGAATCGACCAAAAAGTGCAAGATGCAGTTTGTGCACTCGTCAGTCAGCAGAGAGATCGTTTCTACAATGGTCACTTCTCTCCATGCTATTTTTGCACTTACAATTGTGCAAATATCAGTGAAAATGTACCTGTCAGTTGGGCAAAATTCCCCCCATCTTTTGATTTGATATGACAGGTTATTTATTAGGTGCTTAATACCCAGAGGTTTCTAAGCGCGGACCCAGGGATCGATCCTGTGGTGCTCTGTGTCGTCTTGCTTCCAAGGTGAGCACGTTGCCGCTGACCTTTCATCCCGAGACACTTTATTGATCCAGCAGTAGATCTGCTCGGCGGCCATCAAGATCATGGGCCTCATGCGAGATTGGAGGTAGCCATGGCGCTAATAGCGCTATGGCTGCCTCCAATAACGGTACCGAGTCCTCCCTCGTTCTATGCGGACTTACCGGTCTAGTCGGACCTTTGCGGGACCGGTAAGTCCCCATTGAAAATACCATTCCCCATTCCCATTTGAGCCCCCATAGGGCTCAAATGGGAATGGGGAAGGTGCAAATAACGGTACCGCAATTTACCGGCACCGGTGTCCTTACCGGTGCTCGGTATCCCTTTGTGCCCAACTCGTAATGAGGCCGCATGTCTTCCTCTGTTTCGTCTGCACTTCACTTTCTTTCGGGACTTCATACACTGGAGAAGCTGAGAAGAACCCTTGCAAGGACATCTGCAAATATTGGCCTAAGACGCATTTTGATGGAAACAGAAATGTGTTTTAAAGTGCTAAATAGGTAATTTCATTTGCTACCTGATGCCTTCATAAACTACGGTTGCACATCTTCTCTTCCTCCTATAAGTGTTCGGGAACCCGAGGTCAAACTGAAGGACCTCATTTATATGGTAATTACAAATCAGCAGAGGCGAATAATTCATGATACGAGTCATTTGGTTCCGTAGGACTTGTGTGTTTACTAGGCAGCAAGGATGCGATTATGTCCTGCTAATTGGTTTCAATGTGGTGGAGCGGGTGCATCTCAGGGAGACCACAAGGTGCCTGATCCACAGAGCGTTTTCCTATGGGATTTCACCATTAAAAAACGCTTCCGTGAGTCAGGCCTCAAGAGCCATATTATGTAAAGTTTGCACATGTCAAGCTCAATGAGCTCTATGGCACAAATGGACGTAGGACAAACAACATAGGGCATGATTTACAAATTGTTTTTCAATGGGAGTTCTGCATTGAAAAGCTCTTAATGAATCAGGCACTATTTTCTTATGACACATTTTTGTAAAATGCATTAGGAAAATGTTTTTTGCATAGGACACTTGTTGACATAGTTCTTATTGCACTCGCGCTGATGCAAAGATTCTGTAATAACGATGGGAGGTATTACAGGACGTTGCCCAGTGGGCAGCATAATAGGAACTATGCATCAATGCAAATGCCCTTAGCATTAGGGCAAACATTGTCCTAGTGCAAAACATGTATTCTATTAATACAGTTTTTCACAAAGGCAATGTTTGCCTCACAAAGGCAATTTTTGCTCCAGTGCGACCGCACCGTTGCAGTTTCCATAATATGCTGCCCTCTTGGTGCAAGTGCAGTGAGCGCTAAGACGGCTAATATAATTATTATTAGGGTAAATTGAGTGTGGACCTAGCTCTGGGAAGCAACAACACACTTTACACATCCTAGGGAGAAGGGACACAGTGTGGGAAGCAGTGATACAAGGAACCGGGGAGCTACCAACAGGGAAGGGGGAGGTCGAGTAATTTGGCCTTAGGGGATCTACAAGCAACCAGGGGAGGAAACAGGGTAGCCGATCACCCAGTATCTGGTAAGGTGGGGAGTCGAGGGTGTGTGGACCTGGGTGTTAGGGAGGAGCCATACCTTGAAGAGAAGGGTCTTGAGCTGCTTCCAGAAATGTAGAAGCAATGGGGCTAGTCTAGTGTTGACTGGGCAGAGTTTCCAGAGTCTGGGTGCAAAGTTGTATTGAAAGAATATGCATTGGGCAGAAGGGAAATGTTTGCCCTAGTGCTTAGTGCATTTGCACCAGTGTAAATGTGCTGTGATACTGCAGTTATTACTAGTTGTGCCTCAAATTCCTAGGTCTGATATCATTGATTAACTTATCTGTAGACTTCTTAACATTGCTCTGACATATACCAATATTTTTTTCTTTAGTTTAAAGTGAATTTTACGCTTCTGTCAAAAGGGCTCTTTTATGTTACAAAACAATCTTCTGTAGCATAGAAAACAGCTGGTTTATATGAACGATGCCTATTGCACTTACTGAGGTGCCGGATCACATAAACTGTAATGGGGGCTCGGCCTTGAAGATCGTACAGTGTTGTACACTTTGGATTGTTACTAGTTTGTTCCATTTGGACATTCCATTGCACAACAATTCTGAGGCTAGCATTGGAGATCGGTGCAGGCTTTCATGGAAACAGGAGCGTCAATGGATCAAAACCCCCAACTTCCCTGTCTTGCTGTCACTTTTCCAGATGCTAACACAATTGGGTAGTAGTACAGAGCGTTTGCACCAGTGCAAGTGAAATTAGCAGTAGCACATGCAAAAATGCACTAAAAGACAATGTTTTTGTACAAGGGCAAATGTTGCCTTATTACTAATTGCACTTACAACGGTGCCACATTTCTGTAACACTCATCAGGCCGCGAACGGGCACAGCGTGTGTCGTCTTTCTTTTAGTCTTCTGTGGACTTCGGTGTTTAGAAAGGTGCACCCCATTGCCTGCTTGTAGGTGACACTAGTGTGTGCCTGGTCTGTAATTACATTATCATTAGGTATAGGTGTGCAAAATGTTGGAGCCGGTGGTCAGCGTGTGGGTTAGTGTGGGTGACATGGTGAGGTGATAGGTTCAGTTTTGTAATTGGTGAGTCCTTGCTTGATTTTTGTGATGTGTGTTGCTTGAATGAAAGTTCCTAGTTTAGAGTTGTGTGGGTGTTTGCTAGGACATAAGAATTGAGAATTAGATGTTAGTCACAGAATAAGTAAGGTTGTATATGTTTCATAACATAGCATGGGCCAGTGACATTGTACCAGAGAGCAGAGTTGGGCCAATGGTCATGTCCATACATACCAACAAATCAATCTATAGTACTATGCTGTGACCTAGTGTATTACAACATGGAACAGCATATCCTTATGTAGTGTGTCACAGATGTTTAACTTACCACAACCTAACGAGAACGCATTGAAATGAGGCATAATGTTTCATGAGCCAGTCTGAACTCATCAAACTATATCCTAACACATATTAACGCAGGAGAGCATTGCAGGATGGTACCAGTGCATTCAGTAGAGGTGAGTTGTAACTTTGTGAGTGGCAGCATCACCTAAGGCATCTGTTGTATGGTGGGATTCCCCTTTGTACTGGGATTGATACATTATAGTGGGAGCAGATGGTAGCAGAATAAAACATTTGTGGTATGGTCGTGAGCGTAGTTGGGAGATTAGTGCTCCCCACTTGCAGATGAGCGTGGGTGGTGAGTGTGGATTGGGTATGAGTTTTGTTGGGTTTTGGTGGACAACGACAATGATTTGTTATTTATATAGCATTTTTGCAAAAGCGCTGTACATTTTTACCTACAATTGTCAAGACGGCCCAGGAAAGTCCCAGATTACCCAGCGGGTATAGAGTCTGTCAAACCAGACAGATAAATCAACATCTTGGAGCTCTCTGTGGTTAAATAAAAACATTGGATTAAATACTCAAAACCCGTCATTACTGACGTTAGAAAATAATTTCATGATACAAAATCCACTAGGGCTGCAGATTGAGTGAGGGATTTGACTACATATACACTGTATAGGTGTTAAACATTTCATTGGGTGACAATAGTCTGATGGCTCCACCTGAGACCACATCTAAATTAATAAAGTTACAATTACATCATTTCTACACCAAATTACTGGTTGGCTCAAAATGTGCTGGTCCGTCTAACACCAGGGATTTTATTTGGTTGGCTTTCTACTAACAAACTTTGGACACTTACAGGACATGAAGTCATGAGCCAGACAGGAGTAGGGGGAGAGAGGTCCACGGGCTGCTTTCCATTAAATTAAAAAAGGTACCATCCCTTATTCCTAAACCATGAACCAGGGTGATTTATTTGTAATTGGCCTTGTACAATGCCTTGTGTCAGGGTGTATGTGTAGTGAATAAAGCAGGTGTCCTATCTGCGTTGGTTCCTAATAAATGGACAGTGTTTGCAAATTATGGGTCATGTGTGATAGGAACGTGGTTGGAATTATTTTACCCTGCATTTATCAGGATTTTAGCTTATATTTAACGTGGGTGTTATGGTTTCTTTTACCACCACAGACACTGTTGAGTTATTCTGTGTGGACATTCTTGGCTTATACGTTGCGTGCACCTGACTAACAATGGTGGGTTGTGCTCTTCTACACTTTAATTAATCTGGGAGAATATGTCTTGCGTCCTGGGAATTGCTATCTTGTGTCTATGCAACGTTATTACCCTCCATTGTTATGTGGTAACCTTGACTCAGGTTGCCGGCTATTGCATGAGCTCTGCACGGATCTGGATTTCTGTGATTTCAGCATCTTGAGTTCTCGTGATGTGTCAAAACCTTTCATTTAATGAGAAGCATGTTGCAGCTTCCATTTTAAAGAAGATGGCGGCCCGCTACACTCCTGCTTTCTATGTTAGTGAGGTATATTTGTGCGTTGTTCATATTGCATTCAGCTTATACACTGTTTATGTTAGTATTCTTGATGTCTTAAGGGTGTTATGTTAATATTCTTCATGTATAAATGCATATATTACCTAGTGTGTGTGTTCTTCGTGTTGAGTGCACATTTGCTTCATGTCTAATGCATACACACGTATTGTCACAATGTTAGTTTTATTACTTTTGCCATCTTCATCTTAGATTATGTCCATCTCCTGCTGTACCTGGTTATGATAAAGGTGGTATGGTTGTCTTAGTGAGTAACATTTCTCACCTGTGTGGTATTGAGCTGGGGGAAGAGGCAGACGCTATGGATGATGTATTCATCTGTCCCACAACATAATTTTCACATAACTGAACTTGGTAATGATTTATCAACCACAGAACAATGAAAGTTTGAGTTGACCTTGCCAGGATTCCAAAGTGCAACCTGCAGATCACACATAGATAGCAGCAGTGAGAGCTCAATCCACTAAGCTATCTTACTGGAACTGGACAACAGGCTGAAGCTGTTTTCTCAGTGCAGGTGAGGCTAGGCCCTGTGTGAGATGTGTGTTTGTGTTTTGAGTTTGTGTTGTGGTCGGCAGGCCATTGCCTATCGCCTGCATGCAGGTATGGGCAGGGAGTGTGTCTGGTAAGTGTAAATACTTTCACTGGGTGAAGGTACTTGGCTGGCCCAGACATATGTCCTGCATAAGATCCAGTGGAGTCACTAAGGAGTGGTGGTGGGGATCAGCCATGCATTGCCATCTTCCATAACAGCCTTTAATATGTATTAATAATTACCATAACATAACAGTCCTGCCCATTGCCATTTTACATAATACTCAACGGTACACATTATCAAGGCAGCAAATACATAGGGCCTCATTCCGAGTAGGGCGGTAAGGGTTAACGGTCACTGGTAACGAGACCAGTACCGTTAAACCCTTACCGCCCTACTACGAGTTCCCTTTGCGGGTCCTTCCTTAATGCCTGCTTTTAGCAGACGTTAAGGACGGGACCCGCAAAGGGACTCAGGGGTCAATAATGGTACCATAATTTGCGGTACCGTTATTGCTGCCTTCCTCCTTCCCATTGAACCCATGGGAATGGGGAATGGCCCTGGTCAATGGGGAATTACCGGTCCCTCCGACCTCGGAATGGACCAGTAATTTCTCCATTCACCAGGCCAGAGTTTGGAAGAGTTCGGAGGCAGCCATGCCACAAATAGCGGCCTTGTTACCTCCGAACTCGGAATGAAGCCCATAGTCTGAATGCGCACTGCCACAAATGTATGCTGGTGTCACAGATTCAACATATGCACTTGGGATGCAAACAAACAATATGTTTCTGCAGTCCCGAAATCAAACATTGTATTTGCTTAAAAGGAATTTCCACTGTGCTCAGGCCTCATTTAGTAGAACAATCACTCATGTTACATAAATATTACAGGCAAAGCCTCAGAAGATTAAGCAATCCTTCAATATACAGAGGTCTTAACAGCCGAGGAACCAGGCACTAAATCCATCTATAAGATTACACAAATCTCACATGCACAGTTTTCATGCAGCAGAACTATGCCTCGGGTTAGAGATGTTAAAGGCACAGGTCTCATTCAGCAGCAGTGGCAGAAGGTGAATTTGTTTAACTGCATGGTGTGTATAATTCCCAGTTATGAATGTGAGAGACAGACCATAGGGACTCATACATTGGGCGGGGATGTAAAAATGTGGAGGTAATTATATGATATGATATTTTATTTATATCACCCTCATACACACGTGGCAAGGGAGGGGATCGAGGGAGGACAAAAACAGCGATATTACTATGCCCAGTGAGATTGAGAACGCGGAAATGCAGGGGACAAGGAAAGTGCAAGGGAGAGGGGAGAGGTGGAAAGTGCTGAGCAAGGGATAAAAACAACAAAACCTGGTAGTGCAGCCAGCAGGGTGGCAAGTGTGAGGATTAAGTTGCAGCCAAGGGGTGTCTGATAAGTGCAGGTAAGGGGACTGTAGGGTTACAGATACAAATCCAAGTGCAAGGGTTGCCAGGTGGCAGTGCGGGTGTGTGGCTGGGTGGACAGGGACGTGGGTCCAAAATCAGAGGGTAGCCAGTTGCACGGAGCCAAGCAGACAGATCAGCAGGGGAGAAGATGAGCTAAAACAGAAGCAAAGAGGAAAGTCTTGAGGTGCTTCCGGAACCGGAGATCGTTCTCTTCAAGTTTCAGAGTAGCAGAGAGGCTATTCCAGAGGGAGGCACTAGCTGAGGATAGAGATCTACCCCCAAGACGAACAACACGTTTGGTAAAGAGGCGGAGAATTCACCTCCAGCTAAGAACTGGAGTTCAGTCTGCCAACTTTCTGTCAAAAGACACCAATTTTGGTGAAATTACCCAGCGGGGACTAAAACCACCTACCACTATTTGCAAATCAGTGGTAACACCGCCGGACCAAGTGGCAGGAATGGTAATTCCATTTGGTGGTATCGGATTTACTGCTGAGATATCACCAAACTTGTAATGAGTCCCAATCATACCAGGATGGTTTGGATAGATTTTTCCCCAAGAATGTTTTAAAATAATGAGTTAAAATATTATTTTACAATAGCTTTTTTGTTAATTAATGGGAGAAAATCAATACAATTTAAAATGTGTTCTGTACTGTACAACATAAAAAGTCTCATAGCTCTCAAGCCACCAACAGAACATAACAACCCTTTCCAATGCTTTTTCACGTCTGTGACCACCATATATGCCAGCGTTGCGAGTGAGAAACACAATTCATGCTGCCTGTGTACACAATACATGCCTGCATTGCCAAGAACATGTTCAGTAATACGACTTCAAAACACACTCATGTTAGCTTTGCCAAATAATGCCCGTATTGATACTAATAAGATTTCACTACAGATTATCCCCACCAAAAATATCACCATATAAATGGTTGTCAGGAAAGGCCACAGGCGACATTTTTCAGGGGGATAATTGTTGCGGGTTTTGGGAGCGGGGTTGCAGGGGTGTCCCCTGCTCCTTTAAAAATAATGCAGGGTTGCGGGGGTGTCCCCCGCAGGTTCCATGCCTTAATATTGGTGCAAGAATATGGTGATTTTTTTGTGTAGGGATATTTATGCGGGGATATTAACACATGCAACCACTAATAATGCGTTGTCATGTTGGCTGTGGCAAAATATGATAGTATTGCACTATAAGAACATGCTCATGTTGAATATGCCTATCAGTTCAAATAAAGTAATGTTATGCATTGTAACTGGTCTTGCATCGCACCCATCTGCCACCATTGGTGGCCTCGCTACACTGGAAAAAGTGGGTTGGGGGTGTCATTAGTGGGACAGTCAGAAAGGCAGATATGAAACCTGTTGCGTAGATGGTTGGAGGTTGGAATTATCTGGTTTGTGAGTGTTATCTGCTTTCTATGGGTTTGGTAGAGACACTTGGGAGCATGTTATCTATAGCTAAGAGCCCAAGATTTGATAGACTACAGTGCTTTGGTTCTGGTTAGCTGCTGATGTGGGATAGTGTGACAGGACTAAAGAGGAGAGCCAAGTCGTTACTCAGTTTGTTTTGATATCCTAACAGCTTTGCCCGTCGTGTCCATTTGTGTGGTGTTTGTGTGTATAGTGTAAGGTGGTAGGAGGTCTTTGAGGAGATTCAGTTAGTCAGGGAAGGCGGTAGCAGACCTTAGAAGGCAAAACAACCTGCAACCCTGCAGTTCTCCCACTGGATATTTGCAGACAGCTCCCATTTTTATAGCTCCCAATGACATTTCCCTCTCTCTCATTCTCGTTTTCTCTCACTCTCTTTCATTTCTCTTTGTCTTTCAAATAGATACATTGTACTTCATGAGGAACAAAACAAACCTCTGTGAGTTGGCAGATGAGAAAAAGGGACGGGGAGAAAACATAGCCTAAGGTTCAGTGAAGGGCACATTGAAAATGTAAGGATCACAGTCACATATTTCACCGTCCTTTAACTAGTAATTTGGTTAGCATCAGACCTCTCTGTAACATGCAGAGGTGCAATTCTCAGTGGGTTTCTGGGACTTTTTCCTATCGAGGGCATGGGGCACTGAGGCAGGGCCAGCATTTGCTGAGTGTTCATCAGACATTGGCCAGGGCAGGAGGACATAATCTCTGCTCAACTGCTGAGATGTCTACCATTGCTGTTTCCCTCAGGCCCAAACTCTTCTCACAGTCCAAAATAATATTCCCCCTCCCTGCCACCAACTGCCACAACTCACCAGGTTTGAATGCAACACTAGGACTTTAGTTTCAAAGTGATGCTGCAACGTTGCAGGGGGTTCTTTCTGCATGAAACAAGGAGCAGAAAGATGGAAGGTGGAGTGTGGATCCTCAAAATGTGTGCAGCACAATAGCCTAAAAACAAAAGGGGGAGGGGGTGCAACAGCTGCAGGAAGGCACAGAGCAGTTTGTTGACAGTGAGAGACAGGAGTTTTAGGGGTGGGGAATGGTACTTGACAAACTTTTTTTTGTCTAATACTCAAATCGCCAAATATGAGTTTCAATGCAATTTCAGAAATATTTCATTTGGCAAAACATTAGACAGGGAGGACCTTCGACCGTGGGGAGGGGATGCGGGGGGGTTGGGGTGTGAGAGGGGGGAGGTCAGGCATTCTACAAAACCTAAAAATAGAAATATGTGTTCTTTGCATTTCATGCATAGGTCAACATCCCTGGCCAGCCTCCATGAGAAAGCGGACAAATACTATTTTTTGAGTGGGATGGGAGAAATATCATCCAATATGTTTCTAGAATAACATTACGATGCTGAAAAAAGAATAACTATGATTTTTCTGATTTAGCCATTCCTGTCCAAGAAATATAATGCATTTTATATTTGGCCAGGTGGATCCAAGCCAGAATGCAAAAGAGATTATTTTTAGTGCACTCCAACCATCACTCAAAATTCCAAAAATAAACATACTCTATCTAGCAGGTACAAGCCCAGCGGTGATCTTAAAAAAAAAAACAGTCAACTGTAGAACAGGAACACCAGACAGGTTCTCTGTGCTCCTGAGTCATACTGCGAGTTCATACCAGGAATAAGGTTTCCCGAGAATCATGTCTCTCCTTAAGTTTATATGGGGAAACACTTCTTAATAACATGTCCCAGGCTTGCCATGAGGTAAAAAAGAAAATGCCATCGGAAGAAAACCATTTATTTTATGCAGCGCAAGCCTGTCTCAAAGCATTTACTGGAGTCCAAGCAGACCTTGTAAGTGTAGAGGATAAGATATTTTTGCAAAGTCCCCACGGTCAGTCACAGCTGGTCTATCATGGGCACTGGGCTGCATCCCCTCCTTTTAGACACATGCTTTCACTGATATTCTCTGCCATGCACAGTGACTGCACGAGTATCTCCTGATGATAAACACTGTACATTAATGCAGCTGCACAGTGGCATCCAACCACTGCAACACCCATATACGATTTCTTCTTAGAAGGTGTACACAATATGCTACACAGTGTACAGACTAGAAAGCAATGCATTAGCCCAACTCCAGCCCATGCCTTTTTCACCTCAACATTGTACCCATACACATGTTCATAATTTAACACTATAATACTCGGTCATTGAGACCCTCCTGTTAACAGACTATCAATGGCAAAGCTGTTGTCTTTTGCACACAGCTGCCATGGGTTTGACACTTCCGAGCTGCATCCCAGACTAAACGATCACATTCCTCATACATACACCGGGGGCCTTCAATAGCGGACACTGTACCAACACATGCACACAATTCTTCCTCCGTGGCTATGGGGTGTACGGGCTCCAAACAATGGCATTATAGTAGTACACCACCACTCATACAAGCAGAGAAATGCCTGTGCATAGCATGCATGGACACATTCCACACAGCAGGAAACACCATTTACATAGAGGCAGCTTTTTTTTAGATCTAACCCAGCTTCCCATCTGCAGCAGGCAACGAGTGTCTGAGTAAGAGATCAATGTACCTACAAGTCCACAGATAAATGAGGCACAAAAAACTGCTATCGGGAAAGTAGATGCCAGTTACACAACAGAATACAGTCATGCAGAAAAAGGGCATGATGTCGAAGTAGCATCTACCCACATCAAGAGCAAATAGGTCGGTATCACGCTAATGCAGTGATATAGTATAGTCATGCAAACAATGTAATGCTAATAATGTAGTCTCTGTGCACTCAGTGCATGGGACAGTGTCTTCGTGTGGCAACCTCAGCATTCATACACCCAGAACACATAAGCAGAACCATGCTAATGCAGATACATAGAAAAGGCATGCATAGCATGCCATGTTGATCTAGCAGCAGCAGCCACACACGCAAGGCTTCTATGCATAACAATGGCTGGCTAGCTATGGCATAGGCCTTTAGAGTACAAAAAGTACATGCTAAAGCATAACATGACCTACAACAAAAGGAAGGTTCCTCTCTACTCAACCAGGGGCTGGGAAGAATATTCATAAACACAAGGAGATGTTCCTTTCTGAAAATATTAACTGACCCATGTATCATGTTCTTATTGATCAGACAAGAAATATAAAACATGTTCTTACAGATCCCACTAAATTTACATTTGGGAAGAGTGAGAAATACATTACTCATTATTTACATAACCCAAATGTATTCACAAAGTGGTCACTGAGACAATCTTTTAACGCCCAAAATACATTTGATCTCATGTCTCATTTGGCAGAATGACATAACATCACACAGATACAACAAGGTGATTATGACATAAATATTATTGGTGCCCAAATACCACTAAACACAAAATATTTTGCAAAAAAATGATTTTTTAAAGTGTTAGTCTTTTTTGCAGTGTTCACAATCCACCATTTCGTACATCCGTGGAGTGTGTGTTTGTCAGAAAATGTCGAGCCAGTGTGGCAGTTGCGGTCTGGCACCTGGTTCGTGATCTGTCCTCTGAGATCTGTATATGCACCGCCCGACTAGTTTGGCCAATATATCGCAGATGACAGGGACACTCAATACAGTAGGCAACTTTTGGGGTTTTACAGTTTGTCGTCTCTCTGAGACGGGTTGTTATAGGTTTTTTTCAAGAATTGGTCTTTGAGATTTTTTGCGTGTTTAGGCACGAACATTGGGACTTCTTCATTGGGAAGTCTCAATTTCACTAACAGACAATATTCTTTGATGGTTTCCCTGAGGCCGAGGGCGTCTGGGTAATTTGTAATCACACATGTGATCCTCGTTTTTTCCTGAGTTAGAAGCAATTTTACTCTGGGAATTATTCTAGCACTTTCTTTAGACTTACTCAAAAGTTTGTATGGATAACCTCTAGCTTTTAATGTGTCATCTAGGCTCTCTGCATTATATTAGAAGTCTTTCTTTTCTGTGGAATTTCTGTGCAATCTAAGATACCTCCGAAAAAGGAAGATTGTCTTGTAGACTGCGTGCGTGGAAGCTGCTGTTGTGTAAAAGACATTCCTGTCGCTTGGTTTTCGATACATAATACACGGCACATCACTAGTAACATTGCTAATAAATAGGTCCAGTAAATTTATGCTGGATTGGGTAAATTCTATAGTGAATTGGGATAAAATTGCTATTTCCATGCCATACAATGATAATATTGTCAATGTAAACTTCAATAATGTGATATTATTCACAAAACGATTGATACTGGCAATTATAAATTGATCTTCAAAGGCAGCCATGTAGATCACTTCTACATTGGGGCAAAAGCAGCACCGATAGTGCTGGCTTTTAGATGCAGATAGAGCTTGAACATGGGTGGACACTGGCATTTTTCTCCCACGTGCCCAGCTACCTGATTGGCTGGATACCCTTCCGCTGGTTTAAATACAGTTTTATTCAAGATTGTACAAACAGCAATACATTTAATGAAAAACACTGGAACCCAGTATCAAATTGTCCCAAAAGGTAGGTCATGTCCTTGAAACCTGTCGGGATATGTAAACACTCCCTGTAAAGTGGTACCCGAGAGAGAGGATCCTGCGGCAGAATCGGCACTGCTCCTCCCACGCCACATACTCCATTGCAGCACTTCTTCAGTGAGGACATTTCAGGACCTGCGAACCTAGAGCAAATTGCTTGGGGTAATCTATGTGAATTATTTCCCAAGCAATCTGACGGTCCTGGATATGCAAAGTGTACAACGACATTGGGAATGAAAACACAAATTGAAAATGATACATAGGATTTGACATTGTAAACCATTTTAATAGTCCATATTATTTGATGGTATTCTACTAACTTTATTCCAGCTCGATGGCTTCTGACATCCTTGTGTCCTGATTCAGTAGCCACCATCTGGCAGCGGTGTGAGGCCGCTGGTTGCAACACAGATCTAAATGCTCACAATATGAAGTCATTTCAAAGCACTTTCCATTACTTTATGAAGCAACTGTACAACTAATGCTGTTGGAAGGTGTAAAACGCCACCATGGCAACAGCACTGGATGGTCCAGCAAAACTGTAGTGCAGGTTTTGGTCTCAATACTTTCCTCCTCTTTCTTTTCCCTTTGCTGACACTAACCTATGTAAGGTCTTCACTTAAATATTTAAGGCTGGATGAAGCATCAGGTATGCAGAGAGACAGTGGGTTGCTTTGGCTGACAGGAGTGGTGGCTTGTGGAAATACATGTCACAATGTAACTGACTTACAAATGCATGAAATGGAAGCTTGGACGTGCTTTAGAAATGACAAAGCGCTAGAAGGCCTCTCTAAGATGTATCTCCAAGAGAGTCAAAGTTCTCTCAAGTGAGTCTTAAGAATGATAAGCCTTCGACTCTCCATAACGTACCAAGACTGCCCACCTATGTAGTGAATGTAGCTAGAAGGGAAGTATTAAGAAAGGCATTTTGTCAGACATGGCTCAAGAATCACTCCCAGTCTAAGAGGCAGGTCAAGGGTTTTTAATATAAGTTTTGTCATGGATATGACTGTCCCTAACCCTCTCGTCTAGTGCCGAACCTCCTCTCTAATGCAGCCAACTATAACCCCAGTTAGTGTGACCCAATGTTGACCCCTACTGCCTCAAACGGGCTTGTACTTGAGGAGATGAACTAAACGCAGGCTATCTAGAATCCCTTAGGGATTTGAGAAAGTTCCTTGTCAATACCCTGTGTAACTCAGTCTACTGAAACCACACTCTCTCTTACTTCTCCCTTTTCTAGACTTTCCTCTTGTGCCTTCCTCCACACACCTCCCACCACTCTTGTGTCAGTTCAATGTTTCACTCCTCCTCTGTCTGGTCTCTACGCTTTTGTTGTTGTCCCTTCTTTCTTCCTCCTCCCTACTGTACCTCTGTCCTTTACCCTATGAACACCACACTATTCATCCCCCCTCCACACAACTACTCATCCTTCCTCCACACTACTACATTACCCTCCTGCTCACTAATACTCCCTCCACACTACTCCTCCTCCTTTTGCACTATTACTAGTTCTGCCTCCTCACCACTACTTCTTCCTCCTCCATATCACTACTCCCCCACAATACTCGCCCAGTAACCCTTCTTTCACTCAGTATTTGTTCACTTCTCAATCACTTCTTACACTACCCTTTCTAAATACATGCCACACAAACACACACACATTCACATTGCAGTGCCACTTCCTAACGGTTGTATGTGAAAAAAGAGTCATGTGAAAATGTAGTCAGCAAAAAGTTGTTTTAAAATAATACAAAATAAATATAAAATTAACAGTGAACCTATCTCCAACCCCATCATCAGCATGTCACAAAGTACACAACCCTTTACTTAATCCAAACCCTTGCCGTAATACTAGCCTTACCCTAGCTGCCACTCTACCACTTACTCTAATGCTTACTTTGCCCTGACCACTAGGTTTCTCCTGATCGTTATCCTAGACAAACATCAGCAGTCCTCTCCAACCTTCCTATCCCTTTCTTTAAACAATTACTGTATTAGTGTTAGCCTTACAATTACCACTAACCTAACACTAACCCTGACAATTAATCTACCCTAACCACTAACCAAACCCTAACCTTCTTTATCTATCCTTACCCCAACCAACATTCTAACCCTAAAGCAGGCAATCACAAGACCACTAAACCCTTCTTAACCCTAATACCATGGCAGCACTACATTTTGTGGCTACTTTTCAGCTGCATTTTTGGGCTTCTTTTTCCTTGGCATCTTTTTCACTCCAGAGGTATTTTGATCATGACTTTTTCACTGACTACATTTTTATTGGCTACATTTTCACTGGATACCTTCCTAACTCAAGCCAATACCTCACTTGCTCCACAATTGCCCTCCACAATCTACCGCTCTTTCTTCCCTCCTGCTAGTCTCTTGGTCTTCCTACACTGCTGACCTTTCCCAATACCCCACACATACTGCTGGAATCTATTTCCCTCCTACTTTTTCAAGGCAATAGTTCCTGTTAGTGTTCCGGGCTTCGGTCTCGCCCGGTCCCCCAGTAAATTGTTTGGGAAAGGGTGCATATGTTTCTCCATTAGGTCCCTGGGGCTCAAGGGGAGTCTCTGTCATCTTGCACAGGCTCTCTGTGATTGCACCACAGCATTTCGAGGTCCCTGGGTGTGTCATGCATGGTAGAAGATTCTAAGTGCGGCTTTCTTTGTCCTGGCCGGGTGCAATACAGCCGTTGGTGGTGGCTTCCCTAATACACTCTCTCTCCCTCCTGGTCATGTGATACAGTTGTCTCTGGTACCAGTCTGGTGATGCAGCTCTCTCTCTTGTTGAGTCAGTATATTGTGGCAGTTTGGTGCTCGTTCAGGTTTCTCTTCTTCTGTTTATGATGTTCTGAAAGCAACAGAAAAGCACTGGCAAGTTTCCATCTTTTGAGGCGAGGCTGGAGATATCAATGGTCTCCACAGATACATACTGGCAAGAGGAAGTGCAGGAATTTGGGCCTTCTCGGCTGCCACATCCACCTTAGGGTTCGGACTTGCTCTGGATCTCTGCCTGGCAGCCCTCCCATACCCATCTGCGGTGGGCTCCTATCCTCACTGGAGGATACCAGGGACCTAATGGAGAAACCTATCTGCCTTTGACACTGTCAACCATGCCATCCTGCTCAACTGTCTCCGTGATAACCTGGGTATCACTGGTCAGGCTCTGGCCTGGCTGACTTCTTTCCTCTCCGGTCGACCCTCCCAGGTCCAAATGGGCTCCTTCCTCTCTGACATCTTTTTCTCCACCTGTGGTGTCCCCCAGGGATCCAACCTCTCTCCCTGGCTTTTCAACCAGTATCTGGCACTCCTTGCCCACCGCATCGCCGCTCTCTGCCCCTACTTCCAGTGCTATGCAGACGATACCCAGCTCATTTTCAGGCTACCCTCGGCCTCCTCCTCTCCTTCCCTCATCTCCGACTGTCTGTCTGCTATCCAGGAATGGTGTGCCGCCAATGACCTCTGCCTCAATGCCAGTAAGACTGAGATTCTACTCATCGGCACACCCACTCCCTCCTTCCCTGCAGCTCTCTGGCCGGCCTCCCTTGGCCCCCTTCCTGCCCCTACCTGCAAGGCTAAAAACCTCGGGGTCATCTTCGACTCCACACTCTCCTTCTCTCCTCACATATCTGACATCTCTAAGAAGTCACACTACCAGCTGCACCTCCTCAGAGGTATTCTTCCCTTCCTCTCCTTCCCCCAGAAGCTCACTGTCTCCCGAGCCCTGGTTCTCTCTAGGCTGGACTACTGTAACAGCCTCTATCTTAATCTGCCTGCCTCCACTCTCCGCCCTCTGCAACTTATCCAGAACAGAACTGCGAGACTTGTCCTTGGCCTCAAGCCCAGGGACCGTATCTCTCCAGGACTGAAATCTCTTCACTGGCTCCCAGTGGCTGCGAGGATTAAGTTCAAAACCCTCTGCATTGTCCACAAGGCCTTCTGGGGCCTGGGACCTAAATACCTTCAACTCTCTCTTCCTAAATATCTTCCTTCACGAGCCCTTCGCTCATCCGTCTCCAACTCCCTCATGGTCAGCCGCTTCTCGAAGCAACGAGCTGGGGGTAGATCTCTCTCCGCAGCAGGGGCCTCCCTCTGGAACAGCCTTCCTGCCTCCCTGAAACTTGAGGAGAACCATCTCCGGTTCCGGAAGCACCTCAAAACCTTCCTCTTCGCTTCTGCCTTCTCTCTCCCTCTCCCCTGCTAATCCTGCTTAACTCCCCACTGAATTCAGCACTAAACCTGCATCTGGGCCACTCTCAGCAACCTCGGTCCAGGGCCCAGCCACTCTCCACTTGCACTGCCTCCCTGGCTCCCCCTGCACTGTGGGACTGTCACTGTATCCCTACAGCCCCCTTCCCAGCACTTGCTCTGCACTTACCTCGCACTTGCCACCAGCTGGCCCTTTTTATTTATTATTTATTATTTATTATTTTTTTTACGCTACTTACCTTGTACTGCACTTCCCCCCACCTCCTCCCCCTGCACTTCCTCCTTTTCCCCTTACCTCTGCACTTGCGCGATCTGAATGACACCTGGCCTAGTAGGATCGTTTGTCTGTCTTCCCCTTGTTTCCCTCCCTCCCTGCCTCGTCGCGCCTTGAAACACTTGTGTATAGGCGCGTTACAAATACCATATCATATCATATCATATCATGTGGCCAGGTTTACTGACTTTGTCAGTATTGTATTGTATTGTATTTATTGTGTTTATATAGCGCTTTAATCCAAAGCGCTTACAGATATTCCAGCAGACCTTGAAACCGAAAAGACGGTGTCCACATCCACACACTTCGCATAGGTAAATAGAATCCACAGTTCGATGCCATGCTATGAAATTCATGCACAAGAGATGCTGACCTGAGAATCTTTACATCATGTTTTCGGCTCCTGGTTTTGTGCAGGGCCCACGCCTGATCTCATCCAGGGTTGATATGCATGAACACTTTAATCGTTTGTCTCGCGAGTTAGTGTGCCGATTGGTTATTGGTACATGTAGATGTAACCTAAAGGCGGCAGGTCTTATTGGGCTGATGTTTTGTGTTTCAAGTTACTTAAGTGTCGCATTTAGCAGTGTTCATCTGGCACTCTTTGTGTATGGGCCGTTGCAACTGTTTTAAGTACGAAAAAAACTAATGACCAATGAGAAGCAGGGTTAAGGTGTTGAAACCTGTGAGGCAAGGTAATTGGTAAACATGTAAATTAAATTCAGCATTAACAAGGTCACTTAGATATTTCATCTTCTTCGCAGATTAGATTACATTCTTGCCAGTTCTGCTTCAGAACTTTGTTTTTACTAAGTTCATGACAACTATGTTTTTCCAAGAAAAAAAATAATACTAAGATTCATATAAAAAGATCGGAATAGAGCAATGGTGGCATAAATGCAAAACACATTTGAAATGTAATGCTCCAATTGCATTATGAGCAATCCATGCATTAGCTTCACCGCTGCTGATTATTTCTAATTTTAGAACTCTTGCCACGCATTGAGTGCGTCGGGAGACTCGTGGTTTTTTTATGTCTTATGTCTGGGGTAAGCAATGGCTTTAGCAGGAAAGCCAAGGTTCCTACTGTGTGAGGAATTCATGTTGATTAGGAACGCAAGCCAACTCTGAAAAGGCCTTCATGATCGCACCATAGAAGGGAGCTTGGACCGTCCCATGATGTTCTAACCGAAATGATACCTGAGGGTCTGTACTTGGAACAAATGTAATAAATAAAGAAACAAAGAAATAAAAAGGATTGCTAAATTGTTGTTTAAAAAATAAATTGTTGAACACTTTTGGCAATCTAAATTACACATATGTATTTTCAAGTAAGGGTTATAGAATTGCAGAAGCTAGCAATTTATCATGTCATTCATTCACCGCAAGAGTATTGAAAAGGATGAGAATGTTTAAAAATGGATGATGATCATATTTTGTCAAAGTGCTCGTGATCTCTCACTTGTACAGATGGTGACAATCCAGCTCATGCGAGGTGTCAATGACCAATGAGAGCGTGAACAGTGCACAGCAGTAGTTGGTTGCAATGAGAGGCTTCCACCTGAAATCAGATAACCTGGTGGTTGTCTCTGATTGATGGATTAGCTTGACAGGATAGACATGCATCACGTGCGCCCAGGCATGAAAGATTTCCAAGCAGAGCTTCAAGACCGAATGCTGAAGGCAAAACTAACCTTAAGAGGAGAGAGTCCCCCACCCTGCTTCCATGAGATTGATCCATGCTCCACTCAAAAAACAGACCAATCTTTCATGCAGTCAGTAGCAACTTAAATGTGTTCTGCCAGGGAGGGTGTGCTTGCAGGGCTACATAGGAACCAGCTATGAAGGATTTGTGGAACAATGCAGTTTAAGTAGAAACCTTGAAGAACATTTCTATTTGAAAAAAGTAGGTTTTGGGAACAAGACCATGTCTGGATGATGGACATACACCTTTTTGTGGGGACAAAGGTGTTTTGAGAAAGTCACTGGCCAGTTAGAGATAGAAAATTCAAGAGTAGCTAAATTCACGTTGTCATAATTTCCAATACACCCAAATGCCATTTGTTCAAAAACAATCAAGTCAAAGGTTTCTGTCAGGTGCAACACACTTTAGACACACACCAACTGATGAATGCAGAGAACAGACCCCTGTCATCCTCAGGTTATCACAGGATGCAGCACCAGCTGCCCCAGTTATGTGGGAGGGATGGAACAACATTGGCAAGGGACAGGGGTGGGCATCTATATCAAATGCTGGTCATGCAGGGTGTGGCCATTGAGCTAAGCAAGAGTCGTGTTGAGGGCCCACCAATTGGGCTGAGGTGACAAACAAGATGGTTGATAAGTAATGGGCCTTTTCAGGATGCCTTCTACTTCCCTGGATTCTCACACAGCTGCAGATACCAGACGTATCAGGATGAACAGTTAGGAGAGCAACAGCGCTGGGAAGGTGGAAAGGAGACACTGTTAACTGGAAACGGAGGCTGTAGTTCATGAGTGAAGTGAGGCCGGCTCACAAGATACAACTTTGGGGAAACAGTTGCAGTAGTGAAGACTTGCCTGAAGGTCATAACAGGTTCACATGAATGCAGAGGAATGATGACGTTTCAGGCTGCCTTCTGGATCTGGCCAGATGTCAGAACGATCCAGTTAATGAGTCCAATTGCAAGGTGAGGGGCTGTTCAGTAGATCTATTGCCAACAATTAGCACAACTCTAGGTCATCTATGTTAAGATCGAGCTCATGCTGCAGATTCAAGGAAGACGTTATCTCTTTCAGTGCTTCTGTGGCGCAATGCAACCTTCTGGGCTACATCCATTTATCTAAATTAGAACCATCCAAAGAGCAACCAAACTTTGTTAGCAGAACTGGAATCTTGGGACATTTCTTCAAGACACAGTCAATTCTAATGGATGATATACTCTAGCGGGTATGCAGTAATAAAATTGCAGCAAAAATGTTGCCTGTACAAGAAATCATGGCACAAATGCTGTGGTTTGACCCGTTAAAGGTGTACCCCATTTAAGTGGGGTTGCGGGGGTGTCCCCCTTTCCGCTTAAATGGTATAATGGGACCGGGGGTTGCAGGGGTGTCCCACGCATCCTTTACATGGATTGCGGCAGCAAACCACAGCGTTTTTGCCACAATATTTTGTGTCTACGGACATTTCTGCCACGATTTTAACACATGGGACCCTCTAGCCTATACCCTCTCAGGAGAGAGTCTAAAAGAGTATCATCTTTAGGGCATGCAATGTCATAACATTAATGTTAATTTAATATGTTGTTGGTGTGCAGTCCTGAGGATGGAAACATAGGAACAAAGGTAGATAAACCAATTCTTAGGTGGTTATAATTTAAAAACCACTAGAAAAAAAGTGTTTGAGGATTCTGAAGGGGCTTACGAATCAGAGTTTCAACTTCCAATCACACTGTGTTGAGTGGATATGCATACTTGACCATGTATAACATAAGGTGGAGCTGAGCATCAATTGCGATCTGCCAAGTGCTGGTACATGCCTGTTGCAAAGTCGTGTATGTTGTCTGTCCGGGGTTAAGTGTTATAGAGGTAAACAGTACCTAATATCATGTGTCGTAATTGGGAGTGATTTTGAAACTGCTCAGTCGCTTCAGGACTCTTTGGGTAAACCTTGAGCCATTGTTCCAATTCATGCAGTGTGCCCATCATGGGCGCTTGTGTGGGTTTATGGATGGACAGTTAATCCACCAGCCTGGTGGAGATGGAGACTGGCCAGGAGATAGTATGGAATTGGACCTTTTTGACTCCAGATCAATACGACAAGTAGTAGTTAAATCGAGCAAAGAACAGTATCCATTAGTCTCCTTCAAGAATGTAAATGTCTAATGGCCGCCTACAACCTCCTAGGGATGCATTTGTCCATCCAAATAATGTCACCAGTGGGTAAATTCATCATTAATTGACCACACTTACTCTGCATAAATACATCAATTACATTTTGGGGCAACCACTTTCCTGGAAATCTACTGGATGTAACACGTTGTTGTCACCCTTCTGAGATTAACCATGTGTACAGATCCATTAGATATGTCTGCGTACAACAGAATTGTTTCTTGGACATTGCATTTTATCATTGTAGGATTAAAACAAACTGTGTCCTTCCTTTGTTTGAAAGTCTCCTGCAGCTCTGTTTGCCAGATGGATGGAAATGATTTTCCAGTCAATTAGTTTAAAAGTTGCACTATTTTGATGTAATTCTTCACAAAACACTGATAGAAATTGGCAAAGCCCATGTGACGGTGTGGCCTGCCACAAAGAACCACAATGACTCCCAGACAAGTTCCAAGGGAATTTATTTAAAGCTAGCAGAAGTAAGCGTTCTCCAAAGGGGTTCTGTAGACAGACATGATAACACTGATCGAGTAGGTTGCTTTTAAAGTTCGCTTATCTCTTGATGCGCTTTGCACCCTAAAGAAAACTGCAATGAGAATAGGCGATTGTGGCTGGCTCACAAACCCCAAAGCAGACGTTGGGGGGAGGCGAGAGTTGTGCTGCTGCATACTGCAACCTTCTGTGCTCTCTCCCCATCTGTCGCCTCACCCTGGCATGGTGCATTGCAGTGCAAATATCTTGGAAACCATGCATTCTAGGGCCTCAACCTCCAGTTTTGTTCCTCGTGTCGGGATAAGTCCTTCTACGACCACATTGATGTTTTGCTGATTTCAGGCAACAGTCTCATGTGTGAAGGTGCTGAAATCCATGGAAAAGGGTGGGGTGTCCAAATGTCATGTAGCTAGTAATGTCCATAGCGACCTAACAGGTAACTATGCAACATGTGGTGCAGATTGGTGTAACAGTGTGGAATTGTATAAGGAGCAACGCTTTGCACAAACACACAAACAAATATTGACTTGTGCTAAAATCCGGGGAACAGGGTGGGTTGTCCAAATGTCATGTGACCAGTAATGTCTGGGGGGTCCTAACAGGTAACTATGCAAAATGTGGTGCAGATTGCTAAATCAGTGTGGAATTGTATAAGGCACAATGCTTCACCAAGCCACAACAATGATCCTGGAGGTTGCTGTTCCAATTCGCTTATCGCTTGATGTGTTTTGCACCCTGAAGTAAACTGTACTGCGAATGGGTGGGTATGGCTGGCTGACACTCCCAGAAGCAGACATTGGGGGGAGTTGAGAGTTGGTGTGCTACCACATACTGCACCTGTCACATCACCCTGGCATGGTGTAGTTCATTGTGGGGCATTGCGGTGCAAATATCTTGGAAACCTTGGAATTGTATAAGGAGCAACGCTTCACCAAGCCACAAACACATTTTGACTTGTGCTGAAATCTGGGGAATGGGTGGTGTGTCCAAATGTCCTGCAGCCAGTAATGCCCAGAGGGTCCTAACAGGTAACTATGCAAAATGTGGTGCAGATTGGTGAAATGATGTGGAATTATATAAGGCGCCACTTTTTGCAAAGCCACAAGCCCGTATACAAATTTGGACTTTTGCTGAAATCCGGGGAACAGGGTGGGTGTACAAATGTCATGTAGCAAATAATGTAGCAAATCATGTTTGCAGAGTCCTAACAGGTAACTATGCATACGTTGGTGCATGTTGGTGAAACGTTGTGCAATTGTATAAGGAACAATGCTTTACCAAGTCACTAACCCACAAACAAATGTTGACTTTTGGTGAAATACACGGGAAGGGGTGGGGTGTCCAAATGTCATGTAGCTAGTAATGTCCGGAGGGTTCTAACAGGTAACTATGCAACATTTGGTGTAGATTGGTAAAATGGTGTGGAATTGTATAAGGAATAACGGTTCACCACAAATCCTGCCACAAACACATTTCCTACTGCAGTCTCCATTTCTCCCCTGTCATCCCTGACCTGCTGTACTTCTTAACCAAAACTCAAGACATCCTGTCCTCACTCTCCTCCACTTCCCTCCCTCCTCCCTCTCCAGCTCTCAAGTCTCCCTCAGCCCCCTCTCCTGTCCCCTTACCTTCTACTCTCCTCTTTCTCACCCATAGCACTGGACGAGGTCTCTAGGAAAGATCTCTCTATGAATGTTTCCCCCAAACAGGTGCTTCCATGCTCATTCAGATCTATCAATGACAACATTGGCTCCATTGCGCCAGCCCTGGCCAATTTCTGTAATCATTCCTTTGCCACTGGCTCCTTCCTGCTCACCCTCAATCAATCCCTTTTGTATCCTCTCCTCAAAAAGCGATCTGCCGACCCCTCCTGCCCAGCTACCTACCTCCCTATCTCCATTCCTCCTTCCTTGGCAAACTCCTGGAGAAGCTGGTCATCTCCCAACTGATCCAACACACTGAATCTGTTGATTGTCTGCATGACCACCAGTCTGGCTTCAGAGCAGCGAGAGGCATGGAAACTGCTGTACTGAACACCTGTGAAGACCTGCTCGCAAATCTCGATTCCAACTCTCCTGCTCTTTTCCTTCTGGTTCTTTCCTCTGCCTTCGATGCAGTCAATCATGCCACCCTGACAAATTGGCTCCATGCCACTCTTGACATCACAGGCCTGGCAGTGGACTGGTTAACCTAATTTCTCTCCGACTGAACTTCCCAGGTTCAACTGGGCCCTTTTCTCTCCCCTAACACACTATCCACCTACGGCATCCCTCAGGGGTCTAGCATCTCGCTGTGGCTCTACAACATCTACCTTGCCCCTCTGGTCCACCGGATCTCCTCCTTCTCTCCTCACTTACAGTGTTATGCAGATGACACGCAGCTCTAGTTAAAGCTTTCTTCTACTGGCTCCTCATCCTCCTCCCTCATCTCTGACTGTCTGACTGCTATTCAGACATGGTATGCTGCCAATGATGCCTGCCTTTATGCCAGTAAGACTGAGATCCTTCTCATTTGAACCCTGCTCCCTTCTTCCCTCATACCCTCTGACCACCCTCTATTGGTCCACTCCCCTCACCCTCTTGTGAGTCAAAAAAACCTTGGTGTCATCTTTGACTCCTCTCTCTACTTCTCTTCTCACATTGCAGACCTTGCCAGGAAGGCCCACTACCAGTAGAACCTCATCAGCAGCATTCTCCCTTTCCTCACCTTCCCCCAGATACTCAATGGGCCTCATTCCGAGATTGGAGGTAGTCATGGTGCTATTTGCCCCATGACTGCCTGCAATAACGGGTCAGGCACCGGTCTTGTTCAATGGGGACTTACCGGTGCAGTTCCGACCCTTGTGGGACCGGTAAGTCCCCATTGAACAAACCATTCCCCATTCCCATTTGAGCCCCCATAGGGCTTAATGGGAATGGGGAAGGCGCTAATAATGGGCTTGCGACTAGCAATCCCGTTATTAGCGCCCTGGTCCCTTAGCGGGACCCGTAAGGGATGTGTGGTCTGACCACACGTTCCTTACGGTTCCCTCCAAGGGACCTCGGAATCGGGCGGTAAGGGATTACCGGCACCTGTCTCCTTACCGGTGCCTGGTATGCCTTACCGAAAGACTCGTAATGACCCCCAATTTCTGCAGAGCTCTGGTCCTCTCTAGGCTGAACTACTGCAACAGCCTCTTCCTCAATCTTTCTGTATCATCCCGTTGCCCCTTCAACTAATCCACAATGGGACTGCATGACTAATCCTGGGCCTCAGGCCCAGGGACCGCATCTCTCCAGCCCCTTAGATCCACTGGCTCTCAGTTGCTGGTAGGATCAAGTTGAAGACCCTCTGCATCATCCACAAGGTTTTCTTGGGCCTGGGACTCTGCTACATTCAACTCTCTCTCCCTAGATACCTCCCTGCCAGAGCCCTTCGGTCTTCTAGCTCCAACTCGCTGCAGGTCAGATGTTTCTTTACACAGAGTGTGGGGGTAGATCTCTCTTCTCCACAGAAGCCTCCCTCTGGAATGGACGCCCTGCCCCTCTCAGCTTAAGCCGGATCTACTTAAGTTCTGGAAACTGCCCACAACCCCCATTTTCTCTTCTTTCTTCCCTGTCGGGAGGATAACACCTGTGTACGAGCAGGATAGAAATAAAATATCAATATCAATATCAATAGCTCAGGGCAACGTGCTCGCCTTGAAAGTAAGACGACATGGAGCACCACAGGTTCAAACCCCGGGTCCGCGCTTAGAAACCTCTGGGTATTAAGCGCTTTATAAATAACCTATCATATCATATCTCCTCCTCCCCTGCTAACACAATCATCTGTGACAGTGACTTGCTGTCTGGTTCCCTCTGAGTCCTGCAGGACAGGAGGCCCGTGACCGCAGAGCCCACCCCCCTCTGTGCATTAGGCATGTGGAACATCACCCCCTGCACCCTATACAATCCCTGGCACTTGCCCTCCTGGTCTCCCCTTACCACTCGCCTAGACCCTGTTGCCATCTTGCTGCCTTCCTTAACGCTCTTTCACTTGCACCTTCTCCTCTTTACCCTGCGCTTCCCTTGCCATCCTATCACTTTGTATTTTGTGCAGACAAGCTCTCCCCTCTCGTTCGCGCTTCTTGTCACTGCACTTGCCCAATCTGAACGTCGCTAGGTCTAGTAGGACTGTTATTGTTATCTTTCTCCCCTGTTGCCCGCGTCTTTCTTCGTCTAGTGGCACCTTTAAACATCTTTTGTTTTATAGGCACCTTACAAATATCCAATAAGTAAATAAATAAAAGCAACAGAGCCTAAGCTAAATCTGCCATGCAGCCCACTTCCGGGACATATCACCCATTCTAAGTTACCTGTACAGAGCCTAAGCTAAATCTGCCATGCAGCCCACTTCCGGGACATATCACCCATTCTAAGTTACCTGTACTTTTTGGGTGTCTGGGTACAATATAAGATGGTCTTACTGATTTACAGAGTTATGCACACTTCTGAACCTCCTTATGTGGGAGGTCAGCAAGCATGAAAAACCCAATCAGCATATGGCCGGTGCACTCCTTATGCACAGATCAACAGAGGACCCTAGAAGTAGCCGTGTGAGCTAGACCGTCCTACCTCGCCTTATGAAATGTGCTTGCAGCACCCCAAGTTTGCAGGTTTCCTAATCTCTGTTAGCAAACTTTGCCTTCACGCAAATTCTCTGAGAACGGTTTTTTTTCTGATGTACTTATTTCTTAATGTGTTACTTTTGTCCATTACTTACCTTGGTGGTCTCTCGGATTGGGGGTGAGTAAAGAACGAATATAGAGAGCATTTGCAATAAAGATTCACAGATGACGCGCATTGCCGCCCATAAGCCAAGAGTTACTGCACTGCGATCTGCTTTTTAGCTGAGCAGTCCTGACATTTTACTGCCAGCAGACGCATAAGAATGAATTTCAGGTGTCCAACGAGTTGCTGGGTTTAATGGCGGCCTCCCCCTGAGCCAGTCACGTATAGATCTCTTTACATCAATTGCGTTGAATTTATTTAGCAGAATCAAGCTAATTTGAAGCCATAATAGATTTCGAAATGAAGTATTGAAACCCGAGTTAAAGTTTTATGTCCCTCCAGTTGCACTAAAGGCAAAGAGCAGTCTGAAATGAAGTGTTCGCCGTTAATTTGGCAGTCGCGATAGCCTTCTATGCAGAATTTCTTTTTGAAGAGCTCATATAAAAAGTTCACACCGATGGACATGTATAAAGGTTAAGGAATGTTCTAGTTCCACGAATGGACATTAGATGTTAGAGTGGATAGCATAGTTGCACGCTAAGTAAAGTGATTTACATATAAAAAAAGGTGCCTTCAAAAGTAGAAGAAATGCATTTGAATCAAAACGTTGCATTTGATCAAGAGGAGAAACTGCATGACCCATACATCTGAAATCAAGCCTGGTAATAAGGAATGCATCCAGATGCTAGTATCAAATAAAAACAAGCCCATGAGACTACTCTGTTAATGGAGTCCCTGCAATGCTGTTATCTTATGTTATTTTATGTTTTGCTATTTGGTTTTATATTGTGCGTGTCTGCCATTTTCATCGTCACTTTTTAGAAAGCATCAGCGTTTTTTTCACCATTTACGCCGATGATACGAAATTTATCTTCGAACTAAGCGGAGACCATGACATTGATAGCGTTAAAATAGCAGAGGTCTACGATGTTATTGATATTTGGATGCAAAAACATTGGATGTGCCTTAACAACACGAAGACGGAACTGATGATCTTCGAATCTCGCCAGGTAAGAGCCAAACCTGGAGATGAGTACAAAGCATTCTCCATTAAAGAAGCCATCATCCCAGATATGCCTCAAGTAAAAACTCTTGGGATAATGGTAGAGGCGTCAGTTGGCTCGGAAGCCCAGGTTAATTACCTGAATAAGAATAATGCTATTACCTGCGGCTATTAAGAGCTATAAGACCCTTCCTAAACGAAGAAAACACGGCAACGATTGCCAGATAAATTATAGTGTCATGTTTGGACTACGGGAATGAGTTGCTACAGGGAGCCACCAAGAGAGAAATACAAAGGTGCCAAGTAATGCAAAATGACGCCGTCTGCTGTGTAAAGAAAATGAAAAAAACAGATCATATATCGACAGGTAGAAAGGAGCTGCATTGGCTCAAAACAGAAAATAGAGTCAAGTTCAAGGCTTTGACCACAGTACATAGATGCCTCTTTGGAGTGGCTCCTAGTTACTGAAAAAACTATTCTCACTGTATGTCCCTTGGAGATGCTTGAGATCAGCTGATGCAGGACTCTTGATTGTACCAATGTTAGTGTCAGGAAGGGGTAGATCTTTCCCGGTCCAGGCCACAATAGGTTGGAATAAGTTACCAACGGCTTTAAGACAGGAGGGAAACCATCTTATCTTCAGGAAAGCTTTGAAAACTTGCCTATTTCAATAAATCATCTAGCATAATTTCCTAGACTCCTAACCCCTCAGGTCAGCAAGATCCCTGTGGTGCCAACTGGCAATTAAGCATTATTGGTTTTCCGCGCCCTGATGCCTGCGGGCTTCAGGCGCGTTACAAGCATATAGACATAGACATAGACATAGACTCTTGGTACTTTGGCGGATCTGCAAGAGTTACAAGAAGTACAAGTAAGATAGCTCTGCTGTTGTGTTGGTGTGTGCAGTTCAGTATCAGGCGGAATTGTGTGGCCTGTTTCTCGGTGGTTATTATCGAGACATTTAAGGTATTCTGGTCTACTACTAATGTGAGTATGCGTTGGTCGTGGGTGTGACATACAAGCTGGTTGGAGAGGTGTAGGTTTCACATATTTGATGTCTATTTGAAGGGTGATCAATTTCCTTGCAGCTAAGTTGAATTCATACTGTGAAACTGAACAAGAAATGGGACCATTTTACCATGTGTAGCAGTCAGCAGACATCTTGATGGCTGTTTGGAGCTCTATCAAGTGTGGCAGTGCCGAGATCATGGAGGTGGTGGAGCTCAGGAGGGGTATTGCATGGTGAAATCAACCCCCTTATAAAACATGTATGAAATAAGAAATGGTGGATATTGGCACTGTTGCACCAAGTCACTCTAAAATAATCTGAGGTACTTGTAAACATCAGCGCTACCTTTGAACACTGAAGCACAAATCACAAGGTCAATGATAGCCAATCATTTCAACTGGCTATCAGATACCAACCACCAGGTATTGTCATAGAATTGCCACATTCATTTCCGAATTTAGTCAACATTTGCAGGAATTCAAAAATAAATAATCCTAATTTAAGAGATGTAAATAAACTCATGAACCTAACCAAGACTGAATAACGAACATGCTCTCTTTAGGATGTTATCATGCACAAACGGTTGATATCGAACCTATTTTACTTAATACAATCCGAACTTCTCAGGCATCATAAATGTAATCTTAATTCAAGAGGACATTAACACTATGAGTAAATCATTTCACAAACTTACCTGCACAGGATCAAATCACCAAATCACTCCTTCCAGGTTTGCTGCAAAAGTAACCTAATCCATGCACAGAAATGGCCACACACTACATGTTATGTTTACATTGGGCATTAAGAAATCAGGAAAAATGTGTCCATTTTTTTTTTAATAAATCAGGGAAAAGGCAATTTACATAAATGTAAATCATTTGGTATGTGAGAAGGTAGTTGCCATTAACTGTGGGTAAAATGCATCTGTGTCTTTCGAAATGTTTACTAAACAAAATATGCTTTAGCTTCATATTAGTTTCGTCATTTTGATATTGCCTGAAAAACATGTAGAAGACAAAATGCTATACGCAATTCAGATTAAAGTCAACAGAAAAGAGTTTTGTTGCAAGATAAATAAAATATGCCGTGTGATAAAGTATACCCTGCTGTATGGCAGCAAGTCGCCAACATGTTATGCCACCAAATGGTGATACGAGGCTGAATACCTACTTCTTTTATTAAGCCACAGAAATAAGGTGTTTTATTATCTTTTTGGTGACAGTATGGGACATTTGTTTCCTTATCCTACATGGTCACACCATCATCCCATTCAGTGCTTGGGCCCTTACGCTCATACAGACCCTCTTCTTAAAATATGCAGAATCTGTTCTGTTTGAAAATAAAACATGGAATGTCTTGCAAACTATTTTTTTTGCAGTTTAATACAATTCATTTGAAAGCCATTTTGTGGTTTGAAATACGTCTTTCTCTTCTATATTAAACTGCAGCAGTGAACTAAAAAATTCACCAAGTGCCAGTTTGCGTATGGTAATGTTATTACTCTTTGTTCGCCTGACTCGATATGAAAGTAGGCAATCAGACAGATACCTCATCAGAAACAAGATTGTTTAGATAATCCTGTAAGGGCTATAAATCCACCTCCAGATCAAGATGTCCATGCATCAGGAATGGGAGAGGTGAGTGGGATTTTTAGGGACTGTGATGAAGTGGGAGAACTAGGAGTAATGATGATTACCATCTGTAATCTGGCTTTATCACCTGTTCACATCACATTCCTTACTATATGAAGATCTTATATGTACATGTGCCATCTCAGAAAAAGTGCTGACACCACCTTAAGTTGTGCTTGCATTAGTGTTAATGGAATTCATGCCGAGCTGGCAAAGGCTCTGAACTTTCCCTGAAGACTTTGATGTCTGCCCACTGCATCCAGATAGTAGCTGCGGGTCTAGGAATCTACACTAATGGTCGTTTGTCGGGCTACACCCCTAGGCTCACACCATTTTACAGAAGGAAGCCCAATGATGCCTGTATGCCTGTAACATGGGAGGGTTTCTTGACTTCTAAATTACAGCTTCCATGCTATCAACTGCAGCTGCTGCAGTATCCTGAGTTGAAGGGTTGGAAAAGAGAATGAAGATGCACAGACTGGCAGATATAAGGGCTACGCGGAAATCATGGACTTGAGAGCTGGAAACTAGGACATTTTAGTCCAACAAAGAACAATTAGGTTCAACCGTGTTGATTCCCTGAAGGTATTTCTGAGCACCAGGGGAAGCAAGGATATAGGTTTAAAGGTGTATAGCGACTCCTTGGGCCATGGAGTAGAGAGTGCATCCATCATTTCCTCCTTTCCATAAAGGTCCATTATTGGGTAAGCTCATTAGCATACAATCCATTTGCAGATGTTTGTGCACAGACAGAAGTCTACTTTCAAGGCAAGCACCTTGCTCAGCCAATCTGCCGTTAGATTAATCTTGCTATGTGGACAGACTGTCTTGAGCGCTTGCAGCACCTGCCCAGGCAAACATCTTGCCATAAATGACACTAAGGGATCCACACCTGGGTCCCCCAAGCCGGTGCAAACATGCCTTGGCTGCCTGCTTGTCTGATCTCATCAATATCTGTTTCCCTTCCATCTGAGGATAACAATAAAGCAGGGCCCTGAAGATGGTAGTTAGCTGCCTTCAGTGTGAAGAATTCTGAGCTTCTGCTCTTGACCAAAATGCCTGGGTGGCATGGTTTTCAGTGCTGTCAACCCTGATTTCTGACCTTGGTTGTAAAGAGAAGCAGGCCATCTAGATTTGATTGATTACTTTCAACATTCGTCTCCTACATTCCACCAGGAAAACCTTCTCCTTATATCTTCTGTGATGAAATTGACATCTCATAACCCCCTGAGACCTGCTACGGATACTCCTTCAGATGAAGTAGTTGGGAAATCGGGTGAAAATGTGCCCAATGGTTGTTCACTGTACATGTCCAAACTGGCTGCACAATGTTTAGGCGCATAAAAAAAAACATATTGAGCCTCATCACGACTTTGGCGGTAACCCTTAAATCCGTCAGTCGTGCTATTACCGCCGGATTTAAGGGTCCGCCAAATCAGGACTTCGGCGGATTTCGGCCCAGCTCTTGGCTGGGGGGAAATCCGCTGAAAATTTGCACTATTACCACCGGCGGGAAATCCGCCGGCGGTAAGAGGGCAAATTTTCCCCTTTGAGCCCAATGGGGCATTCCTGAATGGGCTCAATGGGGAATTGGGAATTACATTACCGCTGAACTCGTGATCCGGCCCATTATGTTTGCTTTGCCCTTGATGCCCAGTAAAAAATGCCATGCCACAGTAAGAAATAGGTTAGACCGGTGTAGGAAAGCCCACCAGATGCTCACACCAGATAAAATACAACCCACTATGGAAAAAGGAACAATACACCTCTTGCAAGGGTAACACATTTTATTTCCAGACAAAATGGAAAAACACAATCAAATAACTCTGCTTCCTCAGAATCTTCTGCTAAAATCTGCACAAGCAAGGCTTTATGAAGGCAGACAGCATCATCCGTGACGTAACTCACATACAGTGAAAACCCACGTGGCTGGTTATTTGAGACCCTGTACATAGGGTACCTGCTTCAAGAGGGATGGCAGCCCCGTCCGTCCATCTTCCTCCAAGTGGGTGTTGTTGCAGTAGTCATCAGTCAGAAAACAACCAAATAATTATATTACTAACTGAGAAAAAAACACATTTATTTCCATGTAACGGGGCACCTTGCACGAACAGACGGGGCCCAGGGGGAAAGCTGAGGTCACACTTCACTCGCTCTGAGACAGGCCGGCATTCCTCCAAGGTCTCCCACCCTCGTTCTGGGCTATAATTCCATCCCTCCCTGCACCTCAAAGCACAAATAACCTGACCTAGGAATCAAGGCAGGAAGGCCCTGCTTTCGGATCTTTCTGTTTGATCGGGGGTCACACAGGTTTATGGTCAGTGGTCTGGTGTTATCTGGTACACTAGAATTTAGGGGTCCTTAAGCCACAGCATTTGGGTGCTATAATTTAGGATTGGGGCTGGTGGTGGGTGGAGGCCTGTGCCCTCCTTCTCATGGGATCGCAGTGTTCACAGGCACTCAGCTTTGTGTGGCTTTGCAAGGCACATTCCTCCCAGGGCAAAAAGGTTGGCAACATTTTATGGATCTGTGTAGCTCTGGGCTTTCTCATCTTTGTAGGATACAACCTATTCCTTAGCTAGCGTTTGTGGCCTAGACCAGGGGTACTGACTGCCGTGCCATGTTTAAGCTTCGTGCCACAATATGGCTGCTAATATCTAAAATAGCTGCTATACCCACATGTGTACTACACCTACAAGATGTATTACTGATGACAGACTTTGCTTTATTATAAAGTGCTTGATGTTACAGGAAGATCATATCCCCTTCCCAACATTCCCCCTTTCGTTAATCTTACAAACACCCCTATGAGCCCACCTTTGCTTGACCCTCGCTGACATTCCTCATCCAACCGGTCAGCCCCTAAATAAGGTGGTGTCCCATCCGTTGGAACCCATGCTCTGCATACGTGATGTAAACTCTGGCCTGACTGGACATACTCCTCAGGGGTGCAAGTCATGTATATACATCCCCCATCCCCTGCTAGATCCATCCAATGCTCTGTGCAATGCTCAGGATCAGGTGGGGGTGTAGTAATATTACCGGGAGGGTTCAAACGCTGTTCTACCACCAACATGCATGGTTTGTTTGGGTTGTCTGTTTGGACAGCAATGTTTTTTGTGCCGCAAGGTGCATATGATCCCCCAATTGAAACAATCAACATCATGGCTCTACTAGGCACTGCTTTGGCACAGCAACTGACAGATGCAAAAAAGGACCAATATGAACATGATGACGTGCACCAGCTTCTTTATGATCGGCATCATCCTGGACGGTGTCCAGGTGAAAAGTTCATTGAACCTGTCAGTTTCCTGTATGCCAGCATGCAGGCATCTGTTTGCAGTTGTGATCTGAGGGAGTGCAGTGCTCCTATTATTATTTGCACCAGTGAGCATTCTATGCATTTTTTGGAGGCATGAATGTGCAGCAGGAATCATACATTTTCAACAAAAAAAAACCTCCTTTTATCGCTGTGAGCAGGTCTAGTGCATATGAGTTCTGAAGAGTCATCAATAAATGACCCGAAATGGATCGTTATACCTGGGCTAACGTATTCAAATCACCAGGGAAGATCTGCAGAGGGGGTGATGTTGCAGGTATGTCTGCTGCAGAGCTAATTGCTTTTGCTGTCCGGGGGGGACATAATCTGTTGGGAGACACATTTTATTGCATTTGTTATTGAGGACAGGTAGCTAATAAACTCCTCCCCCAAAATAGATGCTGCCTTATGGGCGTTGTACGCTTGCCTAACTGGAGAGAGCAGCGTGTTCATGTGACCACTTTGTGGGGTGATGAATGGTGGTTCTTACAGGAGTGGGTGCACAAACCGAATAATGACAGTGGTAGGCAATGCACCCAGTTCTTCTTTCAAGTGGTACATCATTTTGACAGCTTGCCTTTAAGCAGGCCATTTATCATTTCTAGAAATGGGTTGTGGGTGGTATATGGTGCACATCCGATGCCTGATGCCCAGCAATGTCAATTTCTCTTTGAAGAGGTCATTGAAAAAATATGTGCTGTTATCTGACCTCAATGCATCGCACACACACCAAGGGAATACTTCCCGCACTTAGAATTTGGCTGCGCATTTAACGTCAGGATGTGCACAAGGCCCCACCTCCAAGCATCACGAGAAGGGGCAAACAACCAAAATAAGATAACAAGACCTATTCCACCTTTTGCACATGTCTGAATAATAAATGTGGTTTTCGCTGAACCGCCCCAGTATGGCAGGGCAGGGTGCCTCTGATAGTCCTTAGTGTGAGAACTGTGTTGTAAGTTTGGCAATGTGTGGCCATGTTCATCAATTTCTCTTATAGGTTGGGGACAAACCTAACCAAAACTGAATGTCTGCTGTGATGTGTTGTTTGGACCACAGGAAAGTGGGTCACCTCTTTGGGAATGTTGCAAAGCATTGTCACAGGGTTCGGGACCACTGGAAATTCTGGCTGTGCAATGTCATTAAGAGGTTGCAAATCCTGAATCATCCTCTAACTCCCCCTTTTCCCTTTTTTATCGGGTAGATCACCATATTGCATGGGGAAGTAGAAGGTACAATTATCCCCTGATTTAGTAGGGCTATAATAGTCTCTCTTATCCCTTCCTCCATCTCCCTTGACAAGGGGTACTGTCTCACATGAGGCAGCAACGCTCCTGGCTTGAGTGTTATTGTAACTGGGGTCACCCCTTGCAAGAGCCTAAAATTGGGGCCATTTGTCATCCACAATCTCTGAGGGACCTGGTCTAGGTATGTGTCCATGAACGGGCCGGAGCTACAAGGGCCTTCAGTGAACACTGCACTTTTTGATACTGCACCATAATGTCAAAGGGAATAGAAACTGCTAATAGAATCTCACCATTCCCTGGTTTATCTTCAAACGAGTCTGCATCTGTCACTTCTTGAGAGGCAGTTTAGGGTCAATACAAAACACTGTGCGGCACTCACATCCATCTGTGTCTGTTACAATTACTACAATACATTTAGCTGACACCACCAAACCCTGCAAATCTACGGACAATATTGTTCCCGCCACCAGTCCAGGGGACACCACAGGTTGGAAAATAAAGTCAGACGGCCCTCGTCAACAAGTTTTAAAATTTGGGGCACTGATTCGAGAAGCACTTTATTACCATACACAAACAAATCAGTGCCCACGGGGATACTGCAAACCAGAGACTCACCTCCCCTTGCATGTATTATGAGCATCGCTCTTATAGCACACATGCCTGGAATGGCGCACACTATCTCTGTGAAACAAATGGCTCTGTTCAATTTACTCAACAAGTCTCGCCCCAATAGATTTATCCGGGAGCTCTCAGAATATAACAAAGGTGCATGCACCACTTTTGTATAGGAAACTGTGGCAACAGCCCCAGAGAAGCCCTGTGTGTCAAGAGTTTCACCTGATAGCGGGAGGTTTTCCTAACTGATGCATGATTTAGTGGCACCTGTGTCAACCATGAAGATTAATTGCTTGTTACCTATCTCAGCACCCGCCAAGGATTCCTCGTCAGGGTGGACTGTCATGGACAGGACTAGGCACGCAAGAGCTCTCTGTGGACTGTCCTAGTCAGGGTATGTATTGGTACCTGTTTGGTCCTGAACTCTTCGGTCCACAGAGGCTGCTGAACCCGACAGTCTCCCAAGAAGGTGTGAGCAACAACTGATCTAACTTACAGCTGAAATTCCAACCCTCTAAAGGGAAAGGGGAAGTGGAGAAAATAAAAAAAAAACAACACAGATATCAATCTTCATACAGGCATCAATCTGCAGAGAAAGAATAAAAACAATTATTACACTCTCATCTATTTCCTTGTCTTTCACTCAAACCCCCAAAGAGATTCCTCATACCTGTGCATCCTCTGCTATTTGCTTAGAGGATCATTAATTTGCTGTGCTTAAACTCTTCAGTCTTTATAATTAGTTTTACTTCCAAAAGGATTTTCTTTCTTGCTCAGAAAGTATTTTTAGTGTCTTTATGAAGGTAACCACAATTTATACTTCCTTTGAGTGAACTTATTAGTCCAAAGTTATTCACCAGGCCGTTACATATAACATTGTCACAAACTTGCTAACTTCACTCCTTAGTTACTTTAGGCAAACATGAAAATGATGTAGAGTCTCTTCTGTGCTTTACTGCTTGCTTCCCTTGTTGCTAACTTAGATGATAACTTAGACTTATGCTTGAAAGTCACTTTGGAGTGGATACTCTTTAAATTAGATTTTCTTAAACATGGAGAATTAACTCCTAGCTTCACAGTAAATATGCACACCCTTCAGAATTTTCTAATAAAACGAAACCTTAAAACTACGTTTGACTTCCTGCTCAGTTTAAAATGAATGCGTATCAACGCAGTCTCACAATCGTCTGTATGTTCATTAACAGGGGTTTAACACAGACGCTACAATAAGTACTTTCGTGCATGCACATAGAAAATGGAATGCCTGACCCAAAAAGGACTGTCTATGATCACGCATGCGTAAAGTGGACACAAGCTTACATTCAACGTTTTCAACCTACGCGCACGCGCACCTTATTGCTATGTTGGACTAACAAGACTGAACACTAATGCGCATTTGCCACAAAAATATCTGTCTAGATATTGCGTAAGCATTTCCTCGACTTTCACAAAACTCAGAGTCTCTCCCAAACACTAGCTACCAACGCATGCACACTGATTCCCTAATACAATCGGCACCTGTCATTTCACTACAGAGCCTGAATTCCAGACAAAAAAACTAAATACCTCAGCAAACAGTAAGTAAAACATACATTTAGGAAATGCCAAAGACTAACACGCGCTCTGAAAATACTTTCAAGAGTGTTTAGTCAGACAGATTGCGTGCTTCTTTAGATGACCTTTCCTAACTAAATACCTAAGCTAAAACAGTAGCTCATATTTCTTATGTGCTTCTTAAGATAGTCACTGGGTCACAGGTTATTCCACTTACAAGGAATACTTCTCCACAAAATGTCTCTAAGAAAACAAAACGCTCCCAAAGGGTGCTACTGGATGTCTTGTCCCAAGCAGGAGTCGATCTGAATAATCAAGTTGAGGAGTAGAAAAACATATTTAACTGTATTTAATTAATTTAATTACTTCAAAATGAGAGTGGCTAAACATACAGGACATTCCTGGAACATACTGGACAATGAAAGGCAGTTTAGAATGTTGCCAAGTCTACCAGGTGACTACCTGGGTCAATCAGCTCTCTGTCCCTCTCCTCCATGTTGGATTGGGTTATTACTCACTCTGTAACATAGTAGTTAAGGCAAAATAAAACTCCTCCAAAATAAATAGATTCAAGCAGAACTCTCACTCTCCCACAATCACCACTGAACCAGACCCGACAGTACCACGGAATGTGAAGGAGTTATTTCCCACCACGCTCACCCATTGGTAGGGTATGACAGTGCCATCGTTGGCATGCTACTACCGTACATGGCATTCTGCTGTCATTTGTGAGTGCTGCACTTGCACACCTGGGGGTTGTGGGTGGTAGTTGGGTGTAGGCCTGATGTATATTGTAGGGTATGGAGGTTGGCCTGAGGGTCGGCAGCTGTGGTTGGCGCACTGGTGGTGGAAAATAGTTGCCATATGAATTGTATCCCTCCCCCTTCCTGCCCCAACACTCCCTTGTAAAATGTCCCCACTTCCCACAGCTCCAGCATTTCAAGGGACCCATACCTGCTCACTGGAGTCCCATCCCTTCAAATCCCCCTCACCCTGATCTGAATCCACTCCTCCCGCGCTGCTGATTTCCTTGTTGCCCCTCTGGGAAGGGGCCCTGCAGTCCACATACCCAATGTCTTTGTCCTACTCCTGGCCAAAATACTTCTATTCTGATATCTAGAGGGGCTGAGGTTTGCTCCCCCACCTTCATTCTTGCACTCAATGGTACTGCCCCCTTGACTGCTATATTCACCAATTTCTTTTGGACCAATTTCACGTTCTCTGCCTGCAGCCACTGAGCTGTTTCCTTTTCCCGCTCTTTTATTCTTTGACAGTAATGTATGATAATAGTTTGTATGTCAGCCCACCCCTTCATTTCAATGCCAACAATTTCTTCTAGTGCCTTCTGAACATCCTTTGGCTAGGCCCTTTTAATTATGAAGTAAAAAAGAGGAACTGATCGGTCCCACTGGTCCCCTGTCTCCGCACACCGCATCTCCCGAACCTTATTAATGGATTACATGGGGTCTTCATCATCCCCCATGGTGTACTGAATGATAGACTGCAGGTCTGGCATATCAGGGTATGTTAGCCACAGCGCATCCCACACATATGCTCTGCCATTGTTAAAAGGCGCACCATCATGCACGTCATTGTCTAGTTTCACTCCAAGGTTCCCTTCCTTAACCCACACATCTCCAGCTTTGTCCCCCACTATTGCAACAAGCAAACTGTCATATCCCCCATAGCTGTCTGTTTGTTGAACACATAGATCAACTTCCCGGCTCTGGATGTAAGGGGCCGGAGCAGCTTGAACAAATTATTCTTATCCATTTTCACTCAGGGCGCATAGTGCATCCTGCCTATGCCTCTGTGCAACAATGGCATCTGTGTACCTGTGTTCCCACCCCATCAGGGATGCCAATCCTCTATCATTTTCCATAAATCCAATATCTTCTTACTCTTCTGAAGCTGTTTACCTTTATATTTAGCAGCTAGGAACGTGCTCATGTGATCTAGTATTACTTTTTTTTGGGTGCCCTGCTCTGGCCAGGACCAGGGCATCCCTCCTCTCGTGTCACTACCACCGATTGTTTATGGTATTTTTCAATTGTATCCCTGTATAATGGTAACACTTCAGACATATATTCTAATGGCATCACCCTCCCATCTTGCAATGTGCATGCTCAAAAAGCCCAGTCCTTACTAATATGTGCTGTGCAAACTTGTATTACTCAAATTACTAAAAGTCCACTGTCCCCGCCTCCCCGTTGCCCATATGAACATCCGCCCTTTTCTCATGCATACACACGCTACTGTACCACACACTTTTAAAACAAATTCTCACACTGGAACACCACTGGCCTCCACCTCATACACAAAAAAAAATGTAATACACAAAAATAACAAGCTAAAACAACAACCACTACTTCCACCAAGCCCACTAATTATACAGTGCTCCTAATATTTTCCTTTTATCTCATTGTGTCTCAGCTTAGGAGTTGTCTGACGGATGACTGGATGACTGCTAACTGGCTAAAACCTAATGGCAATAAGATCGAGGTCCTTGTGGTCGGCATAGCCAGTCCACTCTCTTTCTGGACCCCGAGTTTTGGCCTGCTTCCCTTGGCCTTTTTCCCCTGCCGTCCCCTTTGGTGATCAATCTAGGGGTGACGTTGTCATCTTCTCTTTCGATGGTCGACCCAGTGAGTGCAGTGTGCAAATCTGGCCACTGCAAATTACGCACCTTACGGAAGGTTCTAACTTTCATTCCCTGCCATTTCCATGGCAGGGACTTTTTCTGAGCACGGCCGATTACTGTAACTCATTGTATTATGGCCAACCATGGTATTTGATAAATCGTATCCAGTTGTTCCAGACTGCGATGGCCAGAGCAAACCTTCATCCTCCAGCATGAGCACATATGGCGCCGCTCCTGAGACAATTGCACTGGCTCCCGATTGAGAAGCAGATCATGTTCAAATGTGCCTGGTGCATCGAGCGATTTAAAACTTGGGGTCTGAGTATATTAAGGAAAAATGTGTTCATTATGTCCCTGCTCGCATCCTCCAGTCTCAGTCTGCCCTTGTGCTATCGGTTCCCCGTATCAGACTGTCACAGACAGGTGGCGCGCCTTCTCTGTGCAACTGCTAAAGCCTGGAATGAGCTGCCTCTGGCTCTTCGAGCTACTGCTGAGCATCTGGCCTTCAAGCAATCTCTGAAGACTTTCCTCCTTTAGGTATTCACTCTGCTATCTCACTTCCTCATCTCCACTGCTTAGCGCCAAGATGCCATAGGACATATGTGCGCTGTACAAATATATATAACATAACATAAGATAACATTGTTACAAAACAAATGGCACCATCATCTTCCCCCACTCGGAAAGGTTCCCTACATTCCTGTTTTTTCATCCATGAAATCCTCTTAAATATTCAACTACTAATAAAAAACAGAATCTCGCCACGTGTCCTTACCACACCTCACTTTTACCCATACATATCACACACCCCAAAGCTCGTACCCCTTCATTGTTATACCTCACAAGGGCTGTACTCACACTGGTGTGTTCTCCCAAACTCCTCTGTCACAGGGTCCCAGTAATGGCCTGCACTCTCCCCAGAGCTGCACCCCGCTTCAAAGAGCAGACAGGAATTCTGTAAAAATGACTCCTGCACACCTCTGCAATTTGCACGCTTGCGACTAGTCACTTTAGGTAGGCGCGGCCTGGAAGCCTCTGTCATTGCAGGGCTTGCTGTGATCACATCAGCATCACCAAATGTAGGATTGCCCCCAGACGCTCACACCAGATAAAATACAGCCCACTAGGGAAAATGGCCCAATAAACCTCTTGCAAGGATGACAAGTTTTATTTCCATACAAAAGGTAAAAGTGCCAACAAGGAACTCAGTTCTCACAGAACCTTCTGGTAAAATCTGCACAAACAACACTTTATTAAGGCAGACAGCGTCATCCATGATGTAACTTACATTTATTTCTTTGTACTGGGGCACCGGGCATGAACGGACAGGGGCCAAGGAGGTCACACTAACTCACACCCTTCACTCACTTGCAGACAGGCTGGCATTCCTCCAAGGTCTCCAACCCTTGTAGAGTATGGCAGCACTGTTGGCGCACAGCCGATTTACAGGGCTTTGTATCCTCAGTCGCTGCTCTCCCATTCCCTGTAGGAAGCAGCAGATGAAGTGGCTCCACTATGGTTTATTCAACCACATAGGCTTCCATCTAAGCTGTGGTTTTCTGAGCAGGTGAAAACCGCCCAACTTAAACTCAGACAGGCTGAACGGAAATGGCGCATTGCCTACGATCCTATTCTTTGAACTCAGAAGGAGGCTCGCACGGCAGCCTGTTTGACAGCTATTATAGCTGCAAAAAAATCCTATCTGTCTTGGAAAATTCCCTCTTTGCTGTTGTTAAATCTCTGTCTTCCTCAACCAAATATGTTCCTAATGCTAGGCCCACTCAGGAACTCATTGTCTCAGTTTTTCATTATGAAAATTGAGACCATCCGAGCGGACATCTCTACGGCTGTAATAACATCTTCTTCTGAGAGTAAGCCTCATGAACCCTAGTGGGTTAGCTGTATTGAAGGGGTGGTCTTCTTTCCCTCTTTTTCCAAGGAAATGCTATCCACTGCCATTCAACTGATCAAGTCTAGTGCACCCTCAGACATGGTCCCACTGGCAGTCACAAAGGAGATCTCCCCCGACCTACTGAGGGAGATCACAATGGCTATTAATACCTCTTGCCAGTCAGGGTGTGTCCTGTCAGAACTAAAGGCTGCTACGATAATCCCTCATTTGAAAAAGACCTAGCCGGACCATTTTCTTCTTTCCAATTTCCGCCCCATATCTCTTTTGCCTTTTCTCATGAAGCTTTTGGAGTCTTTGTTTTCACCTCTTCGATCCTCCTTTCTTGAGTCATCTAAATTTCTTGACCCTGCCCAGTCAGGCTTGAGGCCCGGCAGGGGTACAGAATATGCCCTGGTTTCTGTCCAGTGCGACCTGGCCAGGCTGGTGGAAATGGAGGTTGGGAGGGGGTTGGCACCCTGATTTTATTAGATCGGTCAGCAGCTTTTGAAATCGCCGACCACCCTACCCTGCTGTCCCGCCTGGCCTGGTTCTCTTAATTCCTGACTGACTGAACTCAAACTTTTTGTCTCCATCCTTTCTCGGGCGGTTCCGGCCACCTTATCTGTGGGGTGCCACAGGGCTCTGCCGTGTCTCTCATTCTCTTTAATATTTACATCTGGTCATTGGTGTGTCTCATCTGCTCCTTTGGTGTCAGGTGCTACTCTTATGCCGACCACACTCAGATCCTGATCCATTTAGATATTGATCAGGCTGAGATGTCGTTGTGCTTTCATCGGTGCGTGACGGCCGTGGGGGAGTCGATGAACCACAATAGGCTAAAGTTGAATGGAGGCAAGACGGAGGTGCTGGTGGTTGGTTCCCCTCCTGATCCCTCACTCTGGATGTCCTCATTCTGGCATTCTTCCCTTGGCCCCTTCCCATTGCTGCGGTCAAGGTGAAAAACTTGGGAGTGTTTCTGTCTGCGTCTCTTTCCATGGATGCCCAAGTATTGGTGATATGTCAAACTGGTCATTTCCATCTTAAAATATTGAAAAAGGGGCTTCGTCCGCCAGTGGTTGCGGCCATGGTGCTGAGCCAATTGGACTATTGCAATTCCCTTTATCTAGTTCAGCCTAAGGGTTTAGTCCAACGGCTCCAACGCTTGCAGAATCTTGCAGCACGGGTTGCCACAGGGTCACCTTACGGGGCCAATATCTCTCCAGTTCTGCGCACTCTGCACTGGCTCCCGGTGGCTCAGCATATTGGATTTAAGGCGTTCTCTGGATTGTCCATCGGGCACTGCATGACCAAGGGGCAGAATATCTCTGCACTAAATTCACCAACTACCTCCCCAAGCACCTCTTGCGATCAGCTTCACCGTTCCCAAATGGGTGGCCGGGCTTTCTCATTAAAAAAACTGCCAAATCATCTGGCTTTCAGAAAGGCGTTAAAAACATATTTTTTCTAGATGACTGCTGTTGACGGGCTCTTGGCTTACTGTTTTGATTTTTCTAGTGCAATGATACCCCTGGGTGACTGTGCGCTATAAATTATGTCCATAACATAATATAACATAACCCTTGTTCTGGGCTATAATTTGATCCCTGCCTGTATCTCACAGCACACATCATGTGACCTAGGAATGAAGGCAGGAAGGCCCTGCTTTCTGACCTTTCTGATTGATCAGGGGCCCAACAGATGGTTCCATGTGATGTTACCGAAATGCATTTTACTGTAAACTGTTTTACAGAGCTGATTTTACTGAATTTTATTTTCAGTATTTTTGTTATTTGGTTTTGGGCCGGTCCTCCCCCCCATGCCCTGATTCTTTTCTAGTTGTAACCCCACCCCAACTACCCCTGTACCCCTTTTACCCCACCCCATCTACTTTTTTTCAAATACAGAAATAAAATGCAGAATATTCTTTCATTTTTTGATAAAGCCATTTCGGTAACATCACTGGATACCAGACAGGTTTATGGCCAGTGTTTTGGGGGTTATCTAGTACACTGTTATTCAAGGGTCGTAAAGCCAAGGCATTTGGGTGCTATAATTTAGGATTGGGGCTAGTGGGTGTTGAAGGACCATGCCCTCCTTCTCATGGGATTGAGCTGTTCACAGGTACTTAGCCCTCCCCCATGGCCTTGCAGGGCACATTATTCCCATGGTGTGAAGGTTGGCATCATTTTAGGTGAATGAAGGGTTTTATGGATCTTATGGATCTTTGTAGCTCTGGGCTTTCTCATCATTGTGGGATACAAATTATTAATTCGCTAATGCTCGCGATTAGACCTGGGGTACTGAATGTCACAACATGTTTAAGCTTTGTGGCACAATATGGCTGCTAATGTCTCAGATAGCTGCTATACCCACATTTTACCACACCTACAAGATGTACAATGATATGGACTTGTAGATGTCTGCAAGGGCACCCCTTACCCCCTTGAAAGACCAAAGAAATATCGAGGCTTTGTACCACAAATGAAATACGCCAATCACGGGATGAAAAGATACAAGTATCTTTTATTACTGTACAGTTTACAAAGCAAAACAGATAGCTATCTGGCTCCCAACACCTCGTAGTTTGTACCAACAGACACAGTGAGGAGTGAGAGAGCCAGACATCTAAATACAGACATATTTATACAATCTTAGCAATATTGTCCAGCCTCGCTCCAAGTTAATAATTTGCAGGCTGGAGTTTGTGCCTAGTTCACATGACAGATGTTACAATGTTATACAAAGGATTTAACAAGTTTACATGTCCATGAAAATACAATGATGCTGTTGGTTCTCTAATCCACGGAAAGCCTTATTCAAGAGTCACTACAATGCAGCTCAGCCAAAGCATACGACCAGAGTTTGCTTTCCATTGTCTTGGTGTTTATATGAGAATGAGGCTTGTGAGTGCAGATAACACTTAAATGACAGGTTGTATGAAGCGCAAGCTTTCTATACATAAGTTAAACAGTCTGCTATCGGTCAGCCTAAACATTAACAAAACTCAAAGGTTGTTTGGCTCAACTGCAAGTAGAAAACACAGTCCACCATTTTAGAACATGGAACGTGATTCCAAATTAAAATGGCGGATGAGTCTTAAAATGGCGGCAAAGTTAACCCAAAATTGGAACTTTGCGAACGCAGTTTTCTGTTTAACACGGATGGGCTTAGGCCAATATTCATAATAAAGAGGCACTATATGATTACGGTTTAACAAACCCTCCTTTTGGCCTAAGCCATGATCTTTACTCAACCATTATCTTTACTCAAAACCCCATGTCTCAATGTCCGTGCATCCTGAATCATATTCTTCAGAAATATCAATTGCCATTAGATCCCTGATAGTGATATCCTTCATTACAAAAACATTAGTCATTTTCTCAGGTGCATGTATTTTTGGTCCTAATGTATCTACAGTTTGCGCACAACATCCCCCTAACATTGAACATATGGCAGGAAGACATTGTATGCAACAACAACAGAACAATAGAATACCAAGGATTAGCACTAAGATTGTAAGAGCTTCCATGCCCATGAACGTAGAAAGTCCCAGAACCAAGCACTAAGATCGCAATTTCCCTCGGGAACATGTACTTCCGTACTCAGGACATGCAGAATTTGTATCACTCTGAATATGGTAGGGGAGGAGTCAGGTACAAAAACACAACAAACAGATCCCACCAATTTACATACTCCAGCACGCTCAGCCAGGATGACATCTAACATCATCCTGTTCTGTAGAGCCACTAATCTAATTGCTTTCTGTTCCAACGTCATATTGTATAGTATATTGGTGGTTCTCTCCAAAACTCTTGTCAGTCTCCTAATATCCTCAGAGTTCATGACCTGTCCTCAAAATGGTACAAAGGATTTTGCTACATCGCCCATGATCTGTGAAGGAGTACCACCATTCCCGTCCCTCCTTGGATGAGCTCTAGAGACCTCAGAGGTACTATCTACATATACCCCTGGTAGCAAGACACCCATATAAGAAGTACCCTGCCAATCTCAGGTAGCCAAGGATAAGCTTCATTGCCACAGACAAAATAAAGGGATCACCTACATGCAAAGGTCTGTCCTCACTAGTCATATTTGCAATGTTGGTACAACCCTCAAAAGTACCCATTGACTGAGAATCATCCCTTTGTATGCAGAAGGAAACAGAGTTGGGGCTATGATTGATAGTATAAGAAGGAAGCATGGCATCCCAGTTGCCTACGGGAGCCATCTTGAAAGAAATTAATGATTGGAAATGTGTAGAAAGTCTATCGGAATGCCTAATAGAAGCAACATTGAGTTTGCTCCTATTTGCAAAAAGGGAACATCCCAGAGGTGTCAGGACTCATCTTTCGAATTTGTTCAGATTAGTCCCATTGAAATTCCCAGAAATGCTATTATTCCAACAACCAAAGATAAGTGTCCTTAGAGAGGCGTAGCATGCAGTAGTCAAAGGAAGAGGAAGAATGTTCCATCCCAACCCTTTTTCCCCGTAGTGTGGCAAATGCGAACATATTCAGCAATTCATTCTGTTTAGAATTGCATGGGTTGCATTCATAATTAATAGAAGAGTATTATTGTGGTAACTCTGTCTGTGGTGGGAATCCCTAGGAGGCAGAGTATGCAGATACACAAAAGGTGAAGACATAGTAGGAACAATTTTGGTTGGTAACCAAGTCTCAAGTGGACGCACCCCCTCAATATACCAAAACCCAAGCACAAGTACAACTGTTAGACCAGTTAACATTATCACAATAAAACAGTGAGTCCTCAAGGACCATGATTTTTGATGCTCAGTGTCTTTGTTAGCCACAAGACTGATAGCTTGCTCCGTACAAATAGAGTTAGAGGAGGGCATTGTTCCTCCTAATCTGTTTGAAAAGTTTCTGTAACAGACTCTTTTAGTTTGTCCGTTGGTGATCTCCTGACCACATGGCTTATCTTGCTTGAAGGTAACTTTGCCGGTCCCGACCATTTACTTATGTTTCAGTGAGAGAGTGGGAAGGGACTAGCTCAACTGTGGTTTCTTGTGGGCAGAGCCGTGCTGTGCTGTAAGTCTACTGCTGTGGACGCAGATCATACCTCAAGACTCCAGGTACGGTGTGATCTGCAAACAGAGTGCCATTGCTTCCTGATGGAAGTGGTGAAACAGAAGCAAGATTGCTCAAGGGTACAGAAAGACCCAAAGAAGAATTCAAAGACAAAGCAGCAGTCTCCCCAGGCCCCGCGGGCTCAGGAAGAATCTCTGAGACACCCTTGGTGTTGTTTAAAACAGGCTTATCATGCAGAACAGAACAAACAGTTTCCTTCTCTTCTCCTACATCGAGTGGCAGAGGAAAAGGTATTTTCTTGAAGTGGGTTGCGTGGATCCAATGTCTCTTCCCTGCTACTCGTACAGCAGTCTGTGTGGCCAACAGGACCTGGAACGGTCCTCTCTAGCGCGGTGTGAGAAAGGCTGCTCGTTCGAAAGCTTTTGTGAGCATCCAGTCCCCAGGTCAATGTCAATGGACTGGCCCCTCGTATTTAAATGGGAGGGCTTCTCGCACCTGTTGATAAATCAAATACAAGTTTTGAGTTAACTGATCACAGTATTCAGAAAGGAGCAAATGCTCCACGTCTTCCAGTCTTTTGGGTTTGGGCAGATTCCAAATATTAGCTGGTCTCCCCATCACAATCTCGTAGGGGGAAAGTCCAGTTCTTGTTTGTGGGGTCGTCCGCATGGACAATAAAACTACTGGTAAGGCATCTGGCCATTTCAAGTTACTACTAGCGCAGACTTTAGCCAGTTTGTTCTTTAGGATACCATTATGGCACTCTACAAGTCCGGCACTCTGAGTGTGTCTGGCCGAATGGAACCATTTATTGATCTGCAATCCCACGCATACTTGCAGGATAACAGCAGCGACAAAATATGGACCATTGTCCGACCAGATGACCCTCGGCAAACCAAAACTAGGAAAATATTCCTAAAGCATGTTGTCATTGCTATGGCATCTTTTGCAGGGAAGGCTTCAACCCACTTGCTAAAGGCACAAATGACTACCAGAATGTACTTATAGTTATAGCAGCACTCCATTTCGATGAAGTCGAAATGTATTACCTAGAAGGGCACAGAGGGTGGACCAAAACTACCCCTCGGTGTCGCTGTGCCCTTCCCCACATTATGCTGTAAGCATACCATACAATTTTGGACCAAACGCTCAGCAGTCTTTGAGATATTTACACTTACCCAAACAGGTTCTAGTAATTTACAGATTTTTATAGCACATATATGGGTAGGAACATGAGCCATCGTAACCATATCGGTGACATAAGCATTGGGTAGTATCCATTTTTTCCTTATATTGTCTACCCAACGACATTCATCATCCAAACATGCTAAACCCCTCAGCCCATTGCTTAAGTTCTTCTGGAGTGGCATCAGCTTTTTTTTATCAAATCAATTCCTTCATCCGTTATACAGGTGTTTGTAGCTTCTTTTGTTACATACATTTCTGAATATAAATCAGTGGCACTCTGTTTGACTATCCTGTCAACAAAAGCTTTTCCTCTTCCTACATCATCTGTTACTTTCTGGTGTGCGGCGCACTTCATGATTGCTAGTTGAGTAGGACGTGCAAGTGCTGGGAGTAGCTGAACTATCAAGGTACCATGTTGGATTTTAGTTCTGTGCGAGGCCAAGAAACCTTGTTCTGCCCATAGTCTATCAAAGTTGTGAACCACCCCAAAGGCATACTGGCTATCTGTAAATATATTTACTCTAAGCCCTTTGGAAAGATCACAAGCTCGAGTCAATGCGATAATCTCTGCGGCCTGCGCTGGGTTATGTGAAATTCACTTGGCTTCCACAATCGTGCTTAGTGTAGTGATGGCATAAGCAGCAGTGGATGTACCGTCCAGAAGTTTGAAGCAGGAGCCATCCCAAAACAGCTCCCCTTGTGGATCTTTCAATGGTGTGTCATTTAAGTCAATTCTGCCTTTGGTTTCTTGCTCTGTGGTATAGAGGCAGTCATGTGACAAATTGTCACTGCAAGCAATATCTTGCGGAAGAGGCAATAGTTCAGCCGGATTTAATACGCAACACCTCTTAAATTGGATATGCAGAGCAAATAGAATCAGTTTGTATCTTGTTAATCGTGCGGAAGTAAGGTGTTGCGTTTGCGTTCTGTTTAATAGAATGTTTACAGAGTGGGGTACCATCATGGTTAAAAGGTGACCTAAAAACATACCCTCACTTTGTTTTATGGACACAGCAACAGTAGCAACAGCTCTTAAACATCTCAGCAAAGCGCATGCAACAGTATCAAGTGTGGAGGAAAAATAACCGCAGTTTCTATTCTTCCCCCATGTTCCTGCGTTACCACAGCCAAAGCACATCCATCACATTCATGCACATATAACACAAAGGCCTTGTCATAATTTGGTGTGCCCAAAACTGGTGCTGAACACAGTGCAGCCTTGCGCAGATCAAAAGCTTTCTGGTGTTCCAAGTTCCACGGTAATGGTAAAGAAATGCCCTTCTTTGTCAATGCCAACATGTGTTTTATCACTAGTGAAAAATTAGGGATACGCTGTCTACAGGAAGAAGCCATTTGTAGCAAGGGTCTGACCTCTTTCTGTGCATTTGGGACATACATGCTAGAGATGCTTTTTATCCGTCAGTCTTCTTCCCTCCGTTGACAGGAGATAGCCTAAATAGGCAACCTCCTGTCGACAATATTGAAACTTTTTCGGTGAAGCCTTATGCCCATGCTCTGCTAGATGAATAAGCAGCGACACAGTGCCCTCCTTGCAAGCAACTTCTGAGTCTGCAGCTAAAAAAAGATTGTCAACGTACTGCAACAATGTACAAGTAGGAGGCAACTTAAGTGTATCGAGCTCGTTCTTCAAAGCTCTACTGTAAATGCTCAGACTCTCTGTGTATCCATTTGACACATAAGTGAATGTAAACGAGCATCCCACTAGGGGTGAAAGCGAACAAATATCGACTATCCATGTGTACAGGAATACTAAAGAAGGAATTCTTAATATCCACCACACTGAAATGAGTAGCAGAAGCTGGAATCATCGTTAATGTTATGGATACATCAGGCACAATTGCAAATTGTGGAGCAACAATCTTATTTATAGCACACAAATCAATAATAAAACAGAAAGGAATCACATTATCCCCTTTCTTATACAACAGTAAAATTGTGCTATTGCACAAATATCTGCAATTTCCTCGATCACTCCACGATGGACAAAATCAGAAACTATGCTTTTTAGAGCTTGCTCACCATCAACTGAAATCTTATATTGTGGAGTACGTGGCAATTTAGCTCCTGCTTCAAAACTGTTTTAACAGGTCAATTAGCAAAATGCCAACATCATTGTTGTCAACCGCCCATAAACATGCCAGAACTTTACTGAATTCAGACGGTAAAGGTCTAGTAAAAAATTGTGAGGCAGAAGATTGCTCGGGTGAAATCGTCAAACGTTCTCTTTCCAAAGAACAATGAATGACCACATTTAATGCCTTCAACAGATTCAACCCCAACAAATTCTCACCACAAATCATCATTAGAAGGAATGGACAGTGATCTGTGAATGGCCCCAGTGAAATCGGTACCATCCGAGAAACCGGACTAACCACTGGCGTGCCAGAAAACCCTACAGAAATGTTATTCTGCTCTGACAGTGGAATATCTGGAACCCGTGAGTGATCAATGGAACACTTCTGTGCTCCTGTATCTATCAGAAATAGATACTTCCTATTCCCCACTTTCATCTCAACGTAGGGCACTTTCTGATCGATGGGAATAGGCACTGGTTCCAGTCCCTGTTTTGGGCTGTCATTACAAAACAATATATCATCAAAGACAAGATCCTCAGAAAGATAGGCAGTTGAAGGATTATCGAAAATATTTCTACTATCTACGCTAGGTTGCTGATTGTCTTGCGAGAATGACTGTGGATTTTGAGTGAACTGGCTTCTGCCAGGACCCCCTACCCCAGGGCGGCTTCTGGATCGTCTACCCATGACACCATATGTATTATTCAATCTCTGCTGAAGTATCGGGCATTGGGCTTGCCAATGACCCGCTTGTCTGCAATAAGCACATTGGTCCATGTGTACAGCACCCAACAGCACATTACCTTGTGGAGCAAACTGGCCTCTAAACTGTGTACTCCCACCTCTGGTTCCTCTAACTATCTGTTGCAACAATACTTTAGTTTCAGGTGTCCCTTTTTCTTTTCAATCCTCTCTTTTTCATTATTGACTCTGTTTTTGTAATACTGGGCCATATGCAATACTTCGGACTGTGATTTAGCTTGCCAAGCACTCTTGGAAGTCATGATTTGTGATTGGATATCAGGCAACAATCCACACACAAATGTATCCACAAACAACCTTTTTCCTGACTCGGTGCTTAAATCCTGTTCGCTAAAATCTGAAAATACTTGTTCGAACTGATTAAAAAATTTGGTAGAACCTTCAGATTTCCCTTTGGTACAAGCAGTGAGTTTGTCCTTAACAATCCTCTCGGGAACCAGAGTCTTTCATTGTGTTACTATTCTGTCTGGTAATGTCAGTATCACCTGTGGTGGTCTCTCACCAGCTTTCCTTTCTCTGTCTAACCCGCCAAGTTAACCCACATGTCACCCAGTCCTTCTTGATCATCTACCGTCCTAATCTGTTTCCATAAATAAGCAGGCAGGATCAAAGGGAACAACCAGTCTATACCACCCAGGGTGAATACTGACAAATGCAAGACAGATTCTATTTCTTTATAAAACCCTGTTGGATTTTTCCTAATATCTGGAATCGACTGCCTAATAGTGTTCACTTGCTGCCTGGAAAATGGGACATGAACAAATTGCAAAACATAATGGGCTTCAATAGTAGTGGCTGGTGCGACATTAGCTGCAATCTCAACTTTAGGAACAAATGTCGGAGGAACCTCTCTCATCAGCATTTGAGAAGTAGGTAACTCTGAACGTTTGTTAAGCAATAGGGCTAGATCGAGCGCCAAATGCTCTCTTATAAACAATCATCAAATCTGTGGGACAACAATTATTTTTCTTCAAACACTCATCCTGCAGGTATTCTACCATTACCTGTAACACTTTCTTAGGCATTTCTGGAGTATACTGACTAAACGTATCATATACTTTTATAGGAGATATCGACACATCCGAAATCCATCTAAGCGCATCCCTTGTGCAAATTTGCGTCTCTTCGCTCGTTGATTTACAAGGAGGAAGGAACCATGTCTGCACATACAAAGCGTCCAATTTATCACCATCTACTTCATCATTCTGTAACCATTCTAACTCCCTCCTAAACTCAAAAACCCTCTCGACATGCTCATTTACTTTCTCCACAGTGTCCCTTGAATAAGCTAAGACATTCAAATCCCTTAACCACTGTGTGACATCCATGTCCGTCAAATTATTCCACACTACGGCCAATTGTATTCCCATCGCCTCAATAAAAACAATCTGTTCGGGAATACTTTCTAGATCAAGAAGTGTAGCTAATACAGCTGATTTTTCACCTTTCTCTATAAATTTCCTAGCCCATGCATACAATTCTCTCTTCTTGTCTTTGAAAACTGTACTACGAGTCATTATTTTTGATTCAGAATTCGCCCCTTAATTTGCTAAAAGCAGAGCAGAACTGCTTGGGAAAGAGAGAGTAGACAAATCCTGTATAATAGGCAGAGAAGAGACACTACCGCTAGCTACAAAGACGGAATCACTGTAACAGTAATAGTCGGTAAAGGTGGAGATACAGAAGGAGAAGCAACAATAGGAAGAGGAGCAACAGCCGGCGGCGGAGGAACAACAGGAAGAACAGGGACAGCTACAGGTGGAGGTGCAACACTGGGAAGAGGTAAACCAGTAGGAAGAGGTACATAAGGAGGCGGTTCAGTGGCACCAGTCCTACGGTCATTCAAAAGCTTATCAATTAGTTTATCTGAGGCACGAAAATCTTTAGACGGATATATTTTCTGTAAACCAAGTTGGAAAGCCCTATCCATGTTTCTAACAGACTCTGACTGTTTCTGTGGATCATACAATAATGCCTTTTTCGAATTAGACATGTGACAACATGCATGCTTCTCTTTACTCTTAAGTTGCTGCATAGCTTCTTTTTTCCAATTCTGAATTACATCAAATGCTGCAGGCCTAGCTTTTTTCTTTAACAATATAGCCTCTAAATACTCTATACGGTCAATCTAAAAACTACCATTGACTGGCCACTGAAATTCAGAAGCATGTCTAGTTTGTCGGTGCCAAATATCGTTGAATACTATACTCCCAATGCCGTACTTACAGTACATAGTACATGCCGGCGACCTCTCCTGTGGCACCGGTCGGCCAAATTCCAAAGATTGTCTGTCTCTGCTGAATAAATCCCTGAAAAAGGCAGACAATTTCCCAGGCATGTCAGATCACTGGTGTTAGCTGGCGTTGTTCGTGCTCATGAGGACAAAACTGCAACCAAATATCAGGATACTTAGGAATCGGGGCACAAATCACCTGATTGCAAAGGACTAAGGAGGTCCGATCAGATTACAAAGGATGACTCTCATGGTTGGCGATTTCGGAAAAACTGCCCGCCTCAATATGAGGGCCCTCGTCAAGATGCCCTCTCGAACCGCATGCTCACCGTTCAGGGATTGGATTGTGCACTACTGTTGAGGTGTCGTGTCTCATACAAAGGGGCCCCCTTTTTTCTCACTTACCGATCCCAGTCCAATGGCCACGTCTTCTCTTCAACGGGGTGGCATCAATCTTCAGGGTCCCTATTCGGGTGCCATCTGAAAGACCAAAGAAATATCGAGGTTAAGTACCACAAATGAAATACGCCAATCACGTGATGAAAAGATACAAGTATCTTTTATTACTGTACAGTTTAGAAAGCAAAACAGATAGCTATCTGGCTCCCAACACCTTGCAGTATGTACCAGCAGACACAGTGAGGAGTGAGAGAGCTGGACATCTAAATACAGCAATATTTATACCATTTTAGCAATATTGTCCAGCCTTTCTACCAAGTTAATAATTTGCGGGCTAGAGTTTGTGCCGAGTTTACATGACGGATGTTACAATGTTATACAAAGGATTAAACAAGTTTACATGTCCATGAAAATACAATGATGCTGTTGGTTCACGAATCCACAGTAAGCCTTATTCCAAGAGTCTCTACAATGCAGCTCAGCCAAAGCATATGACCAGAGTTTACTTTCCATTGTCTTGGTGTTTAAACGAGGATGAGGCTTGTGAGTGCAAACAACACTTAAATGACAGTTCATTTGAAGCGCAAGGTTTATTTACATAAGTTAAACAGTCTGCTCTCTGTCAGCCTAAACATTAACGAAACTCAAAGGTCGTTCGGCTCGACTGCAAGTTGAAAACACAGTCCACAATTTTAGAACATGGAACGTGAGTCAAAATCAAAATGGCGGATGAGTCTTAAAATGGCGGCGAAGTTAACCCAAAATTGGAACTTTGCAAACGTGGTTTTCTGCATAACGCAAATGGGCTTAGGCCAATATTCGAGGCACTATATGATTACGGTTTAACACCCTGGTATCTTATATTACTCATGATGGCCTTTGCCTTATTCTAAATCGCTTGGGGGTGTAGGAAGATCGTATCCCCTTCCCAACATCGACACCAAAATGGCAGTTTAGCCACTTAATCATACTTATCATTTTTACTTTATTTAAATGCCCACTAAAGAAAATGCCTTGCAGCAGTAAGAAATGTCTAGACTGGCTGAACAAAAATGCCAGTCTAGACACGTATTAACACATAGCTTGCTTACTTTAGTCCTAGTAAAAAATTCCATCTCACAGTACGAAATGGATAGACAGACTTCAGCAAGATGTCAGTCTAGACATATCCTTGCTTTGTCAACAGCATTATTTACTTCATCTATGATAGGAGCCCAGTGCAAAATGGCATGGTTGCTACACCCACCCCTTCAACCCTGCCCACCAAAATCAGCTCCCCGGCCCAGCACACACACACACGCAACAAACATTCACACAACATTCAGTCGCTCATTTACACACAGCATTTACTCACTCATTCGCATGTGCACCAATAGATCATACACTCACATATTACATAATTATATTTCATTTGCAAAAATCATCTTACCTGCAGCATCGATCCAGAATATGCTCTGCTCTTCTGGCTCCTCCTGTATGGCCTCTGGCTCCTGCACAATCGGGAACTAGGAAGAAAAGAGTGATTCCTGGTTCCTGCACATGTGCGAAGCAGACAGAACGCTCCATTGGCAGTGTGCCAATCGGTTTGAATGTGCAGGGAGGTGCAGGAGCGCCCACTCACACATTCACAAATGCAGTTCCCAAGCATGCATTCTCAATGGGTCCACCAAGGCTTGTGAGCCAAAATGCCACACCCCTGCATGGTCCATTGGACATGCATGCTGGGGAATTGAACTGTCAAAGATAGACCACGTTTCACTTTTCTCAGTGTAAGCCAGCTGAGTGGGTGCTTAGTGTTTCCACTGGGCAGATATGGCTTCTCCTTGAACGTAAGGGTACTGACAGATTGTCGCCCCCTCGCCCTTTATGGGCGATCTGCCCCGTATGCATGTAGCAAACCCACACCAGGCACCAGGACTTTGGTCAATGCACTAGAGTCTGATGTCAGACTGAAAGGGACTGCTTGAAATTAGTAGACCATGTACCCAAGAGCAAATCATAGGTACTTCTGCTGAGAACTGCATATTCGAATGTAAAGTTAAACACCTTCTAGGTCGAACAATGGGCCTCATTCCTTGTTTGCCTGTCCGGAAACAAGGGTGACGGTAGGCTCACCAGCACCCTTGTTTACGTGTCTGCCTGCCATGGCCGACATGCCCGACAGGTTGAACCCTGCCACGCGCTGCGGACACAGTAGGCAGTGCCCGGCAGCACCCGATAGGCAGACACAGTAGGCAGACTGTTCATGGAAAAACCAGCACTGTTAGCAACTGTGCTGATGCTTCCGAGTGTTTCCCAGTCCCCACTCCCATAGAGTCCTAAAGGACTCTATGGGAATGGGGACTCACATTTTACCGGCACCTGACATCCCGGGCCACAGGACTTGTAATAGCCTGGTGGTACCGGGAAGTCAGGCACTGGTAAAATATTACAAGTCTGGTGGCAACCCGCTGGTAGCACTTGCAGGGTTACCGCCAGCCTCGTAATGAAGCCCAATGTCAACCAGTCTTCCGGCATAGTTGCTGCAATAATGCATTGTGTCTCCATGTGAAGAGGGCAAAATAAAATAAACGTTTTCAGATTTTTGAAATCCAAGATAGGTCTGCACTCCCCAGACACTTTCTTGACCAGAAACACGGAGAGAAACCCAAGCCCTACAGTTCCTTCTGACAACTCCACAATCACTCTTTTTGGAGAAGGAGATGGATTTCTAACAATATGGTGAGCCTCTGCAGACTGTTCTTGGGTTTTGGTATCAACACAATCTTGCCCTCAGTGAATAGTTGATGGAACGTTATTGTGTCTCCCTTTTGGACTACTTCCAGAAACTATGCATTTTGTAAATCTGTGTGTGCCCCTCTGAATTGTAGCACACACCGCACTGACAGGTCTGGCCTCCACAGTTGCTTTTGGATGGGAGGACCCAGGGGAGGAAAACCATGTGGTGTGGCCCCTGGGGTTGATGAGCCTCTTCCTCTGTTTTAAAAACATCCTCTTTCAAGTTGTGCTGGAGGAGGTGCTGACATACTTCTGGATAAAGATTTTGATGTAAATGATCAACCTTTGCTCCTACAAACAAGTTGTGTTTTGGATCATTAAAATATTTCTCCATAACTTAATCTAACTAGGTTCCAAATAGATTGGAGCCTAGAAAATGTAGGTCTATTAAAGCTACCATATGAGCCACATCTGATTTCCAATTGCAAACCACAGATGTCTTATGGTGGAAATGAAGGAACTGCCACCCAACGCTGCATCCCTCATATGTCATCAATATCAATGATGTACTGGATCTGACACTCTATAACATCTAAAAGTGGTGTAAAATCTGCTCCCTACTCATAAGCTGCATATAACGCCTGGAAGTCCAATAACATGGACTGCTGAATAACCTGAGCAAGCTCCAGCCCCGATAATGAGATTGATGGGTGAATATGTTCTTGTCAAGGGACAATCAATCTTTTTTTCAAACAGATTAGCTAGAGTTGACTCATTGGTAATACAATTATGCTGGCCAATTAGATCCCCCAAATGATGGTTGAACTTGACATTCCAAAGGTATTTGATATCAGATTCTCCAATAAAACCACCTGCTTAAAAGCGGAGGTAACACAGGTGTTGTATTTTTATTATGATATGTATTATGTATGGAGGGATTTTCACAATCAAATCTGTTCTGGCATACAAAGAGGACAGCCAGGTGCATAGGCAATGGTTTTTCACACTTGGCCTAACCAAAATCTCTCTGGTTAGTGTAGGCTGATCAGTAAGGATTATATTTAGGAGTTAGGACTCTATGTACATTTAGAAACACAAAGAGATGGTCATGTATTAAAGGTCCACAGAGATGTATTAAAATATTTAATTTATTAGGCCAAACACATGGAGGTAAAAACATTTATACCATGAACTATACACACAATTATATAGACCTAAATATATACACAATAGCACCCCCAGATATAAATACTGATATATAGTACAAGTGCTACTGTTTCAAAAAAGTGGTCAGTAGAAACATGGTTAGTAAAATAAAATCAATATATCTTAAGATTATCAAGAATCAAACTTAAATTCTAAAGAAGTCTTACTCTAAGCAGATAGTTCAAGTACCAAATGTTTTAAGGACGGAGTTTACACATAATGTGCTGAGTATGTGCTTTGGTCCAAATGTCAGCTAAAGCCAACAGATATATTTTGTAAAAGAGGTCATATACACTTTAGGTAGAAAATCAAAATCCCAAGGAGGAGGGGATAATTCCAATTCCAGCTAACTGAGGGGATCCCATTAACGAATTCCTAACTATGACTCCACCAAGTGTAGGACGGGAATTGACTATACGATCATTGAATTTCCTATGGAATGAGATGGAACCAAAAGTGGTAAGTGTACTTGGCCAGTAACCTCTGTTGTACCCATGTAAGTAGGAATATCTGAAGCCAACTCCTCATGCCTATGATCCATGTGCAGATAGTCCAGGGGTCATGGGTGGAGGGATCACTTTCAGTGTCTGGCTTGAGTCCGAATAGCAGCAGTTCTGATTTCCCAGCAGAAGGCATGGTTCTAGAGATTCACCAGCTGGACTGGACAAATGATATTGAAAGATAACCAGTGCAACACCCGCAATGAAGGTAATGTCCAGAACTCTCTGGCGAGAGTCAGGCAGGATTGGATATTGCTGTTGGTGAAAGGCTGCTCTTTTCAGTTGCAGGCTTCAAGGTAAGATGATGTCCTGGTACAGTGTTGAAGCTCCAGGGACACAACCCAAATACACTGATGGCAGGACAGCCACACACAATTGTAAGTATCGCCAGTCGAGGGGAGGAAGACACTCATAGAGGTCTTCTTGAGTTGCCAAAGACGTTCCAGAGGTTTTCCGGTAGCCACCTCTGGCAATGGTTGTTCCCTCAGCAGCGGAACTTTGTTTCTTCTCTGCGTTGCCTTCAATTGTTGGACTCTTTCCTCCACTGGGAGACCGGAAGCATTGATCCAGGCACACTCTTCATGTACAAAATCCAGGAAGAGGTTGCAACGGCCCACTAATTCGAAGGCTGTGCACCAACCAGTCTTGTTTATGTTGTTGGTCGATCTGTAGATATGCTCCTGCTGAAATTGATCACAAAACACCCTCATGTCCTATGCTGGTTTCCAAATGGTCTATGGGAATTTCTTTGGGGAACAGAGACCTAAAGTGATTTACTGAAGGATTTGCTAAAGTGATTTTAAGCTTCTATAAAATGACAACGTCCAATCTTCTGCCTGCAAGACAAATCTAATTAACACATTTCTTCAAAAGGTTGCACTGCATACAAGTCTGAATCCCCCAACCATAACCCCACTGTTAATAGAAACGTTGTCATTTACTGAGCGAAGATCAAGATCACAATATACAGGTACTGTGTGTGCACTGTTGTGGAGCACCAATATGTTTTTTCAAAAATAAATTTTCCCTAGAGTGTAACAAGGTTATTGTAGTATATGTCCCTTTAACTCACCCCATACGCAATAGCATTGCGGACTTGCACTTTATATACTTTCGCAGCTGGAATTGAGCCCCTAACACCAAATCTGCATGCAAAGCTTAATGTGCCTCCATCTCTTTGTGCAATCTTTCTATAGGGTACATGGCCGCTCAGGAAGCATTTGTCATCACTCTCAAGTACTGAAAACGGTCGACCTGTCTAATTGTTTCTCTCTTATACTTTAAGCATACCTTCTCTACCAGTCTTGGACATAGTAACTTTGAGACTATGATCTCTGCAAAACTTAGACAATGCTTCCAGTTGCTTATTTATTTCATAGCTCGTTTTGGAAATTAAAACCACGTAATCAGCATAGGGTAATATACCGATTTTGGTGCCTCCAGGTTTTTGGCTGATTTTGGTGCCTCCAGGTTTTTGGGGCGTCACAGCCTACATCTTTCAGAAATAACACCAGATAATGTATAAACAATTGAAACTGCCAGGTTGCGGTGGGGGCAGGGGGGGTGAGGATGCATCCTTTCTGCTGATGCCCCATGTTATTTCCAGTGCCCTGGTACATTCTCCTTTTCAACCATAGCTCACATTGGCAGTGTTATTCCTATAATGCAATTAGATCATGGTTGGCAAATAAATACCCAATTACCCAGTCCACAAGTCTCATAAGAAGGACTTTGTTATATACTATTCCAAGGCAGCCAGTCAGTGAACCTGGATCCCAGGCTTATTCCTGTCACTCTTCTTAAAAATAGGCGCTGTGGTGCAAGAGCAAGGTAAAGTGCATTTACAATCAATTTATTAAGAAACAAACTTAAAAGCGGACGCAAATCTCATGTTTATTCTGAAAAATGTATATGAGTATTTTGTCTAGGCCTGGTGCCTTATACGCTTTCTGAAACATTACGGTGTCGGGTGCCTCAGTTTCTGTAAAGACAATTGGCATCTCTAATAGGTACAGTACCTCACATTCGCTAGAACTCCCTCTGTCATAAATGGCTTGATAGTGCAAATACCAAAGGTGGGGGGAGATAGTAGCTACCTCATTACCCTGTTCTTTTACCAACTGGCCTTTGTCAACAATAGACCAAAAGGTCTGCTGATCCTTTTTGATTGCTATGGTCATCAAAGAGAACCACATTAGTTCAGTGGATCTTTCCTTCTTCAACCTTTTGGGAGATCTGTATTTGGTTCTCATTTGTGCCACATGGGTCGAATTTATATTCGTTCCTATTTCCATGTATTTAGTCGTATAGTGCCGGGGACCCACGGGCATCAGGGTGCACAAAGACACAAGAAGACATATGTGTAAAGACGGGACGCAAAAAGGTTCAACATGGTCGAGAAGGAGGATCACCATGTCAGGAAAGTTAGAACACTATGTGAAAAGTAAAGTTTTCAATGATGAGCAAAAGGTTTTCATGTTTTTATCCAAGCATAGGGTTATTGGCAGTTAGTTCCATAACTGCGCTGCTAGCACGGACGAAGCCCTTCCCATGCCCTTGGCCCTTCTGACCTTGTGGATTCTAAGCAGTCCAAGAAGAGTAGAACGTAGATTGTGTTTAAACTCGCATAAGGTGATGCAAGGCTTCAGATAGGCAGGTGCCTTACCATAAAGGCATTTATGCAGATGCACGGCTGTCTTTAAATGTACCCACCTAAGGATAGTGAGCCAGTGTAAATATTGAATGCCTGATGATATGTGCTCTTGTAGGGGAATACCCTTGATAATGGGAACAGCATAATTTTGGAGGGTCTGAAGTTGTTGCAGGCCCTTTTTGCTTGCCCCAATCACGTATGCATTACAGCAGTCGATGCAAGAAAGAATTTAAACTTCATGTGACTTAAGAGCAGTTTGACTCTGAGATAAATGCCTTAATGTTCTTTAGGAGTCTCAAATATTAATGACCATTTTTAGAGATCTAACTTGAATGGATCTCAGCACCAAGTGACGAATGGAGAAAGACACACAGTGTCCTAACTTTCCCGGCGACTGAGATAGTACAATCTGTAATAGTAAAACAAGAATACTCCTTCCCCAGTGTGGCTCTGGCCTGGGAGCTTCAGAACAACAGTAAGTTTTAGCTCTGTTTAGACAAAGCCAGTTTTCTGTCATCCAAAGTTCGATAATGCAATAGATGAAGTTGAGATTTGTGGTGTCTGCATCATGATCCCCACTAATTTCCAAGATCAATTGTGTATCAACTGCGTAATTTGTAAAAGAGACCCCCAAACTCTTTAAGTAACTGCAGAGGGGTCGAATAAACAAGTTGAAAAGAGTAGGCAAGATACAGGCTCCCTATGGGACACCACAGATAATGGGGGCTGGTTTACATGAGGCACTCTCCCAGCACACCCAGGATTTTCTGTGTGATAAGAATGTTTGAAACCATCTGGTGGATTGAGGGCCACGCTGTCATGATGCCCGCTCCCGGGGAGCCGGTTCAAGACCTGCGTCCCCGAAAGCGGACATCCAGTCCCCAAGGAAGGACCCAGCAACCCCATATAGGGGCCCTTTGGACAGTGTCCTGGCGCCTATGGCGCCAGGCTCATAAAAGACATCAGTCCTGGCGCCATAGGCGCCAGGCTCATTATGGATGTGCTTCGGTGCACTTACCTGATGCAGACCATGCTGCAGGATCCCGGCCTCCTTGAGGCCTGAAAGGAACTTTACCTGTGGGACTAATTTACCATCCGGGCGTGGTCGGGGAAGGATACATAACTGATTGGAGGAAGGATACATAACTAGAACTTCTTCCAAGGCTATTTAAACCCCACCCGAACAGCCACACGTGCTTCGCGTTGTTCTACATCTAGCAGCTGGACGCTCACCGTGTCTGCTCCTGCATCCTGACTTCTGCCACGCCTGCCAGCATCCTGGATCACCTGCAAAGGAAGAGAAGAAGAGAACAGAAGAAGGAAAAGTCCTTACCTGCTAAATCCGCATCCCAGAGACATCTCGCCAACAATCCTGAAAAGGAAGACTTTTATTTAAAAGATCATCGTGTCGATCGCTGCAGCGCCGCATTCCACTCACCTTTACTGGGCGCCTCCATGTTCAGCAGCGAACATCCGGATTCGCAGTCACGCCCCAGCGCCTAGGGAGAAAAAGACCAGAACAAAAGGTGAGAAAGAGAGAGAGAAGGGAATAAGGAAAGCTAAATCTCCATGTTAAGACTTACCTGTTGATTCATTGTCTCTTCATTTCGGGTCCGCGCCGCATCCTGGCATTTCCAGACCCCGGCCCCTAAGGGGAAAAAGAGACATCAGCGTTAATGAGCGAATGAAAAGACATTACCAAAAAACGCTCATTAAAGACTTACCTGATTTCTACAAGGATTTCACCTCTCATCTCGGGTCGGTGCCTGTTCCCCGGCATTCCGTACCCCGGCTCCTATGGGGAAAAAGACACTAGCATTGGTACATTAATGCATGGACACTAGGGGAACCTCTTATCAAAAAACTTACCTGGAAGCCAAGCAAGTTTGGTTCTCACCAATCTGAAAATCCAGTGAAGTAACTGGATACCAACGCGCCCCTGCATCAGAAGCAGGATGGAGAGCTCGTCCTTCCAGACCCTAAGGTGAGACGCTACGAGGAATCACAGAAGGGTTTCGAGGAGGGTGAGAGGGGAAAGTGGGAGGCTGATTGCATTACCCCGCAGACAGTTAACCCCCTATTTTCGCCTACAGAAGGATACTTCTGCGAGTCAGACAAGCCAGATTTGGGGGCCCGGTCCAGTCCGTCTTCCGAACCGTGCGCATCACCTTAGAAGAGGTCATAGCAGCGCGAACCAGGCCAGCGCCTCCGTGGGAGTCAGGTGAGCGTTACACACAGTTTTCTCAAATCTGTCAGAGTGTAAAGTAAGTGATCATGATCGAGCAGTTCAAAAGCCACAGACAGATCGACGAGAACCAGAAGCACAATTTTCCCCTGGTACAAGAACTCAAGCATTTTGGTCTAGATGTCAAGTAGGGCAGTCTCAGTACTGTGATCAGCTCTAAAATCTGATTGTTTGCTGTGAAGTATAGAGGATGATTCTACAGTTGGTTAGTTGCCACTTTATCCAAAATTTTCAATACAAAATTTGAATTAATAATCGGTCTTAGGTTTTTCGAATCTTTGAGGTCTAGTCCTGTTTTCTTCACCAGGGGGGTGATGGTAACAACTTTGATACATTCCCGGGATGGAGTTGTGGTCAAAGGAGGAATTAACAAGTCGAGTGAAAAATGGGATGAAGATATTCTTGTCAACCAACATAAGTTTAGCTTGGATGATGTTTTCTCGACAGGAGGTGGGATGTATTGAGGTCAGGGTTGTATCCATCACTAGATTTGTGACCTGTCTAAAGATGATTTTGGTCATTTAATGTGGGGAGAAACTGAGTCTGGGCAGCAGGGCAATCTTTCAGATATTTTCTGATTTTATGATGGGCTACCCTGAGTTTATTAGCAAAGGCCTGTTGGACATTGTCACAGTCCTGGTCAGTGCGGTGGATGGGCTGTTTTAGAGCCTAGGGACTTTATAGAAGTTTTTAAGATCTCAAAAAGTTTCTTGGACTTTGTTTTGACCCCAGATATTTCTTCATTGAAGACATTCTTTTCGGCTGTGATAATTTTGTGTGTGTAGGCCAGCTCTAATGACTTCCATATTGTCTTATTATGGGCTGGTGGATATTTTAACCAAAGTTGTTCAGCCTGCCTTTTCTGTTTTTTCAGAATGGAGAGATCAGGGGTATACCATTTTTTATGGATGGTGTTTTCCCTCAAAAGTTTATTCTTAAATGGAGTTGTTTTATCCAGCATTCCGGTCAGAGCGTTATTACATGTCTCCTCTCGGAATTCAGGGGAATCAGAGTTACATGTGATGGACATGAGGTCGTGAAGACAGCTCTGGAGATAAGGCGTTTTGATTTTTTTTAAAATTGAGTCTATGAACCACTTTGACGGAATGAGGTGGCTTATTAGGGATGTCCTCAAATTGGATTGTGAAATTAATTATGCAGTGGTCAGACCATATGCACAGAGAGGTGTTTTTTTTATTTTAACTTTCAGATTTCTCGAGATCACCCAATCCAGAATATTACCCGATTTGGCAGTAGGTTTGTTGCTCTTGACCTTAAAATTGATCTCTTTGAGTGCTTTTTCCAATGCAGCTGCTTCATTATCCTTGGGGTTTTGAAGCCATCGGTTAAAGTCACCCACCGCTAAGGTCGAGCAGTTATTGCCATTAGTTGTTTTTAACAATTTAATTAAGTCCTCATTAAAATGAACCATCTCACAAGGGGGTCGGTAAATTATGAATTGCTTCATGTAGGACCTTTTTTGGTAATCTGTATTCATGATCATACCAACTATTTAAACCAGTGCAATGATTTTCCATATTACCATCACAAGTTGCAAATAGGTTTAATGTCTCACACAAATCAAGGCAATGATATCATGTAGATCATGTAGTATGGAAAGAAACTGGGATCATACCATAAAGAGCCGTGTGGCAGGACGTTCAATGTTGACCTCATGGAATTTCAAGGCTTTTGCCAGACGTTCGCCAAAAATGCAGCAAACGAGTGAGGATCCTCACATCCCAGTTTCTTTCCATACTACACAATCTACATTACCTCATTGCCTTGAGAAGGAACCTTCGGGTAGAAACACGTGTCGGCTGACCACTCCTTAGACCATATGTCTACTTTATGAATATTAAAGAAACACACCTTCGTACTCCGCATTCAGTATGAAAATCTTTGTAGTCACAAGATTCAATGAAAGTAACTTGCCGCAAGGTAACCAGGAATTCAGACTACTTTTCAGGTGATTTGTTTAGGTTTGTATATATTGTCTTCTTACCTATTAATACTCAAGTATTAACTGCCCCTATTAGATGCAACTTAATTGGGCTACTCACTTTTAAATGCGCATGTACTTTCTCTGCTACATAATTACAGGATATACGGTAATGGCTTACGTGACCTCTCACGGGCTACACGAAGTTAAGCATAGTCATGTGATTCAAACTAATCACCTGACAAGTTTCGATATTATACACAAGAGCTTGGCCGTTACAAATCGATCTCACGTATCATGTAATTTTCTGACCACATATCTATACTTGGCCTTTAAAAATCGATCTAACGCATCACGTATATTATTTTGACCACATGCCTACACTACAGATGGTAATTAGTTCATGTGAGCTTTCACAGGATTTGCGAAGCCAAGCACAGTAAAATGATTCAATTTAATCACATGACAAGGCTCGCCATTACACATAAGGAACTTGGTAACTAGGGACGCGAGTCCGATTGCTAGTGTGAAAGCACATACTCCCTTGGAATATGAGACGGATCGATTGATTAAGCACAGGTAAGACAATTAATTAATCGGTTATGGGAGTTTCTTGCTTCAAATGAACATATAGATACAGAATTCCCTATATAAAATCATTTATTTTAAGGAATCGAGTTGGGATGTAACCTATGAAAGTCCATTGAGGCTCATTGTATGAGTATGGTGAATATGCTTAAGAACATATGGTCAAACAGTGCATACTGATTGCGGCATCGGGACCAATGGAAACTATGGTTGAACCGTTTCATTTTTTGATTACGGTAATATATATCTGCCATTTGGTAACTGTTTATAATATCACCAATGTGATCAGGATACTTATAGGAGGGATGTGGTTTTTTCTATTGCTTAATATTGCAGAGCAGTCACTTGAACAACAATATTTGTGGCCGATACATGGATCCCATGGGTTGACATGCCAAAAGAGAAGCTAACTAGTTCAAGATAACAAGTAGATGAAAATTCGAACCCAAGGTACATATAATTTTAGGACATGGCATACTCACAGAGAAAACACAATGGTTTTGTGTATCGTTAATGACAATGTGCATTTATCTTCTATTCCCTATATAGGCTGGTTATTTACACGAAACGTAATATATCAGCCAACGATCTATCGAACACATTCTCTAATGAGAACTGTTGACTACCCCCAATCCACTGTATCCACTTATTGAATGGTGAATTTGTATGCTTTGGGAGAGGCTTGGACTATGGCTGACCAACAGCATTTATGAGCACAGATTATTTAGTAACCACATGCTAAACAACACAATTCGGTTTGTTTTATTTTGGTACTGACACTAACCTTCATTTAGGTACCTGATAATCATGACATAGTGATACATACTCTAATTGGGGCTTTCTGTTCAGTATCTATTGTGTTTTCCATTGTTCTATCTGATTAATCTATACTGGCACATGGAATGGAGGGTGAGGACATTCTATGTGTCATTTGGCATCTTTCCTTTCACCTTTTTGTTACTGCTAACTCCTGTGAAAATCTCGCTCACAATGATTAGCTTGAATTTATAGATTCTTTGATATTGGTTGGTCTTTTAATTGGATCTCTATCTAGGGTGTCAAAATCTTGTTATAATGATCATATAATTCTGCTAAACTAATTGGACCTTTGTATTTTGTCTTTTTCTTTCCCATGTCCCATTTTCCCTTTTTGTTAAACACTATTTAATTGGTGTTGCTTGGTATGCCTTTGTCAACATACCACATGGTTTATTTACGTATCTATGACATTGATATATCCCATATTGATTATTTTGATGTGTCTGCAAAACATGTTTATTTTTCCCCCTTTCCCTTTTTCCTTCTCTTCCTCTACTCTATCATGAATTCAACATTATATATTTTTGTATTATTTTTTATGTTGACTGTGTTATTGATTTATTGGCAAATTGTAATAGGCCCCACCTTCAGAAAGACTGAAGTCGGTCAAAGCACGTGTTGGTAAAGATTGCAAACGAGAGTCGAAAATAAAGCACAAACTGTGAATCGTGTACTGGCTGTATATTTTGAAACTCTTAGCTGTTTTACACATTTAACAACTTGGGCAGCACATCTCCTGAGAACAAATGTGTTGTGTTTCTTCAGAAGTAGGTTGGGGTGGGCTACAGTATCTCAAGATTGCAGCAGTATGTGTGTTATATATGCACTCGCATTAATGTGATAGTTCTTGAACCCTTTGCCAGAGCTCTCAGTTACATAGTACCCCGGTCCTTTTTTGTCTTATTGTTCTAGTACTGTTACTGTTACTATTCTGTCGGATAGAATAAAGACAATGATCATCAAACATTGGAGAGTATTTGGGACAGAGACAACCAGCCTTAGCCCACCTTTTAGTGAATTTAAAAGAAGGAACAACTTCAAAGACATTTTAACAAGAAATTACATACGGTTACTCCAACAGAAAGAGAAACGCCTTCCAGAAATCTGGGCCTTGACAAAGCAAGAGGACACACACCTTGTGTAAACTGTAGATGCTGTACATTAACGCCAATGAAAAAACATGCATTAACTAATTGCAATAGCACAATGGTCATCTATCCTATTTGGTGCCCAAGTACATTGCTCTATACTGGGAAAACAGAGACAAATATGCACCAGAGTTACTGAGCACAAGAGTTGCAAATGTAAGGGTGCACAACGCACTGCTAGTGAAGCTTTTTATAGAGCGGAATCACATACCTGAGGACATCCGCTGGACTGTCATTTACAAATTGAAACTTGGAAGAGAGGAAAATTGCAATAAGGAAAATGTATTCAGGAATGAAGAGAAAATTAACGAAAAGTAATATACAAGGGCTAAATTAGAATATTGTATGGTTGCGGGTCAGTAAATAAAATCAGCAATATTAGTATTCAGCGTGTGATTTAACCACCCCCTCACCCCCTTTCTTTAACATTAGTTTAGAAATCATGCTTGCCACACTAGAAAAGTTGAGTCAGGACAGACCTTTTCATAGTCATACAAGCATTAGTGATAGGTTAGAAACGACTCTTGAGAGCCCTGCACATTATAGTTCCAGGAGGCTGACAATTCACATGGATAGACAGAATCATTGTAGGCTGGTTCCTGAATAGTATGCTGTATATGGAAGTAGACCTAGGGCATGAGAAAAATAATACAAATAAAAATATAAAAAATAAATCTGTATAAACATGGCAATAAAAGGATCTGATGCCGGTATAATTTTTAACAGCCAACATTGACAGTTAGCTTTATACAGTATACACATTGTGGTATGCAGGATGCATATAGCGGAATAACGAAGGAGCAAGCACCCATTAGAGTCTCCTCTCGGCTGTTGCGCTATTATGTCTCCCTATGAGATTTCTACCTATGATCGGCAGAGATCTGCAGTTTGTAGAGGGTTCTGGTATGTTACCTTCAGTTTTGCCCAGGGGATGCACTTTGAGTATATGCATACCACTTGAGAGCACTATAGCATGATTGCTGCAACATTAACCTCATTAGAAGTATTATTTTTTATGAAGCATAGCAACATCAATCATCACCATGCTTAGAGGCCTCCTCTGTTAATATCAGAGGAATTGCGTCTGCACCACGACATTGCCGTCGTTATGAACTACAGTGGAGGCTGTTTATCACACGTCCAAGAGCTGGCACAGCTTTCCTCTCAACAGAGAGATTTGCAGTGGCAAGACCAAGAGTACATATGAGGTAAATAAAATTGATTGCAATATGTACTTTAGCCACATGTTCAAGGTTCACTCGGTAGAATTTGTAGCGAATGTGTTATTGAACGTTCGCACTCTGTGGGCCTCATCACGAGTTGGGCGTTAACCCTACCGCCAAACCCCCCCGGCGCTATTAGCGCCAGATCATGGGTTTGGCGGTAATGGAATTCCACATTCCCCACTGAGCCCATTCGGGAATGCCCCATTCCCCATTGGGCTCAATGGGAAATGTTCACGCTCTTACCGCCGGCGCGGGAGAAATACACCGACGCCCTGATTTGGCAGACCCTTAAATCCGGCGGTAATAGCGCGACCGCCGGATTTAAAGGTTAGCGCCAAACTCGTGATGAGGCCCACAGTCTTTTGTTCCCACAGTGAATGCAGACATAACGATCAGAATAAATGCTTGAACTACGACCAAACTACAAATAATTGGGTCCTTGGTAAATTACCCACCGAGGTACACAAATGGTCGAACCAGAGGATCACTTTTGAATCCTCGACATTACAATAGATAATGGTAGATGTTTTTAAATATCATTTTGTGTTTCTTCAGCAGAAGAGTTTCTGGCTAATGAGAGAGATCTGTCCTTTTTGAAATTAAAATCCTCTCCTCATTTATTTCATCAACATCCTCACGAACACTTCACAATTGAGCAGGTGAGTATGAAAGCTCCTATTGCTTTCACATACAAGAAGAAGCATTTTTAAACTATTATAATGGTTCTGGTTGATACAGATTAGGTGGGCACTTGGACACACTGTGGTAACGGTTAGTGCATGTCGGGACACCTGATTAAAGGGGGTGCGACTTGCCACACTTAGGTTGCATTGCACAGCAGTGAATAATAAATACAATTAGAGTTATTAGCAAGCTCGTCTGTACAATGGCATATGGTTGATTGTTCACATAGATTCAGATGAACTTATCTTTCAAGCTTGAGAAGTGGAAGCCTCCAAAGAACATACAGAAGCGTTGCACCAAGATATTATTCTAGCACTGAGAAATGTATATATATTTAGAAGGAATGGTTGCAGCTTTTGAACAAAAAAGACGATAACATACATGTATAGTACTGTTTATTGACAAAGTAGTATTAAGAACCCTTTTGTGTAATTTAGACATGTACGAGCCCCTGGAAAAGTTCGTGTGATTGTTGACTTAGCTGATTTGGAACAAACATGTAGGGCAGGCTTAGAGGAAATGGTATACCTTCTTTTTCCTTCAATTCAGTAGATTATGGCACAAAGGTTGTCCTTTTCCGAATGTGGATGTATTAGACATCATTAGAATCAATGAATGATGGCACTAGACACTTTAAAGTGGAATGCATGAGCTTGAATGAGTATAAACCGAATGTATTTATAACGTTTGCAGCGATTTGATGTTTTGTCTTGAAATTGTACCATTTCCAATTTCGTATGTTTTTCGTGCATATACTTTTTTGTGTTTTACATACAGCGTTGATGAATTGGTGATGATTTTATGCGTCCATTAAATGAATTTACATTTCATTATATTAGAAGACAAAGAAGAAGAATTAAAATATTGTGTTACTAAGTAGTTTCCAATTACCTTTGTGGATCTGTTTGTTCTTATAACCCTTAAAAGGGAAACTTCATTTGGCATACTCGTGTGTTCTCCTGTTGTCTGCAAATAAGTCGAGCAATTACTCATATACTTTTAAATATATCTTTCAAAAGCTAAGCTGTTGTTAATATCCATAGTGAGCAATAGCTATTCCTGCATATGCTGTAGCTATTCATTTTGATCTGCCCTTCTTATTTTGATGCATGCTTTGGATAAAACGGATTTACCTGTTTGATTATCCAGACCTTCTGCCAAACCTGTTTAAACACTATTGATTTCCCTTTGTTATCTTTAAAACCGTTTGTACCCATCAGAGCCGGCCTTGGGGAGTGGCTCGCCGGGTGACCACTTGGGGGGCACCATTAGGCCCCGACGCGCCAGCTTGGGGGATTTTTTCAAGGGCTCCCCCGAGCTGGAGTTGTGGGAGAAGGCGTGGCAGGTGGCCTTTTACTGTGAAATGTCCCCACAGCGGCGGGGGCGCATTTAAATGCGCCCCTGCCGCAGGCACTTTTCATAAGAAAAGGTGCAATTAGCCCCCCCACCACGCCAGCTCGGGGGAGTCTTTCAAGGGGTCCCCGAGCTGGCTTAGTGGCAGACGCCTCATTGCCATTGAATGCAACCGCAGCGGAGGGCTCATTCAATGACAATGGGGTGCTAACGCCCCCTATTTAACCTATTTAATGGTTTCAGGTAAAAAAAAGAAAAGTTGCCCATCCTGGCCCCGCCCCCTTCCGCCCCACCCCCTGTTAACCAGGGGCACGCGGTGGGAGAGAGGGGATGCTATTTCACCCAGGGCGCTGCTGCCCTTAAGGCCGGCCCTGGTACCCATCACTGCAGGTGCAAATTGTATGCTCTATGTACGCATTGCGAATGGGATAAAATAAGTCTAGGATTATTTGGAACAATTATCATTGTGCAAGTAAAAGACCATGTTACTTTGCTGTTTCTTCTGATGTGTCTCCTAAAAGTTTTGTTTGTGTGGCCTGACATTGGATTGTCTTTTATGGATGTACAGGCAGCTGAATATTTAGAGCTTGTTTGCAATGATATGTCAGGCATGACCAATATTTCAGATTTTAAGTCTCACATCTGCTTTAACTTTTGTTTATAATGATAATGCACATCAGGAGTGACCTGAGTATCCGCCCATTGTATCCATTCAGAGTGCAATGATTTGGCTTTAAAGAAACTTGAGAATGTTGCTGCTTCGAGCTCGACCAGTGGAGTGTTTAGATGTACTGTTTATTAGGTCATATTGCATTTTCCTTGTGCACTCCACCATGTACGGGTGTTAATAGCTTTCCTTCTCTAGTCAACATCTAATTCGTTAATGTGTATAATTGTGAATCTTTATTAATGTTCCTTTCTTGAAGAGGGCTGCTTTAAGTCATTTCATTTTGAAATGGTTTGCAGAATAGGCGTACAATATACTTTCCAGCAGGATGGAACACAATTCCCTTTCACTAATGCATAACATGGTTTCACAAATGCTGCAAAATTTGGTGCATATGCATAACCAGAGTTTACCAAACCAGTGTAAAGGGGTTCTGTAAAAGTAGTTTCTACACAACTAGTCACTGGAATCAAACAACTCCACCTCCTAAATTAATACCAGTCAGGGTTATACCCCTACATTGAGACAGCCACCATCCAGGTGGTGGATGATTGTCTCCAAATAATAGATAATGGCGGATCATGCCTACTCATCCTCCTTGACCTCGTGGCTGCATTTGACACTGTCAACCACCACATCCTTCTCTCCTTCCTTGCTGACAAGAGGGGATTCTCTGGCACTGTCCTGAATTGGTTTACCTCCTACCTGTCAGGCAGACATCAGACTGTTAAAATTAACTTGTGTTCTAACTGATTGCTTGTTTCCTGCAGAGTCCTCCACGGCTCCATCCTCTTACAAATCCTTCTTCAACTTTACATGGAACCTTTGGGCACTCTCCTCAAAGATCCCAATATAGCCAGCCACGTATACGCGGATGAATCTCGCTGGATGTTGACTGCCTACCTCAAACTAAACCCATCCAAGACTGATTTTGTCCATATCGGTCTGCCCACTAAAAAACAACCTGTGCAACAATGGCTCAATAATATGCGCCTAGAAGGATTTGATCCATAACTCTCACACTCAGCAAAATCATTAGGCTTCACAGTTGACAGGAGCCTGTCCTTCCAGAAACACATAACCAAGAAGGTCCAAATAGCCTGGCTCAGCATCTCAACCCTTCTAAAAATTAAACCCTTCATCCTACTGCAGGACTTCCAGACCGTAGTGCATGCCCTTGTGGTTTTGCACATTGATGGGGGAAATGCTCTCCTGCCCAGGCTCCCAGCTGCTCACTTGGCTCCCCTAAAAGCAGCCCATTGCTGCAGTACATCTTATTACAGGAGCATGGAAAATTGACCGAATGTACACCCATCCTACGCAAACTGCATTGGCATCCACTCCATCCCAGGACACTGTTCAAAACAGCATGCATCATCTACAAAACAGTCATGAGTAGCACACCAGCGTACCTGGTGGCTAAGCTCCACATATCTGGTGGCACACACTCCTCACAGAGCAAATAGACCAACTGGCTTCAATCACAACTCGTCCTCAAAGAAAGGGCCTTCAAACAATACTTTTCTTGTCATACACCCACCCTCTGGAACTCGATCCTGGTGTTGGGTCGGAATGACCCCACAATTCTCCAATTTCACAAATCTTTCAAAACATAGCTGTTTCATCAACAACTGACCAAGGACTTATTCCAATGGATGTACATACCGATGCAGTTAACTCACAGTACTGTTAATAGATGACAGCCCAAATGCTGGCTCACACTCTGTACAGGGCTTTGCTGCTCTCGAGCTAGTTCCTCACTTTAAACAATAAAAATAAATAAAAATAACGGTGCATATTTTTCTAGAAGTTGTGAGAAAAGACCCCTCCCCTCATCTGACAATGATAACCCTAAAACTGTAAACTCTGTTTTGGCTATATTATCTTTGTTATTATAAAGGTATACACTTCAAGCTAATGTATTAATAATTAAATCAACCCTGTCTAGGTTTATTCATTTTATTTTATTTTAACATTTACAGCAGCGCACCTAGCCCTCGGGCATGTGGGTGCTAGTTACAGAGGTAGGTACAGTTGCATGGTAGGAATAGTTGAAGCCCCTGGTGGAGGCTATTAGTTAAACAGGTGAGTCATAGTTTTTTCAGAAGATTTGGTTGGCTATCTCCTAGCAAAGGTAAAGTGGGAGGTTGTTCCAGAGGTTAGCTACAACAGTGGGGAATCTTGAGCAACCTGCTCATTTCCATTTGAATCTGGCAGAGATTAGGCGCTGACTGTTAGAAGATCTGAGTGTTCTGGCTGGTGAATATTTCTTGATCCTCTGGGCAAGATAAGACGGGGCTTTGATTGCCAAACACCGGTGTGCAATTGTGAGGATTTTGAATGGTATTATTTCCCGGATGGGAAGCCAGAGAACTGAGTACCTTAGCTTGGAAATGTGTTCAGATTTGGTCAGGTCCAATGCTGCTCTGAGGGCATTGTTTTGGATGATCTGAAGCCTGGTCAGGTATTTTTCGGAGGTCCCACATAGTAAGGAGTTCCAATAGTCTAGTTTGAACAGCACCGGGGTGCGGGCAACAGAATGTCGGTTTGTGGTGGATAAGAATGGTCTGCTGGCACAAATGAGTTTAATTGTATAGGCTGTTGCACAGGCAATGTTGATTTGGTGGGACATGTTGAGGGAGACATTGAGATATATGCCTAGTATTTTGATGGATGAACAGAAAGGGATGTTGTGACATTCTATGGAACATAGATGGTGTGCTGGATCAAGGTTAGAGAGACATTCTGAGGGGTCCATCAGGACTAGCTTGGTCTGTTCATCATTGAGACACAGGCTGTGTTGGGCCTTCCAGGTTTGGATGGTCGCATAGATGGTATTTACGGTGATGCAGTCCTGGTCATGAGAACCTGACAATGGTATGAGTATTTGCGTATCTTAGAAGTAGTTCATGAAAGAGATGCCGAGGGAATCTAGGTGGTCAAACAGAGGTTGTGTATAAATATTGTAGAGGGTAGGGGAGAGGCATTTATTTATTTATTTATTCATATTTTTAAAGAGCACAGCAGCCCTAGGGCATTGTGGCGCTGTTACATAAATGCACTGCTAGTTACAGAGGAAGGCTTAGTAGTTACATGATAAATTTGCATTTGAAGCTCATATTTCGGTTACAAAGAGATTGCATTACAGATAGATTGCATTATAATACAGCTTAAAGTTGAAAGTGAAGAGAGTAGCTAGGGTGCAGGGTGTATGTGGTAAGGTTATGTGAATAGTATGGTTTTGAGGGATTTACAAAAGGAGTACAGGGAGGGTTCCACTCTTAGTGAGTTGGGGAGGGCGTTCCAAAGCTTACATGCTATGTGGGGGAAGCCAATGGCGCCGGCTTTGGCTCTTTTTATAGTGGGTATGCAGAGTTGGTTCGCATGGTGGCTTCTTTTGGGACGGTCGGAGGACTTCTTTGTTATGGTTTCAGATAAGTAGAAATGTACGGCGAGATTGATGCATTTGTGTGTGAGGGTGAGGATTTTGAAGTGAATTCTTTCCTTGACTGGGAGCCAGTGGGCATTACGTCTGGCCTGAGATACATGGTCAGTTTTGAGGATGCGAAGGGCGGCGCACCCACCCGTGTTGTTTTGCACTATTTGGAGCCTGTTCATGTTTTTAGTTGAGGTGCCTGCCAGGAGGGTGTTGAAGTAGTCGAGTCTAGTTCCTATCTTGGCTCTGGCGATGGAGAGGCAGTTTTGAGAGGTTAGGAAGGGTTTTATAGCATATATAAGTTGGTGGGGAGCGCAGAGGCGGAGGAGATGGGGATGACCTGTCTTGTCATTGAAAGTGTAGGGTCTAGGTAGACTCCTAGGGTCTTCACGGAAGTGGAGACAGGTATGTTAGTATTGTCGATGGTGACATGAGTGTAGTTAGGGCCGAGTTTCCTTGGGGGCCAGGATGATGATCTCGGTTTTATCACCGTTTAAACAAAGACCTTTATTAGCCATCCAGGTTTGGATGGTGGCATATATCTGGAGGGTATACACGCATTTCGTCGACCACTTTTTCATCGTGGGACTTTTCATCGCCGACCCTTTCATCGCCAACATTTTTTTTTAAAACATTTTTTTAGGGGGGTGTTTGTGCGGGTTGGGGTATAATTATTTAAGTAAGGGGAGTTTGGGGGGGTGCAGCCCCACCATAAATAAATAAAAATAAAAAAATTAAAATGTTGCCGATGAAAGGGTCGGCGATGAAAAGTCCCACGATGAAAAAGTGGTCGACGAAATAACGTAGAACCATCTGGAGGAGCGCTTCTGTGTCTTGGTATAGTCTCCGGTGAGAGGGAGGAGGACTTGGGTATCGTTGGCATAGTTCGTATATGCTATGCCGAGCACATCCAACATGTCAAAGAGAGGTTTGGTGAACAGGTTATAGAGGGTGGATGCTGTGCATGACCCCTGGGGGACTCCACAGTTGATGGTGGTAGGGGCTGCATTGGCCCATCTGAAAACACTTTCATGGCCCTTCTTCTAAGAAGGAGTTTATCCAAGTGGCAGCCTTGTGAGAGAAGTGTGCTGCGTTGAATAGGTGGGAGGTGAGGATATCCTGGTCAACCAGATCAGATCAGAAGCGGCGGAGAGATTGAGGAAGAGCAGGAGGGCAGGATTGCCATTGTCCATTATTTTGGTGATTTGATTCTTTAAGTCTAAGAGGGCAGTTTCTGTGCCGTGGCCCTTGCAGAAGCCTGATTGTCTTCTGCCTAAGATGGCATTAGTTACCAGATAGTGTTGGATTTGGTTATGGGTGGCTTTGTCTAAGATTTTGAGGAGAAAGGGGACCGTGGTAATGGGGCGATAGTTGTTGGAGCAGGCGGGGTCTAGGGAAGGTTTCTTTAAGAAGGGGTAAACCCAGGCTTCTTTTAGGCATTGTGGTTTGATTCCTGAAGAGAATGAGGCAGTAATGAATGCTGTGATGATAGGGATCAGTGAGTCTACACATTCTTTGATGATGGTCGGTGGACAGATGTCCCCTTTACATGTGGAGGCTTTGATGTGTTTGAGGTCAGTAACTTCCAATTCTGTGACGTCTCTGAAGACAAAGAGGGGTGTTTGAGGGAGGGGATTGTGAGAGGAGGGTGTGGGTGGACTGTCCTGGTTAGGGAGAGCTTTGCGCTGTGTTACTATTTTTTCTTGGAACATTTTTACTTTATTGATAAGGGCAGCCTGGATGCTAGTGCACCAGGCTTTGTCCTTAATGACTTAATCTGGGTTGGAGATGGGCGTGGTGAGCTCTTTGAAAATAGAGAAGATTTCTCTTGATTTTGAGTTGGCTTTGGAGATTCTTTGGTTGAAGTATTCAGATTTGGCTAGGAAAATGGCTTTTTTTTAATGAAGATGAGATCTCTTTGAATTCATTTAGAGATGATTGGTTAGGCGAGTATTGCCACTTGGTAAGAGCTCTTCGTTTCTTCAAATGGAGTGCTGATAGTTCTTCTGTGAACCATGAGTTTGAGTTCATAGATTTTTTTCTTTTTTATCTTCTAGGGGCACTATGGATTCGATGGCTTGGGTGAGAGTGTGGTCATAGATGTTGGCAAGGGAGGTGGAGTCATTGTTAAATGGTGGTTTAAGTTCAGGGATATTGAGAAGAGGTGTGAGTTTAATTTTAGTGAGTTTTATGAGCTTCTGACTTTAGCGGGTGGGGCATAAGTGAGGGTCTTGCGGGTAAGAGTGGTAGGAACAGAGAATTGGATATAGTGGTGGTCTGTCCAAGGAAGGGCTGAGATGTTCGTGATGGACAACAAAAAGTTATGGTCTGTGATCCAGTCAATGGATCAGCCTTTGCAGTGAGTAGGTGGTGTGATTTTGTGTTTGAAACCCCAAGTGGGTTAGTTCTTTGGCTAGGGAGGCGGCTGCTTTGTCCTTAAGGTCAAGTAAGCCTAAGTTGAGGTCACTAAGTAGGATGGTTTTAGTTGAGCTTTTAAGGTTGTTACCTATGATGAAGGAGGTGAATTTGGTAGTCCGGGGATGATCCTGGTGGCCTGTAGGTAATTATGATGTTTATGGTACAATTAGGGGAGAGTGATAGTTTATCAGTGAGAAGATCAGCATTGTTTTCTCACTGCTGGTTGCACATTCTAATGGAGAGGGTGTCTTTGAAAATGAGGGCTACATCTCCACCTTTAGATGTCTTGCAGTCCGGTCTCAGGATAGTGTATCCGTGAGGGAGGGCAAGGGATTCGGATATGGCTAGTAGGTCTAATTTATAGGAGCTGATCAGGTCATTGATCTCAATAGCATGGGCAGGGATGGATCGGGCGTTGATGAGTGCACATTTTAATTCTGTGTGCGCTGGTATAGGTGGGTGTTGGGTGTGAGTGCTGGTGTTAGGGGTGTGTGGAGTAGTGGGTGAGTGTTTGCGTGGATGTGCGTGGTTGGGTTTGGGCGCGGAACATTGGATGATGGGATGGTGTTGGCAGTGTGAAAGGTGTGTATGTGTCGACGGTGTGGAGATGCGAGAGCTAAGACTGAGGTTTCTAAGGTAGGTAGCGGGTGGGATGCTGCAGTGAGTGGTGTGTAGTTTGGTGCGAGTTCTGAGTCTGCAGAGCCTGAGATGGAGAGAGGGCTGCATATTCAGCTTGGTGGTGTGGAGGCTGTGTTTAGTTTTAAGTGAGGTAGTAGATCCAGTGTGACAGTGGCCTGGTGGTGGTGCGAGCTTTGTGTGTGTGGGGGACATGCTACTGGTTGCCTAAAGGGCGAGTGCGATGAGTAGGATGGAAGAGAGGGTGAGGAGAGGTGTGGTGCACTGGGGTGGTGGCGCTGTTGAGCAGATTCTGTGGGGATACATTTGTGCAAAACCGTGACAGTATTGTGCTTAATGCAGATCTAGCTGAGCAAAATCAGTAAACATTGCATTCAACAGGCAGTGCTAAAAAGGACAAGTATGGTTTGGTGAAGGAATGGCTAAAAGTTAATTAAGGCAGGGTCAGCTTTAAATTGGTTCTGTGGCAAGACTAGAGACAATATTTGAGACTAACAGATTGGCAATATTCGAGACTAACAGGCTGGCAATATTTGAGACTAGCAGGCTGGCAATATTCGAGACTAACAGGCTGGCAATATTCGAGAGTAACAAGGCATATGCAAGGCACTATTGTGAATGGTCAGCGCAAGCTGGGCATTTTCAGTTCGGGTAAACATTTTGGCACACATTCATATTACAGTAAGCATGTTGTGATCTGCATTATCAACTAGGAAGGGGGCAGCTGATAAACGTGGGCTATCAAGGTTAAGCACTATGGTACAGCAAGTGTTCTCCTGTATCGTTGTGGTCACAAAATAAAATATGTGCATGCATTTGGTCAAATATGTGGATTGTGGTTGAAATAGGGGTGTGATCTTAGCTTATAATATGACTGTTTACATATTGCGATGTGGCGACATTGAGGTAAGGTAGTCTGTAGTGGCGTGGCAGGTAGAGCCTTCCTGAAAGGGTTATAGTTTAGGTGAAGGGTAGATGTAGTACAGACTCACTGAGAGTGTGTGGCGAGCTGCTGGTTAAGCGGGCAGTATGTCGGCACCTAGCGCTTGTAGCGCTCTGTCAGCTCGGTCAGTAAATGGCCTTCTTTCCTAGGCCATACTTCCTAGGCCGGCTAAACGCCTGCCGGCTATTGGAGTGTTGTTGTAAATACTCGTAGCAGCCAATCCTGTCAAGGGGAGGACAGGCACGCAATGGGACACGATCAAGCAGAGGGTGATTTCGGGGTGGCGGCAATCTTGGAAGCAGATTGCCTTGTGTGTTTCCCAATGGCAATATAAAGGGGATTTATTAAATGCGTGGAAACAGCTAAAACATCAGTATGGTAGTCGCTGGGAAGATCCCAACGGATGTTAGTGAAAATCAGGCATGGATCAGTAGTGCTCTGAGGGGCTTCAAGGGAAAGTGTAAAAGTGCCTGACGCTTACCTCCGCTACACAGGCAGTTCTTGGTTAGGTGTGCTGCTCCTGCAACACACGACAGCGACGCTGAGGAGCTCCTGCTCCAGCATAGGAAGGGCTGAGAATGAGCCTTGTGGGACACCGAATGGCATAGGGGTGGGTGGAGCTGTGGCAGATTCTCTGATGGGTTTTTAGATCATCATCTGTATGTACTGCTAGCAATTTTAAGTGTCTTCTAGAACGCTCTGAGTTCTTCCTTGAGATTGTTCTTGGGCTGTTCTTTCAGACCTGAAGAATTCCCCTACAAGATTAGGGTTTTCCTTTGAAGGTTAGTGTTGTGCATATGAACTCTCTGGATCTAATGGCAGTTGAGAAAGGAAACAATCTGCAAGTATAGATTACTTTTATATTTATTCCTTTGAATGATCCTCAAAAGACCAGAACTGTATAGATTTTGAACTGTTTCAGTGTGAATGTGTGCATTGAATACTCTGTAGTCTAGAACTAAATCATATTCCACTCTTGGTTTACTTACTAGTAGTATGGGTGTATCGCCTGAACTTGCCTGCTGTATTATGAATGCTTGGTCCAGCAAGTGCTCTGCTATCACATTTACCTGAATGCTAATCTGTGATTTCATAGATTATTGTTTCTGAGGAGGTGGTACCGAGTATACTGGTATTTTATCTAGACGTTCAATGCCATGACTCCTGGAGCAGCCCGGGATTCTGTATCTGCATTTCTTCCGTGGGAGGTGTTGGAGATCATGGCAGAACAGTTAATGGAAACAATGGGCCTCATTACAAGTTTTCTGACTGGCAAACTATGAGTTTGCTGGCGGGTGCTGTTTCGCCCGCCAGGTCTGAACCTGGCGGGCAGACCGGGACCCTCTAGCTGACTTTGACGGAAGTACCGGTACTGTTGTGCACATTGCCGGTGCTACCATCCTCCCGATTCCCATTGAGTCCTAGGGGAATCGAATGGGAATGGGGAGTAACAGTTGCCGCCGCCTGATTTACCGGACTGCCGGGGCTGAAATGCCCCGGTTATTCTGGCAAGTCAGGCGGCCGTAATTGATCACGAGTGCGGCAGCAACTTGCCGGTTTTACCAGCTCTGCTACTGCCGGACTGGTAATGAGGCCAAATGTCATTTGAGGTAGGTTTTCAAGGCGTGGTCCTTGGGTCATGGCCCTCTCTGGCTTTGAGTTATCTGGGGTAATGCTTATGGGCCTTCCTGATCTCCACATGTTTTGACATTTGTGCTAATCACTGTTTTTTTTTCAAAACAAAACGTACACAAGCAGGAGTTTCTTCTATTCAGATTATACACACGTAAACACTGTGAAGTTTCGCCACCATTACTTTGTTTACATGCAGTAGCTGAGCTCTGCATACAAAGTCTGTGTTGCATGGAAAACATGACAATCCAGCGGAAAGGCTTAATGTGACGAGATTCAGATGCAATAGGCCCATGTGTGGCAGTTTTTTCTGACAATGCCAACTTGATCCGTATATAAATGGTTTCAGAGACAAGCATAAACAGTTATTTGCCTAGCATAAACCAATCTGTATTCAAGTGCTAAAACAAGGATTAGAACCCTGGTCTGTGAGTGCAAACATCAGTGATGTAGACAGTAGCTAACATACTTTGAACATTTGTTTTACATTTTATGTAGGCGTAAGATGTTACTTCAATTGTATGTTTTGCTTGTTATAGTCCCATTGGTTTACATCAGACCCTGTCTTTCCCCACTTAAAAGTGATGTCTCATCCTCTGCATGATCCCTTTCCCAGGTAAACGTCCTATTACAGTACCCTTGTCCCACTGTCCTATCAGTCCCAGCGAAATAGATACATCTGCCTATTTAATGTAGTGTATTGTGTATATCAGAGATTTGGATAACAATAGTGACAATCAGGTGCCTTTTGAAATATTGTATATTTAATCGTGTTGATGCAGGCACAGTTCACCCTTTCGCAGGTGGGAATTTAATGATTTCCAATTCAAATTAAGAGATATATAAAGAATAATTTAGCACTGCCCATACACGTGATTGTAGACCCCTGCTGGTTGCTCTCCTTTTCTGTGCATGCTTTTGTTACCAAGATTGACATTATTACATGTATGCTTATTCTATGTTATGGACGGCACAATAATTACTACAAGCCTCATATATAGAGTTTGTATTCGATTCGCAATGTGCCCTATGGCTGTCACTCTGTCATTTTAAAGCCCTTCCTCTGTAATCCAGGCGTCCCTAATGCCAGTAACAAGATAGTCATTGTTTCACACTCAGTAAACAAACAACTAGATTAACTGGGATGTCAGACCTGTGGCCTTATCTAACAACACCAAGGTACACAAAAGAGGTGGGGGGATTAGACTGTGGATCAAAACCCCCCCTAACTTTAGGAACACCTAAAAAATATAAACTAAAGAATGATCCACAGTATAGTATCACGGTGTCACGTATCCAGCCTCACTAATTAGAAGGCGGGAATAAGGGTAAACAGTACCCAATTAACATATCTCTAAACATTAGTGCTTAGCATTATAGACACTACACAAGGGGAATAGAACCAGATATACAATTATTAATTTTATTAACCTTCATTGGTAAATATACATCATAAAAATGCCAACATGGCACAGTGCATCATTAAATACAAAAATAGCACAATCCTTAAAAACTTTTAATACATGAAAACAACCAAATCGCATCAGTGACAATATAAGTACACCGGGAGACAGAAGGTGTACATGTAAACCTAGGAAACCACACAGTCAAGGATTACAATAAGCACAAAGAAATAAATCAATATGTTACTACTAAACCTAACCACAATAATTGGGTTAGAGAAAAAAAAGAAAAAATACCACAACTAAAATAACTAATGACTACCACATTCCTTCACTCCCATTTAACCCGACATGTTTCATTCCTCACTCATTTCATACACACGCAGTCAGGGGAAATGTATCAGGGGTGTATACTTAGAAAACACGATGTGTCTCAATTGGTCGTTTTATGCGGCACAGCTGGAGTTACCGCCTCACAACCTAAATGGTTCAAAGTGAACATTTAATGTTCCACACCTATTCAGCCAACCACCGCGTTTAGAAATACGCGAACACTGGCTTTAGCAAAGGCAACTGGACCCATACACTTTGCAATTAGTTCGAAAGTGAACTGTAAAAGCGTCCGATACAAAAACAGTTAATTTCTTGAAGTTAGAGTAAAGTTCGGACTGCCCTCCCGCGAGGAACGGACACGTGACTCCTGTGAAAAGACAAGGGGAGAAAGACCAATCATTATAGTCCCTCATTCTTTAAGACTGTTACATTACGAAGTCAAAGGAGCTAGCAAAAGCTCCAACCTTGTCACATTATAGGGCTGATCAAACGGAAAACCGGACTCCTTATGTTAAAAATTATCAACACTTACTATTGGAAAAACACATGGAGCGAATACCTCTCTAAAGGGCCCAGTTACTCATAGGCCAGCACGTCATTGTAAGATATTAAAACGTGCACTACAGATCATCACAAAGCTTACCTTGCGGTTCCTTGCAAAGTACTTCAACAACGGACGATATGTGATGGGTATCTGAACAAATACCAGTGTCCTCTATCACCTCTCTACACAGATTCCACTGCAACGCGCTTAAGGTATCTATTAAACCAAGTATAGGGGAAAGGAAGGGGGAAAGAAGGGTGAAAGGCGCTATTGACAATGTTTCAAAACTGTTTCTACTCCAAAGATTAATATATTCAAAAGATCACTGTGCCTTACCTTAAGTTAAAGGCGTTGTGTGTCGCTCTAATACACCTCTATGTATAGTGAAAAAGTTGCCATGTTGCACCACCCGGTCAAGTATATCTACAAAGATAAAGAAAATATAAATGTATATATATGGGGACCGAGTCTAGTTCCGTAAGACTGCACATGCTTGTTAATTAAGCATCAACAGAATATAGAATAAAGCGCATCAAGGCACCTACGTCCTGGCTTAGGAAGCACCAAACGTAGCGAGCTCAGACCAAAACCGAAGTGGCGGCTGCAAAATCTAAATTACGGCAGTCTTTATCACCAGGGATAAATATTCGTACTCATAGTTAACAGCTTAAAATACAGCCGCCAGTAACGTCTTTAGCACAGGCATATGTGGCCCTTTAGGCGAGTTAACAGATAATTGACGTCAGCAACCTCCAAGTCAGAGGAAGCATGCAATATACTGCCCTCCCCCGTTTTAGCTGGCTAACAAACCGACACACACGGCAAGTAGCTGGTGTCGGTGTCAGGCTCACAGCGAACGTTGTTTACCGTTGCAAGGTCGGCAACCCTTCAGCACAGCCCATCAGCTACTCGCGTGTCATCGGATGAGATGCAGCCCGGTTTAGTGTGGGTCTCGTTGCGTCGCGTTGGTCAGTTTCTGGCCGGCGAAAAATCAATGCTCGGCTCTTCCATTGAAATAGGCGTGTCAGTCATTTGCTTACGTGTCTCATTTAGTTAGAGGCAGCTGAAGTAGCTGTCGTGCCCAAGGGCGTCTACATTTCAAAGGATGGTGGGACTTGCAGTCCCAAATTCGCACTAGATGTTTAGTCCCACCAAATAGCGAGCCGTCCCTGGAACAGCTCTAAACGGATGAAAACAGTAAACCTCATATTATCGCTAAAATTAAAACGATTATGATTAGTTGAAAAGGGTAATAACCCAAAAGCCGTCCTGCCTCGAGTTACCTATATTTGCTAACACCTACGCATGGTTGCCTTCACAGACACTCTGCCCTGCTGCAAGGAGCCCGCACGCTGTTCTTTAGAACTAAAAAAATGTTTTAAAAAAATATAAGTGTACTGACAATAAGGCGCAAGATGACTCATCAAGGGGGTCCCAAGAAAATAGAGGGTTAGAACCATTAACCCAATGATGTTAACTAGGGTCTTAAACACATCCTCGGGTGGACTGTTGCGAACATGTGTCTACACATACAATCGTTGTATTAAAAAGGAATGCTCTATTCCAACCTAGGTAAGCCAGTCGAGTCTATCATTCAGACCTGTTACTGAGCTATTTGTGAGCAAAATCATACGTTGTTCCTTCTGTAATAATCTTACTTTGTCGCGGTTGATGTCTCCAGAAGGAATGATTTTCCAAAGGACGCTCCACTGTAAGTCTTCTACTTTATGTATAGACTCTACCCAATGGTCTACCAAAGGGGCATTCTGGGTCCTATTCCTGATACAACTCTTATGTTCCCCTATTCTTGTTTTAATTTTCCGCTCTGTTTTTCCAATATACAGTCGGTTACACGGGCACCAAATTGCATAGATGAGCCTCATAGAGTTGCAGTTACTGAACTGTGTTTGTCGCCAAGGGGTTTTAAGTCCCAAATTCACTTCTGTGCTTCTAGAGGTAGAGCTACAACAAGTACAATGACCGCAAGCTGAGTGGCCGGCTAGTTTGGGAAAACCCCATTTTTCAGGAAGTGTACTTTGTTTTATAGTCCTCAAGCTCACATCGTTACGTGTGATTAATTCCTTTAGGTTTCGACTTCTTTTAAAAGCAACAATAGGTCTTTTGAGTGGTTTTTCCCCAGTCTCCAGGACATTCCAATTTTTCAACAAGATCTTTTTAATCTGGTTAGAGAGATGGCTGAAGGTATTGACGAATACCAGTTTCTCATCATCCTTAGTCTTAACATTGGTTTTATATTCCAATAACGCTTGCCTATTGTTGTTAAAGGCTCGCTTTTTGGCCAGATATGTCAGTTTAGCTGGATAACCTCTTGCGATTAATCTTTTACTAAGGCCCTCTGCTTCTTCTTTGAAGTTAAATGTAGAGGAACTATTCCTTTTCAAACGCAAAAACGGACCCAGCGGCAAGTTGTCTTTGACGTGCTTAGGATGAAAACTCTCATAGTGTAAAAGGGAGTTTTTATCAGTTTTCTTATGGAACGGTTTAACACTGAGCAACTTAGTGATAGCATTCGAAATTATTGTGATATCTAGAAAGTTGAGTTCTGCATTACTCTGACTCATCGTAAACTTCAAAAACCGATCTTGTACATTAAGCCACTTGAAACACTCATCTAGTTCTTCTATAGTACCATTCCATATGACGAAAATGTCGTCTATGTACCTTTTCCATATTCTAATCTTATGTCTGAAGGTATTGGCTGAGGATAAAATTGTGTGAGTTTCAAACTGTTCCATATATAGGTTCGCCACACTCGGTGCTAAGGTGGCCCCCATTGCCGTACCCTGTATCTGCCTAAAGTACTCGCCGTTGAAATGGAAATAGCTCTCGGTGAGGGCCATTTCAGCACGCCATAATACAAATGACATGGGTACTGCAGATTCTGGGTATTCAGACAATAGGCGTTCTTCCAGAATTTCTAATGAGGCTTGTTGGGGTATACTCGTATAAAGAGCCACAACATCTAGACCCACTAGTAGTTCACAGCTTGGATCGAAAGCTAGATTTTCCACCTCGTTAATCATTTGTATCGTGTCCTGTACGTAAGATTGCATTTTATGTACAAGGGGTTGGAGGAAAAAATCAGTGAACCTAGAAAGAGGTTCTAAAACTGAATTCACCCCCGAAACAATCGGTCTTCCTGGTGGGGGTGATATATTTTTGTGGATCTTTGGCAGTGTGTAGAATTGCGGAGTCTGTGGTTTCACAGCACTCAAGAAGTCGGACTCTTTCGTTGTAATCCACCCACGTTCTTTAGCCTTCATAACTTTCAGGCGGATCCGTTGTTGTAGCTCTAGCGTGGGATCCCCTGGTAAAGGTGTATAACACTGCAAATCAAGAAGTTGTCTATAGCATTCCGCTAGATAAGACTCGCGATTCTGAAGTACTATTGCACCCCCCTTATCTGATTTGCGGATAATGATGGCTTTGTTCTCAAAAAGATCCCTCGTGCTGTCTTTTCACGGTTACTGATGTTATGGAAAGTAGATCTCTTCTTCGCTTGAGACTCCAGGTTCTTCAAATCGCGCATTACTCTTCTTTCGAAGACCAATGCCTCAGCTGTCCTCTCACTATTAGGTACACAAAAATGAGATTTGATATGAAGTCCTGTGGTTCCACTGTCACTTTCAAATTGCTTGTCTTGAAAGTACTGTTTTAAATGAACTTTCCGCATGAAAGCAAAGAATTCTTGTCGAAAGAGAAACTCATTGTGTAGGTTCGTAAATACGAACCCCATGCCCTTCTCTAACACTGACGTTTCATCGTCTGTGAGTTGATGGGAGGAGAGGTTCACCACAAGGCCTGCATACTTCTTGTCACTCGTGCCTCTGGTTCCCAGCCCATTTGGCCCAGGTCTAAAAAAGAAGAAGAGGCAGAACCAGGGGCTTGCGAGATATTGCTGTCTCTGTTACCACGAGTCCCACGATTTCCAGTATTTCTCACACGATAATTATTTCGCCTATTGCTCTGTCCTCGTTTATGGCCACCTCGAGTAGTACTGGGGTCACCATAATTACTTCCGTCACTAGAACTAAACGAGGTGTTTCGAAAGGTAACCCGTTTTTTGTTCCCCATTGCTGGTAGATTGGAGGGATCGTCTGGTTTATAGTCATCAGCTGTGTAATAAAACGCCTTGTCATGTGTGAAGTTCTGAATGTCTTTGTTCAATCTCCTTACTCGATCTTTGAGGGTATCTTCCTTGAAAGCATTCATTTCTGCTAGGAGGGACTCTGCTTGTTTTTTATACAGGTCAAGGGGGATTGCTTTTTTGATCTCTTCTTCCAGCGTAGAAAGCTCAATCAAGATTTTCTCTGACATTTCATTAGCCGTATCAATGATCAAAATCATCCAGTCCCTTCAACATTTAGTGGCAACATAGCTCCATTGTAGTATAAAGTTTTTGTTATCAAGAAAAAGTCGGGGTTCATTTCTAACGACCAAACCCTGCGGTAAGATACCCTTTCTAAGATATTCGAGCATGATGGACCCGTGGAGCTCCGTACGGATCAATCTTTTCTTAATCTGAGAAAGTTCATCCCACTTTGTAATATTTGCTGTTACATCTGCCGTCCCTCCCAATAGCGAGGATTTATTGAGGAGTTCGGTAACGTACTCATCATTGTAACTTCTGCATCGTTCCAACGCCATACTACTACGGTATGGGGAACAAGGTAGGATAAGGAGAGAGAGAGCACAAAGAGAAATAGGGAAGAGAAGCTTGAACTCAGCCTGAAGAGAGCTTCTACGTGTGCTAAGAGGGAAAGGGGAAAACTGGTGATAAAAGGAGCCCGGTATAGAATGGACCAGTCCTAAAGTGGAATGATCTACCTCACAGCCAAATGGCTGTACTAGGACAGCAAGGTACACAAAAGAGGTGGGGGGATTAGACTCTGGATCAAAACGCCCCCTAACCTTAGGAACACCTAAAAAATATAAACTAAAGAATGATCCACAGTATAGTATCACGGTGTCACGTATCCAGCCTCACTAATTAGAAGGCGGGAATAAGGGTAAACAGTACCCAATTAACATATCTCTAAACATTAGTGCTTAGCATTATAGACACTACACAAGGGGAATAGAACCAGATATACAATTATTAATTTTATTAACCTTCATTGGTAAATATACATCATAAAAATGCCAACATGGCACAGTGCATCATTAAATACAAAAATAGCACAATCCTTAAAAACTTTTAATACATGAAAACAACCAAATCGCATCAGTGACAATATAAGTACACCGGGAGACAGAAGGTGTACATGTAAACCTAGGAAACCACACAGTCAAGGATTACAATAAGCACAAAGAAATAAATCAATATGTTACTACTAAACCTAACCACAATAATTGGGTTAGAGAAAAAAAAGAAAAAATACCACAACTAAAATAACTAATGACTACCACATTCCTTCACTCCCATTTAACCCGACATGTTTCATTCCTCACTCATTTCATACACACGCAGTCAGGGGAAATTCATCAGGGGTGTATACTTAGAAAACACGATGTGTCTCAATTGGTCGTTTTATGCGGCACAGCTGGAGTTACCGCCTCAGAACCTAAATGGTTCAAAGTGAACATTTAATGTTCCACACCTATTCAGCCAACCACCGCGTTTAGAAATACGCGAACACTGGCTTTAGCAAAGGCACCTGGACCCATACACTTTGCAATTAGTTCGAAAGTGAACTGTAAAAGCGTCCGATACAAAAACAGTTAATTTCTTGAAGTTAGAGTAAAGTTCGGACTGCCCTCCCGCGAGGAACGGACATGTGACTCCTGTGAAAAGACAAGGGGAGAAAGACCAATCATTATAGTCCCTCATTCTTTAAGACTGTTACATTACGAAGTCAAAGGAGCTAGCAAAAGCTCCAACCTTGTCACATTATAGGGCTGATCAAACGGAAAACCGGACTCCTTATGTTAAAAATTATCAACACTTACTATTGGAAAAACACATGGAGCGAATACATCTCTGAAGGGCCCAGTTACTCATAGGCCAGCACGTCATTGTAAGATATTAAAACGTGCACTACAGATCATCACAAAGCTTACCTTGCGGTTGCTTGCAAAGTACTTCAACAACGGACGATATGTGATGGGTATCTGAACAAATACCAGTGTCCTCTATCACCTCTCTACACAGATTCCACTGCAACGTGCTTAAGGTATCTATTAAACCAAGTATAGGGGAAAGGAAGGGTGAAAGAAGGGTGAAAGGCGCTATTGACAATGTTTCAAAACTGTTTCTACTCCAAAGATTAATATATTCAAAAGATCACTGTGCCTTACCTTAAGTTAAAGGCGTTGTGTGTCGCTCTAATACACCTCTATGTATAGTGAAAAAGTTGCCATGTTGCACCACCCGGTCAAGTATATCTACAAAGATAAAGAAAATATAAATGTATATATATGGGGACCGAGTCTAGTTCCGTAAGACTGCACATGCTTGTTAATTAAGCATCAACAGAATATAGAATAAAGCGCATCAAGGCACCTACGTCCTGGCTTAGGAAGCACCATACGTAGCGAGCTCAGACCAAAACCGAAGTGGCGGCTGCAAAATCTAAATTACGGCAGTCTTTATCACCAGGGATAAATATTCGTACTCATAGTTAACAGCTTAAAATACAGCCGCCAGTAACGTCTTTAGCACAGGCATATGTGGCCCTTTAGGCGAGTTAACAGATAATTGACGTCAGCAACCGCCAAGTCAGAGGAAGCATGCAATATACTGCCCTCCCCCGTTTTAGCTGGCTAACAAACCGACACACACGGCAAGTAGCTGGTGTCGGTGTCAGGCTCACAGCGAACGTTGTTTACCGTTGCAAGGTCGGCAACCCTTCAGCACAGCCCATCAGCTACTCGCGTGTCATCGGATGAGATGCAGCCCGGTTTAGTGTGGGTCTCGTCGCGTCGCGTTGGTCAGTTTCTGGCCGGCGAAAAATCAATGCTCGGCTCTTCCATTGAAATAGGCATGTCAGTCATTTGCTTACGTGTCTCATTTAGTTAGAGGCAGCTGAAGTAGCTGTCGTGCCCAAGGGCGTCTACATTTCAAAGGATGGTGGGACTTGCAGTCCCAAATTCGCACTAGATGTTTAGTCCCACCAAATAGCGAGCCGTCCCTGGAACAGCTCTAAACGGATGAAAACAGTAAACCTCATATTATCGCTAAAATTAAAACGATTATGATTAGTTGAAAAGGGTAATAACCCAAAAGCCGTCCTGCCTCGAGTTACCTATATTTGCTAACACCTACGCATGGTTGCCTTCACAGACACTCTGCCCTGCTGCAAGGAGCCCGCACGCTGTTCTTTAGAACTAAAAAAATGTTTTAAAAAAATATAAGTGTACTGACAATAAGGCGCAAGATGACTCATCAAGGGGGTCCCAAGAAAATAGAGGGTTAGAACCATTAACCCAATGATGTTAACTAGGGTCTTATCTAACAACACTCCTTCATGGGCTTCCTAGCTTTTCCTACTCTACCAAGTTGTTTTTGTTCTAAATGGGGTTATGGGATTGGGCCTTGCAGACGCCCTGCATAGTTGGTCTTTATGCACTTCCGCTAATGTTTTCCTCTCCCTTCCCTTACCACTCTCCAGCTCCCTCTCCAAGTTCACACTGTCTGTTCTCTTTCCTCTCTGCCTCTGTTCCTCAGATGTCTCCCACCCTGCTAATGTTACTCCTCCCTCCATCACTTTATTACTCTCTCCTCTAAGCTATTACTCCCTCCCCTACTCTACAGTGTCCTCCTCAACACTACTACTCCGTCCTCCACACTAACACTCCTCCTGCACACTATGATTCCCTCCTTCACACTACTACTCCCTCTTCCACACTAATAAACCCTCCTCCACACTTTGAATCAATCCACTTTAACCTCTGGCACCCTCCTTTCACTCAATCACATAAATCCTTAATATATCTTATCTAACCATATCCACCACACTGTCAAACACACTCTCACCGCAGTACCACTCCCACCTTCTCCAGAATTGCCTCCTCCCTCCCTCCCTCCCTCCCTCCCTCCCTCCCTCCCTCTCTCCCTTCCTTCCTTCCTTCCTCCCTTCCTTCCTTCCTTCCTTCCTTCCTGCCACCTCAACCTTTTCTGACCTCACCCAAACAACCCACAGCTTGCTGCTTCTAACTTTTTTGCCAACCACCTGCCATTGGTTAAATTCCCCTGATCTAACTGCTTCTGTCTTTACCACCTGGGTTGTGACATAATCATTAACATTTTAAAATAGCTGGCCAAAGTCCACCCCTTTTCTCTGTGCAGGCCCGTCACAGAAGAGTGTTGGCGGCCTGAGGTGCTCAATGGCATGTTCGTTTTAGGGGGCTCGGTCCTGGGCTCCCCTCAGGTAAATACAGTCCCAGGTAATCGAAAGAATGGACTGCTCGCTGTGATGCTTTGTCACCAGCAGTGGACAGTTCTGTGTGGCTTTACTCACCTCCACATAGTTTCTGTTCTGCTGATTCTCTCTCTCCCCGCTGGATTTTCATTTTCAGTGGGGAACTGGGAGCAGGGCTGGATGCTGGTGTGTTGTTTAGACTTTTTTGGATCCAAGCCTCTAATATCAAGTTGTGTACCGCGTGTGGCACTGGACGTCGTCTCTCTTTTTGGTGCTGCATGGTGTGGCTTATCTAAGGTTTGTTGCTGCTACAAGAAACAGAAATGGTCCCCAAATGGTGTTTTTGAGGTATGTTGTGAGTCCAATGGGTATTGCATAACTTCTTGCTGGGACAAGGGGGATAGGAACTGAGGCCCTTTCAATTGGCACCATCATCCTCAGGGTTAACACTTGCTCAGGATTTCTCCCTGGTAGACCTCCCATACCTGACTGAGAGGGGTTCCAATCCCCTCTTGACAGGGCAGGGATTCAGGTCTCATCACAATTACTAAGCAGAAGTATGTTGTGTACACACACATATACACACATACACACACACATGCATTACAACACATCTGTGTTTCACAGTATATATTACAATAAACCATATTTCATGTTATTTAAGAAATTATTGTTTTAATGGAAACAGTTAAATCCCTGTGCACACTGTGATACTCTACAAATGCCTGTACTTATATTTGATACCCTACATAAGTTATTGTATACAATATTGCCACTGCACACACATGTTTCTCTTCCCACTCGTCTGTTTCTTTGCACACACAAAGACAAACATATGCACAGCACAAAAAGGTGAACATTCAAACATTTGTGTAATGTAAATACTGGTGCACCAGTGTGCATGTTGTCACAGAACAGGGAATCGACAGATGACTTATTACTTATGTCAGGTTTTAAAAAATATGATTTTATCCATTAGTAATACCCAACTAGGGGGGGTGGGTGCAGTGGCCTCCCAGCCAATCAGGTGGCTCAAAATGGGGGTTTTATCAGACTGTTAAAACCCCGCTCTGAGCCTCCTCAGAGCTGGAGGACTCCATCTTCCCTCACCGGGAATCATGTAAGTGCACTCCCCCACAACCCCTTACCCATACCCCTAACCCCCTTTCCACATCTCCAAACCCCACTCCACCCCACCCTGGCCCCACTTACCTGGTGCTGCCTTGTCCCTTGCTGGCACCAGCAGCACTAGTGTTCCCCGAGCTTCCCAGTCACGGCAATGGGCGCCATGGAAAGGCGAAGGAATTACATTTCTGCCCGATCCATAGCAGCCATCTTGATTTGTAATTTTTTCTCAAGTTGAGAAACGGCAAATACGCCACTTCTCAAATTGAGAAAACAACTATTAGTACCCTGCTACAACATCCGGGGTACTAATAGCAATATAAACCTTGCATGGGGGCATTGCCGGTCAATGTTCCTGGAACATTTTAGAAGTCACTGATTGGAAGCATTGGATTTCCTGGGCACTAGTGATTTTGGTTTCTGGTGATGGCTGATTTACTCCCT